>NC_132942.1:36471944-37108055 GCF_034638445.1 Ciconia boyciana | reverse complement strand
GCAAACAATGAAGTCTTCTGAGTTTAAAAGATGATGGGATTCAAAATGACAGACAATGACTAATTATGAAGGTTCTGAGAAAGAGAGAGGATGGAAACTCTTTGGCAGATAAATAAGTCTTAATTTGGCCCATTAAGTGCAACAGTCTTTTACCTGCTGGACATCCCATGTCACTGCCATTCAGCTCTGAACGAGGAAGCTTTTGTGAACAAAGCACTTAAAGGATATATCATGCTTTATAGCAATGCTATGACAGCAGAGATATGCTAAACCAACAAGGGAGTCCCAGAGCACAACACGATTGGAAAGGAACCCAGCAAAGAACGGATGAAGGTTTTCTAGGGTTCTGTCACTATTCTTGAAGAGCAATGTGGTTATGAGAGAAAGGGATTTTAAGAGCTGCAAGGTTACATTTGAAGTCAGCGGTAGTCTAGATTCTTTAAAATGTCTCACCCTCAAACAGATCTGCAGGGCTTCCTGAATGGAGTTGTTCCCATCTGCCAGGCCTCAGAGCAGCCATCTTTCTTCTAGCATAGAAGCAAACCTTTTCCCCACATTGATTTTTCTCCCCTGTCTGTGCTTTGGTGTCAGGTCTCCATCATGGCAATGCAGCCAAAGCGGTGGCTGGATAATGGGGACTGAGGCGAGCATTGAGAACCAAGTCCCTTTTACACCTTCATACGTGCTCAGATTATCTTGCTTGTCTTGTAGACTTCTACTTCTCTGGCTGTATGACATTGTACCAATCAGCCACAAAATAGTTTGCCTGAATCTTTTATGCTCCTACTCTTCCCTGAAACAGCTTTCAAGACAAATAGTAATGTAAGCGCAGGGAGACTAGGATGGTTTAAGGTGAGCTCTTCCTCTTCCCTTGCTGCCTTTGCTTCAGCACCTCTTCTGTCGCCTGGCCTTTATATGCAGGCAGCCTTCCTAGAAATGCTTCTCTTCATTCATTTCCTGACTCCCCAAACTGAAAAGTGTTTTTCTGGCTGGAGGGGTGGTGGTTTTTTGGTGGTCTGGTCACAGCACATTGTGCTCTTGGCAGATGCAGCTCCGCAGCTGGCACACCTGCACTGCTCCCAAGACAGCCCGGGTGCCCCCTGTGCCGGGCAGGGAGCCCTGAATCTCTCATCTGTCAATGACTATTCCAGCTTGTGACTCCCAGGAATATCTCACAAATTTTGCCCTTACACTCTGCAGGCAACACAAATTGGTAGCAAAGAATGATAACGCCTGAGGCTTATGAGGGAGGTCACAAGAAAGGACATAGTCTGGGCTCGGGGACAGATTATTACAGTAACCTCCGTAGTGCCAAACAAACAGAACAGCTGACTGTTACTGAAATTTGGCTCACCTCTTGTACGTGTGATGTGAAGGGGCCATTTCTGCAATGAATCGCTAGCATGCAGGTTCATGTATGGCACTGGAAAGGTTAGTTTAGGTTCCAAATATTATAGGTACAGTGGGAGTCTAATGCTCTTTTATTAGCACAACTCCATACTGACCACTATGCTAAAAAAAAGCAGGTACTTTCATATTATCTCATAATCCGCCAAGGGCAAATAACCATCCAGAAATTCTAGTCTTTCTTTTTTCCCAACTCTCATTAAAACTGTGGTCTCTGTTATTATCATGCAGACATTTTGCACAAGTTTTTTATTACAGTCAAGTACAGATGCCCTTTTTATTTTGAAGCAGAGTTAATAGCAAAGCTTGTTTGCTAAAGTTTCTGATTATCTGCTACAGCTGAGAGCAGTTTACCAGCAATAGTCTCTTTGGAATATTCAGGGTTATGCACAGCTTTTAATTCTTTAAAGAGTTTGGTGATAAATAGCTTGTTTATACTGTGATCTCACTTGAAAAGCAGCCAACAGATTTCTGAATGTGTTTGCCCACTTCTTCCACCACCAAGCCACTGGTCCAGCATCAGAAAAGTGAAGCTGGTAATGCAAAAGCCATGCCATGTATTCACAGATCAATCCAGTTAGTATTAGGTGGCTTTCAAATGGACCATTGGGCACATCAAAAAAAAGCCTCATCTCTATGTTCTAGGTGCTGCTGGTGTGTTCAGTAAGATGGCTTCTGACCTTGCATCTATGCACTTGGAGCAAGTTTAGTTTTGCAAGTGTGATGGGAAAGGGGAGGAGGGGGCAGCAAGAACGAAAGACTTCTGTTTTGATCTATGTGTTGTAGTGGCTCGATAGTAAGTGCTGACCTCGCTGGCGATTTACAGTATCTCTCAATACAATGAATTCCTGCCGCTTTCTTCTTGCTTTTTCAAAATGTTTTAAAGCAAGTCCTGTGGCTTTATTTATTTTCCTCTTCTGTTTTTTCCCCCTTACTACGGTTGCATATTGTTACTTACATGAATGAAACATACAATCAGTTCTCTTTGGGTGGCCATGACAAAAAAAATATGCCATTTTAGCAGTTCTTAGTGAGATGCTTAGGCGTTATTGGAGGAATTTTTCTCCATGAAAGGAATTTTACATGACACCGGGCACTTCAGAGTAGTCTGCAGTGCAGTGGCAGTATGTGTAGGCACATAAAGTGTTCATATTCTTTCATTTAACGATGTTTCAACACAGTGCGAGAGATTAGCTTCCAGTAGCGTGGCACCACTTAGATTACAGTAGTGTTACCTCATTATACTTACTATTATGAGTGTTACCATTTATTCACAGTAGTAAACATTGTGCTAAATAGTGAGTGTATACAGGATCTAGGCTTTAGAAAATAATACCACAATTATGAGCACGGAACAATCTTGAGAGATTGTGTTTAGTGAAAAGCATTTGCTGCAGCATTGTGTAAAGCCACAGAAATAGGCAGTGCTCAGTTGTCAGAAACCTTTCCCTTTGAATTTTTTTTCCCCCAGATAAAATTCTGAAAGAAATTAAATGTCTGAGATTAAATATGATTCATTAGCAACCAAAACTGCAGAACCTAGGGCAGTCAGCCTTTCTGTCTTTGACCTCTTCTGATACTGTTAGCAAAGGTTATAGATAGTTGGATTATGGTTTTTGAAGTGTATATTTCTGCTAAATCAATGGAGAAGATATGTCAAATTTCTAGTAATTTTCAAGAGCTTCTGCCAGCTCCCCCCCAAATAGCTACTCTTTCATTTGCTATTGCGCTACACTACAGCCACATAAATTAGCACGAGAGAAAATTACGTTGTCTGAGTTTTATAGTTTAATGCATCCAACTTTCCATTTTTAGAAAGCAAAGAACATAAACAACAGTTTTGCTTATATGTAGGGGTAACGTACAACAGCTCCATAATCAATAATAGAAAATGTTACTGAAAGGCCCAATAGACCTCATAGAGATAATGTGAATTGGCCATTAACAGTAAGTCATTATAGAACTTATTAAGTGAAGCCTTGGGGCTGTCATAGAGCCTAAAGGTTGACATAAATTTTTCATACACGTTGAACTTTGCTAAATGTGCTTGCATTTGATTAATGATGACTTTCTTCAGTACGCTAATAAGAAGGAAAATATGAGCTCAGGCTGCAGCAGGGAGAATAGTCTCTTGGAAGGAAGGCCATCTTTGGCAGCAGGGGAACAATGGGGCTTTCTAAAGACGCCCTGCCAAGTACGAGGGAGTTTATTACTCCCTGAAAAATTGCTCCTTACCACCCAGAGATAGGGCACAGAGCACAGCACCTGAACATGGAAAGCCAGTTTTGTAGTTGTGGAAGTGAAAGCATCATAGCTCCAAAACAAAACAAAACAAAACAAAACAAAACAAAACAAAAAAACAAACAAAAAAACACCCTCCCAGCCCCCTTAAGACCTCCATATGTCACGAAGAACAATACAGAAGTGCTTCATATTTATAAAGCAGCTCTGTGAGAGGCGTGGTATGTCTGCAAGGCCTGCTAGTGATAGAGCTGGAGGAAATTTGCCTTGGCAGCCAAAGTAGTGAGTCATGGACTCATGGAATGATTTAGGTTGGAAAAGAAGACAACAACAACAAAATAAAACCCTTCACTTGCAGAAAGGCCTGGAGAACAGCATATGGATTTGGTCAATTAAAATAAACATGTTTTTCACTTGTTTAAAAAAAAGAAAAAAGGAAAGCAATCAGTAACCTCAGTCCAAAGTAGTCACAATGTCTAAGTCTCTTTCACTAACCACCAAAAATGCTAGGCATGTCTTAAAATTCGGGGGATAGCTTAAAAAAAACTCAGAGTAAGTTTTTTTTCTCTTTCTAGTTTTTAAACCTGTTAAAGGTCAAACTATTAAGCTTTTATTTTGATTTATTTTAAAAGAGCACCCCTGTAATCAAGAGTCTAACAAACAGCCCTAGCCAAGAGGACTCAAGATAAACTAAGAGTCTTCTCCTGGACTTAGATAGATAAGTAATTAGGTATCGGTCCTAATTTTACAAACATAAAAAGTAAAAGAAATGCAGAAAACAAGAGATGTGTCTATTCTTTCTCACCTCCTGGCAGTATGGGGTAGAAGATGATGTTTTATTCCCCATCACTACCAGCTATGAATTTGCTACTCCCAAGTTGCCACTTATCCAAATAGTTGCCACAATATCCAAAGCTATTTCTCCCCTGGCCATAGAGTGCTTTGCCCACCAGCCTGGCTGATGTTTCAGCTGTTGCTGTTCTTGATGCGGTTATAAGCTACTGCAAATGGACTAAACATGTACTAAAAAGAAAAGGAAAAAATCATGTTTTGAGTTTGGCAGTTAGAGAACTCACAAGGACTTTGATAACCTAAGGTTCAATTCCCTGTCCCAGTTAATATTTAATTATTTATAGAACAAAAATTGGCTTCAATGGAAAGTCTGTAAGACTCTTGAAAAGGACACTTCTCTGACCTGGAAAGAGGTCTTAGAGTCACATACAGTCCAAGCAAGTCTCCCCCTCTTTGGGCATCTGTGTTCTCTTTCTTTCCACGGAGAAACCTGAAATGCTCCATGTACTCTGCAGAAACCCCCACATGGGTAAGCCCTTTGCCCCTGGTGTGTACAACCCACCGCCTCTGCCCAGGAGACAGGAGGTCTTGAACATTGGCAAAGTCCATTGTGCGTATACACACATGAAGTTACTGTGTTGTACGTAGCAAAGCTGCTATCTGTGTGCGAGGTCGTAGCTTCTGCACTTCCTCTGCTGTGAGAAGGCAGAAGACCTAATTTTGGAAGCAGGGTTTGCAGTTACGAAGGGAGGGAGTAACAAATACAGAGCTAAAGTTGGTGAGCAGGCAAGGCCCAGGACTTTGTGCAGAGCTACAAGCAGCATGTTTTTCAAATGACTATGAATCTATAAATCAGAGTTGGTTAAAATTGTTCTTCTTGTGACTTGGATATTCATAGCCAGCCCAACTCGATCAGTCAACGATGTGAAACAGCCTTCCTTATCAAATGCTGAGATTAGTGATATTAAATAATAGAAAACTGGTTCACTAGCATGCCTGGGCATGGAACTGGGGCAAACTGGTTGATCCCTAGTCTCAGCCCAAATTAGTGAAAACAATAGCAAATCTCCAGAGACCTGCATCCAACTAATTCTGACAAGCTCACTCATTCCTTTTCACGAGCCATTCCTTTTTCTTATCTTTTTTTTTTCTTTTAAATACAGAATGTGATTCTGGTGCTGATTGTTCAGCTTTGGTTACAGTAGCTCAGTATTTCAATCAGTCACCAAAGTGGAAACCTGCACAGGGTCTACCTAGATTTTTTTTTTACTGAGCCTTTCAATAAAAACACCTAATTCTGAGAATTCTGCTGGATGGGGAAGTCATAAAAGAATTCCAGGCTTTTGGTCCCAGAAAGCTAAGGTTGCCTCTTTGTGAGCCTGCTTTAAATTCCCATTCTTCACCTTTTCTGTAAGCTTATCAGCACCAACATGGTAAAATTCAGCATTTTATTTTGTCAGTCAGTCAACAATACGGAGCCAAGAAAACATGCAAATTATTTAAAAGCTTTTGTCATCTGTGGTCGTATCAGTTTCTGAGGCATGATCTTGCAAAAGATCACGTAAATGTTGGTGGCAAGCTTGCAAGCTTGTACCCCTTGACACCGTATCAAAAACTGACATAATGGCAAGAACATGACAGAGGCAATCTAAAAAATCCCAAACAAACCCTCCCCTTCCATATCAGTGTAAGTTTTGAGAGTTCCCTTAGCAACCAACACTGAACTTGCATACCTAAGTGCTTCTTGCCAGCGATTAGAGAAATTGTGGTACAAATGCACTGTGGACATACATGAGATGGAGTGCATGTCAACCTTGCTCAGATGCAAGTTCTTCTGGTGATAAGCAGCTAGACAAGGAGCGGAGTATTTTTGCCCACAGGAGCACATACACTCGCAAAATAATCATCACTCCTGGATAATGGCACACTGCCTGTTACTGAGGGTATTTGGAAGGTTTTTGTTGTTCCCCCCACTCCCCCCCCAAAATGATGTCTCAGGCAGGACTTACAAGAGGGGAAAAAAGAGGCCAAAACATCATCTGCACTTGCTACTGTCCCTTACCTTACCTGGCTCAGTCGTGGTGATCCTCCTTTTAATTAGGGTTTGTCTTCAAACCCACTGCAGTTGTAATTAATCTTTCAGTTGCCTTCCATGCATGTGAGGCTCAGTCCCTCCCTGAGCCCAGTCAGGACGTGAGAGAGACTATGCTAAAGTAACTTGTGCAAGTAAATCCCTTCCCAGGTTGCTCAGATCCTTGGGAGCACTGCGACAAGCTGCAACCCCAGCCCAGTCTTCTCTGATTTGTGTCAGGGACTAACCCAGTACTGCTGCGCTGGGCTGGTTTTTGCTCTCAGATTATAAGCCTGAGACTCCAGCGATCACTGCTGTGAAGTTTAACACAAATAAATGTCCTGTTGTTGTGCCAAAACACGCTGTTCATTGGGGGTGCTGCAGACGATACGTAATGAGTATAATTCCCAGCATTTCAGAGGTGGTGTTGGCTGAGATTAGCAAGACTAACTTAATAAAGCACTATGATCATTGCATATTCACTGGGAAGGGAAAAAAATAATCACATGAAAAAGGACAAAACCAGCAGGGAAAGAAAATTTATTTCCAAGCATCTACGAGAGTGCTACAAACAATAGAGACTAAAACTCAAAGCATTTAAAACTATTAAAAAATGTAGTTGACAATGTCCTTCTTAAAAATTAAACATAAAAATGTAGAAAATGCAGTGATTAATTCTAAAACTTGCTCAATTGTGAAATAAACCCAGATAGCATCAATGAGGATGGAGTCCTACAAATGACTTTGTTTTACTTTATTTCCATTTGTTAATTTGTAAATTGATACTCATTTCATTTTTTAATGTTTATTTAAATTTATAATGGAGAAATGTGCAAATCTAGCAAAATATTCTTTGGATTATAAACAGAGAAAAATCAACAACCAAAGAAATTTGAACCGAGTTAATAATAAACTATAGAATTTACATTCTGCATACAGCTATAATAAAGTGAAATATTACAATAAACACTGTAGAGCAAATCTGCTCATTTAGCAAACTCTGCCTTATAAAACATAGGGATATAATGGGACAAGTGAATATGTTATGAATATAGAGCTGAAACATCATTCATAATTTTAACGAGTTAAATTTTAATCTAACTACATATATGGGGGTCTTCAGAAAAGCAATACACCAACAAATCAGATTTCCTCTCAGATCAAGCAGTTTGGTACCTGACTGCAAATGAAGGACAGGGTCTGTAAAATGAATGGTAGAAAAATGTATATCATTTCTATTTATTGCCTCTTCCCATATTGCAGCTGCTGATCTCTGACCCTAAACAGCAAACTATATTAAATTTAGCAGAAGTACAGCTGTACACAGATGTTGAAAATGTTGATGCGCGGAACATATTCCAATCCCTTGCTTATTCTGAACTAATATAAAAAAAGTTATAGATCATTTTTCAATTAAAAACATACATTACAAAGAACAACTCTGAAAGCACTCTGTATTTCTGTCATCACAAATTAAAATGTATTCTTATCAGTAGACGATGCTATTCTACTGCAGTAAATGAAAAAAAAAATGAAAACAAAAAAAAAGTAAGTGCCAGAATCTTAATTACTACTCAGGTAAGGTAATTGTCAGGTAGAACAGTCTTTAGGGAACTTACAGCTAAATTGGGTCAGATTTAAGTCTCTAGAACCCGCAGAAGCTTAGCACAGATAGGGAAATTCACAAGCCTGGAGTAAATTGTAAGTACAAAGTACTCCTGTCCACTTATAAAGTCATTTCTGAAACCTCTGGAATTTCTAAGATATATGATAAACGCATATTACATGGGAAATATTGAAAAGTATTACACTTAATTTAATCCAGAAAACACAGTAGTTTTATATGAAGATTATTACTGTGTTCTGGGAGCAGCCACAAGCTGTAGATAGAGAGGGTACAAAATGTTCACCAGACATTACATTTTTTTAAATCTAAAAAACATTTGTAAAATGTACTTGATTTTTAAATAATCACTTAACAAGGCAACAAACCAACTACAAACACATAATAAATAAGGCTATTAAAAGGTCACAATTGTAGTAAATTAGTCAGAACTATAAATGGGACATTAGAAACACTATGTTTTTCCTTATATGCTTAATAACCAGAACAAGAATTAAAAAAGAATCAGTTTATTTCAAAGTCTGCTTCTTATACTGAAGCACATATTAAAGCAACAGTACAATGTTCATAAAATATAAGTGTGATGCTGTAACATTTCTTACATGTCAGAATACTGATATTTGTATGTATACTAAAATAAGAATTTTAAAATTGTACAAATAGATACATTAAAAATGACATAGAAATAGGGCGCCTCCCACTGCAACAAGACAGAGTTTTTATATCTGGCACGTATTAGTTCAAGATGAAAGTATAAGCAAAAAGATTTACAAGAATCAGCAGTAACAAGTTTGATGCTCAAGAGACATAATAATTGTACATTGTACTGTACATACATCATATGGGTTTAAGCTGGCTGAATATTATATATTTCAAGTTTAAAAATGCACTACCATATAGAGTGTCCATAGTTTAAGGCGAAATTACAGCTCAGAACTGTTATCTTTTCTAATTTGTGGAAGCTTCTTTGACATAAAAGATTTAGACGTTCATAATACATAAAAGATTTCCCTTATTTGTAGGTTCACTTTTAGCATTTTCCTTCATTTAAATATTTTGTATTTCTGAAGTGGGTTTTTTCCTCTAGTGAAGTTGGCAGCCAACTTCTATATTTGCCTTTTGTAGGAAAAGGTACTTCACAGTATTTACCACTTTTATGTCCTTTTTTATCAAAGGAATCCTCTCTGTCAAACTTAAATGTTTAAATGAGATTTTTCTTGATTTTAAAAAAATACCTGCTTACATTTCTTCTGGATTCTTCAGAACATCGGACACAGTTCTTAAGGCCAAATCTTAAACTTTATTGTTAAGAATCATCATCAAAAGTGTCTTTGGAGCCATACAAGTCTGCAAGTTTCTTAAATCGAGGTCCCCAATTTTGTAGATAGTCGTAGTCCAAATCAGAATCTGTTGTCGCTGACTCTAATGAGCTAAGTGAACCAGCCACTGAGCCTCTTCCTTCATAGCCATAGATCTGAATAGAGTCATAAGGAGGAGCAGTTGGATCATTATCAGCCTCTTGTATTCTTGTGTTGATGAAATCATCAACATCAACGCTATTAGGAGCAGGCCGAAGCCCTGGTCTTGGCATATACTGATACTCAGGTTTTATGTCTTTACGAGGAATAAATCCATTGATGCCATCAGGGTTCTGCAAAGTAGCTATGTCAAAAGCTTCAGTATCTTCCTCTCCTCCACCTTCATCATCATAAGTAATAATGTTCTCTCGGACATCTTCTTCTTCAAAAATAATCAGAGGTTCTTTTTTCTGTCTCTTCAGTGTTACAAACAACACTACAATGACTACAGAGAAAAAAAAGCAAGTTAGACTGCACTCTTAAAGAGTAGCTGCTTTATAAATAGATTATTGCATTCACTGAAACCTCAGCTTTTGTGTTGCAGTTCATCACGTATTTGTGCTAATGTGCATTTTTAGCATACCTAGGTAGGTAAAAGCATTGATGTTTGTACACAGAACTGAACATACTGTTTTGAGGTTTTCTGTTTGGGCTGAATGCCATTGCTCTTACTAATTGCTCATTACTGCAAGACTAATTCAAGAAAAGTATTTGTGGGCCCCCAGTGCTGCATGAATGCTGTGGCACTGCCTTTGAGCAGCACAGTCACATGTATATCTGCAATAGAACAAAGATGAATCTTTACTCTCTCTTGTATGCCCAAAGCTGAACTCTAATTCCATAAACATTTCAATGAAAATGGAATTTTTCTTAAGCAACACTTCAAAACACATGCCTTTGTTGTTGTGTTCCTTCTCACTTCAAATTTCTTTAAAATAACTTTAAAATACACATGAAAAGAAAGACTATAAATTATTATAGACAAATTAAAACATTTTATATAAATATTTTCAAATCATCAGGAAATGCTTTACAGCATTTTCTTAAAAGCAGGTCTTCTGAGCCATTCATTTCTCTTCAACACAAGAAGAGTTAGAGGGAAATAGCTGGCAGGAGCCATTAATCCTGGCTGACCTCAATAAGGACCCTGTCATCCAGGGAAGATCACAAAACTTAGAACTGTATGTCACGACCTCCTTTAAACAGTGTCCCTGATTAACTGATATTAGGCCACAAAAGGACATTCTCCGAGCACACCTAGACAAATTCACTGGTGTTTGCTATTGCAGTTATCATAGACTGCATTTCAGCCAGGCAGATTAGTATCTCCTATAAAAATAAAAGCTAAGAAATTAAGATTCATTTATCCATCTTGGAGCTGAAGGCAAGGTTAATTTTTTAACACAAACAAGTGTAGAAGAGTAATAAGTAAAGAACTTTTTTTACCTAACAAAATCACAATGCAAGCAAGAATGGCAATTAAAGCTCCAGTGCTTAATCCAGCATTGAGGATGTAGGCTTCAGCATTACAGGAGAGCAAGGAGCCATTGCTGTCACAGCCGCAGACCCGAATGGTGAGGGTGTTGGTGCTGCTCATAGGGGGGAGTCCACCATCACTTATTACGATAGGAAGAAGGTATAAATCTTGCTTTTGGCGACTAAATCCTTCACGTCTAACAAGAACACTTGCTGTGTTATCTGTTTAAAGAAGAGAGATAGTCATCATTATTTTTTCTACAAAGTCATCCTCTTAGTAAATATTGAAAAAATGTATCTTGCTACAATGGCTCTGAATTTTCAGATGCCTTAGCATTATTTGTACAATAAACCAGTACAATGTATCACCTTCCTAATGACCCAAGAGTAATTATGGTATTGTGTTTCATTCATACAGTACCACGCTCAATTTAAATTATTTTAGGGTGATGAGAGTAACACAAGGAACACAAAAAATCTCTCTTAGTACCTCCTTTTAGCACCCCACCAACTTCCTGCGAAACTCACAGTACTTCATCAACTACCAGAATGACTGGGCCTTGGCATTGCTGTTTGAGCTGGTTGTAGTCCCTTTCCAGAATTAAAGCCTTCAGTGGAGGGAAAAAAAACACCCCCCCTGATTTATTGTTCTTGGTGTCAGACCTACAGGAATGGAAGGCAGAAATCTGTACCAAAATGGCTTATGTTAATGAGACTCCCACCAAAATGAAAAGCCAACTTTTGCTGTGTATTAGCAGATTTGAGCCTCAGTGTTGACCTGTTTCAGTAAGAAACACTAAAGTAAGCAGTATTTTGTCAGAACCTGTTCTTCACCCAAACTCCCAAAGTCAGAATTCAGAAAGCTTGATCGTACATGAACAGTATGTCTGGGCACATTTTGAATTACATGGCTATGAGGAAGAGTTAAAAGTATTGCTCTAACGCTATTTCCAGTTGTTCTCACTGAGCAGTTGCCTGTCATGGGCCTCCTGGTGCAGGGGGTGGAAACCAAGCTGCCATCTCAGCACAGAAGGTCATTTTGGATAGTTCTTCACACTTCCTGGGGCAAAAGCATTTGAAAGGGAAGTGTGTGACGTGAAATGCTGGGATGAGACGGCCAGTGCTTCCTGCTCCCAGCCACGCTGGACAAAGGCGAGGAAACATGAACAGCATTTCTTTATTGTGGTCCTTGTTTCTCAGTTCTCATACTGAACCAAAGTTTATAAAATTGTAAACATCCTGAAGTAAATAAAATGAAACAATCATATCTGTGGTTTTCAGACCTTCAAAAACTAGTTTAGGATGAGGATTTACTTCACACAACCTTTTCTGTTTTGCCATGTTCTTTTCTTTATTTTTCACTATATATCAGAAAGAAAAAAAAGGAAAGAATGGTTCTTTTATCTACTAAGGGAGGGCTATTCACCTCCAACAGTACCCATTTTACTATTGCCTTGGGGTACTGCAGAAGATTAATCATTTGCCTGTTGAAGAGTCAGCATAAATTCCAGAATTTAATAATGCAAATCATAAAACCTCTCTTAATGATCTAATCACTGCTATTTCCATGGAAGTTAGTGAATAAATTATACCAAAAGAGAAGAATTCTTGCCTTATATTAACACCCTTGCAACCTTGTCCTATCCCTGATGCAAGACAAGGTCTGAAACTCTCCCCAAATTTGGTGGACACAGGTCAATTTATCAGATGAGAAGAATGTTTGCACTAGGGCCCTGCTTATCCGACTCTCCCACTAGTAACTTCTTCAGATCACACCAGAAAGGATGAAATTTTTTTAAAGACTGTCCTAGATAGGATCTGTTTGTTACATGCCAAATTAATTCATCTCCCCATATCTACACCTCTCCTGCCAGGCCCACCACACCTGATGCCCAGTGTGGTTACCTCAGCATGACAGAACTGTAGTCTTTCTGATACTGAAGTCTCACAAAAATAACATCTGGATAGAAAACAGGTTGTTAACTTCTCCTTTACATGATGGTCATATGTGCTAAGGACAGAGAAGCTGATAAAGTTCTGATTATTTATTACTTGTGGTTTTTGGGGGTGCCCTTTGTCTCTTTTCAGAGTCTTCCTAACCTGCTAAATGTTTACATGCAACATTTGCCCAGCCAGGCTTTGTAGCACATTTTTTTAAAGGACCTTAGTGATGTCTGTGTGATAGGAGTCTTATTTTAGGATTTTCAATCAATGGGCTCGTAACAATTTAGTATAAATAGAAATGTAACATACAATATCTATTAACCTATCAACTAATACTTGAACTAATATGTATTGATAAAGAATAAAACTATTCCACAGGGTTCTCCAAATAATGCATTTAATAATTCATTTCCTCAATTTGAGACCAAAGATCTGCTCTATTAAATGAAAGATCACAATAGGACAGATTATTCTTGTGGCAAAAAATATGAACATTAATAGTGGGCTGAGCTACAACTGCCTGGAGCTGCAAAGGCAATCTGGAAGGAAACACAGGCAATATCATATATTAGTATATTTAATCTGTTGGCTACACATTTTTTATTTTATTATATTATATTTTTCTTGAATTTTGGCAGCTTAAGTAATATTCCTAACTAGAAATAAGAAAAGGATGGCAAATTATTCAGTTATTATACAGACTGGCCAATTCCACTGCAGTCAATTACATTACACTAAGGCTGAATTTGATCCAATGGTTGATTTATCTGGTTTAACTTGAAGTTATTTCTAGTTTAATATAATTTTTTAAAAAGAAAAATCCAATCAACATGCCTAGCTAAAGTTTAAAAAGGACTACCATATATCAACCCTAAAAGGTCATTTTTTTAACTTTTTTTCTGTTTATGTTCACTTCTAACATTTAGAAGAAACATAATATCCATAAGAGGAAAAAAACTCTTCTACCTAGATAAAAGATAACATCTAATCCTAGCTAATATTCTCATCCTTGCTTTTTCATTATTTTCAAGTCCCAGGAGTATAACTATAATCCAGGTATAATGGCATTTTTTAAGCCAAGAAACAGAAGTTAAATGTCAATACCAGCTTAAAACTATCACTTAACACATATGGGAGCTACTTGACTGACAGTCTTAATGAACACAATGGGGGTTAACACAAGACAGAAGGAAGAAAATAGCCATCTCTACATCATCCAGAAAAATACACACGCTCTCATTTTTCCAGCTATTATCGTCTGGGATATCCAATATCCAAAAGCACTGTAAGTGAAGATTACCTATACTCTCCATGAAATCTTCACAATTAGAAGTTAAAATTGCATTACTTTATGGTGATCTTTATAGTGATCTTTCTGACCTTTGATTTTTGTCTTTTTTCTCTGGTGATCTTATTGATGGTTTTCCAATTTTTCCTCTACATACAGGCAAATGTAGCTTAGCTTTTGGGGTCTTGTTAACATATATATTGTGTAAGGAGGCTTCTAGATTAAAGAAGCTGACTGTAGTGTGAACATTATCACCTATATCAGAATGTGAGTGCTGATTCAGCAAGAAACCTAAACACTTGCAGGGGTCCAACTGTCTAAAATCATTACCAGGCAGTGGCAATTGCTGTGGATAATCCATGGCAAAATCCTGTAACTGTATTGTTCATATGTTCAAAATGTCTTGATTAAAAGGTCTGAAATTGAGAGCCAGAGGACACGTTTCTCTTAGAAAAGTGGATTTTAGTCACTGATTTTAGTGGCCTCACAAACTTAATTTCAATCGTTGTAAAGCACTACCTTGTGTGTTTGAGGACATTAGTACACCTCACTTTTGCCACCGCGGTGCAATTCGTCCTTGCGCAGCATGGTAAAGCAAGGTGGTTGCAATCTTTCCAGCAACGTTGGCTGTGTGCCAGGCCTCCACACAAGGAGGGTGACCCCAAGTAAGGGGCATTCCAGTTAAGGACAGAGCAGGATTAAAAGAAGGAAATCCTTTTGCTAAAAATCCATCTGTCTGCTGAGAAGTGTCATGAGCCTCTACTGCTCTTTTGAAGCTCTGACTTCAATGGGAGTAAAATTGAACAGAGCCTGGGCAAACACAGTGCTGTTTATTTACGTGGTATAATGTAAGTAAACAGCGCAAAAGTAATTCAGTGTTTTATCACAGCATGTGATAAGCCATTATCTCATGTTTTCTATGGAAGATAGTCTCAGCTGAAAAACTTGGTAACACAGTAGGCTATTAATAGGATGTAGAATGTGATTACGTTTTTTGGATTACTGCAATATGTGATTACTTTTAGGAGTTGGTAGAAAGAAACTCTATTAAATGATAATTATAAGACTGTATTCACTTTAAAGTTCTGTAATAGACCCAAACATTGGAGTTTTCATTAACTGTTCTCCACAGTTAATAAAGCCATTTTTCTTTAAAACTAGCAATTCCCTCTGAAAGCAGTGGCATGGTATATAGACTACTTAGATTTACAACTGAAAAAAGAAACTTTACATGATCATGTAAATTATTTGACTTGCAAATGGTAATGCAGCCTCTCAGAGAAGTTTTTTATATGGAAGTACATAGAATTTTAACTTTTTTACTTTGCTCTCTACCATAACTTATTTAAAAAACAAACAGAGAAATAGTTAAATTAACAACATCACTGCACTGAGGACTGTACAAAAATGAGGGGAAGACAGGATGGAAATGGATGGATTTCATTACACTCTTTGTTTCCTTAACAATAAATTATACAGGAAGATTCAATCCTTAAATACTGTCTTGTTGAAATAACCTTTTGCAGTATTGTCAGGTACAGTCACTACATTCTACCGACATCGTTTCCACTACAAAATGTTTTTATCTGGGTTAACTTTGTCATTAAAAAAAAGAATGAATTTGCTGCATATGGAAATGAAGGATTAATGGAATTGGCTGGAGTGAGGAACCATAATACCATTTGCCTACAGCTGTATCAGAGCATCTCAATTCTGATCTATGCTTCCCCTGTTAGATTATAAAATCTAATCCATTTTCAGTTTGATATGGAGACAATAAAATATCTTTTAAAGAGAAACTTGGCCTCGGGGTCTCAAGCAAAGAACACATTTTTATTTACTTCTCTCTAAAAATACATTCATCAATTTTTCAAAAATTGCGGTTTACTACTTTAAAGAGAATAAATATATCCCCCCTTCCACTGTATCCTTTATGAATTGCTTATATATGCACAAGTGTCAAGCACTAGGCAACAGTATTACTTTGATCCTTCAAGAATAACAGAAATTTTGTTTGGGAACTCTGATGATAATTACCCTCACTCCAGATGTGATAGAGATATAAAGTATGCCACAACATAACACTTGAGAGAAAGAAGTTGTTACTGAAATCATGTATCTGGATTATGTTGCCTTTTGTACTTCTGGTAATCTAGAAGAAAACCTTTGGATTCATTATTTAAACCAGTTCAACAGAGTTCTAAATTTCAGAAAACAGTCAAGTTTCCTTCAAACGTTAAAGCTTGCTAATTAAAACCAATTTCTTAGAAGTTGAAGCAGTTTTTTCCCTGTACAGAAAAATAACAAATGAACATTGAATATCATATTGATTATCATTAAATAAATAGAATAAATATTTATAATGCCCCAATCTGTCTTTTTTCTGTTTAGCCCCCTCTGGCTTCCTCAAACTCTGGCAAGTTAGGTTCACTGATGCTATTATGTTAGATGATCAAACAAGTTTTGACGTTCACCTATGCCTGGGGTTTTTTTGCCTACAAATTTCTTACATCTTAACATCAATCTGAAGGCAAGGCTGTACTATATTTCTTGAAGAGAAAATTGGCAAAGAGATCAGGGTACCCATATCCTGAGATAGACTCCATCTGGGTATGTTTCACAATAGAAATCCACATATGTATTTCCTACAAAAGGTTAGCGTGGCAGTGATTTTATTCCATTAGGAATCTAGCCCATGTCTCTTGTGATCCATAATTTTAAAAACTAGCAAGCAGAGAAAGGTGAACAAATACAATCAACCTAGCAATTTTCCTGCCTCAGCTAATTTTAGCTTAGCAAGTAAGTTTTCTCTAAATCAAGGAGATCTGCCAATTACATTTAGTGAATGTTTTTGTTAATGTTTTTTACCCTCTTCCTGGGACATAAAATGGCAGTGGATTTTTCATGTAGGGTAGTATTATGTAATTTAAAATATGTATTCAAGAAAATGAAAGTGAGTTAACAGACATTACATTATTCCAAGAACATCCCTGTATTTCAGCTATATTTTTTCTGCTTTCCTCTCCTAAATCTCTGGAAAACAGACACTCTGTCAAAGTTAATGAAAATGCTGTTGCATGGCATTATGTTGGCCATTAGTTTTCCTTTGTCATTTATTTGGACACTAATATAGAGAGAAACTTCACACAAACCTCTGTTGTCTCTGAGTGTAAAATTTGGATTATGAATAATTTCAGGTGGTAAACTGAAGATAAATCTTGGTCCGTTGGCCGAGTCATCCTTGTCATCAGCACTAATTGTAATAAATTGCTGTAAAAGAAAAGTCCTCCGTAAACAAACAGCTCCTTCTCTGGTTACATCACATATAGACAGCATTCTGAGAAATCCCTTGAATACAAAGAATTTTGAAATAGCAGAAACCCCCCCAAATACCTCAACAAATGTATGCAATTATAAACACAGAGCACACTCAAAACTAGAACAGGCAATCTTTATTTGCTATTGCATTTAACCAACACAGAATTATAGATGGAAAAGTATACACCTATATGTATACATTCTTGTATACAAATACGTGCTAATGATAACTCAGTGGACTAAATAAAATTATGCAGAAAATTCAGCAGCTCAGAGGGATTTAGCACAACGTCCTTTCCAAAACATTACACTAACTCCAAAAGTGCAGATAGTGTAGAGCAGTATTTCTGTATGGTACTAACACCTCTTCTTCACAGACAGTTCAGGGATAAATCTGCAGGCTAAATCCTGCAAGCACTGTACTGTGATTCTTCCCATAAGATGCTGAGTATTTCTCTAATATCCAAAACAGGCTCACAACTGGGAAAGCTGCTCCCAAACAGCTTCGTTGCCCACGTGATGGTGGATATTCACACTCAACACCAGTCATATTCAATGCACAAAGCACTGTATCTATCACTGATGATAGCAATTCAAAATAAAAATGCAGGGAAGTGCCTTTCTGTGTGCTCCAGGCATTTTGGCCAAAAATTTCAAAATAAACATTTGTTTGCTACCACTCATTTGAGCTGCCAACACAAAACTGGGCTAACGCTCTGAAGAAA
The DNA here is from genome assembly GCF_034638445.1 of Ciconia boyciana. Classification (NCBI taxonomy): domain Eukaryota; kingdom Metazoa; phylum Chordata; class Aves; order Ciconiiformes; family Ciconiidae; genus Ciconia; species Ciconia boyciana. The sequence goes on along the minus strand of NC_132942.1, from coordinate 37,089,811 downwards.
GAAATTCATGGACAGGGAAGGCGGTCAGCACAGGCATACCTGATTGCTTCGAGCGTTCTCACAGACAAATGCTTCATAGGCTGCTGCAAATTTTGGAGCATTGTCATTGACATCAACAACCTTAATTGCAACTGGAACTTTGGCTTCCTGGTGTTGTTTGTCTATGGGAGTAAGCAAAACCAAAATGAAACAGAAGGAGGAAAACCTCTCAAAACAAAATCCCAGCTGTATGCAGGTAAAAATGAAATAGACTAAAGTATTTCTATTAGGATTTATTGCAGCTTATCAAACTGAGACAATTAGAAGACTACAGAATTTATACCATTAATTATAAAATATCTCAGTGAAATACTTACGGACTTCAACTGCAAAGACAGAGATATTATGCCAAGCAATTTCTTCCCTATCCAAAGCTTTTATTGTCTTGATATTGCCATCTTCTGCATTAATAATAAAATATCTTTCAAGGTCAGTGTGACGATCAATTGAATATCTAAAGAAGATTGAAAGTCAGTAATTAGATAAAAGAAGGACTTAGTAGTTTCATGCATCCAAAGTTGTTCTATATGGTTATTTTTTTAAAAAAATCATTAGTACACTTATTGTTACCCTTAATATCATTGTCAAAGGGATGATATGAGGTTCGTTTAAAAGGAGATTCACCTGGTTGGTTTCTACATTTAGAAAAAATATTACGTCAGAACGTTTGTAGTAAGTGAAAATCATTGTTCTTTGAAGTCTCTATATTAAAGCCCCAAAATATTCTTTATTTTCTTCTCTTATAAAACGTGATAAAAATGTCTACTGAGATATTTATGTTTTCTTCTGTTTCATATTAATCATGAAGAACTTTTAAGTCTTCTGATCTTTGGATCACTCAGAATGTTAATTGGTAATACCAGATTATTAAATATTATCCATTATGTACCCATCTCTACAGCTTTATACAGCTCTGGTTTTCATATCCTTACCTTGCAATTCTTTGAAATGTTAACTATACCCACAAAACAGAGTTTCATAATTTAATTTACACTGAGAACATGATAAACAAAAATAAACGAATAGAAGACTACCCAATGTAACTGCAGAAAGTAGGTGAGTGTATGGGCTTTTCATTAGCAATTAACGCTTAACAATTACCCAACATAATCTCTAATCTACTGCGTAAACTTCTATCTTTTGAGAAAAAAATGCTGTGATAACAGCATAGGATACTTTATAGAAAATATAATTTAGAATAGAGTCTAACACAGGTGTTCTTAAGTATATTTTAGGTAGACATACCCATGGTAAGCTTTCTTAGTGAAGCAGGCTTTGAGAAACTAGTGGCTTATGGAACAAGACATAAAAACAACACTGTATGGTTAAAGTTATTCATATTCTGGCTGAATTTAGAATATTACTATGCTAGATCTATCACACTATCTTAATAACTTGCATAACAATTCTAAAAGCTCATGCTTAGAAAGAAACAGCCTGCTCTAATGAAGCATACCTTATAGCACTGTTTGCAGCATCAGGGTCTTTGGCATGTACTTTTCCAACCACAGTACCAGATGCTGCATTTTCTTGTACTTCAAAAATATAACTTGGTTTTAAAAATACAGGTGGCTCATCAGCATCTTCCACTGATATCTTCACTGTTACTGTGTCCTTGAATGGCCCATTGCTGATGAACTTGGGATCAATATGTACATTGGCTGCCTCTACCTTCAGACTGTAGGACTTTTTGGTTTCAAAATCTAAGAGCTGCAAGAAACAAGAAGACAATGCATTCCACAGTTAGGAAAACTAGAGTGTAAAAGCAGTAAGCAGTCCCCTAGTATTCAATGACATAAAACAGATGTAAGCATCTGTCAACAAGCTTGGACTGAAATGTGTGCATTTAAAAACATAAAGACTCAAATGGAAAGAGCTACATTCTATGTATGGAGCAGCATAGGAAGGCACTCAAAATATCATGACAGAGTCCTTGTCTTGCTCTTTGCTTGCTGTATCACTCAGGAAATCATCTTTACTGGGAAAATTAACCTTTTCTTCATGCAGCCTTCCAGATAGCACAAAAGAGCGATGGACAGGAAAGGGGTTCCCACAAAATGCCAGGCTTGGTCTATCCGAAGCTGGCAGGCATTCCTTTAGAGATATGGATATGGCTTGAATTGCTACTGGATGCACCATGAGATAGGACAGAGAGAAGTTACATTATTTAAGTAGAAGGGGAAATATGAAGATGGTTTGCAGTGCTTGCATTTCTGTAGTTCTTTCCATCCACAGATCTCATAGCACTTTACAAAAGGGAGGTGAAATAATGCCCCATGAGGTAAGTCCTTTTGGGAGCCTGATGCTGCATTACAGCATACCTGCATTGTCATCAACATGAAATGGCTGCAGTGTTGCAGTATTGGTAGCCTCACAATTATCATGCCTCTAAATATCTGAGAAGCAGGTGCCAATCACAATTCACAAAGTATGCTAACACCACAGACTGGATGGTGTGACAGTTCGCCCATGTTTTAAAATACACAAAAAATACACTGCCACCTCTAGAACATATACAGTAATTGACCCACAGCATAATTTTGACCGGAGGAGACCTCTGGGTCTCTTCCTTAGAGACTGCCCCGATGTGCAGGGCAGGGCTAACTTTGAAGTTAAGCTGCCTAGGCCTTCTCCTTTGAGTTTTGATTATCTCCAAAAGAGATGAATAGCTATAAAGATACGAAGGGCAAAACAATAATGCTTAAAGAATGAATAAGATTTATGATTTATAATTGGTAATTTAAAATTCATTTAATAACACTTTTAAAGATCACACTGATGGATTGTATATGAAATCACCTCAGTATTTTTGCTGCTTTTCGCATAGCCTGTGACTCCTTCAGAACAATATTGTGGACAATGCACAGCTGAAGAGTTTAAACTATAGGGCATGAGGCTGCTCAGACCGAACATAAAGCAACAGTGAACGTCTGCTACTTATCAGCACTAGGCAAAACTTCATTAACAATGAAGCTGATGGCATTGTATTTTACCGTGACTTTTTATTAGGAATTCATTTAGTTTGTGCAATTAATCCACTGTACAGTATTTATGTAACTCTTCTTGGTTATTTTCTTCCATTCCAATTCAGCTAATGGGGAAATGGAATATTAAGAGTTAATCAGAGCTTTAGAAACAAATTAAGTGAAATTGCATTTACTGATATTTTAGCTTAGGTGGTAATCCATTATTACCAAATATTCTCTCAGCAACAAAGGATACTACACATTAGTAGGTATTACTCACCTTCTTAAGCTTTACAACACCTTCCTGAGTCTCATAATCTGTTGTAATTTCAAACATATCCATGCCATCTCCATCAAGAATGCTGTAAGCTACTAAGCCATTTTCCCCAATGTCTGGATCTTTGGCCTTCACTCTTCCTACTTCCTCTCCTGGGACAGCTGCTTCCGACACTGACATCTGGTACACACCTGGTGGAAGAAAAAAAGGCATTTGCCTTAAGTATGCAGTCTGCTCTCCAGTTGTATATTTACTCATTTAACTCGTAAGTTCCAAATAAACACAGTAATTTTTTACATTTTCAAATCCCCTGAAGGAATGTTATGTTATAAAGAGCTCTGAGAAGCAAGTCATCTGTGAAATCTTAAAACACATTGCTAATCTATACAAAATTACCTCCTCACTGATGTTTTACACAACATCTGTGTATCTTTCTGCTCACGGTGGGGTTAAAAAGACAACCAATCATTCAGAATGCAGAAATTGTTGTGACATCAAAGTTATCGTTCCTATCAGAAACACTATTACGAAAATAGAAGGAAAATTCTCTTTCATATGACTCATGGTATAACCTTCAACTCTGTAGAGTCCAGAAGCATTTCTGCCCATTCATTCAGGAGCCACATATTATATACAATGAATTGGAAAAGAGCTCTCTGCTGTGCTGGCTGAAGAATAAATCTGCTGCTTTCTATGGCTTTAATTTGGAGCGTGAGCGTATAGTAGTAATTATTAAAATTTAACACAACAGAGAATACATGCCAATTTGTATGGGATTCCATCTCGAACAAAAAATGGCTTTTCCTCATGAAACTGCAATAGGAAAACCATCCCCAAACATCCCACTGATGTGTTGCCATACAGGTTTTTCCTTGTGTATTCAGGGACACCAGAGGAGAGCAATACTATTCTGGATAAATCTCTCTCCAACAGTTGTCCTTTAGGCAGCATTGATTCCAGGACTTTCCCAACGCACTCCAGAGTTCAGATAACATAACCTGATCCTAAATGTACAAATCTATGTCAGCATTTTCTGCTAATTCATCAGCATTAATAAATTGGAAAAAAAAAAGCATGAGAAAATAAAATAATCTAATTTATCCCCCCCTCCATAATTGCTCTTTGTTGCTACATGAGCACCCTAGGAACATCAGGAGACTTACACCAGGCAGTGACTTGGCTCATTACCCATAAAAACAATTGGCACATGTCATCAAAATAGGTCATTAACTCCAGTCACAAAGAACCCAAAATTTAAGCACATAACTCATTAAGGGTTTGAGCAATGAACAGAAAAAAAAAAAAAAGGGGGAAAAGAATAATTAAAAAATCAATCACTTGGATGTTTATATAAACAAGTCAAATCCTGGTTTTGAGTTACAAAGCTTTCTAAATTAAGGTTTTAAGTTGGGGGTGAATGATTAAGTAGAGTCACTGCTATTTGGCATTTCTGATAATTTTAAATATTCTCTCAAAACACTCAGTAAAGTGTCTTGAATTTGTAGAAAAAAAAAAATCCATCCTTTGATGAAGTTACTCAACAAAATACCATGTACTAGGGTCCCAGGTTATGATTTGGAGTGAAAAGGTATGTTTGTGAGGCATGTAAAACCTGACATTTTTAGGATTTAATACTTTTGTGTTAGAATGGTAGAAAATGCTGACATAGTTTTTTATATTTAGGGACTGGCTATGTCATTTAAGCTCTTGTATGAAGGTCCAGGAAGCTGCCACATTGGAAGAAGAGCTGTTAGAGAGACGGTCATGTCCAGGACGTACCAGTGTCATAATGGTTGCTCAGAGGAGAAACAGGGTTGGCTGGGATGGTGCATACACTGCACTCAAAAAAAACCCAAAACCCATGCAGAGATGAGATGCAGAACAGATGTGTGGGTCCATTAATGTACTTCCACCCAACTGTGAAGACTGAATCTGTTAATGTCAGCCCTGATTAATTTTATATGTGAAAAATAAATAGCACAGGTATAAAAAATGACTTTACTTGACCACCCTCAATACAGTTCAACAATCGATTTAAAAATGTAATTGTACTAAATTTGACTTGTATTGCCATGGTAAATATAAGTCTTGAGGAGTACCCACTCTTAACTTTTATCCTTATGGACATTCACCATTCACTGAGAGTGTTTATAGAAGTAAAGGATGAACACTTAAAATGAAAGGCTATGTGAAATCAAAAATGATGCTCACTCACTTGAAGGTCTGTCAAAGACCTGAAAGGGCATAATCAGGAACTGTTAATAGATTGTGCAACACTTCCATCAAGGGCCAAGAAAAGCAAGAAACTTCAAGCCTGAGAAATACAGCTGTAAGAACATGAAGTAGATCTCTTTTCCTTTGTCCATCTTCATTAAAAAACAAAGTGGATTTGTTCATTGAAAATGACTATCATAACTATGCTTGCAAATAGCTATGAACTTGGAGTACTGAAAGACGTAACATGGGGCCACTTGGAAACTTCTTTCAAACACTGTAAATCTAACTGAAGAGCTTTCTGCTGCGTACGCACCATGTGACTACTGCATACTGCAACTCTCCCAACACAGAAGAATATGTTCCTACACAATACACGAGGGGATTTTTGTTTTAACTTCCTCCTATTTCCCTGCAATGATTTCTTAAAGTTCTTGTGGTCTGAGCAGAGTAGTAAACACAGCTTGCTTTTTTAAAGTATTTTTTTATATCCACACTATAATTATGAAAATGGGAAAGGAAGTAAACCAGCTTATCCCAGCACTGCTGTAGGGCAGGTACATTTTCTAGCATTTTTGAACAATTTGGTTTGACACAGAAGAAAGCTCTCAAGAAATGGGGCTTCTTTCTCCATTAACAGAGAAGTCCAGACTATGTCTCCCTCATCATATCATAGGTATATTTCTAATATAACATGGTCCAGTAGTTTCAACAATGAAGTGTAGGGTTAGGAATCTGTAATCTAATCTTCACCTTAAAAACCGTCTCACTTTGCAACACAAAGCAAATAATCTGGATACTAAAGCTCTATATGTTACTAGCAAAAATGTGTAAGCAATATTTATTTATTAACGTGTGCTGTGATAATCCATCAGTTACTGCTTTATGAAGTTTTGAATATGTCTGATACTATACAAATACGGGTACTAGTAGTAAACGTGAGTAAGGATTTTGTTGTTACTTACTCTGTGGGAACTTTGGTGGGTTGTCATTGACATCCGTAAGTGTAATTGTCACTTTGGTTGTCCCTGAGAGGCCTCCCATGTGTCCTCCCATATCTTTTGCCTGTATTACAACATGATACTCCTCCTTAGCTTCTCTGTCCATATTCGGAAGGGCAGTTCGGATAATTCCTATAAAGACAAAGAAAATATGGCACATACAAATTTTCACAGGTTCCCATCATGAAAAATTGGATACTGCACTTTTAGCTTGCATTAAAATACAGCAAAATTTGCAGTGATGGTGCAGGTTCTGTTTTCCCTACGCTGTACATCTTGCTATGCAAGGAAAGTAGCCCAAATATTCAACACAGTTGAACACAGAACAACCCTGGAGAATTACAGTTCAGCACAGAAACTGCCATTTCTATCATACCACAGAAGAAATAGTATCATCTTTCTAGCGCAGTGTACCCAGAAGCTCTACCAAATGCCAGGGGACCAACCTGCAAAAGAGCTTAGCTAGAATCAAAAGAGAATGAAGGAAGCTTTGCTCAAACACATCAGTAGATATACCCAACTGTACTGCCTCAGTCAATATATTTAGTTCTTCATTTTAATGTATTCCAGTTATGAGGTCCGACTCAAATAAACTGCTCAATAATACCTGTTTGAGCTTCCACCGAGAAGTACGGCTGACCTTCAAGAATACTGTAAACCAGTTTGGCACTGTTCCCATAGGTAGGATCATCAGCATCTGAAGCTGTTACCTGAATAACTGATGTACCTAAAAATGGAAAGCAAACAGAGAAGGAATACAGTCAGAAGCAAACATGTCTGTAAGAACTGTGCAGAGATGCTTTCAGTCATACGGCATAACTATTTCTTAACTTTTATGTTTCCAGGTTTAGTAAATGAAAAATTTACTTGGAAATTTATATATGACAAAATAGACTCATACTATCCAAAAAGATTTGTGACCAGGTGTGATGTGGATTAATTTTCTAAACAGTGAAGTTATAAAAGTCAGCAGTCACTCTGTACCATTGTGTTTTTTTCCTTCAGTAGTTTAAGCGTTATATTACTTTTGTTGTTAGACAGACAAACAATAGAGTTTTCTTTTTACATTTTCCTCAGTAAGTTTCAGATAAATCATTCCTGTAGAAATCTCTGAGATAGACACAAGCTCAAATAGGAGATGAAAATGGAATAGATAGTGTGGCAGTTGTCATGGTTTAACCCCAGCCGGCAACTAAGCCCCACACAAGAGCTCACTCACTCCCCCCACAATGGGATGGGGAGAGAATCGGAAGAGTAAAAGTGAGAAAACTCGTGGGTTGAGATAAAGACAGTTTAACAAGTAAAGCAAAAGCTGTGCACGCAAGCAAAGCAAAGCAAGGAATTCATTCACCCTTTCCCATCGGCAGGCAGATGTTCAGCCATCTCCAGGAAAGCAGGGCTCCATCACGCGTAACGGTTACTTGGGAAGACAAATGCCATCACTCCAAACGTCCCCCCCTTCCTCCTTCTTCCCCAGGTTTATATGCTGAGCATGACACCATATGGTATGGAACAGCCCTTTGGCCAGTTGGGGTCAGCTGTCCCGGCTGTGTCCCCTCCCAGCTTCTTGTGCACCCCCAGCCTCCTCGCTGGTGGAGTGGGGTGGGGAGCAGAAAAGGCCTTGACCCAGCAGTAACGAAAACATCCTTGTATTAACAAGCACTGTTTTCAGCACAAATCCAAAACATAGCCCCATACTAGCTACTATGAAGAAAATTGACTCTATCCCAGCCAACACCTGCATGCAGTAACTCCTTATCTTCATTACACAGCTGTGCCAAAGGAATGATCTTGATGTTTACCCCAGAGGATTCACACTCCATAAATTCCAGGGGGCCCTCACGTTTCTTTGTAGGAGGAAATAGTCCTGTTCTAGGAACCATCTAGAGACACTTCAACCATGACAGTTAGTAGCTGTGCAGGGTTTGATTTGGTCATCAAATCAGACAAATTGACTGAGTCACTGGCTGAGCATGAAGTAAATTTTACTTCCCAGAATTCTAGATGATAAGAATTAAATAAAGCCACGACGTACTGACAATGCGACATCTTCATAAGGCCAGGAACTGAAGTACATTTATGAGTACTTACCTACATTTGATCTCTCTGGCACATTAGCATGGTAGTTTTCATGAAGAAACTCAGGCGGGTTGTCATTTATATCTTGAACTTTAACAATGAATTCAGAAGGCGGTTCCAAAGGTCTATTAGTGTTCCTGTCTACAGCTTGTGCCGTGAGAGTGTACTGAGCTCTCTCCTCCCGGTCCAGTGTCTTTGTTGCATGGATGTTCCCTGATTTGTCATCAATAACAAAAATGATTCCTGCTCCTTCACCTGAGAGAATGTATTTAATGTTTCCATCTCCAGAATCAATATCTGAATGAAGCTACAAAATGAGAAATAGGCATACCTTAACAGGATGGTATACATTTCATATATGTGTTTATGAAACAAAAAAGTTCATGAAATTACTATCATTTAATAGTTTTCAAAAATCTTGTCTTACGTCAGGCAATAATCCATACTCGGGCACATGCTGTGAGCACATCTGCCCTGCATTCAGAGAGGCTGCCTGCACAGACTTGCACGCTACAACATGTAGGGTTCTACTGAGACCCAAGCTTTAAGATTTAAGGAAGAGAATACATGCGAAGATAGTTATAACAGGTTCTTTAGTCAAATCAAGTTGGAAGGAAGAGTCATTTTTATGAAGATTTTATACACTTCATACTAATCATATTCTACTAGGTCGCATGGAAAAAGCTGTTAAGTGACAGATGGGATGTAACAAATGATCCAATCAATGATTGCCAAGTAGTTTTTAATTACAACCTCTTTAATATAAAAGAAGGAACAAATGCTTAATAAACATTCTTACTTTCACAACCAATGCACACTTCAGTTTGATGAATGAGGGAAACATTGAGCCAAATTATAGATTTATTGATTTTATATCAACATCTACCAATTGCACAATACTAACCATGTTTTAAACCAGAATACCCACAACGGTATTTGCTGTCATTGATCCTGTTCTCCACTCTTTTGTGCTGGGGTTAAGTCAACACAGTTCTGCTGACCATTTATAAACTGGCAAATATACTGTTTTATTTATGGATTTATATTCTGTTACTGTTAGGCAGTAATGGAATAAAAAATTAGTCCAGGATGTGTGTACATACACATGTGCACACAGATATGTATCTCCCTCTATACATACCCCTCATATATTTAATTTTACTGATAACTTCAAAATGAAAGGATGAAGAGATACCTATTGAGCAGTACACTTTTACTGAGCTGCTGGGTTAGACATTACATTTTTAATTACTATTTTTAAAGACCCAAGAATGATACCAGACATTCTTGAGACATATTGTTGCTCAAGTGGTTGCTGTGGTTCTTGCTGTTGTGTTAAATAATAGCTTGTACACCTTCATTCAAAGACTTCTGAGGTCAATGGAAAAATTTGTATTCACTTAGGTAGTATTTTGCTTAGCACCTTAAGCTACAATAAAATGATTAATTCTAGGTGAACAAGTAGCTGCTGAAGAAGCAGCTAATACAACAGAAAAGCAATGGAAAGAAAAAATGCAACTCACAAAGTAATAATATAAATTAATAATTATTAATCGATGAATGAAAAATAAATTCTTTCTTACCCTTCCTACTAGTACAGGATCTGGTCCCGTATACTCTTCTATAACAAAGAACTGATTCCACACCCAGCCTCTTTTTGAACGATGCAGAACTTGTCCTTCTTTTCCTTTTTCATGGTGCCCATGAAGTGATGGCCTTGTGTGGTTCAGTTTTTCTGTAGTTATGGCATGGCTGTAACATAGCATGCCCAGGCAGATAAGAGCGGCATGTAAACAATTGTCCTCCTTCATTTTTGGTTATTTTGTAGGCACAGGAGTATCCAAGAATCTACCCCTTCCACCTTGGAAGTCAAAAAGTTTGGGGCTACTGAAAAGTTTCAGATAAAATGTTCTGCACATAGGATGCCACCACACATTAAACACATCACTTTAGTGCTCTGCAGCTTCCCAGCTTAATTCCTGAAAGAAAGTAAAATGGAGAAGATTGTCAGTTCTTTTATGTCCTTGAGGTGCAATAACTTTTTTTATTAAGCAAAATAAAACTAGGACTACCTTCAAAAATTTCAAGATAATAAAAAGATGAAAAATATATTAATAATTATGAAATATTGAATAATGAGCATATTTGGTGTTTTGTTACATGTAACTGCCACCTTTTAAAATCTCCTGACTTGCTGGTTAGGGCGCTCATTTGGAAGTTGAAAGATAAAGAATCATATTCTTTCATGATCCTTCCAAATGGACTTAGACCAAGATGCAAGGTAACTGTAGAAATACCTAATTTATATCTAAGCCCTCTTTGGAGTTTAGATATAAGCTGTTAAGCCATAGGTTTAGGTATAAGATAGATACCAAGATACTTGCTTATCAAGAATGGAATATTTCTACACATGCCTGGAAAAAGGCCTTTTACGACCAACAGATTTTGGTCTAAAATAACTACCTATCTTTTTCTAGGCAGAAGCAGTGGCTGACAGAACTCCGAGGACCTACATTTTGGATTTAGATCCTTGAAGTAGTCCTTCTACCTCCCTCTGAGGATCAAGTCATCAAAGTGGAGAAGCAGCATAGATTGCCAATTCTGCTGTCTTTTTGCTGGTGACGATAAATGCCATAAACCAATAAAAAGATATCCAGATACTTTTGATAATATAGCATTGATTTGGCTATTTATTCCTACTTTCCCTGTGATTTAAATAACCAGAATTATAGTGATTTCTTACTTTCTAATAATTCTTAAAACACTACGTCAGAATTAATATTTGAAGCAGAAATTGCATAATACAGTGAAATATAGTGGCCTTCTATGATAATAGTTAATTCTAAAAGGAAAGGACACTTTTTTCCCCCCAGTTTTACATAGAAAAAATAAAATTGAAGCCCCTAGTATGCACTATTTACTTTCCAAGCTTCCCTATCATTTAACTTTATTAAACCATAGTAAGTCTTTTTAAATACAAGCCATCAAATTCTCTACTCATCCCACAGATGTAAAATGAGTTATTCTGTCCTGTTTAGTAAACATCTCCAGATTTACATCTTGGTGGCAGGTGTAAATTTCACCCCACAGCAAGCAGGCTCTGAGGTTACCTCTTTTGGCCACTTTGTCTACAGAAATTTATTGATATAACAAAATTCTACATATTAAGGCCAGTTCAGTCTGCTTCATAATTGCATTCAGTTAATCAATGATACTGCTATTTCAGATGTAGTTTGCTATGGAGCGTCCTTTGAGCCAAAAAGTCTTCAATGCCATACCCAGTACAGCTAATTACACTGGACAAATGCACTTGCTATAGGCATCTATAGCATGTTACTCGTGCAGCAGTTAGAGGTGCTTGGGCTCTTGGGCTGTTAAACAGGGCCTACGTGCTCCAAACAGAAATGAAATACAAAGGTATGCTTAGACAGCTGTGCATTTTTAAACCTGCTGTGAAAAAGAATGTAAGTAAACAGCTTACATTAATGGATTTTGGACTCATTTGAAAATTAAACTCACTGATAATTATTCTTCATTAACATCACATAATGATCTCAACAATGAAAATAAGTAAACAAATATGACCATTATTCCCAAACTTCTCAATACTGTTATGTAAATCAGTAAACACTTAATAAAGATGCTTAACAATAACAGAAGAGCCACGCTGATACATATGCCTCTTATTATCAGCTATTCAAGTGTGAAGTCCTGGAAACAAAATATTAATCACACATCCATGCTTAATTTACTAATAAGGACTTAAAGCAAAAATTGTTTGCTACCTTTTGTTTCATCCTCTGCATATACATGTATAGAGAGGAAGCAATAAGGCTACATGTTTTCAAGACAAAGAAAACTATTATCTCTCATCCACTACTTGGGCTAAAAAAAAATCACTAAGGCTGTTTATGGTAATTGCTTCTGGTTTGAGTTATAATGTGAAAGGACTCCATGCTAGTAATACCAAGCTGGCTCTTTAGTAAGCGACCTACTGCTAGATAGGCTGCAATTAAAGCTAGAGCTGCAGGCAATAAGGTCTCCCTGCCCTCCTCGTGCCCCTCTCGCCTTCTCCCTTCCTGAAGTTACATACTCTGTTCAGTTACATAGTGGTCGCCACAGTGGTAAGGCCTCTGACTCCTATTGGCATAAGAAAAGCTAACAGAATAAATCAACAGGGTTCCACTGAAGTCTATGAAATTACTTAAAATTCAAAACAGCTACAGTTTGGCTTCTTATAAACTCCTCTCTTCCTAAAAGGCAAGGTGCACAACATGCTCTTAAGTTAAAGCTAAAATAAACTTCATTAAAAAACAAAGCAGTACTATTAACAAGAAAGAAATCCTTTTTTTTCCTCTTTTTTTTTCAAAACAATCTACTTAAAACCTTTCAAACATTTTAATGTTAACTCAGCTGCTGTAAGCCTACAGTTTCCTACTTCTTCAAGCAGAAAATATGGAAAAACAGCTAAACAATTTATAAAGCAATTCCTTTTCTCTTGTGGAAAAATACCTCACAATCCTGTAGGTATAGAATACAGATCTGAGGACGGCAACTGCTGGTGAGTGTCTGCAAATTCTCCGTGTGCAGCACTTTTATGCAGACACTGCACAACACTACACAGATAGTGAACTGTCAGAATCATTTGCTGTGAATGTTTCTAGTCTTTCTTACAAAAAGCACAATCTTAGAGACATCCTCAACATTATTGTTATTTCTGCACATAGATTATATTCCTCAACTGCAGCAAAGTAAACGTCAGTGGGCAGTTGACCGAACTGCAACATCCTGATTTTTTCCATTGCTGTTTAGAATTGCACAACATATAATTTTGAAATCCTAAGTTTTCCTAAGAAATCTGTAAAAAAAAATCTGCTTCCCATTTCCTTAAACGTAGTGGATGCCAGGTTTGAACTAAGATGGACTTTTTCTCAAAAGGAAGAATTCCATTAACATATTTTAACTGCATACAAACAAATGTTGGCAATTTTGGTACTGAATAATAACTCTATCAGGGATAAAGGGAAAACAAGAGTTAACCAGCCACCACACAAGATGAAATCACATCAGAGAGGCACATGAACACAGTGAGACTCCCAAATGCTGCCCTTGTAAGTTGATCAGTCGAGGTATGCAGGACTGAGAAATGTTAAAACAATATAGAGTCCACACTCTGAAAAACAACACACATGGTGAGGTGTATACACAAAACGTTTGTATGGAAATAGTACATCTCCCTCAATACCTGTGAGAACATGCCTTTAGGGCACTTCTAGCTCCATAGCTAATATGTTTATGTTTTGTACCTGTAGTTGTTAGTTCTGGAAATGCAAAGCTACTAAGTCTCAATTTTAACAGAAAAGTCTGTTCTTCTACCATTAGAAAATGAAATCCATCAATATTCCTAATGGAAATATGCGTTCAACTACTTAAGTACACATCTGTCTACCTGAAAAATGATATAACCGTGTCCACAGGCTGTGGCATGGAATGGAGCCAGGGTCTTGACTGCTCCACAACGCATCAACTCCACTCTCCTTGGGCACCCTCGCACTGAGAGACCGCAAAGCGCAGAGACTCTCAACACGCAGCACAGCGCAGCAGAGAGGCGGTGTTACGGGGTTGTCCCTCTAACGAGCTAAGAGGAAAAGTCAGTCTGCTCTACAAAACTTCACACACAAATTTGAATGACTGCTTATAGATGACTAATAGACAAAAATAAAGAGCCAGCAAAGATTATTTAAATGACAAGACCAGTCACAGAAGTGAAGTCTAGCCAATTTTAAATGTCTTTCATTATATTTATAGCAAAAATAATCCCAAACATTCATGCTGACTTCCTGTGTGCTATTAAATGACCATATGCCAAATTATAATAGACTAAACAATTTTTCTGATTTCTCTAGGCCGTAACTTCTGGATGATACATTAAAATAGCAATTGTTCTCAGGAATACACTTGGCAGAAAGCAGTCAAGAGCACAGTGTAGTAATATAATAATGGATGATTATGTTCTGAAATGTTTTGCAAAAGTATCAAGTAAATATAGCAAACCCCCAGTCCAAATGAGATTTTAGCTGTAATTAGAATTAGCTGGAAAGATGAATGATTTATTTTGCAATAATTTTATCGTCAGACAAGGAAATGAATAGTTTTTTAATGACAGAATAAATATTGGATCATATTAGTTCTGGAGTTAAGAGTGCCTGAGTTTTGGGCATAAGGATGGAGCGGCAGGGCAGGCATAGCTGGCTGAGCCCTCCGCTGCCCACGGAGGCAGGGAGGGACCTGTTGTGGCCAGGCAATGCACCCAGCCTTGCAAGGGCCTCTCCTCTGTGTAATCAGGCATAGCAAAGCTAAGGAGAACCTGGGCGTCTTTCTGCTTTTGGGATAGGGCTGTTCTGAGCAGCCTCAGGGCTCATACTCCATGGTTTAACCTAAATGGTTAGCTAAGAGATTTTCTTCCTTGAATACTGTAATAGAGGTCATGAAAAATGAGTAGTTCATATGGAAAGAGAGTAGGAAAAAGATTTCCAGATCAAATAATCAGTCGAGTCCCACTGAGCCCATACTGGTTAATCTTTAGGGTGTATCACAAATTTAACCACTTTGGGAGTTTTTAGTAAAATACATGAATTGAGGGATGTGGAATAGTTCTGTGCACAACTGTTTCATTACTCCTGTGCATTGGTGAATGTTTGCACAGCACTGTGAATGCAGGAGTTCAGTCTGGCATGTATTTTTATCCTCTTGTAGATTGCTGTATTCAAATATCTGATGCCTAAGTATTTTCAAGAAATTTATATAAATTAATATGAAAACATTTTTGAAGGATACTAGTTCTTGCTGCAGAATGCTATTCAGCTCTAACCAGTAAGTTTCACACATCTTGATAACCTAACATTTGGTTTTAATTTAATTTTTTCCTGTTTAACAAAATTTTGTTCTCTTCCTTGACTCATTTGAAGAAAATGGTACATAAAGGTAAACAAACAGCCTGGTCCCTTTTGTCTATGAAACAAGATAAAATACTGAGAATCAGTACCTTCCACATTTAACTTAATTATCTCAATTACTTTTTTATTTTAAACTGTTCTGCATTATCAGACCAATCTTTGAGTAGTTTTTAGTTTAGACTCACTTGTACGACATACTTGTGGAAAAGAAGGCATCTAATTTTGTTTACATGAAATAATGTTATGCAATGTATCAAGATCTGCTATACAGCATATCTAGTTTGCATGACACATACAGCAAAACTAGTTCTTAAAATAAATCCTTTCATCCTGAAAAATGCCAAACTTTCTGTGAGATACTAGGTACCCTAATTCTGGACAAGACTAGAATTAGGATTATCTCATTTTTCCACTGGAACTAGAGTATGCCTCTTTTTTCCTTGATAGAGCTACTTATATGGTATGCACAGTTGAGAAAGGTGCAACACTGGTGTACCATCATTTGCAAGGTCTACTTGAAATGGAACGAGCGGAACTGGAGGATGAGACAATATCAGATTTTTAAACTTTCAGCTGCACCCCAGCAGTTAAGGGCTTTATGCATGTCTTTCCAGTCAGGAAATCATCCCATTAGGAGACGGATTTTTGCTTCCCCAAATGAACCCCTTCTCACAGGGCAGCACTGGGACATAGAGCTCTGTTCATATACCACCAGAGTTCCTTCTCTAAGTGCCAGGACCATGGCCCTTACTCATCACATACAAAATAGGAAAACTAAAAACTAAAGAACTCCATACCCAGCAAATCAACTTTATGAATATGACTAACCCCATGAGACTAGTCACGTATACCTGTATCTACTGGGAATCAAGCATTAAAGGCCAATATGTAGTAGTCTAATGTAAAACGTTTTGTTTAAATGACAATACTCTGATCTCTGATACAGGAAAAGATTTTCATGCTGTATATGTAACTGGTAAATCTCATTTTTCCCAACGTGTAATTCTAAAACAGACCACCAGCAACTAACTGCCTGTGACCCCTTCTGAAACACTGAATCTCTCTTCTTGTTGAAGCATATTTCAGGTCTCACTGGAGCGAACAGCAAATAACCCTCACCTGAATGCAAACTGATATAAAGTCTTTTGTGTCATTCACAAAACATAATTAGTCTTATGAGACAAAAGTATTTATTCCAGAAAAGGACATTTTTCATATTTAAAGATACTTGGGAAAAAAATTCTCTGAGTTATTTCACTGAATAATGAGAACCTCACACTCCCCCAATTAATATTCTGCTCTTTTGCACTGGAGCATGATACAGTTGTAAAGGATTATAATCTGAGGTTGCAGTTCTGCAGAGCTAAGTATATATATAATTTCATATATGGTGTGCAAACAGCCAAGATTCTAGGGGTATCCTGCTACAGAGGGATTCTAGGTCATGGCAAGATTTGTATGTACTAAATACATAAATAAAATCGTTACAGAACTGGTGATTTTCATCTTTAGCAATAGAAGTTGCCTTAAAAATGCTAAGTAAGTTTTGTAGAATCCTATTCTGAGTTCGGTACAATCCTATGAAAGGAATCTTAATCCTTTGCATTTTTAAATTATGTTTTATAGCACTGTATTGCATTACTGAGATGTTTAAAGCCAATAATCCCCAGCTGCTCCAAAGAATAGTTTTTGAAATGTAGCCATATTTTCCTGTAGCAGCTTTGAGACTGAGTATTAGGAAACCATAGACAAAACCATAAAATGATGGCTCTTTGAAAATAGAAGTCATTTTGCAGGAAAGAGGAAGAAAAATAACCTCCTGACTAATATGATGTGATATATCATCCAGTATCCACCTCCAAAATCATGGAAGGAGAGTATTTTCACCAGGCTTTGATTTAGTTTGTACTCATTCAAGAAGAGTGAAATTGCCATTTGGTGTACCTCATACAAAGCAGGAGAAAGTAGGAAGACAACTTAGTACATTATGAAGTGAATGACATAGAAATAAGCCTGAGAGAGTGATATTAAAAGGCTTGGGAAATGAAAAATGGCTGTAAACAGAGTTTTACATTTACTTGCTGCCCTGGGGAGATCCACTTAAGATAAATGTGACAGAGGCTGTCTGTTTTTAAGCATAAACTCTACAGCAAAACAACTAGCATAAGAAAGGTAGTCTTATTAAAGAACATGGTGATTGATAGAGTAATTTGAAATAATGACTAAGCTCTTGGTAGAGTTTATTTTAAATAGTAATTGTGTTCTTGTGCATCTCAGACAAACTGGAATTCTCATAATTTCCTGTATACTCAAAGGCCAACATAGCTGCAGCCTATGTCCATGCTAGTTTCAATATAGTTTGCTATTATGTAAGTGGCTATAAATGACACCCCGAGGAGGAAATAAATGACGACTAAAGTCAACTTACATCCAACGACTAATGCTGTACTTACATGCTAAGCCGACCCTGAACATTTGTTTTCTCTAAGAATGTATACAAAGAATGCATACATCTGAATGGCTAAATAACACTTGTGCTGTGACTGATTGTCTGTTTCGTTTATGCCAAAAATGAGACAGAAAGTCAAGATTAAAGAGTGATAACTGAAAACCTATCAAAAACTAATGACTACAGGCAGGCTTATTCAGCTACCAAACCAAACCAGAAGGAATTCCAAGAAGCAATCCATTTCTGTTCTGATCTATAATCTCTTGCTGAGGGGCTGACAGCCTCCACGCAATCAGAAATCTAAACTGAATCTGTGGTATTGTACTTACAGCTTCATTTCTAGAGGCAGCTTCAGCAGTGCTGCTGAAATGGCAAACTATTATAGCATCGTGTGTGGTCTTTAGATGACCAAAGTGTTCTTCTACAAAATGTTTTTCCACTTTGAATATAATTCTACTAGACTACCCGATCCCGTGGTCCCCTTCAATTTCGTCTCCCTCAAGTAGGAAAGTGTCTGATAAAAGATGGCCACTTCGGAAGCACATGCAAACCACCCTGACAGCAGTTTGTTTAAGTCTAGCAACCATTGTGACTCTCATTTAGAGAGGTTCACACAATTAGATTCCCTCCAACACTTATCTTTATAAAACTTGACAAGTTACTGAATTACTAAGAGCCTCTCTCTTTTTCAAATACATTTGCTAGAGAAAGAAAGGTGAGAGCTGAATTTCTAATCAA
The DNA here is from genome assembly GCF_034638445.1 of Ciconia boyciana. Taxonomy (NCBI): domain Eukaryota; kingdom Metazoa; phylum Chordata; class Aves; order Ciconiiformes; family Ciconiidae; genus Ciconia; species Ciconia boyciana. The sequence continues at coordinate 37,071,092 of NC_132942.1, read as the reverse complement.
AGAGCCTTCTCCTTTTCCAGCTTTCTTGGAGCTGCAGAGGGAAGAGTTCAGATCCTTCAGCCACGCACATGTAAGGTTCTTTTTGATAGTTTGCTTAACTGTTCCAGTTTAGTGCAATTTCTTCCCTAAAGAGCATAAAAGCCACTTTGCGATTTTTTGAATGAACAATTGAATCAATAATTAATTTTTTCATAAACAGAGACTGTCTGTGAAGAGACCTATTTTGGCTCAATAGCATGAGATAATAACATCAGAATATGCAAACACATTCCTAATACAGTGTCAATAGTTCTAATAAAGGAGACCATCACTGTTTAAGTACCTAATGGGAGGCTACAGCTGAAAGGACCAAATTTAAATTATTATTTACAATCCATTAAATCACAAGATTATAATTCAAACAATATTTGCATGAGTATCTTCTGAGATGTCTTGTTGTAAGTAGTCACCATAGAATATTTCCATTTAACTTAAAAAACAAACACACAAAGAAAATACCACCTTCATTAGTTACAACCTTCCCTTTGGCTTCCTTTGCAGCCCAACCTGCACTGAGCACAAATCAGAGGAACTATCTGTATTTTCACTGTTCCAAAGCTGTAACGACTAAGACATAATTCCCAGTATTATGATACAAAACCAAAAATGTAACAAGAGACACTAAGGTGATGCAATTAGATGCTAAGCATATAAATAGCACAAAAAAGACAGGCTTGTCAGCTTGCAATTAAAATTTGTTTTTCATGCAAATGATACATTTGCAAAAAAGGGCAAATGATTTAGGATATTTTGCATGAACATAATTCATTTTGAGTTAAACCTGTTCGTTACATATTTCTAACTGATCATATGAAAAATTAATACATTCCAGAGGTTATGGATTGGCACTATTTCTGACCTGTAATCACAGATGATTGTGACAAACACTTCATTTCTATTCTTCTGATAAAAACCATTAACAACAATAGTTTTAAGGCAGTGGCTTGGTACAGTTGGAATGATGTTTGGCACCATGATATCATGCAGAATAGGTAAAGTTTAAACACCTTGAACCTCTAGCTGTTCTTGCATAAAAGCCCTAGTTGCAGAAAGTGATATTCCACAGAAAGCTGGTCATGGGAAATTGGCAAAAATGGGCATTTGTGTAATTAGATCAGTGTTATTCATAGCTGAAGCTATGAATCAGCTATAATTAGATCTATTCTGGAAGTGCATTATATGTTTTGGAGATATAAATACCTTTTGCCACTGTTTCTCTGATGTCAAGGGCAAGTCTTGACCTTAAGAGTGCAATAATCAGGACTTGTGGCATATACCTGCATCTTAGATCACCAATATCACATTTCTGCATCTTAGATCAACAATGTCTTTTTTAACCAACGGGACAGTACAAAAGTACTTGAGTGTGAATGAATGTGTGTCCAGTCAGGTAAAGCTTTAGCTTCCAAATCAATAACAGATAGTTTTCTCCCTAATGAAGACCAGTGAAGTGTTACTGAAAAATGAGCTTGTGAAAAAGAAAGAGGAAAACAACTTGACACTTGGTAGAACTGCTGGATTGAGAACAGTACAATTTTTGGATGGCATGACCTTCATATGAGGCAAGTACAGGGGAAAGAATTTATATTCATAGAAGAAAAATAGAGACCAATAACAATAATAAAAAGAATTAACACACATGTATATATACACATACATATATATATAAAAGACTGAAAGCTTCAGTCAAAAGAATAGGATTAAGCATTTTTTTCTCATTAAATATATCCTTACATTCAGCATATTTTTTACCATAATGTTCTTTTCAAAAAGTTGCCGGGGTATTTCAGTCCAACCAATTTCCTTTGAAGTCTCCCATAATGGTAATTAAATAAATTGTTCTTGGAGTAATTATGTTTTTTCTGGAAAAGGAACTATTAGGGTAAAGAGAGATGAGAGAGTCTGTCACCAAACACAATCTTTCTCAATACATTGGTACTTGTTACTTTTATTGGAAGAAGGATGGAATACTTAGAAACTTTGGACCTTTTTAGTTTTTGTAAAGAAAATGTCGACTTGACAGTTGAAATAAGAAACAAACTAAAATGACTGCTGACAGTCCTGGGAGTGCATAGAGAAAGAAAATGGAAGTTGTGTCAATAGAAAGCTTTTAAAGACCATATGCGTGAAGCCCAAGAGAGCTAGTGTGAACTAGAAACCCAAATTGCCATGTTAGAAGCAAGTAGCTGGTGGACAAGATGAAGGTGACTGAAAGCCCAACACTAATGAGCAAGTGTGTTGTATGAAATTGTATTCTCCATACGAGCACAAATACATCATGTTTGCAAGAGCATGAGGCTTTGGAGACAGGGTTACTATAGTTCTATTAAGAAGGTTCTGTGTATGGCAATTCATCAGATCAAATACCTCTCATCTCTGTGAATTTTATCATCTTTGATAGAGAGAAACGAGGCTTTCACAGTTCCAAGTAATTTCCAAATACGTAACTTTATGTTTCATCTCTACTTTTCCTCTTGCTTACAAGTCAAGCTAAAATTGTTAGTTGCAGTGTGTTGCGTGTACCATGAGTTTTGTTTATGTTTTTTCTCAGATTAAGTTTTTTTAACTTTGCTAAAGATTCCCCTATTATTTGTGGAAATTTGCCATATACCTGCTAAGCAACCTGTAGCACCCACTGATTTAACCATCAGAACAGGCTGACATAACCCTCTACCTTGTTCTCTGGTCTAGTCTGGAATCTCACACTTCATAGACTTTAAATGCAATATTGATGCTTGCTGATTTTGTTCACATTACAAAGAATCTGCAATTTTTAATTTAAAAGCCTATGCAAAACTCCAGTGGCTATGTTTTTCTTTGTGTATAATACTGAACACTCCCATCTTCCTTTTTCCTTTAAATCTCTTTGGTAAATAATATAAGGTTCCATAAGACTAACTCATATGGATTAGTATTTGAATTTTTTTATGGTGTCTTTACAATATCACATCCAAGGATAGTGACACAGTGCTCTTCTACAATGCTAACCCTATATTTTCTTGCCACTTCGAAGACCAAAAGACAGTGTTTTCAACTCAAAAACTCACAAGAGTGAGCAAAAGGAAAAAGGAATTATTTGATACCATTTGTACTTCACCTACAACCAAAAATAGCTTCCTGGAAATCCAGTGGTCAGAGAGAATAAAGCACCAGACAGGCACCAGCTGGAGAAAGTGGATCTGGGGATTCATCCAAGAACTAGGAACATCCTTCTGAACAGACAGACATATTTCTTGTTCAAATGTAATGACTGTCAGGGTAAACATTGCCTTAAAAAATTTAACGTGATTTTTTTTCTAAACTCTTAGTGCAAATTTTGTGGACCCCTTCTGGCTTAAGCTTCAGTAAGTGAGCTTAGAATCAGACCCAAAGAAAGATAAATATATGCTATAAGCAGGAAGAACTCATTATGAAGGTCATACGCAGGCACTTATATTATGCTATGCTATTTGTAAACACAGCTATAACTAAACCCAACTAGAATACGTGACACGAATGATTATGTAAGAATAAGATTGCTAATATGAATGTTTACAAAATGCCTATTTAATAATGGGGTTTAATTAAATAGTGTAAAAAATAATTTTCCATGTGTAACAAGAACTTGTCAAATTTTCAGAGCTTTGTAAGACAGTAAAATGGTGTTACCATTGCTTGCAACATGCCAAAGGCTGTGTGTGAAGCTGGCAGCACAGGCCTCAGGACCCATTAGGACTTGTTAGGCTTCATCAGGACTTGTTTTGGCCTGCCTGGGGCTTGGTTTTGGTTAACTTATTTGGCTGTAACAGCTTATCTAAGGACCAGGTGACTATTGCCTAATTTGTTTTGGCTTTTTGCTTAGCTTTAGATGACTGTGTGTTGTAATACAGTTGGTTTATGTATATATTTGTAATGAATACGTAACAATTTGCTATTCTATATAGAATGAACTATCTATGACCCCCCAAATAAAATGCAGCATAGAAACAGGCATGGGATGATATGGGGAGATTTGAAAGTCCAGGTACAAGACAACAGTGGAGGCCCCAGGGCTGTAAACTGCTCACCAGGGGTCAGCTACTGGCCATTGAACGAATGCAACCTTGGAAGCTGCACGAAACCAGTTTCAGAGATAACACAGAGAACAAAGGACAATATTCAGTATATGTAAAACACACCACTCACAGTAAAACTGGGTGTAATGTGGAACTACAGACCAATGAAGAACGTGCAAGGTGGGGAGATGTGGAGCATGTTAGCAAACGTAAAAATGACTCCAGGTGGATTCTAGAGTGAGGAGGAAGAAGGAACCATCATTGTATTGTTCTGAGATGCAAGGGCCCTCCATCCCCATCCCCACCTGAAGACATCTGCCTGAGAGGCAGCTGATGGCGAGTGTGACACCAGAGAAAGGGTAGATACTAGAAAGCCTGTGCGTATCACTTTTAACTGTACATAACTTGTATAAGAGCTCAACACAGGTAAACTAACTATTCTTTGGTTAGACTGTTAAGACTTTACGTTGACAGAACATCCTTGGCTTTACCTATAAGTTTTGTTCCTTTGGCTAAATGAGCTCCACAAGCTGTAGCATAATAAACTGATGGAGACTTCAAGCAACCTAGTCTGAAACCTCGATCCAACACACCAGTAACCGCTCACAGGCAAAGTAGTTCAGTCGAACAAAGGACAATGTTGTTAACCATGTGTGAGCTCATGTTAAAGGAAACAGAGTCTGTGCTGAAAGGAGGTAACAGCATGTGGGGAGCAGAATTAACCTGGAAAATGACTGGGCCAACAGAGCACCAACCTCTGCTTAGGAGAGTTCTTTTTGACAGTTATTAAAAAAGCCATTACCATTCTATTCTTTGCTGGGAAGTTTTCCCACTTAAACATTTAATTGATCTTTATATTTGTTAAATGAAAGCACTTTTTAAGCAAATCAAATCACTACAGATCTACAAGGAGAAAAAAGGTAATTCCAGTTGATGCGAGGTTTCTTGAATACACAACTATTGTATTCTGTTTATCCTGCAAGCAGCAAAGTTGCAGTAACCACTGGGTCACTAGCTTTACTGTGAAACAGCACAACACAGTCTTTGTTGAGCTTTCCTTGGAGTGTGTCATTGTGATTCACTGAAAGACTGTTCCCTGTGATGGGGCTATTCTCTCCTGTGTCTTATGCAGGGCAGAGAGGGAGAGAAGACGGTACCTTTGGGCATGTAAACAGAAGAACGTAGCAGTAAAGTTTGCAGTTAGTACCCAGTCTTGTAAAGGAACAGCTCATTAGTGAGTGCTAAATGTTTGTGCAAACACATTCTCTTTAAAAATTAAAAGAAGTATTTTTCTCTCCAACATGCTGCAACACATACATGTTGCCCGCAGTGAAAGTACGAAAACAGCTCAGGAGGTTGAGGGAGAGTCTTTTGGTTGATTTGTTATTTTTGCTTCAGCGGAGCCTCAGTTCACAAAATATAGCTTATAGCATGAAACTAAGCCAAGATAGCCAGGAGGCCTCTCCGAGTGACCAGACTTTTGAGGTTACATAATCTGTTTTTCTATTTTGGGGGGAGAGAAGGGAGAATGGGAGGCCAAGTACCCAAGTTCACTTGTAGAAATGGGTATAAACCTGTAAAAGTACAAGGGGATCAGATTCCAGAACCATGACTTTTCAGTATTTTAGGCTGTTGTTTCTAAAATAAGATCGTGTTCATAAACAGAACCAGAGAATACCCCGGAGGGTCAGTCCTGTATTTGATTCCAAACATTACATTGGCTCAGACTCCCCCTTTTCTGGCCTCTCCTGTTATCCCATTGAATTCATTAGAAGGTTGTGGCTACTGGCCAAAAGAAATGGTTAATGCATCCCAGAGCCCATATTGTTTGAAAGATCTTCTGAGACAGGAATTTATAGCATTGCTATAATAAAACTCAGATTTCAACATTAAAGTATAAGTCTGTATACTTGCCACACATACCAGAATTATATAGAAAATCTGAACCATGAAACTCTGAGGAAATTAGGAAAATATGCAGTAACATCTAGAAAGAGGCCATTAGGACTTGGTTATACCTTTAAGAACAACCTTAAACAAGAGATAAATCACATATGATGTTACACAGGTAGTGGCAATGGACCTAACAGAAATGCCATTGAATCACAAATCCTTTGGTTTTGCCACACTCAAGTATAGCAGTTTTAGACTGGTCTAGAGCAGTTACTGCCTTAGATAAGAAAAGATGGGATTGAGCCCTGATTTCACCCTCGCTTTGCCCCTCCATGCCTCTACCCATCTCCATGAAGGTTAGTTTATTCTTTGATGTAGTTGTTTAGTGTGTTCTATTCTATTCTCTTTTATATTATATTTGTTATTATGCATTGAAAGTATAATGAAATATGTGCTTTCCATCCCAAAAGAGTATGTATTAATCTTCTGCAGGAATTACAAAGTATTGCTTTTATAGACAAGAAACTGCATAGCTTTTTCCTGTAAAGGATTAGAAGTATAGACTTTGCCTAAAACCTTGGAACAAACCTTCATTTATGAGACAGGGGAATCATTTTTATTCCACTACATGAATTCAGCGGGCTGCCACAGGCCAGTCATAATCTGTTATTGTTTCCCTGCAACCTTGTACTATTAATTTTTCTTTTTAATGAACTGTCCAGTCTAGTTTAGCTATGGGAACTATGATGGAGCTGCAATATAAATGGTTTATGTCATGCCTTTGTCAAAAGGCTTTCCCCTACAGCACTAGAATGTAATTGAAAAGCCATTTTAAAATAAAGTAACTGAATGGTTGCAAATGCAGCTTGTCAGGAATAAAGTGGGAAAATCCTTTGCATTACATTAGATTTTACCAATCACAACTTGTGTGACTTTATTAGTGTTTATACAGACTAGTAAAGCCACATAAATTGCATATGTTTGCATGGTTATATTAGCAATTATTCCTGAAAGATACTGAAGCCATTTTAAAGAAGTTTTTCTTCCACTGTGACTGACAATGCAGTAATTGGCTTTGTTAAATACCTCAAAAGAATTAAATCTACTAACTTTTGTTTTATTTTATAGCATATGGAATATGCCCATGTTTGAGAGAGCAAACTAGCTTCTGAGTAGAATTCAAGACAGTTTTTGTTGCATAGGAAACTTTGAATGGCTGAGTACATGGCAATCTTTTTATATATAATATATAATATATAATATATAATATATAATATATAATATATAATATATAAGTGCAAGAGACATAATGTAGTTTTCTCTTATGTTTATTTTTTCTAGCCCTGGATGTGTGTGTTTGTTCTTGGAGGCCTGATGGTGTATGTTTTAATAAATGCTACTACTGTTATTGTTATTATTAAAGCCCAAAGAGAGCAACTATAGAGAGCATTTATAGTTAAAGCTGACATCAGTTTTTTCAATAAATCGCCATCAAAATTGTTTCTGAAATACTTTGATTTAGCTTTTGGTTCACACTTCTCACCTTTAAAGTAACTATGGAAATTTTGTCAGAAATTAATTTTATCAGAACACATATTTCACAACTAAAACCAAAATATTTGAAGTTGTTTTGAATCACAAGCAACTGGATTTTTGGTGAGTTTTTTAGTCAAAGTATCGATCTTTTAATGCCTTTTTCTCCTCCTATGGCCAGCCCCTGCAGTTTGTGCAGTGCAGCCTCTCCTTTGCTTAGGTAAATCTCATGCCTTGGGGGAACCTCAGGAGTTTCCTGTGACTTAGCCCAGCCAGGCTGCTCCAGCCCACGGGGCAGAGCACACTGCAGCCCAAATAGGGCTGGGATTTCCCAGAAGGCTGGGAAAATGCAGAGATGAGTCTTTGATGACTCAGTTGTTTCAGCATTTGAGCTGAAACAAGCTTTTTGTCACTGAGACCAGAATTTCAGTTCAGGTACAAGTTAGTTGTTTCCAACAACAAACTACACATTTCAACAAAGTCAAGATTCTTTCAAGGCAACAGGACTTCATAGAAATAATTTTCTGTTAAAAAGCAGGTAGGAAAAGCTAAAATGTCTATATTATGAGGTATTGAGAATATAAGAGATACGGCAGTGTGAACATATTTCCCCACTTGATGTCTTTTAGAAGTCTGTAATTTATAACAAAATAATCATTCTTCTTTGGTACCTGTTTGACCAGGAGCTATGTCTTATAATTATTCTAACAATATTTCTGAAGTTGTTTTAGCTCAAGCAAGTCTTGAAGACCACCAACAAAGTAGAGGTAACGAATTCAGACTCCATCTCGTTACATAGACTATGTGAAATGAGACTGACACAAGCAGATTGCTCTTCTTAACATTTCACTCTCAGGCCTTACTTTAAAAAGAACATAAGGATTTGATGTACTTTGGAGTGTCACCCTACTAAAACCAAAGCTTTTGTCCTCATATATGAGCCTATTTCATTTAGACTACTAATATCCATGCAAAAATATATGCAATAAGCTAGTCCTGCAGATATACTAGGTGTTTGTTCTGTGTTGTAGTTCTGTGGGTTGAAGTTGAGAATTCAAAAATTCAGGTCTTAAAACCTATATAAATGGCTACTTGTATAGAAGTGAAGTGAGACACGTAATACAGGTTAAAGCAGGCAGTTGGAGATGTAACACTTTCTGTTCAGATATGTAGGCCTCATTAAACAGGCTAGCACTGTAATAAGACAGGCTGATTCTAAGTAACCGAAAATTAATCTTCTTTCCATATGGCATTTGTACAGAAACAAAACTATACAGCAGTTTCCTTCCAAGACCTATTTTGTATGTCAGCAACACCATGTTTTTCCCATTATAGTCTAGGCTTACTATGTGAGAGTTAAAAACAAATAATAAAAAGGATGTTATATATGAAAGAGGCAAAGTATACATTATACAACACTGATTTCTATATCCAGTAAGTGAACCTAAGTTTCTCATCCTATATGAGAGGGACTTTTAAATATGGCAGTATTCTTTTTTTGGGGTCCCATGGACCCTTTATTCATATATAATGCTTTTCAGAGTAATATAATGGAGAAGAAATTTATCTGTTGTGCCTACTCTCACTCCATCTAGAACTTCAGTATAGAAAATGCAAGCAGTATAAGAAGGAAATCTCTAGTCAGGATACTCCCACTTAATAGAGTGACTGGCCATGTCCGGTGTGACTGAGTAGCCAAGCCTATGTTATAGCTCCAAATGAGCTCAGTAGTGCCTTTCTGTCTGCCCTGTTGTTCTTTGTTCCATTGACAATAGTTAAACATGAATATTTACCTTCTCAACTGTTTGATTATCTAGATACTATAACAGGAAATTTGCATTCCTGAACAGGCACAGCTGGAAACAATTTAAGAAAGAAAGATCCTTCAAAAGAAGAGAAGAGAATTTAAGAAGCATATGGATGCCCAGGTTTACATGATAATCAACAAAAGGGGTGCTTGTTCCTCCTCTTTTGCAGGGAGGCACTTCACACTCCAACCAGAGGGAACATCCCACAGTCACTCTGCAGGAAGTTTTCTTTCAGAAATGATTTGCTTGAACTCTGAAATGTAAAAAAGTCTACAAAAATAGACACAACTATTTCTCAGATAAGACATGAAAAAAACTAGAGTAGGGACCCAGTTTGTTGAATTCACTTATCTCATACACTAGTGAGAGTGATTAGCCTTCAAGTTTTCCTTTAAGGTTATTCCTCACAGTCCTTTAATTTGTAAAAATTAAATCTACTTGGAAGCGTAGCTCTGAAGTCAAGAACAAGAAGAGTAGAAAGAGGCCTGAACTAAACCTTGAAGTGAGATATAAGAAAATACCAGAAGAGGAGAACTGAAACAGTGGTGAGAAAATTCACATAACTGTGCATGGAGGGGAGACTCAGAGAAACCGAACGCATAACTAATTTAAGATATTTTTGCTATGTCTTCTTGATACCCATATACGAATTTGAAACCTAGTCAGGAAGTCTTCAGTCAAACCAAACACTCTTGAACGTCATTCTGTTGAAAAGCTGTATCTGAACAAGAACTGAGCATTGTTTGCAAAATTTGGCCCTTGTGTTTAGTGAATGACAGGACAAGAATCTCACATGCTGAGCTACAGCTCTGCCTCAGAAGCAAAGGAGCCTACACATTTCTCACCTAAATTAAATTGAATGCTGCTGGTATCACTGTCAAATACACTGTTTCAGCCTGATCCTAATTGCTGCAGTCTACCTTAACAAGTCGGTGGATACCATAAACACATATCCTATATAGCTGCTCACAAGGATGTTTAAGTATATGGCCCATTTGGCTGCCAGAAATAAGATTATCATCATTCAAGGACATTTCCACAGAAATGAAGCATCCGTCAAGCAGGACTTGAGTGCATTGAATGTAAAAACTGTGAATGAGTCAGCTAGACAAAGAGCTTTAATATCCTGGCTTTGTACTCTTTATCCTAGACAATTCAGATGGGATCATGCCTTTGATTCTGTAAAAATGATAGTATTTACATATCAATTTTCTATTACATTTAATCTGTTACTGTGTTAATTTTTAAAAAGCATGGATACTCCTGTAAGTGGACAATTCTCACCTCTGCGGAATCACTGGTTTCAGTAATAGCACAACTGAAAGTCACAGAGGATATGAAAAATTAAAGGCATCAGAGCACCAGATATACTATCTTTAGGTCTAGGGTTTTCCATACTGCTCTATTTCCACGCTTTCCACAGTCGCCTTCCCTGAAGCCCAAGAGTCTCCACTAAATTCTTTTTCTAAACCAGGTCTGAGCAGTTATATTAAGCTCAGTGGTATTGCACAAAATATCAGAGAAATAAATCAAATATGGAATTGATCACTCACTCATGTAGGCCTAGAATAAGAAAAGTATGAATCTTTTTGACTGATACAATCAAGTTGCAAGCCTAAATATTAGAAAATTTCTTATATTTCTGTTCTTCAGTGCTACATTGCTGTGAGTTTTCAAGAGGTTCTGTGATGTTTTAAACAAGAAATTAAACAACTGTGTTCCAAAAAATGCACCTTATCAAACCATGCTTTACAGACATAGGAGGATGGTCAGTGTCCTACAGCATCAGCTCTCCTGATGGACAATCAAGACCAATGGATAAACTCTATGATGCATGAGAAAGACTGGTTGACAGCACACATCAAGTGAGGGATTAGTCACTGCAGAAATGTTCCCTATATTGTACAAATATTGTAGACACTATAGAAACAAGAGACTAGCTATGCATATCTAACATCACTCAGAAGATCATACATTTGAACGTACTACTTACCTTCACCCACTGGAAACTTGTTGCCAATTTATGTAGCATATTCCAGACATTTGAAATGCCACTTAATGAGACTACGATGACAATGCAGGTATAAATTTTCTGCTGCCTCTTATCCAGCACTTCAGCTCTGGCTGCAAAGAATGAAAAGTTCATTTGAAATCCAATGCAATGCTGGTACCATAATAAAAGAAAACTAAAGTCTAGCCTATAAACTATCACAGTAGCCTAAAGAGAGTTTAAAGACTGGCAATTAAATAATACTTATAATTCCAAGGAGAAAATTAATAAATAGCTTTTTACCTTAACAGACTTACTATGGCAAGAATGTTCCCATAACTAAAATGCTGGAGGCCATATCAAAATTCCTTCACATCTTTTTCGTTATCTCCTGAAAAAACAGAGTTCTATGGAAAAATCTGTTCTGGGAACATTATCCAATACAAGACACACTGTAGGGAAAAAAAGTAACAGCTGCAGATACCATTAGCCAACAGGATGTGCTTTGAACATTTCTAAGTGCTCTAAAGGCATATTAGAAAATTAGTATTTTTACCATTATGATGGAGAAGGGAGTAGATTATTTTAGTAAGTAGAACTACCACTACAGTAGGGAAAAGATATCTAGGATAAGACATTTGAAGGGAGAAAATGAGCAAGAGGTGCCTCTGCCTGTAAGAAGTTGTTTTGATGGTTAAAATTCTTTCATAAATGGGACAGTGAGTTGAGACAGTCTGTATAAAGGATGCAGAAACAAAAAGAAACCATCTGAATCATTTCTTATGAGGTAAGTCTTTTCCTGAATTTAAATTAGTAAGTTAAGAATGCTCACAGTTTCACAGAGCAGTCCCTCATCATCCTGTGTGTTTCTGACATGTTCCCACACAAGTAAAAAATATAGTTCATGTGACTAAATGCAAAAGAAATACTCAGTGTGATCTATTGTTATGTACTGATGTAGACACTGTATTTCTCGTGCTCATTAGATACCTTGATAGACTCTTAAGTGGGTACTAAATGAATCCTAGGACTAGGATTCATTCTAGCCAAGGAAATCAGGCTAGATTACCCAGTACTTTCAGATTTATAAATTGAGAATTTCTGGTAGGAATTATTGCAAAATAGCCTCTGCAATTTGGGTTGATACCTCCAAATCAGTAATTTTCTGCAGTATTTAACTGTTAAAGGTGTCTCATCTGTATCAATCCTCCATTTTAGATGCACTTTTCAGCCCTGTTAAAGCAATCAAGTTTTCCTTGCAAAAATCATAGAATGGTTTGGGTTGGAACGGACCTTAAAGATCATCTAGCTCCAACCCCTCCACCATGGGACGGGACACCTTCCACTAGACCAGGTTGCTCAAAGCCCCATCCAACCTGGTCTTGCACACTTTTAGGGATGGGGCATCCACAGCTTCTCTGGGCAACCTGTTCCAGTGCCTCACCACCCTCATAGTGATGAATTTCTTCCTCACATCTGATCTAAATCTACCCTCTTTCAGTTTAAAGCCATTACCCTTGTCCTATCACTACATGCCCTTGTAAAAAGTCCCTCTCCAGCTTTCTTGTAGGCATAGTTCAGCAGCACAGGACAAATTTCAAAGTTGCTAGCAAAAGTGTTAAGGAGAAATGAATAGGCATTGACTGACTATTACATATTCAACATTGCAATATTACATGAACATATTTCACACTTACTCCATCAAAGGAAGAAAGAAAATCATGTGGCTTCTATTGCCAGTTGTGACTGCAGATATTGTGACTCGCTGTTTTAAATATTTGTGATACACGTTCAATAAAAAACACATTCCTATAAAGTGAATTTTGTTAAGGTAAGCTCTATGAGTTAAGGTACCTTTTGTGTGATGACCGAGTCACTAATATAAAAGCACTTGGTTTATACAAATACTCTGCACATGCAGCATATTTATGCAATTTGCTATGAAGTACATATGGCATTTTAAAATATGCTCATTTTGCAAGCAAATGAAGTTTTTTCCATAGAGGACCCTTTTGAACTAATTCACAATTCATATGAATGAATGATAAGAAAGACTAAAAATGAATAAAATTTCTCATTTTGATAATTTGTTCAATATCTTTACAGTTGACGACATCTTTACAGATGACTTTGCAGCTCAAGATTCCTTTTTGCCCAAGACATTTGAAGTTGCTTAGATAAGTATTTCTCAAAATATCCCCTTACGTATCCCTATGGTCTAATTTTTTCAAGATTTGCTTTTGCTTTTAAAAGCAGCAAATAGTTGATAATAGATACAACCTGTCCTCAACCTGACCTGCTACACTATTAAGCTTTTTTCTGTACGTACACCCGACCACCAGACGTGAAGTGCCCATGTACATAATAATTTAACTGACAAGTAGAGGCTCCATTTTCCAGTTACACTGCATTTAAACAGACATCAGAGGTTACAAATCAATATTTTTTGTAGCACTGATCATTATTTGAAGCGAATAAATCTTCATATTAACATCAAGCAAGGAAACTCCTCCAGATATCAATTTCCATTAAAAACATGATTTAAGACTGCTAAATGATTTCCATCATTACTATAGCATAAGAAATAGTTTAGCTGATTAATCGATACATAGGTAACAGATATTACTTTTACTGCATATTATATTTTTATTTTCTTATTTTCTGCTGCAGTTGAATATGGCTTCAATAGTAAGGTTCTACTAACTCTATAACCTTTACAAAAGGGAGAAAAGTCAAAAGAAAAATAACTGCTGTATTTAAAACTGCTATTTCAAAGTCCAATTATAATTACAAGAAAACTCCAAAAAACAGCCATTAAACAGTTCCAATGCTCCAAATAGATTTGACACAGTGGCACTTTAAATCAAATCTCCTAAGAAGATTTTTTTTTTTTTTTTTTTTGTAAAATAAGCCGTGGCTTCAGAGTCCGTTTATACAAAGTGACAACTCGAACAATTTTGAAATGTTGCTAGTTAGAGGGGGAAAAAAATACCCAAACCCATTGTCTCTATGGTAATTATTTCACAATGCCTGATGTCAAATGGGCAGTCCTATGGCCTAAGAAGCAGCTGAATCCTGCATTGTCCTTGCATGATAAAAAGGTTTGAAAGTCTGAAAAGCAGAGGAACGGAATCTCACAGCTTCTTAGACTTCCCTCTGAAAGGGCCATTGTAACATCATCATAAATCCTGGGCTCCCCAGGCACTTGACAACTAAAGCAGTGGACAATAGAATTCTTGTGTTGAACAAAACACTCCTTGTCTGCCAAAGGGCTTATCTGCTTCATTTACAAATGTCTTTCATTGTACCAAAATAATTCCCTATTAGAAAAACTATTAGGAACAGAACTAAATAAATATTCACAGCTTTGTAGTCTGTTTGGCAAAATGAATAAACTAATACAATCAAGGAGCATGCAAAATATGAGATTTGAATCAAGGAAACCCAAAACAACCCCAAACCTCTATTTATTTTCCTCTCTTCATTTTCCCTTTTCCTGATTGCAGGGAATTACAGTCAATACACATTTGTCTCTATAAAAAAGACCTAGGTACATTACACTCACTAAAAGAGAGGACAAATATTAGAAATTTGAAAATATCTCAGATTGGAGCAAGATTGTACCCAACGTGATTTTAAAGTTAAATATTTCCAGAAAAGCAATTACAGAAATAAACATGAGAACACATCTGAGAACTTAGTGAAATAGAGACAAAATACTTACAATCACAAAAGGATTTAAACTGTGGATTTATAACTACATATGTTTAGGTCCTTGTTACTGAGAGATACAAAGGCATTAGGGATCAGTTTCTGAAATGAAATGGTGCCAGATTATTGCAACTTTTTTCAAGCCCAGTGAAACTTCTGGCAGCTATCACAGAAATGAGTGAGACTAAAATATTCCAAATATATATATATATATGCAACTTCAAAAAGCATTTCTAACATAGTCAGAATTCCATTGTATCAGGTTTCCACATAAACAGTTATCTGATTCCAATTTACTACAAAAGTTCTTATGGAAAGACAACTTATACCATACACAATTATTAAGGAAAAACCCTCCCAATCTAAAGTATTGCTCAAGCAAACAGTACTGACCATATTCCAAGTGCCAGAGTAATCTGCATGGCTGAATTAAAACCTCAAGAAGTTGAAACCTCCTGACTGAATTATTGATCATAAACTAATTATTCAAATCCAATATGGAAACAATGTTTTTACACAGCCAAGGCAAATTGGCTGAGTGGCTGAATAGCTTTTTTTCCCATGTCTAATTATTACAAGCCTACAAAACATACAGGTATTTCTAATCTGCATATTAAACAGATATTCAAGTGGGAAAATTAAATATTCAGAATGTACACAATAAACAACAACAATACTGTTAAAAATGCAAAAAAGACTCTAACAACATTTAAAATAAAAATAACACAGGTTTAAACTCACAATCACAAGACAGAATCCAAGACTTAGGAATATGTGAGCTTTCCATGGTTCTACCATGAATTTGCAGTCTGACCCTGCCACACACTACTTAACCTTGGAGCCATTTCTAAAAGTGAACAAAGGCACACTATAAACCATTTCACTTATGAAAAATGTACTAATCAGTATAAAAATCAGAGGAAAGAGGTCTGAATTCAGTCCTCCCACATGCCAGCTGAGTGTCTCTACTGTTTGGGTGCAGAGCTTCACCATTTTTTCTCTCACCTTCTCTCCTCAGTGAATAATTAACTGTTCTAAAGATATAGGTATAAGTTCTGATTTAACATAAAGTTTAAACTTGACTTCTCGTACGCCATTTTTTGATGTTTGCTATTCTATGCTATGCATCGCCAAAGCTCCCCTCCCTATTGAAGCTGTATCATCTGTATAAATATAATTTGCATAAAGTTATTCTGATCATTTAGGCAATTCGCAAGTCAGGAATATGTCTTCAGCGATACCTGTTTCCTGCCAGCTCTCATAGTTTTCGTCTAGTTCCTACTGCATGAGACAAAACCACACCATATTTTTATATAGTCAGCAGTCTCTGTTTAGGTATAAAAAATGGATCTGTACTGAAGTTTAAGTCTCTTAGTGCAAAAGTGGCATTTAACCCTGCTAGAGAATATATATCTGGGTGCCTTGACTAGGAGGGTAGTGTCCTTGGCTATATATAAGTTGCTCCTGCAAGCCATTATCTTAGCATCTAAATAAGCTTATGCTCAGAATCACCTTCCAGGAGAATCTATCTTTTTCCACTTACTACAGGCAGCTAAGTCAAGTAATGTGAATCCCCGCATGCAGCAACCGATATAGCATCCTAGAATAATTTAGGTGGGAAGGGACCTCTGGAGGTCATCTGGTCCAACTTCACCACTGAAAGCAGCACCAATTTCAAAGTTACTTTAGGTTATTAAGGCTGTCACTTCATCAATGTTAATAGCTGAAATTAGCAGCATGACCAAGGGCTCTCTGTGTAGACATGAACCCTTTAAGAGCTTACCATCTTATGCTGAAAAACAGTCACATGAAAAGTAATAGAACAAAACAAAGGGCAAGAATTGCATTGGAAAGAATAAAAAGACAATCTTGTATAATCCACCTTATAAATACATATGTATGCACTTACAGGGTCAATTGGCAGATCGGGGCCAATGACTTTGACGACTGACCACATTTCACGGTCTGGAGGACGTTTGCACCTCTCTGTCTGTGCTCCTGAGCACCCAGAGCACCTGCAGCAGACCTAAGGTGTACCCTGTGTTGAGCAGCAGCGATGGAGGAGCACACATTTCCTTTGCCATTGGCTTTCACCACCACAATACTTGAACACTTTAGATTGTTTTTATTACCTCCTAATTCTGAGGTAGGAAAGTGTTAGTATCTGTATTCTACAGCACAGACTTCAGTCCTGGAGAAGCTAAGTTTTCAACCCATGATTCGCATAAGAAGCCTGTCATAAAATGAGGCTTAAAAACAGATTTTGAACCAAACATTGTACCATCCTGTACCTTCCTCCAGAACGAAAGAAGGACCTTGCCACCCAGGGGGATGCCTTGTGGAAGGCAGGGCATGCGAGAAAGGCAGGACACAAGAAAAGGACAAAACCCAAGGGCTGCAGAGAAAGTTTCATACAAACAAGGTTCTGTTCAAAGCAGGTAAACAGCCTGTTTCTCTTTCTTATGAACTATTCTGATCTTATATTATACTCTCTACCAAAATATTTTCCCTCAGTGCTCCCATCCCTTCACCATGCTGCTGAGTGCTGACTAACTTTCAGCAGGTTGCAACGCCACAAGCAGGGAATCGGTGAGCCTGACTGCTTCCAAACACTGTGCATTGAAAAGTAGTCGACTGTCCTGAATACTAAGCTGTTAGACGCGAAGACCACAGATGATAGCAGAAATTAACAAACTAAAACGCACAATAGCTGTATGCTCTCACAAGAGACAAAAATACATATTAACATTTTTCAGAATATTAAGACTGCAGACTAAAGCCCAAATCTCGTCTGTCCAAGGCCAAATTTAAGAGCAGTAAGAGAAAAGGTTCACGTGGGCTCACAAAGAACAAATTAGCCCCTCTCAAAAAAGCTCTTTACAGATCACATGAGCGCCCAGGCCCTGTGCTCACCCAATACAATATGACTTTCTCAGTTTTTTCTTGCTTTTGGGTCACAAATGCCTGAAGGTATACGATAGACCCTTGAGGATAAAGTCTGTATTAATTAGCTTCATGCTGCTCCAGTCCCATCTTATCCAGGTACTAAGAATACAAGTGGATTGAGAGGCCTGAAGGCAGGTATGTTCTGTCATTTTAAATATCATAAATCAAGCCCTCCATTTTTATGTTTCCAACTTCTCTGAGTTTCTTCTAAAAACTAAATTTGGAAGAAGAGGATCCACAGCAAGTAGATATATACTTTTTATACATACTTGCCTAAATAGATATATGCATGCAAATAAATCTTAATAAAAATTTTTATACAACTTTTTCATGCATAAACAAATATTTCTGTGTGCTGCACTGTATATAATTTGAATTCCCTGCATTTGGAATAAGTCTTCGTTTGTCCTCTAAAAGCTTGACTTTTAATATTTGCTGTCTAATAGATTAACTTAAACGTATGTTCTTGAACCTCTACCAGTAAAATGCTCATACATATTCTCTCTTGGATAAACATATCATATGTACAAAGCATACCAAATCAGTTACTACCATTGCAAGAGGCATACAGAATTGCTCTAAAGCTTTGTAAGTCGTGCTGGAACTCAACTTCCGCCAGCAGCAGATGTCAGACTACTAGAGTGGGATCTTGTCATCACTGAAATCATGTTATGGCAAATTTTCCCTGCAGATTTTTTTTTCTTGTTTGTTTCCTCCCTTTGCCATTTTCATATTCATATTCTTTGGTGCATTTCTTCCAGTAAACACAAATGGCCAGATCCTTTCTCTAGAGCAAAGCTACAGCAAAGACTGTCTTCACTAGCATTTGGTGCTCTATTTATCTTATCTTTCTCTGCTGCCAATTTCAGTAGGCTGTTCTCTATTTCTTTCCTCTGGCTTTCTTCTGCTCTCTTTTATCAATCTTTTCTAGTGACCTGAAAAGAAAACCTAAAAATTGAGAGCCACTGAAGTATATGCTGAATGCCCCCATTAGTCAAGCTGTAGGGGACACTCAGCACAGAAAAAAAATTCAACTAACCTTTCAAAAAATCTTTATATAAATGTTCTACAAAATCATCCTGCTGGTTCCAGGTCCACTGGAGACACCCAAGAAAGAATAATTCTGGGACATCAGAGATACCATAAAGGAGAATAGCTCAGAATTCGTCCAAGAGACTCAAGAGAGACGGAGTTCTTTGGTCTTAGAGACATTTTTTCCTACCTTCTCCCTTTTATTAATAAATAAAGAAAAGAGGAGTTGTTCAAAGTCACCACAGAGATCTGACGTTTCTGAATTTCTGTGTGCCTCATTCAACTCACTGAATATCTCTGTCATCCCAGAAAGATACATGATTCATTCTGGGAAGCCTATTGCAAACCCAGCAATGACTCTTCAAACATTTGTACAGCTTTTTAAAAAAGTTTAATTCAGTCTTATTTCTGGACTGAATATACCTCTTTTCCTATTCCTCCCCATCCTCCTCCCTAACTCCCACAGGTCATAGCTTGTCTAGATCTAGGGAGGGTGGAAGGAAGGGAAAATGGATAGTAAACTCATTTTAGGTCAACCAAAAGGCATTCAGTCTCTGTCTTTCCTAGTCATCTTTTCCTCATTTCCTTTTGTGTTTTCTCAAAGGATATTACAAGTCGGCTTCTCAATCAAGAAGACAAGGCAATGTCAAACACGTTAATTTGTCCATGAAACAGTCTTTAAGTGTTGACAAAAGAAAGCTTAAAAAATGAAGACAGACAAGCTAAACATTACTGATTCCAAAAATAAGCCTCTTTAAATGCTACATTTCAGTTTTCAGGACTGAGCAATACTGACTAACTGATGTTTTGATACTATCCCCAACAGTATATAATTTTTAAGAAATAGTAATTAAAGATACAGCAAAATATCAATGGGTAAGTATAGAACTTAGAAGATGTGCAAGCACTAAGAGCATTTCATGATGCCTGGTGTGCAGTTTCTACTCACAACTAATGCAGCTTTCCAGAATTTCAGCAATGTTCATAGTAAGGATGATATAATTTTCTACCACCTATCATTTCAGGATATTCCACTCTAGAAATTACAATATACTTCTATTTTTTATGGATTTATTTTGTCATTTGGTAACATGCCTACCTATCTGTTCTTGAGAGTTGAAACATAAACACAGATCTGTATTTCAGCTGCATCATATAATGAAGTGCTCCTAACACTGAAGTTCACAGCCAAAATTAACCAGAATATTCAACAATATTAATATTTAACATTTGTCTGCTATTCATTATGCCTCCCAAATACCACCGAGACTTTAATTTTCTGTAGTGTAATTATTATAAGCTATGAACAAGTGCATTATAAGGTTTCTTCAAAACAATGATTGTGAAATAGAAATATGCATAACCAAATAATAACAGAGCAAGTGCTCTGCATATTCAGGAGAAACTGCATAATTAGGAAAGAATTCCTACTGATATCAATGGGAGTTTTGCCTGATGGAGACAGTCCTAGGTGCTATAAAGGCATTTGCTTTAAATAAAAATAAATGAGCTCCAGAGTACTATACCAGTAGTAATCAGCTAGTAAACTCACATTCAGCCAACCAAGAAGATATATTTATGATATAATAAGGACAATCAAAAAGTAAAAAAAGTCCAAACAAACAAAAACCCCTAGCTGGTTGAAAGCTGAGAACGTATCTCCACTATTTTAAATGATGTCAGAAGTGCAGCTACTCTCTAAGTTTCAGCTGCTTTCTTTTGGGACTCAGCCAGGAGTGCCCAATGTTAATGTATCTAGACAAAAAGGAAGACTGCACATGGAAATAACCTAATGCCTAATAAAAACCAAAGAAAACTTTATAATAATGAAAAAGACCACTTTGCCAACTGTGCAGAAATGTGACTCCCCAGCAAAAGCATGGAAAGGTCTATTTGCCAAAAGCTTATCTAAAAACATATAAGTGGAACAATTTTATACAGCAGTAACTTTTTTCCTTTTCAACTGAATTGGACGGGGATGGAAGAATATTCCAGGCCATAACTTTAAGTCTCCTGGGTGGCCTTGGGCAGATTTGCTGGGAGTATCTACACAGTATATTGCTGGCAGATGTGAGCTTTTTCTGCCCAAGTTCCAAGCTGAGTTGAAGCTGAATAAATGTGGTTAGCACAGCACACTTTGCCCAACCCACCAAGTCCTACTGTGAGCCGAGGCATACGAGCTTGTGATCAGACCTGCTAATTCACATTTGGCACCGCGATAAACATGTTTGTGTAGCTCCGGTGGGCTGAGATTCCATCTGCCAACAATAGACTGTGTCAACATGCCCTCTGCTCCTCAGCTCCATCACTAAACTGGAGATAATAATTAACGCCTGTATCTGAAAATGATATTGTGAAGATAAGTTAATTTACTCTCACAATGAATGCTAAGACACTCTAAATCTAGAACCATATAGCCGCGTAGTTATCACTTAAGGGAGTAAACCTTTTTCCATATGTATGCTATGGAACTGAGCCAAAATAAGGCTATACACATACTTAATGTTCAATTTGGTGAGCTCTCTGTTTGGATAATATAAATAGATAGTCATGTCTTTGGTATTATCTTCAGGTTCATGAGACTTATGAGTATTTGACAACTCAACATATCTAAACAAACCTGTTATTTTGTTTTCAGAAAGTGTCAACCTAAGTGAGTTATATGGAAAGAAGTCACCTAATAAGTTTACCTAAGAGTGTGGACAACTTCGCTTCAACACCTTGCTCCAGTCAGTATTCACAGCAATTGTAATTATAATGTAGTTCTCTTTAACAGACAGCATTCTGCATGCTAAATTATGGCTTAACACTTCAGAAAATTCATTTGAGGAGTTTCAAATGACAATAATAAGCTTCCCCACTCCCTTTTTAAAAAGAAATCTAATTATTCATTCTGTCAATCTCATGCAAAATGTTCATCGTTTTTACATTATTGTTTACTTATTACTGTAACTGTAGTGCACAGAGAAAGAGAGAGGATGAGTAATAAACCACAGAAACTCCACTAAATGTTGGGCTTTTTTCCTTTTATATATTGTATTTTATTCATGTGCTGGTTTTATGCTTTTATTTTTCAGGGCACAGGAACTTCCCCAACCACATTTGAGAAAATAAACCTCACAATCCCCCACATCAAGACAGTATAATTTTTGTGAGTGGTTACATAAATTATCTTCCAAAATACTTTATGAAGAAATATCTTGTGGTATTGAGAAATACACAATGCTGTAACTCAAAAGGTCAAGATTTCATGGTTTAAAACACTGCACATCCACAAACATGGTACAATAGGCTTAAACAAAAATGACCACAAGTTGCAAGTTTCAGAGCAGAATCCTGTGCTGCATCAAACAGATAAATTTAGATGACAGCAGGGAAGCCCACACATCTGCACAGCATCAGGGCAAAACACCCTTTCAAAATGCACTGTAAAGGTCCCCCACGCAGGCTCATACTGGAGCATTGTGTAACTGAGTCAAGGCACAGTCACACGCTGCTCTTCCCTTCTCTTGGTATACGATAATCTACGCGTTTACCCAAGCTTGCATGGTGCAGGCATGGCCTTTACAGCCTCTGGAAACACATAAACCTGCAAAGCTGTACTTTATGCTACACAGATTTTAATAAGTGCCTTAGGAACAGGAAGTAGAATTGTATATTATCAGAAATATGAAACACAGACTGTTGGAAGTGGAGTTGTTGAGCTGTACATTTTCCCTATAGATTTCTTTGTGCCTTGAGTTTCCAGTACTAAAGATACCTCATTCCAGCACAGAAATATTTCAATTAATTAAAAATAATAATTGCAGGAAAAGATACTTACAGGGAAGAAAAAAATAATCCAAAGCATCAAAGAGATTTAGGAGCATAAATTCTATTGAAAGTCTTAAGTTCTTCTATGATTAAATCACATTGACTTTGAAAAAACTTGTGATCCTGTGCATTTGAAGATCTTCCCCCATAAGAGCAAACTCAAACCTCATAGTTAAACGTAATAAACCTACGTGTGCAATGAAACTTAAGTGCAACTGTTTGGTACCCTTCTGCAAATGTCACTTATTTTAATTTCCAAAATCAGAGCCAGCATTAGGTTTATGGTCTAAAGAGTATACTTTCCCAGAAACTATGCAGGTAGGGAGGAGATTGCAATCTGAGCTCTTGTATGTACAGGGCAAATGACTGATTAAAGATACTTCAGGGATATGACAAAATCAGGAGCATCTCAAGGGACACCACATTGCACTGTACCTGCATTTATGAATCTGCCACCTTTAGGAACAGACGTACCTACTCTCCCATGGCAGGTCAGGGGCCGTACAAGACCCCAGGCTTGCTAAACTCAGCTCTGAGTAGAATAGAGCAACTTGTGAAATAGAAAGACAAGATTAGCTGTCTTGGGGGGGGGGGGGGAAGAGGGAGCCTTAAGAATGAAGCCAGCAAGCTTTGAAGAGCCAGCAGGCTCCCATGTTAGCCATATGCCTTCATATGTCTGTTCTGTGGGAGTGTTACAGCTCCTGCTGTTCCATTCTTCACTTTTTAAAGAAAATGTTACAAGGCCACAAGGACTCACAAACATTTGTTGACATTTCTTCTGGGTCAGCCTTAGGAGGCCTGCAAGAATTTAAACATATGGCAGTATTTAGTTTCATGAGGGAATGGGTTGTTTCAGAGAAAAGCAGCATTTAGTTGCAAAACAGTTTAATCCACCATAAAGGATTTAATTTTTTGGGCCAAAATCCAAACATTTCACATTATATTTTTAAAGCAACATCAGCTTATCAGTTGAGCTGGTATTATGAAATATTTCACAATATTTTCTACTGTCCTCCACACAAATAATATCTTGATCTGGGGTTCCAGATCAAACAGATTTGATGTGTGTTTACATTTCAAAAGGGGAAAAAAAGAAGGGACCGATTTCCTACTAAAGTGAAGGTTCTTTCCCAACTTGTCAAAGGACACAGAACCATTGCCATTTTGAGCCACAAGATTACCTGAATTGGGTTCCCAGTATGTTTCAGTAGCAGTACGTATGCATTTCAAAGGAGAAAAATGGCATTTCCAAGGCTTTATCCTGTTATTCAGATGACATTGTTCTAAGTCAGTTGCTAGTAAATGCACAATAGCTCACTTGCTGGCGTTCTTTATATCTTGCTGTTAAAAAAGAAATACATCGCACACAGAGGTCTGAGCCGAGGTTTGTCTCAAGCCATGAATAAAGGGCAGCACAACGTTAAACTTACTCAGAAACGCATTGGGAACACACCTGATATAGCTATACTGACCGAGCTGCAGCATTAGGTGCGGACCATAGCAACCTACCTCACAAGTAAAGGTAAAAGCCCTGTGCAGCCTGTTTTTTCTTCAATGTTTATTTCCTTCGATATTACAGCACACTAAAAAAGGAGCTCCTGCCACCCTTTTCACTTGCATGATATTAAATAGACTACAATCTTGCCTATTAATTGTATAACACAGTATTTAAAATTAGTAATTTAAGCAGTTTTTTAGTAATTTAGTAATTTAAGAAGGTCTTGCACGGAAAACAAGGATGCAAGAGCCCTTCTCTGTTAAAAAATATTCTTATTTTTTCCAAGCTATACAGCAGACGTGGTTTTTAAAAGGTAGACCCAATCCAGAAATTATGCTTTTCCTAAAATGTTCTGTTAACTAATACCTAATCTAACACATTAACTCATATGAGCCAGAAGTTGTCAAACAAGCTACTAGCTCTTGCAAGCAGCCACAGGCGTTAGGAGCACTCGCGGGTGTCCTCGCACCCGTCCTTCCCTGCCTGGCCGAGGCAGAGCCATGCCCTGCACCAGGCAGGGACAGGAGAGCAGGGGAGGGCTGGCTGGGGGCACTACACCTGCCTCTGCAGCGGCAAAGCGTTTGCCCCAGCAGATACCTCATTAAAAGCTAACATAAAGATTGAGGAGACCATGGACTTGGGTAGGATTTCTGTGCAAGGAAGCACGCTGCAGGATTTTGAAACAATGATCCTGTTTAACAAACCCCTCTGGTTTTGAACAACATTTTGAAGCCTAAAAAGGAAGCCAAGATTATTTCGGTGAAAGCAATTGTAAGAAATTAATTTATGAATGACTGAGACGGATAAAGACATTTTATAGAAATTATAAGGGAAAAGCAAGATTATCTAATTTTAACAAGTATATTGCACAAATAAATAAAATATCTGGATGAAGAAGCTTAAAAGATATAGGTAGCATGCTTTTTGTACACGCTTCCTTTGTTGTTCATTAGCTGGCAGCAGGCAGGGTTAGGTGCATTATCTGTGTTGGTAGCCAGAAGAATGAAAGTTGCTTATATGTGTTATTTTAACCCAATTACAGACTGGAAAAGCATCAAACATTCTGAAATTTAAAATGAGTCAGAGGACAAAATGTTGTCATTACAAATTGTGTGGATATATACATGAAGTGAATAAAATTGGAAGGTCAAGTTACTTTTATCTAACTTTCATACTCTCAACAAAACTATCATGCAAATTTAGTTGGAGATATAACTGTCCAAAATGTTGCAGACCTCACCATCCTTAAGAAATAGAGCACATTTCATCTCACAAAGCTTTGCAGAAGAAAGTTTTTATAATTTTTCTAAAATTGATTATGACATTTCCTGAAAGTTACCCACCTACATTTAACCTTTATCCAAAATTACCTTTTATTCTAAACTGTTCAGTAATAAACTGCATGAGGCATTCTGATATTAAGGGAAGGTAAAAACTGAGTTTCAGAATCCAGTTATCAGCATGGATCACAAACAGGCAAACAAAGATTACTATGAGTAAGAACCAGTAACTTCAGAGGAAACAGTAAATCAAAAAAATAACTGATTGTTAGTCACCACATAACAAATCCTGATGACTTAGGGATGGGAAGATTTGTGCTCAAAAGCTGAATTTGGCCACGATGGAAGGTCCTGACTGTACAGAAGACACGTTGCATGGTATGAAGAAACTAGTGTCCTCAATGGAAATCAGCTGCAAAGATTTTAGTCAAATGCACGTTTGATGCAGTAAATAAAAATTAGTAGTTGGAAACAAATAGTGTAACACAGTAGTGCCCAACCTTGCAGCTGAATTCAAGACTTAAAGAGTATGTGAGCCAGACGGATCAAAAGATATATCAGCAGCATGGGAAAAATATCAAAATAATGAATAAAAGGGACTGTATGACTCACTCAAATGTCAGTAAGAAAATGGCATCAGAGAGCTGAAGCCATCAGCTTGTAACAATAACTAAAAGGTTAAAAATAAGTTTTATGTATTCAAAGAGTGGGAGGAAGACTTAACTGCAAACTTTGCGTTGCCTTCAATGGCAAGGCTGTTCAATTAAAGCTGGGAATTTAAAGAAATTTTTATAATGAAATTGTTATATGAGCACTTGGCATTAAATTCACATTCTTGCCAACATTATGATAGAAGGCAAAACACACAAGTCCATTTTTATCTTTGAGTAAGGCAAACAATGGAAATATTTTAAGTACCCCAGTGTGAGAAAAAAAGGCATGTTAGATTCTTGAGTCTACAAATCAACGACATTTTTCAAGAAAAAAAAAAGATGGATTCAGTTCTGGATCTGGACAGAATATAAAAAAATCTAAAAATAACAGTATGCGGCATGGAACAGCAAGGCTGTATTGAGTGGAGGGATCCTACAGGAGCGACAATTTCTTGTCGGATGCCAGTGGTATGCTAAGGGTTTTCTCAAAAGTTTAGGTTCAGAGCAGCATGCAGTGCAATGCCCGGGTGGGCCGGCTGCTGCAGGGACCCAGGAAAACTGTTCTGCACTGGCACAACAGTCTGCCTCGTGCTGTTCTGCAGAACCAGTGCTATTTATCACGGGTTTCACTATCACAAGTCTTTGTCTTACAAAGATGAGCAATTGTGCTTTGGACTCTTGGATACAACTTCAGCCATCAGTTGTATTGAGGAGAACCTAATTCCAATTATCTGAAAGCAGAGAAGAGTTTATTTCTGTATTTAGCTACTTACCCCTGTCTAATTCATTTCTCTTTCACAAGGTAAGAAATTGAAGGTACTCTGATACACCCATGAGAAATTATAAAAGCTAGGTAAATATTGCCAATGTATCTGTAAATATTCATTTCATAGTAAATCTTTTTCATCAGATTCACACACTTTTAGATTCTATTTCTGCAAATATTTCCCTGAATTCAGATTATCAAGCATGTTTGCTGAAACAGCATATTTTAAGTAACTATTCACAGCAGACTTTCAACTTGTAATTGCTAATATTCATGACAGAAACCTAACTCAAAGAACTGCACTTATCCCTCTAGGAAACTGAAGGTTATCACATTACTTGTACATCCCATCAACACAGCTCAAGATGCATCAAATGGCTCACAAAAATTACCAGAATAAAATACGATTATGCTAACAATGCATGTTAGTGACCTTGTCCAAGAGGTGTACTGAGATGAGGAAAACTGATGACATGCATAAGTGTTTGCTGAATATTTTGCTGAAATTAACTAATTTTCAATTAATATATTAGTATGTAACTATTGCATGAACACACTGCAAATGGAAAAGCAAGATGACCCTCATTTAATGAATTCTTTGTTATAAATTAACTACCCTCCTATAAAAAAAAAACTTAAAAATCTCAACTATATATACACAAAATGTTTCTATATTAAATGGATTCATAATGCTTTATGAAAAGATACAATTCTAGAATAAACCACTGAAAATTAGGTTGATGTGGTTTAATATTGTTCTTTGTAGACCTGATGTACCTCCAGCTGAAATCAATGCAAGCCAGTTAAATAAATGCTCTTGGCAGCTACTTGTTTGTGCCTTAACATATTAGCCATTCTTTTGATGAAATCAATATTTATTCATTATTTTTTTCACTTTTAAAACATTGCAACTGTTTCTGAAAGTCACCAAATGTATACTGTCTTCTGCACAAACATGTAGACCAAAAAACCCTTGACTATCAAGTTCATAATTACAACACATCAACACATTTTCAACTCCTACACTTCTATATTATTCTTTGGTCAATATTTGTATCTCTTTGCCTGCTCGGCATGAGGCAGTGCTTCAGCTACTTGTAGAGACTCTCATCCAGCAAAGCTACTTCTGAGGCAGTGTTTGCTCTTATTGCTTTGTTTTCTTAATATAACCCATTCAGCTGAACACGCTTCCATACTTCATCACCGTTAACACAACCATGATGAATCCAAAATCTCAGAAAGAATTGTACTGTATCTAGTCATATCTTTCATTTATATGAAGGGTTATGAAATGTAAAAAGGCCTAGCTAATATTAGATTGTTGTAAAGCTTCCTTGGCTGTCTGTTTTCATTTCAAGCATTTGTAATAAACATCTCAAGATTTTTTTAAGACAGACTCTTGGTGGCACAATAAGTGCTAACTTCTGTTTCAACCTTTCATACCATGGTTGATATACGTTGCAAGCCAGATAGTGTGCAGATATATAGCTATTGAGAAATGTCGTAATAAAAAAACTGTAAAGCTCCGTCGCATATGAGATTGTTACATCCATTTGTTTAATTTTAACTTATAAATTCTGAGGAAAGGAGAATACAGGACCATGACTTTATGGCAAGTTAGGAGCATCTGTTAGGATAAACCATAATAATCACAGTTACAATTTCTCATTATCTATGTCCAGTTGGATGCCCAACACTTCCGTTGTTAAATCTAAACAAACTGCAGCCCAATTTTCAGCAATAATTAGCTACAATTAGCAAACTTGATGGCTGCCTCAATCAAAAATATCACAAGTGAGGTTTTGTAATTCTCACCACTTGGGCTGAAGTACAGATTTGGTCAAGATAATTTCCATTGATATGAAGCCTAATAAAATATATCAGCTCAAGCAACTATTATTTTTATTATCCAACAATATAAATGGCTTTGCTGCACTGAAACAACAAACATGATGAGAGCTATTCAGACGACATCTGAATTATACCCAAAATTTAGTCCCACAAAATTAGGAAAAAGTAGATAAGCCAAGCACAAGTTCAACTCCCTACTAGAGTTTTTAAGAAATCAAGCCATCCTGATATATTACCAGTACTACTCTGCAATCCTGGCAAGGTACTAGCAGAAGCTCAGTTTGATGCCTGTATTCTTATTAGGAGCATCTCTGTAGTATTTAGCAAGCACTTCATCCTCCTTCATTACTGTTTAGTACAATCCCAAATAAATTGCATACAGTTCAAGAGTAAATTCTTCCTGCTCTTGGGAAGGAAGAACTCCAATTTGATAAATTGATATTAAATTTTTTACTGTCTTGCATTAAAAACTAGCATGTTTTCGGTAACATTTTCAGTTCAGATTTTTCTCAGGTAGTTCTTGGCTGGAGGTAAAACATCTTGTAACTGCTATCTGTTTAACAAGAGTTAAGGATTAACCAACTTCAGCCGGAAGGAAGGCAAGATGAAGTTAACTGTGTCTTTAAAAACAGCACAACCTTTTCTGGATGGCCAAAATGCCATTGCTAGGATCTCTTCAGTACAGCTGCCGTGCCAATATGTCACCCTCCTATCATCCCAAGCTGAGCTAGTTTTATATGTTTTAAAATTTACATATTCTTTTGTCATTTTCACAACCTTAAGTATCTTTCTAGCATCTGCATTGGTCATTCTTTTCCTGTTTTGGCCTAACTCACCCTCTTATTCCTAAATCCCAAAAGTAATGAACATATTTTTCTTAATTCACAGGATTTTTGTATGTAGAAAAGGTGACAAAAATAATGAAATTCAAAGCAATCTATTAAATACAGAACAGCAACAAAAATATAGAACACATAAAATTCAGTCAGAACTCTCTCTTACATATACACAAAGAAGAAACCAAATCTGCACCCCATTTTCATTAAATCTAATTTCTGGAGAAAGAAGAACAAAAAAAATGAACAGGAATTCATGCTAAAGGACAATACTACCAAAAAGAATATGGTTGTCAAGCACTTTTCTCAACCTACTGGCAAAGAAAAGGTCTAGTGTCAGCTGATTCTCACTGTATTTCATTTTGATTTATACTAAATCCCCATAGTACAAACTCACAGATGGATTGCATATAAACCAATAATGGCGAGGAGGAAACAAACCCATAAAGGCTTCCATAGAAAGAAATGCTCCTAATATTTGTACCTCATGTAATTTGCATCTTTTCTCTACTTAAACATCTTCCTTAGTGTCTCATTTCTGCTTAGCAGCTCTAGCACCTCTTAACCTAAGACAAACATAACCCAGGACGGCTCTGACCTAAAGAAATACTAGCCAGCTGATTTTGAAAGAATGAGAACTTGGCATTGATAGTTTCTCAGTTATCAGCAATAATGAAGTGCTTTTTGCACAGCAGAAAAATGCTAGAGAGCCATGTGTGCTGCAGTAATATTAGCTTTCTTGGTGGGCAAGAAGCAAAAGAGCTGTACCAATTTAGCAGTTTTATCCTTGTGTAACTGCTATTGACATATCCAAAGATTGATCTGTAACAAAGGGGTTTGAGAGCTTTTTTACTTATTTTTTTGTCCTACCTCTCCTTAAACAATCATACCTTCAGACACAGACAGAGAAAAACATCCCAGGTCTGGAGTAAATATGTTTTGCACTTAAAAGCTTATACACAGAAGAATGGAAAATGGTGCTTAACCATAAGCACTAAGGATTGTATCGTACTGCGTATGAATGACGCCTATGTTCCACCAGCAATCTATTGGTGACATTTCCAAGCTAAGGAGTGCTTAATTTTGCTAATTTAATGTTGATGCATATAGTTAACTATAACTCCTTCTGCAGGTTCTGAATTGAAGGCCACTGTTGGCCATATTCAGTTGTACTCAGGCTATGTTACATCCACAGATTTTCAGTCTCCTGCGCAAGGCTTTTATATAAGAAAATTCTTCAGACATTTTAGATTACTTAGGTTGGAAATTATTCCTGGTTTGACAGTAGGACCTATTTCCCTAAAGGCTCTTGATTTCTAAAACCATGTGCAAACTTATTATAAGAGATGGACACAGCCATCTGAGAAGGTGTAAAGAGACGAATGACCTGGATAAAGGCCATAAAACAAGTCATTAAAAGAATCCATAATGGTAGAACAAGAGCCCACATTTTTTACTAAGATCTCTCTAGACTAGAAAATATGACATTAACCCATATACTCAATCTATGAATCTTTTTGATCAGTTTTTACAGGACCTAAAATCCCTTTTCATTGATACCTTTTTCTGTTGGTGATATCAGTGTTTCTTTAAAATTGTGACTTTAGAAATATTTTTTAAAAAAATAGCAGAAACTTTAGAGATGTCTACATTAGCAATGTCTCACTTTCTCTGGCACCCTAAAAATATGGGTCCAGCCTACATCAGTCAGAGATGTATGGTTTCAGCCCCTCCTCACTCACAACAGTGTAAGACAAAAACCTGAGAATAGAAGTATTTCAGCTGGCAAAGACAAGTCATTTCTGCTATACGAGTTTTATTCATGAACTGATAAAAGCATTCCTTTGCCAACACATGCTGTGCTTAAAATAAGGATTGTTATTGATATAGATATCCTGGCATAACTATATTAGCAAACACTTTCTACTGCAGAACAAGACCAAAAACATATCTTCTGCACTAGAAATTTTTGGTTTCTTAAATTTTGAACCACATAAAAATATAAAATTGGAGCAAAAGGTTTGAAGAGAGTTTCTTTCTTTAAAAGGTAACACCTTTTAATTTTGAAGCAAATTTTGTTTTCTGCTACTGTCTCAACCTAAAACTAATTACAAATACTAATATGAAAAAAATAAGTCATTTTAGACACCTTACCTGTAAAGGCCACTTCTATATTCTGTAGCTCCATGAGTCTAATCTAGTGGATTTTCCCTGTTCTCATCATGCTAAATAGAAACAGCTACTACTAATGTCACATGAAACAGAAGACTCTCCCACTAACTATACATACATTTCCATGTATCCATATGACTTCCAATATATCCATATATTCTGTCTTATACAGAAACAAGAGGCAGACAAAGAAATAAATTTGGAAACCAGTTTCAGTTGAGTCCAACTGACATGATGTGGGAGCTAGCAATTCCTCTTAAGTTCAATTTTCCATCTCATCAAAAGAAAAATTTGCTAATGACTTTGAAAACTCTTACACGAGTCATTTGCTAAGAATACTAAGGGATGGAACTAATTTTCCCCTGAATTAAGAATTCCAGATTTTTTTTATTCCAGGAAAGAAATATCTAAAATCACAGCAAGTCTGTTACTTTATGATTTTTGCCTGTTTTAGCATCTGAGAAACAGTAACTTCAAGGTAGTAAATGCCCTTTCTTTTCTGCATAAAGAATTGCAACTATTTGGTCTATAAGTGAAATAGATACTTGCTAACATTATTCTAAAAGAAGCTGGAGAAAATAATAACAGTTCAAGAATAAGGAAAAAAATCTATTGAAATTCTATACCATAATATCTGGAGAAAATACTTTGAAGAAATTATTAGCCTGTGTTGATTTAATGCTCTTTCTTTTGAAAACCTTAACGGTTCCTCAGGAGACTATTACAGCCAGATTTATCTGAATTTTTTCTCATTCTGTGATACTCTCATCACCTCCTTGAGGAACAGTTTACTGCAGAAATAAAATATTTATATTTCCTCCATTTTAAATCTAAGGAAAAAAATAATCAGAACTGAATTAGTAGTTTTGAACTGCTTGAAAAAAAGAATTGGAAAAGAGCAAATGAAATACAGGGAACATCCTGTGATCCGATATACTGTAAAGAATTTTCACAAAATTTATTTTTCAATGGTAAAGACAAGACTACGGATTTCAATAGAGGTCAATTAATCAAATATACGCCCATTGGTTTTCTCAAGCTCTGTGAGAATATAACAAATATGTAAGAAAGAGCACAAAAGTTATTTTATACAGAAAAAACCACAGAAAACAGAGGTCGTCTTCTCTGAGCTGAAAGATGTCAAATAAATCTAAAAAGGATAATTGTAACAACTTAAATTTCAATCTTTATTTTCTTATTATCAGTATCTTTTAAGAGAAGCATTGGTATTCCCTTGCTTAAAGATCCCTGTTCCAATAGTGTTTCTTCCAACAGACTTTAGAAGCAACAACTCACTCCAGGATGTTATTGGGGGCAAGTTATTTAATGACTGCCGTTCAGAAGAACCAGACTGATTTAGTGGGTTCAGTCCAGGTTTAGGTAATTAAAGCTTGTACAGCTGAATGAGTTGGAAGGACTGTAGCAGCTTTATCTTGATCATTCAACAGGAGAAACTCTTCTGACAACCATTTAGGCTCAGTGCCATGGATGCCATTCTGGCATAAGTAATTCAATCCTCTTCACTCAGCTTCCTTGCAGCAATCTACAGCCTCTTCAAAAGACTTCTAATACTATTTGCTTCTGAGGAGGATAAGATGCATATGATCTGCCTGTTTTAGTGTTTTGCAGATCATTTAGTACTCCCAAAATTTTGAAGTACATAATTATGCTTGAAATAATTAGAATCACAATTTAAAAAAAAAAAAGGGGGGGGGGGGAATCCCTGTAGTAAGTGTGCTGGGAAATTTGAACTGAGTTTGGGAATCCACTGTATGTGGCACTCTGAACACTTAGACCAGACCCATTAAAGTTCAGCAGTAAAAATCTCATTGAGTTCAAGGAGTTCAAGAATGTGGAAAGGAAATCCATGGTATTAGTATATTTTAAAATGGGCAATAGAGACATAGGTTAAAAGAAGGATCCAGGCACTGAAAAGATGAAAGACTAAGCAACGTGGGGGTGAAGAGTCAAGAATAAGAATTCATTTTATCTCTGTCTTCTTTAATGCAAGAGGAATAAAAGAAAATTTTATTTGACAGAGTACATATGGAGCAAAGCAGATCCATGTTCTTCCCAGCTCTGGCACTGCTTACTCTACCTTTTATTTCAGCTCTCACAATGGAGCCCATAAACATAGCTTGCTGCAGAATAAAACTTAACATGAAACAGAAATTTTAAGTACAACACCTCCATGATCTTTCCCTTTGCCTATATTTAAGCATATTAATCCATCCTCAAAAGTACTGACACCTTCCACATAAATATGTGCTAAGACTCTTTTGATATCCAAGAATATATAAAGTTGCTTATCATCCCCTACCACAATGCTATACCCTGCCCAAAAGTGACTGATAGCACTTCAGAAAAGAGAAACCAAGAAACTGATGTCAGTAATACCCCTGCGTTAGTCATATTTGGCGTCAAGGGTCCCTTTCCCCACAAACGCTTAGAAATCATAGTTTCACAGATAAATTTTTTTGAAATTTCTCGAAGGATCACTGATGCATGTCCTGTATTCAGTGACATAAAGCAAAGCTGAGAGATAATTATCCTGTGAGCATGGAGTCAGTGCAGTGTAAAAAAGGTGCCAAAAATTCCAATGCTGTCATTAACTGCTGCTGGCTGCTTGTCATGTGAGAGTGGAGGCCAGCCCATCAGCCTGTACTGGTAGATGGGGAGATGAGAACGTACCTGTACACAGTCGGATATTTATAAAATCTAATCATACAGGAAAAAAAATACAGAAATTGCCTCACAAAGAGTTGTAGCACTTATTCAGTTACATGACATTTCATTTTTCCTCTAGAGCTGGCAATGTCATACTGCTGATCTTTCCCTGATTTAAAACGAAGTTTCCAAAAACCTATTAAATACTGAGTTTTTGTATAGTCCCTGAATTGAAACAGGATCAAGGAGGGAAAGAACCACTAAATTAGTGGAATATTTTGTCTATTTGCAGCTGATCTACTTCTTTTGAAAGCTGTCAACATTTATTTTTTAACTTTTTTTAAAGCACCCTGTAAATATTAGTGCTTAAAACAAGGGGTTTCTGCTCTCGCTTCTGTGTTATCATGCAAATAAGGAAAGAAACTGCCTCTATGCATATGGTGGTGTACGACTAAATAAAAAAGAAGAGGAAGACCAGATGTTTTTAGTTTCTGACTCCAGCCACCTCAGGCAGGCAAAGCAGAAGTACTTTAGAAAGGTGCCTCCACTCAAAAGCACAATCATATGCATGCAGCATATAGGTTTCAATGCATGCTATAGTAAAATTGAGACATGCAATACAAGACCAAAAACCTATAAGTCTAATGTGCCATAAGGAGAAAGCTTGAGAAATCAAAAGGTTTCACCACTGGCGTAGGTACGTTTGTTATATAAAGCCCCAGATGATACTATAAAAAAATCATATTCCATGTTACAGAAGAAGAAAAGTACAAACTGAAAAACAATCCCAGTGAGTCTGATCTGAGCCTGCCTAAGTCCTGCCCAAACTGCAACATCTAAGAGAAAGGTGAACCATTCTTTTGTTCTCCTGCCTGGATGCCAGACTATCCCTCAGGTTAGAAAGGAAGTGCTGTTGGTCTTTTAATTACCATGTTCTTAGGCATTTCTCTAATTGGATTAGCCTTTTCAAACAAAGCTAAGTTATTGAGTTGATAGTGAAACTGTATTTTTGTTTGCAGAAAGAAGTGTTCCTGTTTATTTGTAGCATCACAGTATTTACAATAGATATCTTAATCTGTTATTTCAACTGATTAATGTACATTTTATTTTATTTTACTGGCTGGCCAAGTTCTGTCGTCATTTCAAGAGACAACTTGCTAAACTTCTAAAACATTTTAACTTTATCTGATTTCTCTTTCATCTCTCGTATTGAGTTGTAGAACACATTTTTCTTATTCATAAAGAGTGCCACAAACACAGATTTCAGCTGAAGTCTGATCTACATGACAGCTGCTGAAGCCACGGACAAGAAAAACTGTATCTCAAATGGAATGAAGCGGGATATAAACGATAGCACCTTCAGCAGTATGTGCATTGCTGAACATCACATCAGCAGAGCTGGTTAAGATATATCGCTTTGACTACTGTATTTTATTCCCGTGGCAATAGCAGATTGAGTGTACTTCTGTTTAGACTTCAGCAGGTCTTATTCTCCTAGATAGCTCACAGCAGCAGGACTAAGCCAACTCTGAGGTGCTACTGCATAAAGTCAAATTTCCCAAAGTGAACTCGGTAGATTAATTCATCTGTGTCAGATGTAAACATGGAGCTTCACTTGGTTCACCTAACCTCCAGATGCGATTCCCCAGAGAGGGCGCATCCTCACATGGTATGAACTGGCATTGCACCTAACTCATATATTTCCACTTTTCCCCTTTTCTCCTTGGGCTTTCAGCAACTTCCATTCTCACCTACGCAGGCAGGCAGGCTCCCCCCAGATGGCCAGAAGGAGCTCAAACAAAGAAGAGCTTTGGTGACATTTCCAACTGGCATTTTTTCAGCTAATGCTTAATCAACAGCAAGATGTGCTGATGCTTGGAAACAGCAGAGTCCAAAACCAGGTGCAGTTGAAACGAGATTTCAATTTGACAAGAATATTCTGCAAAGCTCATAAAATCAGTTTGGGGTTCATACAGCTCTCATGCACTGTGTATAGAAAGGAAGTCATTTAAAAACTGTAGCACATTCCCTCGCCCCCTGCGCTACAGCTCATACAATCAGAATGGGTCCACTATAAGAATATGAACACTGAGCATATACATTGCTTATCTCTGAGAATATGACTGGGCAAACAGACAACCATTATTACACTGCTTGCCCTTGCTACATGCCTATCTCTGTAAACCTTCCCCTCTTGACAGTTCCTTGCAATGGGTGTGGAGAAATGGTAGGAAAATAGGTAAGGAAGAAAAAAGATGGAAGGCAGGCAAAACAGTCCTTGTCAGAGGAGCTTGAGAGCAGAATGAGATGGCATTTTCAAGGACTGTGCAGCACGTACAGTAACTTCTGAGGAAAGCTGAAAAAAAAAAAAAGTGGCCAGTGTTACAGCTTCATAATCACTTTAATCGGCCCTTTTATTGGTGAGTTCAGTTGCAAAATGAATCTCCCCTTTCCCTGGATTTTCTGTCTCTCTCAAAGGGTAACTGGCTTTACACTTGTCTTTTGCACCTCTCTAAACCTACTGAGCATTATCTGACTGTCTCATAACTTTAGTAATGTGAACTTAGTTATAGTGGTCACTCATTTTTATATATGCAGTTGTTGCATCTACGTTGACATAACACTGTTTAGAAGCATTTTGGCACACGTTGGATGTTAACAGTTACTATATAAACCAAAGTTTCATTCAAATTTCATACAGAGATTGAAATATTCACAAATGTCAGATTTGTGTCTGCTCCTATACTTGCATAACTTGAAAATACAAGTCATCATGCATGTAATACACCCACACGCCCTTTTCTTAGCATGGACTAAAATACAATTCAGATACAATGCACTACGACGGTTTAAGACTCTTAACATCAGATTAGGGATTTAATTATATATTAATAAAATTATTTGTATTAATGGTTCAGTAAACAACTGAAACACCTGTCCTTATAACCTCTTACTAAAAGCATGACTGTCAACTTCTAAATATATTCTGTGTATCTGTTAAGAGGTTCTACAGAGATTTTCTTTGATCAAAGGTGGATAAATCTTGTACTACCTGAATTTCTGTACAAGCTAGAACATGGAATATATTTGTTTATACTGTTGCACTATAAGATAGTATGATATAACAAAAATAAATGTATATTCCTACATTTTAGTCTGAATATCTTTCCTTTGGCAGTAAAAGGGAGAGGGGAACTGCATGCCACATGTAAAACTCAGTAATTCAAAGATCTAAATGATAAACCTTATGCTATGGTAGCTCTGTGACACTCCATAGAGGACCTACGTATCTAAGTCAATAGATGCATCACATTCCTCATTTATATAATATATTTACCTGCTACAAATGTTATAAAAATCCTCTATTTTTTCTCTATTTACTAAAATATAATAATCTTCTATCAAAAATATCTTGTTACGGACTTTTATTTTCATAAAGCAAAGGTTGGCCTTAGCAGGCAACAATCAATGATGGAGGTTTACATTTACAGCATCTTCATTTCTTAATTGCTTTTTAGTCCCTAACTTAGTTTTGAAATTTTTCATAGAATAGACTCTATATAGTAATTGCCACTAAACAAACAAAAAGGTAGCTTTCCATTCAATCTGTGGATGTTTACTTTCGGTATACAGCAATAGCACACACCACAGTGGTTTTATACCAGCTTTCTCCTGAAATCAGGAAACACAGTCCAGTTTTCAATGCCTTCCCTTAGCACTTCTTGTCTTTCAGTATGACATTTTATCCACTTATTTTTGTAAGAATACTTCTCCCTAATAAATGTTCTATGGAACTCAAAGGCTTGTGTAATTGAATTAACAGGTTTATAGAAAATAAGTTATAGCCAAAATTGCAAAGGCGGGGGTGGGGAAAGAAGGAATATTTCAGCAAGATGCAGCCTATTATGTAAATTTGTCACCACATGCCATACATAATGAATAAACCTTGTGCTCTTAACACTTTGATTATAGACTATACAGACAATGCAAATTAAAATTCCTGCTGCTCTATAAACGCAATGAGAGGAAATTATGTAAATTTTAACACATTAGATTGATTTGGTTGAAATGAAACCTGTTCCACTTGATGTTTTAGGGGAAGAGCCACAATTACAATGATTGAGAAAGTGCACTGTTAATGAAGTGTGTTATTGCTAATCAATTCCTCCTCCTCTGGTAATGGCACAGGCATGTGCACTGTCACTACATCATTCACTGGCAGATGTAACCACTCACACCACCACATAGTTTATATGGCAGAAATTAAGGCTTCCATGAACTCATGTATATGGTCCTGCTGAACATCAGAGATCTCACAGTAAAACTATGATAGGCTTAACTATGATAGGAAGGGTGCGTGTTCTCATGTGTATATACATACACATGCACACACAACATGTGCGTGCATGTGTGTGTATATATACACACACACATAAAAAACTTTTTGGCAATACTGCCTGGCTGACTATAATACTGCTGTCTTGAATGCTACTGTAGATTTGGTGTGATACCAACCAAGTAACTTCACTTTGAGCAAAATAATCACCTTTCTACTGCCTGATCTCTTGGAAAATATGGAATGAGATTATCACATGGTAATAATTTGAACATGTGTAGTTAATTGAAATGAAAAGCAAAGTCTTTCAAGCTTAAAATAAAGTTTTCTGTCCAAATTGAAGAAACTGAAAAATCAGACTCAGTGGTTTCAAGTTTCACACAAACTATGTATTCTTCCAATAACAGAGTTACCTGGGAATTATGGTAGGAATTTGGAATGTCTTTACAACTGAATATAGCTGATTTCATTCTGTAACCTTATTGTAAGGAACTACAGTGCACATTGCTGATAGAGCTGTTTTACAGTTAGCCGATATGTGAAGTAGATTATACCTTCTTTACACGAAGCAGAGGAGCATGTCTCTCCAACCATCATGTCACCATTTTAAACAAAATACTTTGTAGAGCTCCTCACCACCATGACAATGAATTGCAGAATACTGCATTGTTATCTTGTCTTAGTTATTAATTAGATTGTTTATCATAATTTTGCATTTTGCAGTCCTTTTGTTCTATAAAAATTTCCATGGCATTTAAAAAAAAAAATTAATTTGCAAAAGGATCCACAGCATTAGAAATTTGTGGCACATATTATTTCACAGGTAAATATGAGAAGGTGGGATGAGCCAACCCATTTTATTTTCTTTCTATTTATATAACTTGTATATTATTCTCGGAAACATTTGTCACCACATGTAGTTACTGCATTTGTTTCCTGTCTCTACTGACTTGTCTCCCACTAATTTATTTCTGTTCCTGCTAAGATACAAGGAAGCACTCTGCACAGAGACATCTCACTGGCTTCAATAGCAGTTTGACACACAGGATTGTTGCAGGTCATGAATATAACACATACAAAATCAGGACAGCACAGGCAATGAGAGAGCTTTTATGCAGAAATGACATAGCAGATAAACATACAACACACACACTAACACTGGCACTTACCATAAGAAATTTTAGTATGTTATGTTTGGTCCATGAACATGGAAAAAAGAGGGGTTGGGCCCCAGCTGTGAAAGGAAATCTGGCAGACCAAAAGAAGAAAATGTAAAAATAAAAATAAAAGGGAAAGATACAAAGGAATTAAAGTTTCCTAGAAATAAAGTGACATTTATTTTTTCAGGCTGAGAATCCATTCTTGTATCAGCATGTACATCTCTGCTCTATTTAGGGTTTTAAAAATGCCAACCAATTTTTGCTTCGTGAATCCTCAACTAACGTGACTGCCACGGATGGGGAGAAGCACAGAGAGCGCTTGAGACTGAGCACTGTTCCTTCAGACCATGGGCTTCTGTCACCACCCTAAATTTCTTCTGACTTTTGGCTGTGGGTACTGGAGGAATCAGCTATGAACTCTCTTTTCCGCATTGGGGTGCACAGTTTACATTACACTGTGCTCATTAGAATCTCAAAGCATGACATAGTCAAAGAGCCACTTAGAACTTGGCAAACAGAGATTTGCAAAACAAAACATGGAAAATCATGTAAAATTGAGAAACAGGAAAAACAATGTCAACTACGTGAACTTACAAGAGTAGGAGCTAAGCATTTCAGTTTGCAAGATTTGGTACAGATGTTTAGTTATATAAAATAAACACAAAGAATCACAGCGGTAAATATCTCACCCCACAGGAATCAGCTTAATTTCCAGCTCACAAAGATCCTAGAAAACTGAATCTCTCCACACTAGCTTTTGCTTGAATTCTTTGACTTCAGACTGCTTTGTTCACAGGAAAAAGCTCTCTTTGATGTTGGAATATTAGGAGGAGTGAAACAATAAATTTCCCATATTCTAATATCCAGACATCCTGAGCTTGTTCAAGGACCCCTTGATTCACGAAGGCAAATAATTAAATTACCTGAGCTTTGATCAAGGAGTTGCTGCAGTTCCTTTTTGATGTAGAATGTGGCTGTTTGAAGCTCCAGACAGATAACTAGCCCATATGGTTTTTAACCCTTTTGCCACTAGTAGCAGATTTTATGCAATGTTCTGGCATTTCAAAGTGAGCACCACAATATCATTTGGGGATGCTGCTCCAGCAGGAGTGTAGCAGGTATAGTGGGTCCAATAGGATCCTTATACCACAGACTTGATGGGATGTTTATTGAAAGGCTGAAACTCCCCCTCCTAAACAAGCTGAAATTATTTTTCAGTCAAGTTAACTTGCCTTAATATTATGCTTTGGAAGCTGCTCTTTAGATGGCATGTCACTGAGACACATAAAAATACTTCTGAGAAGTAAGAGGGTTTGCCTTTGCAATACAAGAGTTTTCATCATGTTCCACACTTTCCAACTATTTCCCCCAAAAGAAACATGAGTGGGCACACACTCATCTAGTCAGGTGAAAGAACGCTCTTAAAATAGGAAAAACAAATAGATAGATTTAAGCCTTTCATTCTTCCCTCTCCTCAAATGCAAGCACCTGGATGAAGTAATCTTTGCCATTACCAAGTCACAGTCCTAGCCATACTGCCTGCAAAACAGAACAGAAACTAGAAGTCAATACAGATGCTGTCCTCCCAGCTGATTTGTAATTTTGAATATGATTACTGAAAGAATTCCTCTCCATAAATGAGGAATTATGCTCCTCTTCATTAATTCTAGGATTCTTTTGGGACATGAGGAGGTTACTAAAAGGGCATAATTAGAAGGCATAATTAACATATAGGGATCTCTTACTCAGTTCCCTATACAGCTTCAACAATGTGGCCATATATATATATATATATACCCCTAATTTTAGCAACGGTTCCATGGGTTATGGAAATGACCTCACCAGACTACTGAGAAATGGGAAAAACAGTTTTGCAAGAGCACTTTTTCTGGTATCATTCATGGTAGAAAGGCATCTGTCCTTCAAGGCACAGCTGTGGAAAGGATTCATGTCATTCAGACTGACATCTCAATTTGTAAGGATGCAGGCTTAAGAAAGCATAATGAATATGCCTGGCTTACTATAGATAACAGACAAATTATTTGGGGGCATGAGGATGTAGATAGAAATTCATGTCTTTACATTTAAAACACTTGATATGTAATTAAAAACTTGGTATGTTTCTAATTTGTTGGAAAATAAAACTTGGGGCCTTTCATAAAGCCCAAAGGGGAAATGCGTATAATCAATTAGTAAGAATGAGAAAGGAAGTTAACGTGTATACAATTTTATGTTTTTTCCGTTATGTCACAGGAGCTGCACATATAACTACCATGTGAAACAGGAAACCATCATATCTGAGTGACTCAAAATACTCCTTATAACATTATTGAAAAGTGTGAAAGGAGGAGCTGCTGATCTCAAATTCAAGAAGCAATTAGCATTCATTAACTCAAAGTAATAAACTGCCCAAGGCATTTATGGGTTAAATATAGTCTACTTTTAAGCACATGGAAACAGTTAAAACATGAGCTTTTCTGCAGTTTATTTTGAATTATTTCATTTCTAGTAAAAATGGATTTAATTTCCAGATGGGGTATACCTCTAGGCAAAAACATTCTTCTTCTCTCCTCCAGTAGGC
Source organism: Ciconia boyciana (assembly GCF_034638445.1). Lineage (NCBI taxonomy): Eukaryota > Metazoa > Chordata > Aves > Ciconiiformes > Ciconiidae > Ciconia > Ciconia boyciana. The sequence goes on along the minus strand of NC_132942.1, from coordinate 37,028,493 downwards.
AAAATGATTTAATACCAAAGGAAAAGTCTTTTGTACACATTATTAATTTCATTTACATTACTTTCTTTTCTTAATAAAGTATCAATGACCTTCTGTAAATTTTTTGCAATAAATAAATAAAAGTTAAAAGTCCCATTTTTGGTAGCTCTCACATTACGTACAGCTTTCAAGAAATAACTTGCTAGTCATTCATTTTTGAACGGAAATATCATAAAGGCTAAGTTGTTCCACGGACTGTGTATGGTGATAGTCAGAAACAGGATTTAACAGCTATGAGAACAAAGTACAGATTTGCACCCAGTTCCTCAGTAATCTGATACGTGTAGGCAATCTGGTTCAAGTCTGCTGCAGAGGATGGCCTACAGAATCTAATGAAGGCAGTAATTACAGCTAGCATACTTTCTGACCTCTAGCTCAACATAAAAAAAGCCAAGGTCATGACAATGAGCAACCGTCAAATCTTGGTAAGTATCAGAGCTGGCACTTTCTCTATAGACTTGATTGTTTCAGCCAAGCTCATTTCTTGTTCCATTTGATAGGATAATTAAACAAATATTAGGGCAATTTCTTACATATGATGGTGTATTGATAGCATTCCTAACGCTAGTAGGACTAAAAACTGGCTTAGCGCTGAAATACACACCTCCATGTAAACTCCGTTTAAAAACATGACTTAATGTAATTACCAAAACTATTTAAAATTTCCGTATCAAGGCCATTATTCAATAATACCAATGTCAATTGAATAACCCCATGGACTCCAATAGTTTCTCTGCTTTATATGCGGCTGACCAGAAAGAAATTTAGCCAGCAAAGTGTAAGTGTCAAAAAATAGTTTAAACTTGTGTGCCCATAGAAGTCATTAAAAAAAGTCTGCTAACAACAATAACAAAATTCTGAGCATATATTAAATAAGGTGGACATTGCCCAAGCCTTGTAAATGTACAAATACATACTGAAGGTCACAATAAGGTGGCATTCAATGTCAACTCAATGCCATTCAGAAAAAATAAGACTTTTGTAGTTTGACTTTTGATCTTCATCATGTGCTTTGACTACTCCTTTAAAAAACAGGCCAGCAGTCACTTAGTAATTTGTGATGCTACAGAACCATAGTACATCCCTGCAGCATGGAGTAAACCTTTGTGTTTCCTTTTTCAATGGAGTTCATCATGTCTTAGTTACATATGACACATGCATATTGTATATAAATGGTCTTGTGAGGCAGTAAGGCTGGTTTCCATTTCCTTTTTCATGAGATTGCTTAATTGCTTCACAGATCACACCAATGTCATCTTATTTAAATGTGGAGTTTCCTTTGTTATGAAGTAAATATATAGGAAGTCATTGAACATACTGAGAATTAGTTTTTATCGTATCTAACTGCTCCCAGTAGTTTGACATATACCTAGCCAAATACAAAGAAAGTAAGGCTTCTGCCTATGGATCCAAAAAACTAAGTAATGTGTGCAGAAGGTAACTGGGCATTACTAACTACAAGGTTGTGGTGAGGGGTACGATTACAGCGCAGCCCAGGAATGGGAAGCCCTTGTTTCCTTCAGACAGAAGTAACAGCTAAAGGGGAAGGGAAGTGTTGGATTAGCCTGACCCAATCAATAAGAGAAGAATGTCTCCACTTTTGAGGATAAGTGGTGATGGTTGAGTAAAGCAGAAATATGAAAAAAAAAAGGAAGGCTAGAAGAGTCCACTATATCTGATAAAATGGAGGTTACGGGAGGGCAGAGCAAAGTTTGCATTGAAAAGTGGGGAAACTTTGAAGGTGAAAAGTTCACTGAATATTAGATTTTGTGCTGTAGAGGGGGAGCAGAAGCTAATAATCTGAGGCACAAGAAATATCGTCTAAACATAAGCAAGTTCAATGAACTCAAGATGATGTTGCAGGAACCTGAGAAACCGAGAACTATACCGTGAAGAACAGACTCAATCTTACCAAGGTCATATAGACAGAAACTTTAAAGATTGTACACATTTTATTTTAACCCAGATTATGCAGATACCCCAATTAGCTCTGAAGTCTCCAAATCAACTTTGTTTGTACAGATCAGTGGACTGCGAACTGCAGTACAGAATTGGGAATCACTGAGGAAGGGATCATCTTAAACTAGCTTCGCTATAAGGGTATAGCCAAAGACTGCTCCATAGAAAACCACAAGCTAGACATCTCTAAGAGGATTGTTAAATTTAGTACTTGAAACATCACTACATATTCATAGTTTATGAGCGTAATTTTTTTCATATAAATATTGCAAAATTCACAATTTTAAGGACAGAAAGAACCATAATGACCACCCTAAGTCTGACTTACAGTCACTTGTATTGCTACCTAATCAGCCCTTTTGTATGTAAACGATAAATTGTTTGTATGTAAATGCCAATGCCTGCTATGTTTTCTTCTTGCTTTAGAAAAAGAAATGCTATGTAAATTGCCACCGTGCTAAAAAGAATTGAAATGCATACTAATCAGCCGCATTCTCTGAGCTATACCGGCTATAACTGGAACAGTAACAAATAAAAGGCAACAATCAGTGGTGGACGAAGTTTTCTATTTGAATCAGAGCCCCAAGTAAAATTATTATTCAACTGCTTTTCAAAATTTTGGAACATCGTATGTCGGGAGAAATTGGGTTTGAAACTGTGAATGAATAGTAACTTTCACTAATGTGAAATATTGAAGGTCTTCACTGGAATTTCAATTGCAAGAAAAATATGCTGAAAGAGAATGGGAAGGAGAAGTTATCCTTAAAAATATCTGTTCACTGCGTGCATTGGATAAATGTTTGAGCGATTCTTCAGTTACATCAGTTTGGTAATCTCTGTGGTTAAATAGCGAAGGTTACATGCAATATGAAACTGGAGGTTTTGATTGCTGTGCTGTACATATTGAATTAACCTGGCAGCATTCAACTGTTTTAATATTGGCCATTCCACAGAAAAAGCTTACACCCATTTCTGCCCTGACTAGAAAGTACCCTGTAATGAAGAAACGCACTAAAATCTTGTCTTGAATAGTGATCTAAAATGAACTGATACCTAGAAATACCTAACTACATCTATATGTAGTCAAGTCAGCTAAAAGGGAAGACTGCCTGTCGGAAGCACTGCTCCGAAAAGGACAAGATTTAATCCTAAAATTTCACGTGTGTTCTCTAGTGCTAATGAGACCAGTTTTTAATTTGGTAAATGCTACTCAAAGTCCTGTATTTACCTCAGGATTTCTCTCAGATAAAATTAAATTATTCTTTCCAAAAATTAGGTGTAAACTTTTTGAAAGTGACTTCTCTCAAACAATTTAAAGGTTGTACTTTTTACCTGTTGCTTCAATTAAAATTTTCCAGTAACACACAAAAATTAATTTTACCCATATAAATGAAAATATACATAAATATGCATAAAGTACACATAAGATGTAGGCAGATACATAATGTTATATGACTATATAACTCTGAAAAGGTCTGAGAATCCTTGTCTGGGGACTGGTATAGTTACAGATATTCTGCTCTGGTAATGAAAATACATTTATTTTTGGTTCATATGCCAGCCAACTTTGCACAAACTCTATTTCTTTTGTTTGCCTTACAATGTCTACATGCAAAAAAAAAAAAAAAAAAATTAGTTGATAAAAGATGAAAAGAGTAACGCAGTTATTCATTCAGCAGCCAAGATCTTTGAGATAATTACTTTAAATCAAGAAGGGACAGACCATTTAAATTTATGACTTAATGCCGACACATGCATGTATTAATAAAACAGTTAGCATTAATGGAAATAGGGTTTAGTCTCCTGATTCAAATAGAGCTATCATTTCTGGTTTATACTGAACTAATGACTTATCCTTGGCAGAATGATATGTATGCATGTATTTAACTATTTAACTTAACCACTGAGACCAATTAATATGTTTCTGAAGTTTTATTTTATTTAAAAATATATATCAGCAGTTTCACTGGGATAAAAATTATGTTGAACTAGAGTTTCTATGGCACCAGCTTAACCTTAGATGTAATACTTTCACATGGAATATCTGATGATTGCTCTGCACAAAATGAAGAGTACTGAAATGCAGTGCAGAAGAAGCAGCTCTTCAATGGGATTGACATCAAGTTAAGGAACATTCTCATTTACCAAGCTAGCATAGACTCTGTGTGATTAGGAGCTCACGTGAAAAGAAATGGTGGAGAGTGCACCATAAATTTAATCCCTATCCCACTTGCTAGTGTGAAGATAGAAGCAAGGAACAAACCTGTGCACAGCCATCTAAGCCAGGCTCTTTTCAAGCTATGGGGTAGCACTGATGCATGCTGGTAGGGCAAGAAAACTTGCACTAGTTGCACCGTACAAAGATAAGGGAGCTAAATGCTTGGTGCTGTGAAGCTCAGAAACATGGAAATGCTGCGAATTGTATTTTAAAGGGTTATTGACTACAACTCCTTCTGCTCATCACTCCAGTCTTTGCCTGTGTGGGCCTGTGTCTCCACAGCAGCATTGGGAGTTCACTGGAACAGTGTCAGACGGTACCAACACAATTAAATGAAAGCTTAAGTGTAATTACTGTCTAGATAGGTACTTCCTACAGCTTATGTTCATGTATCGAAGTTCTGTTCAATTTTGTCTACTTTATAATAGTTCGTGATTCACAACTGCATTTTATGCTAGTTTATCTATAATGTGGCTACAGTCTGTCTGTTGATGAACTATTAAATCATCATTATAATAATGAATTATATTTGGAAACCTATTGCTGCATTGTTCATCAATCACTCTAGAAAATCCTGGGTACTCTTTTATATTCAGTTACTTGGGCCTTTTCTTTTAATCCATTTACATTGATTTCTACCACTCCAACTCTGCCTGCCATTGCATTACAATGAAGAATTCTGATGAACTCTTGCTGATTCAGAAGGGAGAGGGCTCTTACTCATTGCCAAACTTTGGAGAAAAAACACAAAAACCTCTTAGAATTTGCTTAAGCCAGCACTTTAAAATTGAAGACCTAAATTATGGCTCATGGAGCCAGCAGAGCTCAGTGGGATTGGGATGCCTGAAAGCCACCGCACCACCCAAGCAGTTATGGAAGAAGGCCTTATGCTTTTGTCAGGCAAAATTAACCATAATGTCACCTTCCCCAAGGGCACTGCTCAGCAGGGGGGCTGGCTGCTCCAGATATTTGTCTCCAAATTCCTGCTGGCTTGCAAGGCACATGTCCCAGCCATGCGTAATGTTCTCTGGAGGGCCTTGAACATGACTGGCAGCTCTAATTTTTCCACCTACCTTGAGTGCATCTAAGAGCTTAAGGGATGTTCCCTGCCTTGGAGCACAGAGGATGGGCAGTGAACAGATCTCAGACTGCTCTTTGCAACACCGTGCTCCTCAGCAAAGTGGTGCTCATTTTCCAGTGCAATAGCTACTAACTCTCTCACCGAGTTGTAACTCTAAGATAACTCTTAATTAATATCCTAAATCAGGTGATTGACAGAAAACTGTACAACTATTATGGCATTGTGTTGCCCATTTTTGGCATCAAAGTTGTAGACAACAATTTCTATTAGACACATTGGCTTCTCTGGCTGCGTATCTGCCCAAGTGGATATAATACAATATTATAAAATTCTGCACTCTGTTACTTACAGTATCTATTTCTTATACAGAGGAATTTGATTGGTCTATGAATCAAATCAAAGATCTGTGCAGCCCAGAATCCTGCCTTAAGCAATACCCCAAAGTGGATGTCTAGGGAAGATCAGAAGAGGGCAGGTGGAAATGAGACTCCTTCCAAGCCTGCAACTGTTTAAAATCCATAGTCATGTATGTCCTTTTTGGTCAGCATTTACAATGATGGGTTGTAATGATTTCTTTCATATTCCAAGGCACTACAGGATATACGGAAACAATTTGGACCAACCTACTTTTCCCAGTGCTTCAGTTGTAAGCTCCACTGACCTAGATGCGTAGGGGTAAAATTAGACCAATTTGGCCTAATATGTCTTTTTTCTATCAAGGATGTCTCTATAAGATCTCTCAAGCATGACAATACTTTTGAAAGACATAGGTTTTGTTTGGCCATATCATTTTTTGTCTTCAAACTCCTTGTCTTGGCATAGCAGGAACTGACACCGTCTTTGAAAAAGGAAGAGAGAGATAGCAAACCCCTTAAAAACCACTGCCGCTGAGAGGGCTGAGCTGTTTATTTCACACCTCGACTCCAGCCGCGGCACTCTTCGGACAATCTGAAGCCACACGTTCCAAAACTTTGTAGCGAGCGCCGAGGTGGCGATACGACGCCGAAGGTAACGCGATCCACCGACTAGAAAGATGTTAATCCTGACAAACTGCCTGAGCATTAGCCCGAACCACAGCGCGATTGAATCCCGTCTCCCCAGAGAGGGCCAGCAATGCCGGCGGTAACAAAACGGCTTTTCATAGCGCCCTGAAAAGCAGACGGGCCGGCGGCCAGGCACCGAAGAGCATCAGTGCCCTCTAGTGCCGGCCCGGCCGCGCCCGCCGCTCCCCGCTGCCGCCCACAGCCCCGCCGCTCCCCGCTGCCGCCCACAGCCCCGCCGATCCCCGCCGCGCCGAAGCCAGCGAGCCCCGGGCTGCGGAGAGCCCGGCGGCGGGAGTCCCGCTGCTGAAGCCGTGCCCCCACGGCCGCGCATCCGCCGCCTGCAGCCGACCTGTTGAGCGAGGCGGAGCGAGAGCAAGGCTCGGCAGCGGGAGAATGGCTTCCACAAACCCCGGCTCCTTGAGCAAAACCTCTCCTCCGGGGGTATCGCGTGCAAATTCGCTGCCCTTCGGTAACAGTTAAATGACCTTAAAGTCCGTCCTTACACAGGAAAAGAAAATGAATGGGTTTAATAATTCGGCATATGCAGGCTTGCACTTAAATGAATCAGTAATTTCACAGCCTAAGAGTATCCTCGTCTTCAGTATCAAAACTCAAACACAGGACTACGTTTTTCTCCTAAAACACTATAAAAGAGTTTTAGAAGTACGTGACTACAAGGTTCCTTAACTCGTAAGAGATAAAGCAAAAAAAATTAATATATATATATGGCATAAAACAACAATACTTAAGTGTAAAATAAGTCCGCTCAGTTCATACGGAGAAAGTGCCTGATCCAAACTACATTTAAATCAATGGCCATCTTTCCATTTATTTCTCTAAGCTTTGGGTTGGCCCCAACAAAGGGACAATGAAAACTGAAGTGCCATTTAGAAAAAAAATGGGTATAACATAGGAAATTATACACAGATTTTTAGCTTAAAATGCTAGTAGAAAAACTCAGACACAAAAAAAGTCTAGGAAGTATGTTGCTAAACTGTTTCAAATTAATTGATTCCAGATGAGACCTCTCTTTCTCACACACTGAAGATATTTCGCTAAACATCCAGCTCACACAATGGATTCAAAATTGGTTTAGGGGGTTCACCAAAAAGAGGAGACACTAGTTTTAAGTTTGAAATTACTTTACATTTCTGTGACGTCTAAGCTAGAAATAACTCCTAAGAATATTGTGGAAATCTCAGCAATAAAACATTTGTTTCTCAAGTTATGCTTTGCTTAGTTACAGCATTTGCAGAAAACAAAAATGTTAGTCTCAGTCTACTGGAACTCTGAACTTCACATATGTTTCTTACACTAAATTAAATATGTCAAATGTTGTCAGAATAGCGTATTAATTGAAGCTGAAATCACATGATATATATAAAGCATCTTATCAGATAAATCACAGAAATCATTCTAATCTTTGTCATTTCCCCATATTGTTATGCAAAAGAAAAATTAATTTGATTGTCCTGTCTCTCAATCAACCATTTCCATACACATTTCCTTCTGAAACTGCTGATGATAAATCACAATGACTTATCTCATCTCTTGACATACCCTATTGTAGCAGCATTTCTGGTAACAAAGTAATCTAGTTCTTAGTGATTTTTTTGGACAGGCAACACTTAACATTTTAGCAAAGTTAAAGCTGATGTGGAGAAGTCTATAAATAGCATTCTCTGTCCATGCTCATTCTCTGATGCTCTAGTGCAAAGCTGAGGTGGAAAAAAAAAAAAAAAAAATCCTATTCCAGGGCCTAAGAACAAGAGCCTGCAGGAGAAAGATGTCTTTTAGGTAATTTTCCCAAAGAATTTCCAATTCTTTTATTGAAGATCTTGTTCTTAGTTCTGTAACTTTATTTTGTTGTTCTCCTGCAAGAGGAAGGAGAACTGCTTTAGAAGTACAGTCAGAAACTTCCGTTTTCTAGAGTGTAGTAGACTAAGAAATATGCTAGAAAAATGTTTTGTGTGTTAAGGTATGAAGCTCAAACCAGACCTTCTGCTCTCAATCTCCCCACTGTTCTTACTGCCCATCTCCCCAGCAACATGAACCGTGCCGCTCTGCTATGAAAATGCTGTTCATAAGCAAACATCTGCAATTCCACTTCCATATACTTCTATATATGTCTCCACATAAAATCATCCAAAGGATTGAGTACGATCATCGATTTGTGTTCCAAATCTCAGTGGACAGACCTGAGGCAGATGTCAGATTAATTGTTGCAGAACTTCTACACTGAAAGCAAATTTATTTATTGGTATACGTTAGCCAGTGTAGAAAAAGAGAACAAAGTATTTACCTGAAGAATCACACAGACTTTGGAAATGCTGAAGCAAGCATAAGAGCAAGGGAGGGGGAAAAGAGACGGACATTCAGTAACGTCTGAGTGCGTGCTTCCCTGCTTCTGAATCTGTTAGTGCTTTTCTCATTCAACAGTTTCATTATCAAATAATTAAAAATATTTCATTTCTTCATAGAGGGGTGCAGAGCCTGTGAAATTCTTATTGTATCACCACCACAATCAACAGGAAGAAAGTCTTTCCCAGGGAGTTACTAGTCATTGGAACGTAAAAAGAAATGAGCATTCTCCTTATAAAGGGCCAGTTTCTGAATTAGTGACCTCATTTGCTAAAGAGGTTCCTTTGTCACAGATATCTTGGTAGGTAAATACTGTGTTACACAGCCACGCAGTCCTTTGTAGCAATGGTACAAAGAAGATCTCCTAGCACATACTGGTTCTCTCCTCACCAAATGAATATTTAAAAGAGTAAACAATAAAGGGGGACTTCTATAGAAGGTAAAGGCATTTGTATCATGATGTCAGACTGCTATATGTGCTCCCGAAGGACTGCACAGGAAGCACTTTTATTCTAAAAGTTAATGGTATTTATGGGGACCTGCAGCCTGATCTATTTTACCTTTCTTAGGGATGTGCTTATGCATGTATCACCCAAGAGTCTAATGCTTTTTGGACTAGCCCGTATTAGAGAGAGATACCATTTTGGTACCTTGTGAATAGTAATGCATTTGAAAGCCAGCAAGAAACACAAATTAAAAAAAAAAAAAACAAAACAACCCCGAAAGATATAAATCAAAGTCTTTCCCTTTTTTATTCTGGATAGAGTACCCTTCATTTCATGCACTCATAATTTCTGCATATCCATTTCATGCCTGGGAGCTACAGCGCGAGTAAAAGATTTTCAGTTCGGGGCTTCCAATATCTGCTGATCCGGAGGAACATTTTAAAACGGACAAACGCTCCCCCTCCGCCTCCCCGCCCCCCCGAGCAAGAGCTGAAGGAAAAAAAATACCGTTTGCCACAGTGTTTCCTTCCTTCCTTCCTTCCTTCCCTCCTCCCTCTGGACAGACTACCTCGCCCCTTCGGGGAGCCCGCCGGCCGCCTCCGCGCGGGGCTGCGGCAGAGCCCGCACCTCGCCCGGCGCTGCGCGGCCCCGGCCCCGGCCCCGGCCCCGGCCCCGCTCGCCAGCACCCCGCGCCCTCCCCGCGGCACACCTGCCTGTCCCCGCCACACGCCCCAGCCCCGCCGCTGCTGTCAAGTTTCTGGCGCACAGGCACGCATCCTCCCGCTCGGTCCTCTTGCTCTGAGCTACAGGAGACGACCATTCCCCCAGCCGCCCCCCTCCTTCCTTCCCCGTCCCCTTCCCCGTCGCCAAGCCGCCTCCTCGCCGGGCAGCAGCGCGCCCTGCGCCCCGCCGCCCTGCTCACCCAAGGCAACTCCGGCGCCGGGTGCCCCGCTGCTCCCCGCGGCTTCCGGGGCTCCCCGGGGTGCGCGGCTGCGGCCGCCGCTTACCTGCGGGTCCAGCGGGGCTGGCTGCTTCCCTTGGCCACCTCCGGAGGAGGGAGAGGAGGCAAGTCCCATTCACAACTAGACACTGAGCAGACACGGCAGCATCTTCAGCCTATTACACTCCACTGGCAGCGGCTGCTGAATGAGGCTCCGAGCTAGTGGCAGGAATTAGAAAGAGGGAGGGAGGGGAAAGGGGAGAGGAAAGGGGAGAGGGAGGGAGAGGGAGCAAGGGGGAGTGAAGCAAGATTAGAGGAAGGGAAAAGCTGGAGGCTGTTGCTTCTTCGCTATTTTCTTCTCCCTTCCCCCCACCCCGAGAGGAAAGCAGACCCCAGAGCCAGCCCTCCTGCAGGGCTCCGCGTCCTGAGTGCCCTCTGATGCCTGCGGGCGAGAAGTTGGGGTTGGAAGAGCAAAGCGACGGGGTGAGGAGCGCAGGGCACTCTCTCCCTCTGCCCAGCCAGCCCCGGGGACGGGTAGCGTGCGCTCTCCCCACCCCACGGGTCGGCTCCGCGCCCCCTCAGCCGCACAGGCACCCACACGCACGTCTGCGAGGGGGACGGGGACACGCATCCTGCCGTGCTGGCGGGCTGCGGGGAGGGATGCCCTGTCCCTTCCCTGTCGCCACTCCTCTGCAGGCAGCCCAGGACCACCCCACGGCGGCGTCCCCGCGGGTGGGCTGAAACCCGCGCCAGAGCCCCGAGCGTGGCCAGCCATAGCCACTGCCACTGGGGGTCTCCTGCTTGGGGGGCTACCCCCTACCTCGTAGCACAGACAGAGAAATCATCCGAGCTGGACAAACAGCAGAAGCATTTTATGCTGAATCCAGTCATGTTTCCTGTCATGAGCAGACATTCGTCCAGGAAAAAAATGAAAAAGTTCCCCAAGCATTTCTGGATTTGGAAAATCTTGGTCTGTCGTAGCTCAGAGCCAGAGGCTGAGGCCAGGCCTCTCTGCCCAGGCAGGCTGCCCTCCCGCTGGAGGTGGAGGGGGGACCCTGTCCTTCTCAGACACACCTGACCCAGGGCTGCCACTCGCTCGCTCTGTTTTCGTCACCTGAAGTGAAAACCCCAGGCACAATTCCCAGGTGGGGCTGAGCTCTATGAGCCCAGGGAGGAGTGCCCCGTCTCAAGGTACCCATCCAAACCCAGAGGCAGCATGCAGTCCCCTCCTGGCATGCCCACACAGGGACATGTGAGCCTGCAAGTCCCCTCTCACCCACCAGCTTTCCTCATAGTAGCCAAGACCTGCGCACTCTGAGGTGGCTGTCAGCGGAGTCGGTGCCATCTGTGTAGCTGCAGAGCAGCGCAGAGCAGAGCAAGGAAGGATGCAATGCGCAGCCCCTCAAGAATAAGGATTGCTTTTGCTGTTGGAAATAACTAGGTACCTCTTTGTGAAGATAATCTGCCCATCCTCAGGCAACCCATCCGACTGTTCATCCCCCACGCCACAAGGCAGCACTCACGCTGCTCTGTGACCACACCACTCGGCCCCGGAGAACAAGGCTTTTATATTCTGTGGTTAATTAGCTCTGCCAATAACTCCAGGCAAAGAAAAAAAAAATTGGCACAAAAGCTGCCACTGTACAAACAAAGAATTTGGAAGGAGGAAAGCTGATAAACAACGCATCCGAAGGAGGCCAAGGGACACTGAACTTAGCACGGTGGAGTAGCAAGTCCTGCCTGATGTCAGCCCCAGGGAAAAAGCAGGAGCCTGCTGGGGCCTTGGAGAATTAAGGCTAAAATTTGCTTCAGAGGGATATTGAGAGTTCACAAGTGCAGCAGGGAAAGGCCTGCGTGTACCATGAGGTGGAAGGGCGCAGGCGGGAGGGCTCTGAGACGAACGCGGGGCGAGGCAGCCTGGAGCACTGACGCAACACCCGGAGCACGCTCTGGGACCCAGCTGGGCGAGCGCGGTGCAGGCGAGTATCGAGGGGAGCAGCCTTGGTGTGGAGAAGTCAGAGCTTGGGACAGACAGGGGAAAACAGGGAACAAACCCAGAAACACCCTGGGCTAAGCGGAAAGCATGAGGTAACAGGACAGCTAATTAGTTGGTATTGAAGTACTAAGGGCTTTATTTTGATAGGAATAGGGCTGCGGTGCTAAGAAAACTAGTTTTAGGAGTGGTTTTTGATAGAAAATTCAAGGAGTAATAAAGTGCCATCGAGAAATAAAACACGTAAAGGATCACTCAAGGATGTTTTTGGGGAGGCGTAGCTGAGGAAGGAGGGTGATGCACATTAATTTGGAACAGTTTTGTCAAGAAATTGGTTTTGGACAGAAAATATGACAGGAAGGGAAATATGTCTCAAAATAGTTCCGTATAGTCCCGGTCCAAACCTATTGCCTTTAATGGACACCATCAGTCTCCTATGATGATAGTGTGAGTATTACCATTTGTTTTCTTTATGGATACACTGTAGTTAGTACTACTTAGTGCAGCTCTGCCAAAATTGCCACTAAGCTGAAGCCCAGAGCTGGGCAGTTGGCTGAGGATTTCTTCCCTTTTTCCCTTCTCTTGCTGGCTTTAGCAGCACGGTGGAGGGGATGACTTTTGTAATTCCCTTTTTTAAACTGCTGAGATAAGATTTTTTTGAATATAAAGGAAATGTGAAAGCAATTTCAATCTAATTAAGCATATACAATAGGTACCCATAATATTCTCTAGTCAAAGAGTGTATTGATCTATAATGAAAGGTTTCATTAATTCCATTCAAGGAGGCATGTTAACAAATGAGTGTTGTAACATCTGATCTGGTGAGTGGCTTGTTTCCTCCCTTCCTTCTGCATTGAAATCTCAGCATAAACTAATCAGATTCTGCTATTATTTTTCTCTCATTTGTTCATCTTCCTATAGGATCTATAGATAGATGGTTCTTATCTGCAAACAAAATTAAAGCAAAACTCCTGCTGAAATCTATATGTTTGCACCTCTGGCTAAGTCCCAAGTCTGATTACATTAATAACTACTGTGGAATTAATTTCACCTACCTTAAGCCATTTCAAAATTGAATATCTAACAGGCTATCTATAGTAAGAGTTCATTTAACGTCAACAAAAAGAAGTCCCTCTAACTGGGACAGGCCGCTAGCTGGAGATGCCTCTCTGTATACTGAAGGGTTAACAACTTGCTCAGACTAGAAACCTACCTACAACCATCTACAAGTCAGATAAGATGAGTCCTATTTTTTATGTTAGATAGAGAAAATAAGAAGTGGTCAAACCAAAATCAGTATGTGATGCTGATAAATGACAACATTTGGTATATATTCCCTTTAACCATTACAGTTTACATTCAGGCAGTTCCAAACTACCCTGCCATCATTTCAGGAGAACTACTGTATGGAGTCCTTGCACAAGAAATGACAGTGGGTCACATAAAAGAGAAGCGTGCAGTTTTCATAGGCTGCCCAAGTCAGACCTTGCCATTCCTCCCATGCACAAAGTCAAGGGGAAAAGGATATGCTACTGCAAATTTCTGCCTTTGCAGACTGTTTCTACTGGTTGGTGACTCTTCATCTATGAAGCCTTAGGCTAGATGGTAACTTTATGAATGGCATGTTGAAGCTAATGTAAATTCCATTGAATTTGATTCCAATTGAATTCAATTCCATGGACAGCATCAGATTAACTAGTGGGAAATATTTCTAATTACAGTTGCCACGTCTCTTCACAAAAGGTTAGATGCAAACCAAAAAAGCAGGCCTTAGCTATCCTGATGCCATGGAAGTCATGGCAGAGCAGCAGGGGAGTACAGTGAGGTCTGGAGTTAGCATTTACAGCTGCTTGAAACCTGGTGTCAGAATTAAATCAGTGTCAGACATAAATAAAGGAAGTTTATACATATTTTAAACAGTATTTGTTTTTGCATATCCATCTATTTAGGTTAAGAACATCTGTGATAACAAATCTGCGAAACCTAAAAAAGGTTTCTTTATCTACTGTGGGCTTACAGAATCTGAAGTTTGTTAAAATGCTGCTCATTGCTTGGGAAGTTAACCCATTTAGCATTTGAAAATAAGCTAGCTGATTTGTTTTCTAAGCATCTGGAGGGGTACATGCACTTCTGCTAATTCAATCGTTGTTCTAGGAAACATTGCGGCTGAGTTCATAGAATAAGCATAAGCTGGTATGGTATATTGTAAGTTTAAGTTGCACATTTGTATTAGGGTGCATGAAAAAGCTTGAACTGTGAACTTCAGAAACTGAACTCCAAAAAGCCTTTTGCAATTCAAAAGAATTTATCAGTGTCCCATTTACTCAATAGCTTGGGCATATCTATGCAATAAGTATGAAAGAAACTTCTTTCCATCTTTTGACCCTGTTCTCTCCAGGCCCTACAGGCCCTTTCCCCACATGGCTTCCAACAGACTCTCTTCCTTCTCAGCTACCTTTAACAGACCTGCAATTTCCTTCACTTTTCTTCTCACCTGGAAAGCATTAGAGATTTAAAAGGCACATGAACAGCATATTGCTATCCACAGGAGCTGGGATTTTAGGAAGAAGCAAGTGAGACAGTGAAAGAGAAGAAGAGATTTATAATAAAGGGTATTCCACATAGTTTAAACAAAGTTTTTGCCCAAAACGCCCTTCAATTTCAATGTCATTTTGCTAATGAAACAAAGCAAAATTTGATTCCTATGTGAAAATGTAAAGGGTGAGCAAGATTAAAGGAGAGAAAAAATTGTTCTTAATGAGTCAAAAAAAAAAAGGAAAACTAATTAAAGCCACCATACCAGCAGAGTGAGAAGACAAGTGTGTAAAAAGAGTATAACATAAGAAAAGCGTGCATCTTGTGGCAAGGAAACAAGGCTTTTACACAATGAAGAATGGACAGCTCAAAGCATCTCCTATCTAAAGCTGTTTTTTCCAATAACAAATGTCTTCCTTGCAGAAATATAAGAATATAACAACATGTGTTTACTTGAGAAAGGTTAAAACAAAGGCAAAAAACACTGATGTTAAAAAAATTCTACACAAAGCAACTGATACAGAAACTATCTCCACAAAGTTCATAATGCAAAAATCTTTCTTTGGCTATACCAGTGGGTTATAGTTGAAGCATTGAAGCCTGGAGAGAAAAGGAAATTTTCAAGTGGGAAGAGGACTACAGTAAAAAACAAACTGAACTACGGAAATATTACAATTTTATAAACAGTGCTATGCAGGGTTTTGGGGGGTTTTGTTTTTTAGATTTCAGATGTGCACATGGAGCTTCTTGTAAGTGCACTAGCTACAGTAATAAATCCACATCTTGAATCACGTATTCCAAGTGGTGTGCCCAGGGTGGTACATTCAAATACAGGACTGATGTACCTGATATCAAGGAGGAACCCATATTTTTGGGCTTGGTTATCTCCTTTCCCTGTTCACTACAAAAAAAGGTCTCATTCCTATACCAGAGTGAAGCAAAGCTCTTCTCGTTAATCTGCCAATGGAGTCTGGCCTTGATAGCATTTCACATTTTAACTTGTTTTCACGATGAAGATTAAAATCCTCATCTTCAAACAAACCCAAGTGGCCAGACTCAGGCTGCAGAATAAGTACCTGTCTACCCATAAAAGGCAACAGAATTGAGTCCAATTTCATTTAGGCTACAGCAGAATAGGATATTATTTTTCTCCAGTTTTCAGAGACCTTTTAAAGCTAGGTCTGTTTTTATTAAGACTTTGATGAGGGGAGCTACCTTGTTTTATAAAATCCAAGGAAGTGGTTTGGCATGTACCGAGTATGGACAATTAGACGTTTCTGTCACTGAGCTTTGAGACCATCTTACCCTGATACAGTCCCTAGAATCTTTTGGGACTATTTTATTCAGTTTTAAAAACTGTTGTGATAAGTAAAGATGCAGCAGCATTCTGGCCAACATTGCATTTCCTCAGCTCTAGTGTGATGTACTGAAGACCAGGCAGGACTGGACTAGTCAGCTTTTATGTTCTGAAGGGTTCCCTCAAGCCTGGGAAATCTCCAGAGGCACTGAGACAGCCTTTTGGTTGCCTTGGGTTATGGATTTGACCCAATGGATCAAGCCCCAGCTGGGTGGCTTTTACAATACTGAAGTAGATTATCAGAGAATAGTTTTCATAAGGACATTAATTGAAAAACGCTGTATGCAAAGGGTCTGCTGACCAATGTAGATCCACAACTATAGACTCTATTTACAGTGCCAACCTAGTATCAAAAAATTACAGCGCAAAAGAATTCAGGGGGAAAAAAGGCCTAAATGGTGAGTCAGACAGACCTCATAAACTTTTTAATGTATCAATGTCTTTTGCTAATGGGTTTTTAGAAATACAGATCAGAAAATTAAATTTCTCATTTAGACAAGGTATTATTTAGTTAGGAACTTGAGACTCATTTATTTCTGACACTGCACATTAAAAGAAAGAAATGTGTTTTTATATATGTGTGCATGCACACACATCTGTGTGTATGGCACTGTCTGCATAGGCTGTCAAGCAGGATGAAGCCTCCAAATATATTCCTCTAATGTATTCAACTTATAGCTTATATAATTTATTTTATTAGAAAACAAGTTTGAAAAAAATCACTGCATCTTACTAGAGAGCATGCACGGCTTCTACACACATCATTTGATAGTAAGATTCAGCATAGCTAAATAACTGGTAATAATTATGTCTTTTAATTCCATTTCTGACTGTACTTATTTTGTGCAGGATATGCTGTACAGTTAATGATTATGCTGCTTCCAAAACCTAAGAAAAAAAATACATTAAGTCTTCACAATTTTGCATTTTTTTTCCATTTTCCTGTGTTTTGTTTAAAGAATACACATTTGATTTACTTCTGCTCTGCTACACATACGCTTCACATGTATATTGGGTATATCTAACATCAGTTTGCAAATAGCCCAAACTGTGCCCAAGAAGATTTAAAGGAGAATGATGTTCCTGTAATCTCAGCTGCTAACCCTTCTGTACTGATGAACACCAGGCAGTCATGCTTATCTAGCACAAAGATCTTTCTTCATTTAATGCCCGCAGCTTGAGATAGTCAATCTTGCCCAGCATGCGCCTCAAGTATTTCAGATTGTTATTTGTGATTTTTGTGTATGTCCCCATACTAGTCCAGGTACTATGAGTTGGTAGCTACTTATCTGTCCATACAAGGCCACAATCAAAGGCATTTTTACATCAGTATATGAATAACCATGTTGCACAGATCCAGGAGATCAATCACTATCTCGACTGCAAGAGTTCGGTAAACAATTATAAATTGAGCTGTTGTATATAGACTAGCAAAATAATGACAAAATTATAAACCTTTAGCCATAAATTCTACTTTAAGCCATACATAATACCAAACCAAGTGATGTACAATCACTGCATTAACATCTACCTGCTACTGAAAAAAACACTAAGCGACTTTTCTCTAATGAGCTGGAGTAAAAAAGTTATAAAAAGAAATATAGGTTTGCTTGACTATTTAAAGTCCACAAGATTATAATTCTTTAATATTGCTTTTATCAGAAGATAAAAATATAACTAGCCTTTGGAGTTCGTCAGATGAGTCATAACTAAAAACATTAGATGATTCACACAATAATCAATCACAAAACACAAAAACAATCTCAGTTATTAAACTTGTTGAAAAATGAAATGGCGCTGCTCTACTATAAATCTGCCACGTGGTTTAAAATTTCATTGATCGCTAAGCAAAAGATTTTTTTTAAAAATCCTATGTATAATAAAGTGTAATTTTGTTTGAGTCCAGATAATTATTTAAAGAGCCTGGTGATATTTTTCCTGTATTTCCCAATAACATAAAACCAATATTGCATAGCATTCTTAGGTCCATGTACAAGTAGGCCAAGGGTTATGAATCACACTCAGAGACGTGATGAGAGGCATGCTTGAAAATGATAGGCTTTACTTCAGGAAGGTCAGATAAATATATATCTTTAATTCGTGTCTAGATAGATAATCTAACAAGCTTCTAAGAAAAAAATGCTGTCCTTAAGGCTTCTATTAGAAATAAGTGCAAACATTCAGGTTCTACATCTGAAGGAACACGAGATGGGAGACTTCAACAGGGCATGTCCAATGACTACAGAAGTTGGAGAAGGCTTTGCAATTGACTTCTGTGAGCTTTAGATCAGGCCCCGTAGCTTTGCAACATCCACACATGGGAAAGGGCTGAATGAGCTCCTTTCACCCTTTGACCAACCAGTGAGTGCTCAGGAGAAGACGTGTTGGCTGGTCAGTCTTCAACTGCACAGCTCAACTCATCACACAGATCCACTGTGCATCTATACAGCCAAACAGCCACCACAAATATACTACCACTGTTATAGGAATAATGTCACAGCAACAATCATGTAAACTAGTGTAAACAATTCTTATGTGACTTACATTTTGGATGCCAGTTTAATTTTTGATGTTTCCCTATTTAAAAAAATAAGATTTCTGTCCCCACTGTATTTCACAACACCAGTGAGAAATACAGCTTTTCATAATGCATTTCTGTTTCTTGGTCATTTGATGCCTTTGGTTATTTGTTCTGTATATTTGGTGATGTTTTTTAGGTTTTGAGGAAAAAAACCCACAAATCTTCCGTTGATTCAATAGCTGAGATGTGTTACTATTTGCCTTCCATTTTTCAAAATCAGAAGGTAGATTAACACAGATGCTTAAAGCATCAAACAATGTCAGGTTTTTTCCAAGTGAAATATTGTGGGTGCTAACAAATCGTGGAAAACATGCTCAAACTGTGCTGCCACACTGTCAAATACAACTAGAAGAAAAACATATTCCATCTGAAAATCCAATACACCATGCCCATTAATTTAATCAACAAAGGAAGAAAAACTGCATATTTAAAGAAGAAACTAATGCAAATTTCCACATGGACTAGGCCTCTTCAGCCTATGTTCAGGCTATACAACACAAAGAAATGCTTCACATAAGCATTTCATACAATTTAACACATCTGAATGGCTCTTTCCTAGGAGTATTGGAGAAAATTACATATGTTCTGGATCTGCAGAGCCCTTAACCATAGACAATGCTTTAATTTCCATAAGACCTGCTCAGAGAAAGCCTCATCTTTCTCCGTTTTCCACTGCTGCAGTCTAGGAATGTGCAAGTAGCCCTCACTAAACTCTTTAGCATCTAGATGAACTCATTTCCATGGAAAGCAGTACCTGCAGCCCTCTCCTGTATAGTAACCTCTGAGAGGTTCTCTGTAGTTGCTTTGTGCTTTTAGGGATGTATTTATTACTCTGACTCTCCATAGCTTTTCTAAGCATCTTCTTGGAAAGAAGTTGCCTTCTGGGGCATTTCAGAAAGACGGGGATATTCTCTTCCATTGCTGCCTACTCTCTACTCCACAACAGGCACTAAGACCTGTCCTGAATGAACCAAGATACTGGTCTAAAATTTCAAGAGCATACCTGCAAGATGGTAAAATGAGCCAGTTAATAGATTCCTCAGATTTTAAAACTCAATTATTTCAATGGAGTCTCATCTAGCCTTCTGCAAATAAAGTCATGGACCTGCCTCTTACAACTTTATTTTTATGGTGCCATACATAAAGTACATGGTACTATATTATAGGCCTAGGCCTTTTCTTTTTCACTGATAAGGCAGTTTGGCATTGTTTTGAAGTTTCAATCCGATTGCGCTGCTTGTGGTAGATCATAGTATTTGAAAATTTTGATTTAAGGGTACTAGAAACAGAGAGTTTAAGAACAGTATTGATAAATAACACCCTTACATCCCCAGGAGTTACACATGCTCACACATTTAAAAAACCGACTGGATCCAGGGATCTTTTAGCCCTTTAATTGCAATACTAAAATTGATAGTAGTGATGGCTACAAGTGTCCAACAAAACCAAGATTTAAAAACATGCCCATATGTTTGAAGTTCCTGATCATGCAGAGAAAAGGGAGATCTTTCTTCTTTCATTGCACTGATTCAGGCAATTAAATTAATACTGTTCCTGTACCATTTCAGTATCTGTTCTGTTGAAAAGTTAACAGACGAAGACTCTGTAGGAGAATTGCAACATAAAGAGGCAAACAGATGAGGTAAAGAAGCCAGATAATATAGTTGATTAATTATTAATGTCATTAGTCTTCAGATCAAGCTCAAATAAACCAAACAAACCTTTTGGCTAGTAAAGATAAAGAAGGAAGAGTACATGATTCAGAAACTTCTACGCTTGCTATTTCAATGAGCTAAAACATAAAGATGCTCTGCCAGATTCTGTTCTCATGCCATAAATCCAAAATAACCCATTGGCTTACTTAGATTTTACATTGACTTCAGGAGAGTTACTTTGAATTTACATCACTGTAAGATCAGGATCAAACTGCTGAGAGGATATTAAAAGGAGATTAAACATGATCTTAAACAGTGATATCCCAGGAGATCTAAGGATTTTCAATTTGCAAGATTTTACAACTGTCTGAGAGTTGGATAAATTTCAAATGCAGTTGCTCATAAGAGCATTTGCAGCTGCCAAAAGAACCTCTTTTAAGGACCTAGAAGTTGGCAGAGAAACTGAACATCATGGAAGAGTGTAACACAACAAGCAAGGCTGCAAGCAAGCGGAAGGGAACTCCGAGGGCATTAATGAGAGCATAAATACATTACTGGATTTTACTTCAGTTATTGGATAGGTTTATGCTATTCTTCTAGCCACTCATTCAGTAAAACTTTGAGCATAGGTTTAAAGCACAGATATATGTATTTTGATACCAAGGCCCACATTCGGCTACCTAATTCCTGTTCATAATAGACTCATACTGAAATCAACTCAGAAGACATTTCAGTATCTTGGTCTGAGTTATTTTGCTTTTTCCTGGTCACAAGACTGATAATCCAGCACTTCCATGTCTGAATATTGATTTCAGTGATGATGCCTCATCTTCCTTTCCGTCATTCATTAAACAGTATTCCTATAGAATTTAATGGAAAAATTTATTTTTGTCTGGAGGCCTGTGCTCTTGGATCTTTGTAGCTGTTACTTGCAGGATACTTTAAGAGCATCAGTGAGATGGGTGCAACAATCTAATCTGTAATTCTTGAGGCAGAGGATGATTTTCATTTCATTCAAATTAATTTCTCATCTGGCATAAGAGGGCACAATATCCATCTTCTGATACTCTGAAAGTCAGTTGACAAATTTTCCTGAATAAATGAGAATCCCAAAGAACTGATTAACAAACAGTGAATTCTGTTCTGGTGCTGATCTATAGGCAAGAGATTTTGAGAAGAGATGAATGCTACATTCCCAAACCATGTGTACAATTTTGAGTATTGTGTGTCCTTTCAATTTGCTTATGCACGCATGTACAAAATGACTAGTCACAAAGTTGAGCAGATATACATATGCTTTCTCAGTTCAACTATAATGGTTCTGTACACAAAAGTATTGAATAAAATGCACACAAAGTAGACCTACAGGGGTTTTGCAACTTTAACCCTGAAAATCAAGCACTATAAATCATCCTCTTCAGGGATGTGCTGCAGTAACTGAAGTATGGAGATTTTAAAGGTACCAAGAGAATAATTTTAAATAATCTAAACTACATATAGACATTATACATTAAACATGAAACGTTATATAATGGGCTAATTTGAAGAAATCTCCAAATTCTACTGCCCTTAAATTTAGCTGAGGGAAAACCTTAAAGAAAGCTTCTTCTCCAATTCAGAAGTGATTTTTTATTATTTGGATGACGTGATGCGACAATGCTCTAGTTCACATTTCATACAATTATGTAGCAGTTTTTCTGAAATAAAATGGAACCAAAATGCACATACAGAATAAAATAGTTTATTTTTATTGCCCAGAGCAATTACAGCCTGCAATCAGACATAAAGGCTGCAAAGCCTGATATAAAAGACCAGAGAAAGTATTCAAATTTCAATATAACTTCATTCTCTAGAAATGAAGTTGTCACTAGGAAATATGATACTGGTATTTTTTATTCATTATAATAAAAAAAAAAACCCAACCAAAAATGTATACCATGTACTGAAGCATGTCCTACATGACATTCCTGAGTAGTCCATGAAATAAAAATTATTTCTGCAGTACAGTATTCCTAGTCTGTGCAGCTTGAAGTTATATCCATGGCCTCCATGCAGTTCACCTCTCTGTCCTAAATCAAATGTTCCTCGTGGCACTCAATCTCTCGCCTTCCAAAGCATTTGGCTCTTCAGCTTCTGTAAATCTCCAATTAAAATCTCAATTAACAAAAAGAATATTTCTTGTCAGCACAAAATATTCCGTGCCATGTTTAATTTGGGCCTTAATTTGCATGTCCTGTTATCAGCTACAGTTTAGATTGTTAATTTCCATAATAGATTTACTTGAAGTTTTATTTGTTATTAGTCAAAATATTAAATGGAAGTTTTAACAAAAAACTCTTGGTAAATTGACATTAAATCCAGTGTGCAGGTTTGACTGAGAAGAATTGGGAAAGAGAAACATTTTAGAAAAGTCAAAACATTGTTTTCATATATTTTAAATAAAATGTGTGAAAATGTTATTTATAAATGTAAACCAAAATGAAATGTAGCTTAAATTAAATTTTCAAATCTAAATGGTTAAAACCTAGCTGTAATGCCCTCTTTAAGCAGAATACAGCATTTAGTTCAACTAGGAAAATATTTTGAGCTTTATATCAATGAGAAAAATGAAATGTTTAAATTGTTTCATTGAGCTAACAAAATGGAAAAAATTAGTTCTCTATTCAGTTTAAGTAAGTTTTATGAGAACACCTATGAGTGTTTGTATCAATTAATACGATAATGATGTGCACAGAAATATTCCGCTGAACTTTCAAATTATGAAGTTCACTGGTTTGATAATAAAGTACTTCTATGACTTTGTTCCCCAGGAGCTTATGGATGGGTTCTCATGATAATATATCCAGTATAAATATCTTTTTATAATTTACATATTCCCAGAAAAAAAAGGAACAGCCTATTTGTATCAATCTTCATACATATTAGATATGTAAAAGGCAATGAAATGTGAAAAGGCAGCAGTTAAAATGTGTAAAAACAAACATTTATAATGATATAATCAAGTCTGCACACAAATTTCAACTTATTCATGGTGCAGGTTACATGACATCTGATGATTGATGAAGATGGTTAAGGGAAGTTCTATTAAAAGCAGTGCAATGTTCAAGATAATGAGGTTATCATACCATTATGCATTTTCTGGATGGAATCAACAGGTCAGCCTCATTGCCCACATATTTGAAAACCTATCTAAAAGGCAAAGACAGAAGATTAGATAATCCATTGTTATAAACTCTTATAGAACTAGAAAATCAGGGAAATGCGTAAAAATAATAGGAAAATATGTGTATTAAGTGTTGTTTATATTACATAATATAGTTATTCCACAGAAAACAAAGGCATTGTATTGTTTTGTAATCTTTATTTAAAAAAAAAAAGTGATCCATATGTCAAAAATAGACGTTTGCCCTGATTAGAGAAAGAGTTAGGCAAAACACAGGAAAGCCATTAAATACACTGGTGACCTGTGTTTTGTGCTATCAGCTCAGACTAGGGAAAAAAATAGAAGAGTTTCTGATGATGGCTAAGATCTGGGAAGAAATTTCATCTCAGCGCATAGAAAAGTTACACCTGGCTTCTTTCTAAAGATGAAGACCTTATGTTCAAAATAAAGAGTGTTCCCAATGTACTTTTTTGAAATATTTTGAAATACTAACAGTGGCAAGTGGAAAGAAAAGAAGAACAACAAATCTAATCAGATTCCTAACCATACTAATACACAGAAAGAAAATCCATTTCAAGAAAAGGGAAGAATAACTAAGTTAAAATGAAATGTTGTCTAAAGAATCTATAGACTTGCCAGTATATTAAAAACTTATGTACTGCCTTCTCAACAAACAAAATACCATAACTCCATTAAACATAAATGCTAAAAACCTGCCTCCATAACAAAGCAATTATAATGAGACTTGTCATTCATCTCCTTTACAAGGGTGTCGTGAGGCATGATTCATTATGGTTGTAAAGCGCTTTGAAATCCAGAGATGAAAGATGCCAAAGAAATGCAAAGTATTATCATCATAATACAAAGTAGTATTATCATTGTCATCAAACAAAGTGCCTTAGGAAAGGGCACTTTTACACATGAATTAATTTGTGATTTTAACAGCTCACTTATTCCAGCGTAAAACTTCTGTTACTATTAGATCCAAACCTGGATCCAGGGAGTGAAACTATCAGGACTACGTTCTTGCATTCCCAGCCCCAAGATGTCATTGCTATACAGAGAATTGCATCTGAATTACAGCTTAGCACAGTGCAGGCACATTTAGTCTATGTCTGTCAATTCAGCATCTACCTCGGCCAGCAGCAGCTGCAGCTCAGGAGCACCTCTCCTCCAGGACGCTGTGCGTATTAATTGTCTCTCTTCAGTTCATGCAAGTGCTGTTCTAAAGAACATTGCACAGAGGGAGTGCCAAAGTAAAAATATATACAGATACATAAAATAAAAAAGTGAAAATAACATTTTTTTTAAATGACCCTTTTCTTCTGTATTTTAACAACCCCCCCAAGTAGTACTTGCAGTACTTCTGCAAGTAGCTTAACTTCACAAATATTTGAATTCCTCCAAAATTTCTTCAGTATTAGCTGAAAATTGAGAATTTTTTTGCCATTCCAGGCAGCAACACAGACTTACTTTGAGATCTATGTCCTTAAAATAATGGGGCTGTGCCACTTCTGTTGAAGGAGAGATTCTGGTTCCATATATCAACACCAACTCATCCACTGTGATACAGCAGCAGAATTGCTACAGTCAGCATCTTCATATGCAGATGAATTTGTGGGAAGCATTGCAGATGCTCCCCACCAGCAACAGAGCTCTAACGAACCCCTTTGCCAGGCAGACTTGTGGCTGAGTTATGGCTTTTGCCACTGATGTTTCCTCCTGATTAAGTATTAATGGTTCGTTACAAGGTTCAGCTATATGATGCTGGTAATCTGTCACTTTTACCTACTTATCTAAAAGTAAGCAAATGACATCAAAGTTTAAAAGGTTACATTTTTTATTGATCTTAAACCATGGTCTGACAGGTATTACTTTCTTTCCATAGGTGCTGGTTTTGGCAACATTCCTCAGCTGAATAGCATCGAAATTAAATATTCCTGCTTTGGTTCATTAGAATATTCAGCAAGTTAATACATTTATAAATCATAATTAACTACTCCTTTCTGTTTTGCTTCTCTCCTGAATTGTTTTGCATTTGTTTGTTACTGTTTTGGGGCAGAGAGAAAGTATGTATGTTAAAGATTTTGGACCTCTCCTGGATAAAAGTAACTTTTATTGATTGTAGCTGAAGTAATTTGTTCCTGCTTGAGGAGGATCAAGCTCTCATTCTTTTTCTCCAGTTAAACCTAAACCAGTCTACTAACTTCAGGAGTGCTGTCCAGTCTTCACATATTGGGCCTGTCACAACTTACACCTATGGCTGTTAAATTCTGGTATTAATTCACAAAACTGTTTTGAAGTCAATGGAGTTGTGCCAGTTTTCATGTACAGAATATTCTGCCCATTATTTCTGACATCATACAATTATCGAAAAGCTCTACCAGACTCCTTGTTTTTATCAAGAAACAGTTTATTTAAATCAAGTGTATTGTATTGTACAACACTTTAGAAAAGGCTTAAAAAGCCAAGGGAGTATAAAGAGTAGATTACTGTATTACTTACAATATGGGGGTGGAATAGCTTCATTTTTATGTAAATTCCTCTAAGGAATGATGGGTTCATTTTGCCTTGATAATGTTCAAGGTAACAGTAATTCTTTGTGGAAACATCATATCAGATATACAGAAAAGGTTTCCATTAGAGTACACTGGAAACTAATGTGCTTGTTACTTTTAATAGAATAATAGATAGATTAGTTTGGGAGCAGTTTCTTTTGCTTTTTCTGATGGCTTGGAAAATAATTATCAGCATTCTCAGCTCTTAGCACAGAATGGTTTGGGGTAATTAAAGGACATGTATGCCATGTACAAAGGGTGAAAAGCAGTTGACATTGCTATTCATTCTGACCCTGACCAGCCATCAGAGCAAATTGGACATACATGCTCATCGTGCAGAGGTATGATTAGTATAGTGCTAATCCTGTCTGCTAAATGGTGATCATAGTGCTAATCCTGCAGACCGAGGAAGTCTCAGATTTTGTTCCTGGGGTAGTTCAGTATCACATCTCCACGTCGGAGACATACACCTGTCTACCACAACCTGGCCTCGACCTGTTTGCTTACTAAAGCACTTGTTACAGAACAGTATCTGACTAACGCTTTCTAAAACACGGTTTCCAAAGACAATATAAAAATTTAAAAACTTGTAAAATCAGTCTACTCTCTCCCTTCCTCATACCAGGACAAATAAGGGAACAGATAAATCTCCATGCTCTGCAGCCATACAAAGCCTATTCCCCACTACAAGACCAGTGCAGAACACATAGGACATGTTCTATGGCTCAGAAGTCAGAGGAGACCACCAAAATCTCAGGAAGCTCTGACTGAGGTGCCACCTCCACAACTGCTTGTAGTTCCCATCTTCTTAGCAGTGTATAAGAACCAGCAGTCCACTGGTTCTTGGCTTAGAGACTGCCAGGTCTTTATGGAAAGGCCACAGAGTACATGGGAAAGTTAATGTTGCTTAAAGTACCATTTGCTCTCCACAACTACTTATTTGGATCATTCCTCTGATTCAGAACACCATTTCTCTTCTTATACTGCTATTCTTCAAGTCACCACTAAACTCATTTACATTTATGCCACTGGCAAAGAGAAATATTCTGTTTCCATTATTTATATGTTGATCCTTGTCCCTCTCCAGTTCACAACATGATTATAAAAAATAAAGTGTTGATCCTCCAATAAAACTTAGAGACATATGAAACACTGTCCAGGAAGCCAAATAAAACCATATAAAGTGAAGGGAAAGGTATAGGAGGAAACTACATATCGCTGCTTCTGTTCAAAGCACAGAATGCCTGAAAGAATCCCATGTGAATATAACATTGAAGTGACCTACAAAAATCACAAACACTTGGTGTTTGACTTGCAAGACAGAAAAAACCTAGGTAAGACATTAAATGCAGTATAAAACAGTGAGGATAATAGCTACAAGGCAATGTACAAAGTTGAAAGAAAAGAGATGTTACAAAAATCCTAAAATAAAAAGGTGCTAATTGCCATTAATCTTAAAAGTATGCAATTTTCCAAAGCACTGTAACTAGCCATACTCTTCCT
This sequence comes from Ciconia boyciana, assembly GCF_034638445.1. Classification (NCBI taxonomy): domain Eukaryota; kingdom Metazoa; phylum Chordata; class Aves; order Ciconiiformes; family Ciconiidae; genus Ciconia; species Ciconia boyciana. The sequence continues at coordinate 37,001,061 of NC_132942.1, read as the reverse complement.
GTTAGCATGGAAGAATAACATTTCAGGAAGAACACTCCAAATGCAAAGCCAAAAAAAAAAAAAAAGCCAAATAAGAGAAAAAAAACCCAGAATATTCTAAGTAAATGGCACTAAAACTCATAGTATTTGTAAAAACAAAACATGAGAACGTAGTACACTGTCTTTAATCATTACACCGTCTTTTGTTGGTAATGTCTTAGTGAGTAGGTTAACATGATTATTTGTATCATTTAGCACAACCATCTGGAGATACATATTATTTTAGGAGTCCCTGGGCTTATTCCTTTATAAGGCTTGTCATAGTTTTGCTTAAACTATCACTTTAAAAAAGAAAATGCTTGCTTTTTAACTAACTCTTATACTTACTGTTAAAGTAAATACATCAGAATGCACTTTATTCTTGATTTTTAGGTATCACATTTACTTAGCCAACAGAAATTTGCAGGAAAACATACTCTCAGCTGTACAGGTTCCAGTCAAGGAAATATGGAGCCTCTGGAAGCCTTGGAGGTCTTTCAATACACTTAGAGCCCTGAGAGGCTGAAATCACTTCTTAGTCTCAGAAAACACTAGTTAGAGTTCATTCGTAGTAGCCCCTTGGGGAACTTCTTGGGAACTAGTCAAGACTCTACACTGCAGTCCTGTCACTATGGCATAGGAGTGCCTATACCCAACCACGCTTTTTCAAAGTGCTCATACACCTCAATGTCTTTTGACAGGAGAATTAGCTTTGTTTTCCTCTACTGATGCTTTGAATGTGGCAAGATGTCCATTAAGATAATGTTTAAAGTAAAACATTCCAAAAGATCAAGAACAGTAGAATTAATGGTCTACATTAGTAAATCCTAAATCACATGTCTAAGCTTTTTTGTCGAAGTAGATTAAAAATAATATGGTATGTAATGAAGAAATAAACATGGCCTCCTTCTATCATTTTTTCTCAGTCAGTGTTTCACAGATTTTGGGATAAGATGTTATTGTTCTCTATTCTTACACAGCCATTACTCTTCTTGTTTCTAACCTTTACTATGCTCTCCAGTGCACAAAAGGTGGAGTACACCTGACTGTCTTGCCTTTTGTGACCTGCTCTACGTGAAACCTTCCTGTTTCAGGGATACTGAAGGAACTTGTCTTCACCTTGAAACGTCCATCCCATTTCAGCTGAAATATTTATTCCAGCTTTAGTCAATTATCCAAGGTTACAAAATTTCATTTTTCCTCAATTGTTTTGGTACAGGCCATGCTAGGACCTGAGTTATATACAATCTATGGAACTAGAAAAGCTGCACTATGGCCAGTTTCCTCCTCTGTATTTTCTTGTATAAAATTACTCATTTATTAGTATGAGAATAAACAGCATGTGCCCCACAAGTCATGATTAAAACCTTCTATATCATCTTGAGGGTTTGTAGTCATGAAAGTCTTAGCATTTACAGATTGCCTAGAGGAAGCCAAAGGAATCCTCCAACTTTGACAGCACTAAGCGTTAAAATATCCACCAGAACATACTAAAAATATCCAGTGAAGAAATGTTTGGTTTAGACATTCTTATTAAAATCTCCTGTTAGTCTAACTCCATCTGTGACCTGTTGATATTGACTTGCTCACTACAATATAGCACTATCAACTAATCCAGTCGAAAACCATCTATATGTTACACGTCTTGGCCTACTGCTATAGTGAACAGTGCCTCCATCTAGGAAAATTCACTGGGGAAAACAGCAATGGAAATTTTATGAAAAAATGTAACGCTGTCTCTATTTGAAAAGTATTTTGTTATGCCTTGAGTGAAGAATACAACATAAAAATAAATTGGATTCTACATTGTAGATGCAGAACTGTCTGGCTGCTAGAAGAGAGCAGAAGCTATTGCAGTAGCAGGAGATAATTATGGACAATGGTAGGACATCTCAGAAAGTCTCCCGAGGAAAAAAATAATTGATCCAGGCTATCGACAAGATAATTCCACTCTATCTTGCTGTGTCTTCCTCTGCTTCTTCTTCTTCTTCTTTCTTTCTACTTTACTACTACTCTTATTTAACCTTCAGCTAACCATTTCAGTAACTACCGAACAGCAGTAATAGTTGTATTAAATCAATAGTGTGGTATATAATCTTGCTTTTTGCATTAATGTCAGGAGATTTTCTTCTTTTTAACATCACTTTCTTGATGTTTCCAGTATGATAAGAATGTATTTTCTATTATTTGCAGTGCTTTCAATTGTTACTGCAACTGTACGTATTATTTTCCAAAATTTGAAAAATGCTTCAGTGACAGGAACTAAGATCCTTAGGTTAATTTCATCTTCTGCCAATGACTTATTTTGGGTCCGTGCAGACCTCTAGACCTGGCTGTATGGCAGCAACCATTCAGTCCACTGTATCATTCAACATTTCAATAAGAATTACTTAAAAGTCCTTGGAATTCTCACTGATAAGGTGACAGGAAGGTACTAGAATACTGGTGCTGATGTAGCCCTGCCAATAAGGGGAAGAAGTACAAGCTTAAAGAAGAAAATAACCTACTTACTTTTCAGTTTTGTTGTAATTCTGGATATCCTATTATATTACCTATTACCAGAGACTTTTATGATTTCAGTTCTGCAGAGTATAAACATCATCTTAACAGAATTAATAACTGTAAGTATTATGGCTACTAAGAAAGTACTAGGAAAAATGTTGTAAAGCATTAAAAATATTAACATTAATGTGTAAAACAAACAGTGCATATAAATGAAACTGTGAAATTAAATAAGAATCTTTCTGCTGGCTCTTCATTTTAAGGAAGTACTTGAGTTTCACTCACAGAAATGCTATTAGGAAATTCATTTAAGCTGACTATGCATGCTGAAAATGGTGTGGGCTCCAGAAGATGAGAAAGCACAAAGAAATGACTTAGGAAACATTATTCTAACCAGACCCCCTGCACAAAGACACTGAGACACGCAAGCAAGACTAGAATTTAACGGTTTGATTTGTAGCTAGAACTGCACCAACAACTGTTACTTTGTCTCAGTAATGTCACAGTGACAACAGGAACTTTCAGTGACAAATGGAGGACATGTGAGACCAAACACTATTTTTTACAGAAGAATAGTATTAAATTCTTTGATAAATACAGTGAACTTAACAGACAGCAAACTTAGCTGGAGAAATCCTAAACATACCTGACACAAAACATGCTGAAATCAGACAAATCCAAACTGAGCATATATTTATAATGGATAATTGAACACAACAATAATTAAGGAAGGATGGTGCCTTCCTCTTTTCCCATCTAGATGCTTTTCTTGTTAAAATGCTATTGCCTCATTCACGTCACGGGGCCCAGTACAGTAAAGTAAAAGGGCAAGATTTATTGCACATAAAAGGTCAAACCAGATAATCTAATGGTTCCATCCAATCCTGAAATTAAAAACACTTTTTGATTACTTGCTCTCTAAGCTCTACACACTTGCATGTCTTCATAAATGCTTGTGCTACAGAAGGAATTTCCTTCACAGTGCTTCTTTACGTGCAGTTGCTATTGTTCTCCACATTGATTTCTTTTTTTAATGGAGAAGAAACAGGATAGTAAAAGAGGTCTATTAACTTTTTTTGTTTTGGCTTGTTTTTTTTTTTTGTTTTGTTTTGGTTTGGTTTTTTGTTTATTTGTTTGGTTTTTTTTTAAATACAGGTTATAGAACTAGTCCCCTTATGGCTTTATAGCTGATATTTTCAACATCAATATTCCTCACCAGCTAAGGATGTGAATGTTCTACAGTATGCACCAGGCAGTCAAAGGCTATTCACACTGAAAAAAATGAACGTTGCTCAAATGAAAAGTTTAGATTACATTTTTTTATGTTTATGAAGAAGATCCCATTTTGAATTTTTTAATTAAAAAAAAAATTTTTTCTGAACAAAAGAATGTACCAGGATGCATTCAAGGTATGTTCCTAGAACGAATAAAACTAGGATTTAAGTGCTCTCTACAGAAACATCTAAGATGTGACTTGCCAAGATTAGTTAATATGGCATAAATGTAAATGGAAGAGACAAATTATACAACTTTGAGGGGAAAAAAAACCCAAACCAACAAGCCACCACCAAACCAACAAATTCAATTTTGGAATATCTTTGTATAGCAGATCAAACAATTTACGGGTGTCTTCCATCTCAATTTTATGACTGGAAAACCAACAGAAAGGAGTATGAGAAGGGCAATATTCCCTGCATAAATATATTGAATAGATATTTACTGATACTATCTTTATGTAAAAAAAAATAGTATTTCACAATATATTTCAGTCTTTCTGTAGATCTCCATCCAAGCACATGCTGAAAGAATGTTGTGCTGGTTTTGGCTGGGATAGAGTTAATTTTCTTCATAGTAGCTAGTATGGGGCTACATTTGGGATTTGTGCTGAAAACAGTGCTTGATAACACGGGGACGTTTTAGTTCCTGCTGAGCAGTGCTTACACAGAGTCAAGGCCTTTTCTGCCTCTCACCCCACCCCACCCGCGAGGAGGCTGGGGGTGCACAAGGAGCTGGGAGGGGACACGGCCAGGACAGCTGACCCCAACTGACCAAAGGGATGTTCCATACCATATCACATCATGCTCAGCATAGAAAGCTGGGGAAGAAGAAGGAAGGGGGGGATGTTCGGAGTGATGGCGTTTGTCTTCCCAAGTAATCATTATGCATGATGGAGCCCTGCTTTCCTGGACATGGCTGAACACCTGCCTGCCCATGGGAAGGAGTGAATGAATTCCTTGCTTTGCTTTGCTTGCGTGTGTGGCTTTTGCTTTCTCTATTAAACTGTCTTTATCTCAACCCACGAGTTTTCCCACTTTTACTCTTCTGATTCTGTCCCCCATCCCACCGGGTGGAAGGAGTGAGCGGCTATGTGGGGCTTAAGTTGCCAGCTGGGGTTAAACCACAACAGTTCTTTTTGGTGCCCAAGGTGGGGCATAAGGAATTCGAGATAAGATTAGTAACTGGGAGAGGTAACGGGCAAAACATGGACTGAACACAGCTACAGAGTGAGAAGTAGAATGATCGTGGGGAATTTCTGTTGTTGTAATTGTGGTGAAGGGACGAGGGGTGGATTTTGTGTAAATTGTCCACTTTCGTTCGGTGTTGTGATGATGTTATTTTGATTTTGGTGTGGGGAATTCTTTTTTGTTGATGTGAATGAAGTTTGTGAAGATTGTGTGATGACTGTGGATTTTAATAATAATTCTTAAATATGTGATTCACAGAAGCAAGGTGTGGAATGTATTGGGTTTGCATGGCAAGGTTTTGGTAGCGGGCGGGCTACAGGGGAGGCTTCTGTGAGAATCTGCTAGAAGCTTCCCCTGCGTCCAATAGAGGCAATGCCAGCCAGGTCCAAGACAGACCCACCGCTGGCCAAGGCCGAGCCCATCAGCAACGGTGGTAGTGCCTCTGGGATAACATATTTAAGAAGGGAAAAAAACAACTGAGCATCGGCAGCTGTTCTCAGAGGAGTGAGAACATGTGAGAGGAACAACTCTGCAGACACCAAGGTCAGTGAAGAAGGAGGGGGTGTAGGTGCTCCAGGCGCCGGAGCAGCGATTCCCCTGCAGCCCGTGGTGAAGACCATGGTGAGGCAGGCTGCCCCCCTGCAGCCCATGGAGGTTAACAGTGGAGCAGATACCCACCTGCAGCCCGTGGAGGACCTCACACCAGAGCAGGTGAACATGCCCCAAAGGAGGCTGTGATCCCATGGGAAGCCCACGCTGGAGCAGGCTTCTGGCAGGACCTGTGGACCCGTGGAGAGAGAGGAGCCCACGCTGGAGCAGGTTTGCTGGCAGGACTTGTGACCCTGCAGAGGACCCACGCTGGAGCAGTCTGTTCCTGAAGGACTGCAACCCGTGGAAGGGACCCACGCTGGAGCAGTTCATGAAGAACTGCAGCCCGTGGGAAGGACCCACGTTGGAGAAGTTCATGGAGGGCTGCCTCCTGTGGGAGGAACCCCATGCTGGAGCAGGGGAAGAGCGTGAGGAGTCCTCCCCCTGAGGAGGAAGGAGCGGCAGAAACAACATGTGATGAACTGACCGCAACCCCCATTCCCCGTCCCCTGTGCCACTGGAGTGGAGGAGGTAGAGAAAATTGGAAGTAAAGTCAAGCCCGGGAAGAAGGAAGGGGTGGGAGGGAAGGTGTTTTTAAGATTTGGTTTTATTTCTCATTATCCTACTCTGATTTGATTGGTGATAAGTTACACTAATTTCCCCAGGCTGAGTCTGTTTTGCCCATGACAGTACCTGGTGAGTGATCTCCCTGTCCTTATCTGGACCCACGAGCCTTTCGTTACATTTTCTCTCCCCTGTCCAGCTGAGGAGGGGAGTGACAGAGCGGCTTTGGTGGGCACCTGGCGTCCAGCCAGCGTCAACCCACCACAAATGTCAATTTGAGGGAAATAAAAATGTGTTCTGGATTAGAGTTGCACATAATGAAGAAAGAATTCCAGGCAAAATAAAGTAAATCTCACATTACTTTCTTGGGTTGAAGAATCAGATACATTGTTTCCCCCTTTTTTTAACTGATGAATTTGATAAATATTTCCTCGTTAGGATATAATCATGAACATGTGTGAGAAAGATCTAAACTGATGATACTCTCACAAAGCAATGAAAGAAACAGATTTTCAGAGATAGGATTCGGATTTTGTAATGTATATACATAATTGCAACTATGAAGGTGAAAGCATAAATTGCTACAAACACCTGTGTTCAATCCACTTTAAAAAGTAAATAGAACATTTCTAAAATTCCATATTTAACCCCCAAAATATTTGTCACAATCCTGCAGAAAAAAACCCCACCCTTAAAATATATCTAAGTGGCTAAATATAATTTTTTAGTATCTTGCTTTAAAAAAAAACCCAACAAACAAAAAAAAAACCCCAAAAACCAAACACACAAAAAATATCCATTGGATCTATGATTTGACAGAAACATAATTTAAGGATCTTATAACTCTTCCGTTTTAAAATTTAATTTGCATGTTTTTCACCAACCACGTGTTTTGTTGTTCTACCTAAAAGCCAGTAGTGAGAAATCTCCCAGAGCATACAGACTTAGTATTTGTGTTGGGTACAACATCCAAATAATCTCTGGATATTTTCTAGGAAGGTTTGATTTTGCAAGTTTCAAACAAACCTCTATTGAGAAATATGGACATCAGACATAGGTGGGATAAATTATCTTCCACATAGTACCTGGAATCCTGAGTGGAGCAGGAGAAATAACATCACGTAAACGAATCGGAGGACAAGAAACCAGGGAACAGAGCTAAAGTATCTCAACTCATTTCTGCTCATATTCACCCACATCCCCTTCATTAAGCCGTATTTTATGGCTGAATATCAGCATTCAGAAGCTTCTTGGGGGAGCTGGGGTCAGAGCACAAAGATGTGCAAGCACATGCCTTCTAGCACACAAACTTCCTCCCAGTTTTTCTTCAATTTCTTATCTGCAACATAAAGAAAGTCACATACTGGCCGTTGTTCTCCCTCTTTCATGCATTTATTAGCTATCAGAATAACTAATTTTAGTGTCCCTTCTTCTCTTCATTCTTTTAGAGCAAACTTGGGGTTTTTAAACAAGTAAAGCAGATGTGATGAACATATGTATATTGGGAAACTTGGATTTAACTAACTACACTGAGGACAGGATTTTCTACCCTTCAATTTTTTAGGGGATATTTATGAGATATAGCACAAAAACACAATCATGCATCAGGTAAAGCTTAAGAAGGAAAACAACTGGCTTCAAAGCAGTTGATATGAAGAATGCTGATACTTTGTTTCTCTCCTTGGCCCAAATCTTTCTGGAAATTTTCTGAACACAGATAAGATCCTGTTATGGTGCAACTGGAAGTCAGTAAATCTGAGCTAGCTTACTCCAGTAGAAGATGTGCCCTTATAAGACCAACTTGAAAAAATCATATAAAAACGAACACAGTATGAAGGATGAACACAATTCCAAATGTAACTGTACTGATTTAAAAACAAACAATAGTTCTGTTAGAAATTGGCAGCATTCCCAGTAATAATATTTAAACAAGGAAAGACAGAATACAATATGCACAGGCATACTCCAACTATTTTTAAATGACATATTACTGTATACTTTATGAGAAAAGTTCAACCAGATTTGTCAAATAACTCAAGGTCTAGCTATTCAAATGCTCACTGCACAGAACGATTGCCTCTTTTTTCGAGAGCTGACTTTCTGTATAGTTATTAAAAATGTGCTTAGAAGCTCCCATCTGAGGGCTACCATCTTGATACCAGCAGGAACATCATGCAAATTTTCTTGCACAGTTTCTTGTGACAGAAAGGGTTTTAAATGACCGATACAATGTACTATTATGACCTGACTTACACACTGAGCGGGCTGTGGAGAAGCTGATTCCTGTCTGCCCACCTTCAGATATTTTGCTCTTCAGGGAGCAAATTTTGCTCTCCCTGGAACAAAATGTCTGCTCTGGTGAAAAGTCTCTGCAAGACTGCTCAAGGACCTTGAAGCTTCCTGAGAAGCTGCAAAAGACTCAGAACAGTTTGTCCCAACAAAAACTTTACCAGCACAAGGTCTGTTAGATTTAACTGCTCAACACCATTTGAGCCTCAACTCACGGCCTAATTGGAAATTTTTAGGCCAACACACATTTATAGGGTCTATCTGATACTTAAAGATGTACAAGAGTTATGGCTCCACACTGGGCTTTTCAAAGATTTCTTTATCAGCAAATAACAAAGTGAAACCCATCAGTACAGACCCATGGATGAGATTAGATATGTTTTTAGGTCGCAAGCTAAAAGCTTGCTAATGCTTACAGACATTCCTTGTCTAGGAATGTTTGTTAATTTGAACTCCCCTCCCTTGCTGTGTTTCTTTAATCTCCCAACCAGCTGTCTCCCATAAAAAGATATTTCTGTTTTTAGTTACAAATCTGTTTAGAGATAAAACTTGCTCATAAATACACAACTGCATCCATGGTCTTTTTTTGCTGACAGTAGAAAACCAACTCCAGATGAAAAATATTAAACTTTATTTAGAAACAGAAAATGTATTCTACTTGCTCGAAGCATGGCGCATGTGTTATAGATGCTCTGTGTTTTGGGTCTAGCATGACACTGTGAAAGAACTCACTGAAACAGCCATTTTTGTCACCTTTTCAGATTTAGAGCTCATGAGATGGGATAAATTGAAGCTCGCAGCACCTGGTAGTATTTTTACCTGCAGAACACCTGAACATATGAAATGGAGTCAGTGTAAACAACAAAAAAACCTCCCCCAAACCCCACAACTTTTGCTTTTCTAATAACAGCAAAACAGCGGGTAATTTCTGACTTCTTTTCCCTTCCCTTGATCTCTAGATTCTAACTAAATAAATTGCACCTATTTCTTCCTTGTATATTCACTACAGTTACATCAATCCAGAGTTCAACATTACTAGGAGCAATGGTTTGAGTACAATTAAGGATTGTGAGCCAGAACCTTTAGTTAAAATACACACACAATTAGATGGGTTTTAAGCATTTTCACTAGAATGTATTAAGAGTTCTTTAATTTACCCCTGCCCATACCATATTCCTCTCAAAGTAGCCTCTACCTTCTGAATAGTTCTGGTTTCCACTAAAATGATTATCAGATATTTTATTAGAGATAAATTGAAATACTTCTCCCTGTAATCCAAGCTAAGTGTAAAAGAGCAATAGATTCCTGATGCTGAATTTTACTGCTGCAGAAAATAGCATTTCAGTGATACTCAAGCAACATTCTGCAAGATGCTTCTAGCCATCATCTTTCATACCTACAGGAAAATATGTAGTGCCCCAAATCTACCATTCCTCCATTTGTTATCTGCTAATTGAGGCTCTGGAAACTCATCTTGCACTATTACTTCAGAATTTAGCCAGGTATATTTTTGTACATACAATACTCTGGTATTACCCAGTATATCTTAATTATTGAAAGATTATGTCAAATGTATTTTCATTAATATTTACTTTAATCCTGCTGCAGTTCAGCGTACAGTTCTGTGGAAAACTGATTAAAAATATAGTTGCATGAAATATATGAAAATTAAATTCTACTAGTCTCAAAATATCAAGATTTTATGGACAATGTGCCAAAACTCTGTGTTATACTGTAGAATATAAATATTTACAATTGAGTTTATATATTAGTAGTTAAATGTTGTGGGATGTATTCATTCTCCCAAGTGAATTCACATCTGAAGAGACTCTGCAGTCTGTCAGTTATTCCACGTAGTTATTTTATCTAAACTGCCTTCCATAGGAGGCCCGTGCCATTTAGATCCTGAAACGATAGGTGCCTTATAAATACCTGAGATAGATAAAGGTGACTGACAGGAGCTAAAAGGAAGCAGCAAACTACTTTAGGATGAAGAAATACTTCCTTGGTCTTCACCTCAGGAACACGCTTTTCAGACACAGAAACTGCCCTTTGCTTCTGCCAGGGGTTGTTCATCAGATTTTCTAGCACAGCTGTGTTTCCACTTGTTCATTTCTGTGCAATGGGTACACAGTTTCAAGGGTCAGAGCCAGGAACAAGGAACTTCAGCTCTAGAGTAGATGTAAAATTAACTGAACTTGGAAGGTTTGGGGCAAACAGCAACCTCCTCGTGGTCTAGCTTCACACAAGCCATGTGATAACCCTGGGATTCCAGCCCCCCCTGAGAAGCCTTTGAAAGTACCTGGAGGTCTACAGGAAGCTAAGCTGAGATTCAGTAGCAACAAAAAAAATTACACTGGCTACTGCCATCCACCTGGTCACGTTGTGCTCATACTTAAACCAGAGCAGAACCATATAACTCTCAGTTACTGCACGATCATAACAAGATTACTCAGTGCAGAGTGCACCCTTTAATAAAAAAAAAAAAACAACAAAAAAACAAAAAACAAAAACAAGACAACCAACAAAATGAAGACTTATCCAAAACTTACTTTAAAAGTAATGATAATAATAGTAGGTATCAAAATGGAGCTCCTAAGTGCCCCATCTATAAATTAATTAAAGAACTTGTTACAGGGGGAATAAATATCACACACAGGCCTGTGTGGCACAGTTGAAAAATGATCTGACAAACATGATGCCTCTAGAGGAATGAGCTAGCAGTTAAACAAGACAGGTTAATACCCTAGTTACATCCACAAGACATTCACAATGCTCCCTTGTAACTGCTGTGACTTGAGACTAAAAGCTTTAACCAATAAAAACCATTAAACCTAGGCAATAAAACAATGCCAACCACAACAGACCACATGACTATGGATCAATACATTGTATTTCCTTTAGAAATCACGTCATAACGTTTTCAGTCTGACAATATTTTTTCCTGCTTTAAAAATGCAGAGAGAAAAAGAAAATTTGGTCAGGTCTAAGTTTAAAGAACTAAAACCAGAGGGCAACAAATAGAAGAGATTCATGGTATAATCACTCCCAAAATGATAAAAACGAAACACGGACAACGCACAACATTTGTTCTCACGGGTATGTCCTTGTAGGGCCAATGGACCCATATATTCATCCACAGCTACACTTAGTCTTCAAGAAGACTAATATATATTTTAAATAACAATCCACCAGGTATTCTATAGAGCTTCTTCAACTTTTATCTAAGATATAGTAGCAAGACTAATACTAATGAGAGGTGGTATCAAGTAATTCCTTTCCAGGATTCAGGCATTACATAAAAGGAATCACTAGGCCCATACTGTGCTACGTAGGAAGGCAACTACCTTGACATTAAGCAAGATTTCCCCTAGGAATAAGGCCTTTTGGTTTTACACCACTGTGCTCTCAGCACAAGGTGGGGGACCCAGCCAGAGCTTTCTCAGCATATGAACTCCTCCATGCCTATGAACAGTTGATCAGAGATGGGGGGTTTTATTCTTCACCAGATCTTCATCACTGTGGTGACTTGTATGTTTTCCAATACATTATTTAACATATTCATAAAATATTCTTTATATTTATATACTTCTTAAGTATCGGGTAATATTCTGCAACAAAGGAGCGAGAGCTCAAGACAGAGGTCAAAGAATATCCACAGAAGGTTAAATAAAGACTTTTCCTTGTACACTTTCTATCAAAACCCCTTCCCTTTCTCACCCTTTTGCAATGTCTCTGATACAAGCAAAGCCTCCTGACTTGACTCTCTAGATTCAAAGAAAATTGAGGGTGAACTTGCCACACAAATCCTCTGTACCAAACCTCAGGAGGGCTTCTGAGCTATCTTCCCAACTCTGCCAAGGCTACTTCTGTGTCTTCAGGTAAAATGCACACACTGCCTTTTAGGTCCCGAGCATCACTCTGTTGTTCAGTTTTCCCTTCTGTAAAAGGAGGATGATCTGTACTTACCTCTGAAAGCTGTTGCAAAGCTTCATTTATGAAGTCTGACAGAGATGGGAAGATAACGCAGATCCCTGGACACTCCAGACCTGCAATTTTCCAGTTCTACAATCCTTCCTGTCCATGTTGTTGCTAAAGGCATGGGGGTGTTATATCTACACAGTTGGTACATTTATCTTACCCAAACACTTGAGTCCAGCTAGGCAACACCACATTTTGTTTCTTTATGAAAAAGAACAAAAAATGATATAAAACCATGATGAAACCTTAATTCTTAACTGAATGACCCATTTGACATCAAATTACTCTGATATTTCAATTCCTTGTGCCTTAACTGGGTAGCAGCTTTATCTCTCTCAATGTTAAAGGCCTTGCGAAGCTAGATAGGCAATCAAAGTAATAGAAAAAGCAATACAGAACATATATAAACTGAGCTGAATATCCTCAAATGTTTTCCCAGCATGTTGGCTGTTACAAGATCAGGCACCCGGATAGTAAATAACTGGAGTTTGATTTGTGTAACAGGTATTTTGTGTGTGGTTACCAAATTAGCAGAAACAATCCAAAAATTCCCCATAGTTACTGGCACCCATGTTCTGTTTTTGAAATGTCATTGCAAGTTTACTTGGGAAGGAGCTTTGAAGGGCAGTTTTCCAGAAACAAATACATTTTCATGGGTCAATTTCTGAAGAATATTATTGTTGCTATTCTGAATTGTTTGACCTTCATGTTATGAAAATCAAAGTCATGCAAAGCCTTTTTTATATAAACTGAAATTAGGAAAATGTCACTTCTTACATTGGTAAGAAAGGTTCAGAAGCATGCACACACACATATACACACTGCATTTCAACTCCTAGCCAATTTTCTATTTCAGTAAATAGAGAAAAAGGGAAGATTTATGGCAAGAATAGTTTCCATTTCTTTCTCCATTATTTGATTTTTTTCTCCGTTATTCACATATGAGAGAGAATATATTAAAGTAGAATAACCACAAAAAAAAAAGTTAAAACTTTATCAGATGTAGGAATATATCTTCTGGACCTCCTACCTGCTTTTTTTTTCTTTGTAGATAATGGGGGGGGCAGGCAGGGAGGGTGGTGGTTATTAGAGCACTCATTTTGGGCAAGCAGGAAAAACTGAGGTGAGGAATTTCTCCTGCTGAGAGAAAGCATCAGGTCAGAAAGAAGACAACTCATGGGAGGAAAAATCCTCCTCCATGCTACCTTACCTCCTTGTAAAATCTGAAAGTTTTTCTTCTTCCATGATTCAAAGTCAATAGATGCAAGAACATAATGACCAATTGACCTTAATGAGTAATAAAAGACTTGCACTGCTTTTTCCTGTCACTAACAAGTACCACAAACTCTTCATGCCTTAGTATATTTTCCCTCCCTCTTTCACTGCTTATCTTGCGGTGTAACTAAAGGTCATCTTTATTAAAGACTGTTTCTGCCTATTTCTAGTTTGAAAATCAGAAGTCAGCTAACGTATTAAAAAATTCTACTCCTACCGGTTGTTCTAGAACTACAGTCATGGACAGGTCAAATCAAAATGGCATGGAAAAAGAGAGAGAGACCAGAAATAATGTTACAGAAACCAAAGGTGAAGATAGGAAGCTACTTCTTAATGGCACAAGTACTTCACAGTGGTTACTTTCCTAGAAAAGCTGGATTTTGCACATATGGCTCTATCATTACTACAAGCCAAATGATGCATAACTATAGATCTCAGTCTTTTCTTTTTTTTTAAGATATTTTAAATGTTTATTGATTTGTAAAGGCAGCATGACTCGAAACTGTACTGACCTTGGGAAGGCTGGGAAGGCAGTAGTTTTAACATTTTTACAAAATGACCTCCAATGACCTCCAATGAGCATTACATCACTGACATCAAACACCTGGGAGAGCCTGTGCAGCACACTCTCACATTTCCAACTTTTGATCACTCTTGGGATACAACATCGAACTCACTAATCCAGAATTGCACAGTGTCCAGATGCTGAGAGTTTGGAAAGGATGAGCAAATGATCCATCTAGGGAGAAGGAAAAAAGCATTTTGTGGCAGAGAAGAGGAAGAGGAAAGGTGAAGGAAGAAATGTTGCTTCTTATAAGGCAGTGTTTGTTTCAGTTGGCTAGATTAATGGCTGAAGCTCAGATACGTGAGTTTAAAAGCACTCAAAATGCACACACACATGTTTCCAGACTGCAAAACTAGGAGTGTGAAATGCAGAACATTCCATATAAGTGCTGGTAAGACTTTTGTACCCTGAACCATCTCATATATTCTGTCAAAAAAGTATTTATTGAAAGATAAAAAGGATTTTTAAAATAGATTATTGAAACTATATTCGTAGCCTGTGCCCACAAGCCCAAGTTCTACAGTGAGTGCCAAGATTGAGGGCTGAGAGAAAAAATGTGAACTAATAAATTCAGCTTTGCTTTTGTGAGTGAGGCACCCCCTCCCAACCTCATGCGGATAAAACCTTTATGCCACTCCATCGCATATTCTCTCTCTCCCTCAATTTTAATTTGAGTTTTCCCACATCATATGTAGCATATGCAGAATACATGATGGTGCTTGGTATAAAGGTTTCATTAGCACTCATTTGGGATGCAGCATAACTCCCTTATGATTTCACAACATGGAAGTGAGGGAGCCATTCCAAATACCTCCTGCTGAAACATTTATAACGCAACAAGCTATCACCCACTTTCTCTTTCACTCCACATCCACCCTCCACCCACACACACTGCCTACCCCATTACAAACTCAATTTGGTTTAGTTTCTAAGACCTGAATAAACAGACCACTGCTGTCTATATGTGCATCCAGTCCCTGTGTCTTGTTGTGTATTAATATCATTTTAAATCCTCTATTTGTGTGGAGTTTTGGTGATGGATTGGAAGAAAATAACTAGAACGACTCTACTAAAAAAAAATTGATAAAAACCCCACCCTTATTTAAATGCCCTTTCAACTTTTGCTTTTTCCATAGAACAAGCGGAAAGCTATTACAATAACTCAGTTACCATTATATCTTTAAATACAATATACATTCTGAGGAATCTGTATATTAGAAAAAGTTCAAATAAAAGCTGAAAAACGTAACGTTTTAGCAATATGCAACTGTGTGTCTTTATTTTGCTGGCTACAGAAATTAGAAGAAAATGTGTATTTATTTTAGCTAATCAGTAAGTAAAAATCTCAGCAACAGGTTTTTGAATGTGTCTGTCATTTTAAAGTTAGGTACTGTACATAGTCTCTAATTGTACTGGTGAAAACTGTTGGTATGAAAAGCTATTAGGAAGAGTAAGAAACTTTTGGGTGGAACACAGTGTTAATGAGAGCTCATTACTTTACTGCAAATTTTGACATACTGCATGTTTTTCTTACAGTCCCAGCTCCCCAAGCAAAGTAAGTTTTATTTCTCTAGAAAGGTAAAATAAAAATATGCTTCCCCTCCGTCTCCAGCAAAAAAAGAGCAGAATAAAAGGATAAATAATTTAGATTCTTATTACTTGAAACTACCTTAATTACTTAGGATAAAGCAATTTATGACTTCCAAATAAGTACGGTTAGCAAAATAAAGAATATTTAATGCCTACCAACACAGAAAATAGCAAGGAACTGCCTATCAGGGGAAGATGAACCTGCCACTCCCTGGCACTAGGCTGCAACCCTTCTGGCATCGCTTTGCCAACTGAAGCCACACGACTCATTTGTTCAGTGTTCACTTTTCAGGTTTACCTACTGCAGGAAACATGAGACCATTACTTCTTCTGATTTCAAAACTAACAGTGATTTAAGAATCTAAGGTATATTTATTAGTTTTAGACAGTTTCTTAATGACATGATTTATAGAGGTTATTTTCAAATGTTAGAAAAACGTATACAGACTTCTATGTACCGATCCACTGGCCCTGAGTAGCTTTTTGGTTACATGTTCTGTAAGAAGATGGGCGTTTCATACAGATTCAGTTATAAGTTGAAGCATCTTAAATAAAAAGTGTGAGTTTTCCTTACTCTTCTTAATTTTTCCGATATTAAATAGCATTAGAGCAAACCAGATTTTCTGTTCCATTCAAACGTCCGACTAAATTTGCCATATAATAAAGTGGCAAAATTGTAAACAGAACAAAAATTATAGCAATATGGAATTTCCTGATCTACATTTTTATCTGTTGTGAGCCCTTATGATAAATAAAAATAAATACCCCCCCCTCCCCCCAACAACAACAAAAAAGTAGCGTCCCTTCTAGGACACATCTTTAGATCAGACTGCGCTTCTCTCTGTTTTCAAATACTCATACCACTTGCATGGGCAATGCTGTATTCCCACCACAGGTTACAGATAATTATGTTAGACTCTTTCTAGAAGGATACGCATCTTTCTGCATCTGCTGGATGACTAAAGCAAATTATCTCATTGTTACAGTGGTAGCATCACAGTGACACAGTCAAGACTGGATCAATCTGATAAAAATTCTATTCTTCCTTGTCTTACAGCTGGACAAGAAATGAGACCAGATCTGAATCCCAGTTTACAATGGTATTTTTCTGCCTATTTGTATCCTTTAGCATATTTTACACTCTTTTTTTCCCAGAAAATTAAAAGTGATTTAGTCCATTTCTTTTTTCTTTCAATACTCAATTTAAGGCATTCATGTGTGCATAACTCCAGCATAAGTTTGTTTTGAAAACTTAAATTCACCACTCCATACATTCTAAATTTAGTCTAATTACTGTTGCTGTCTAGCAGATAATGTACAACACAGACAAATCCCAGCCCAGATACATATATACTTCTCTGGTGTACAGACGTGAACACAACGGCAGAAACAAATACTGCATTACACAGTTACATATATTGTAAAGGAAGCCATACATTTTCCCGCATTGTCTGTGTTGCTTGGTATCCAGCCTGTCTGCCTACACCATGCAATGTACTTCTAAAGGATATACAGCTGAGAAAAAGCTGTAAAATTTATTCTAGTTTCTATAGGGCCTAACACAAGAGGAGTCTAATTCTAATTGGTCTTTTTGGACACCACCTAAAACCAATAAAGAATGGTAATAGTAGCAAACCATACTTGTTCCCATCACCTTTTATTCCTATTATTTATTCTTGTGCCCTTCACTGAGAAGATCAAAAAATATTTTTGCTAGTGAATGAAAAGTTTGGTTTCTATTGCAAGTCTTTAGGAGGTAAGCTCTGGTTAACATTTCCTAAATTGAAATTCCTTCATTTTGTGGGACTCGGGTAATGATACAACTCAGTGTCCCCTCTGGATACAGAGGTTTTCCACTTAGATATAGGAATTGCTAATGCAACTAAGAAAAAACAAGTCCCCAAATCAAAACCAACAGAAGTCTCCACAAAACGCTTTGAATAAATGAGTTTTCAAAATGCTTAACAAGAATTGTCTTGTTAAGACACTCTTTAAAGTGATGTCGCTGGGTCGGCATCGTGGCGTTTCCTTCAATGACTCCTGCAGGCCTGAAGAGGCATCACAAATTTCACCACCTGTGCTCCAAATGCAAGGCACACTCCTGTCCAATATAAACAGAGACAGTTTGTATATAAAGCAAATCAAATGACAAACCCTACCAAAACAAAATGCTCCACTGCACACACCATTCTGCCTTAGGGAGAGAATCAGAGAACAAAACACACGAGACAGGTGTAAGTCATGTTGCTTAATACATTCCTGGAAGGCACTCGTAAAAAGCCTATTTTAAAAACAGAGTAATTTCCTGTTCCTACTCCTTTTTTTCTACACCACAACAATAACAACTCATTTTGAAACTGAGGATAAAGTTTAGTACAATTACACTAGGCTTATCCCACGTCAGAAGAATAAGAATCCAGTGTTTCCTAAAAGGCTAGAAAGAAATTCAGGTCCACCAAACCCATGAAAAGCTGCAAGAGGTAAACAAGGTCTAGAGCTACCAGAAGGACGAAACATGAGGCCTCTAATACCTCACACATTATATTCTGCTAAAGGAAGATAAATTAATTTGAAGGCAATATTTTGATTATGTTTCTGTACAAACATAGCAGAAGTCTTATTTGCATAGCCTTAAGTATACACTAGCATACATTTACTTAAATATATATTACTTTTTAGAACAATTTTATTTCTTTATTTCAATTTTTTTTCCCACTAATGAGCAGAGATGACAGCAAAATAAGTGACTAATTTGACTTCAAGACCATTTGCTTAAATGATAAAATACACTGATGTAGGTATTAGCTATTTTCACCTATGGCTAATATATTTTTAAAACATCTTATATGTACCTTGGGTGATTATGAAAGCCATTCACTACTTCTACATATTTGTTCACAAATAATCAAATAATATTTTGGAAACAATATAGTAAATCTAAAAATCTTGGGCCTTTTTTAGACTTACAGTTAAATTTATAGCACTACAGGCTGGTACGGCTAAGGGTTGAATCCCCATTCTGCCCATTCATCACATGTCAAGTCAGTTTTGAGAACATTTACCTGACATGGGATGAAAAACCAGGTGTGAATTACCACATTGAATGGCTGCAGTGCAGTATAGTCATATTCTGTCCTCCTTCTTGGCACAGGTTACCTGCATTTAGCTCCCAATCTCCGCATTAATAATCAAGCCTTCCATTAAGAGGAGTTTTTAGAGAAACTCCTACATACTGACGCATGTTACAGAATTTCAGCCTAAAAAGGGAAAGCATGGAGAGAGAGAAAAAAAACTAGAATAAAAACAATATCTAAATCAGCAAAGTTTCTGTTGCTAATTTAAGTGGTACTATACATTACTGTATGCCAAGCTTCAAAATACTGCCTGCAAACATACGTGACTATTGAAAATATCACATGGGAGCAAGAAATCATCATTCACAGCAGTGTGTTTGGGGCAGGAGTAGGGCGAAAAGAAAACAGAGTCCATGAGGACCCCTTGTATTTAACCAGCACAATTAGCATGAACTATTTCTCTATGGTATAGGTTGCACAATCACTGAATGTGATCCAGATAATTGTACATTTACTCAAACTGCACTAGTCAATAGCAGCTACAGTGAACATTAACATGCTGTGTAACATGCAAAATAAATGATGTATTCTACTACCACAGTCAGTACTATTATGCTTTGCCTGTATAAAAAGCTTAAAACACAGTCTTTCCTAATTTGTATTGCATGCGGGCATGGCATTGTGTTAAACAGTTCTTGACTTAGGGATTAAAAGTCAGCTGGACAGGAATGTAGAAATTTCATCTGCAAAGCATTCTGTTTTTCTAAATAAATTAACGTGCCTTTATTTCCTTCACAGAAGCTGCCACAGAAATGGGTGTAAAATGTTGGCATGTTTCTGAAAGTATAAATTGCCCAAACTTCATAAAAGTAGGGCTTTTAAGATGCAGATGACTGTTGTGTTGGCATAGTTCAGGGCTTTGTCATAAACCCACATTTTTACTTTCCCTATGGCCGTCCTCTGGGTAACCCGGGTTTTGTCTTAATCATTAAACAGATGATTTGCAGATTGCATCCCTTTCTCTCTCACACATGTCTATTCTGTTCTCAGAATAAATTTATCAAAAGTAAACTTCCATATCATACTGTATTCATCAAGTAAATACAATTATTCACACTGGAACCACAAATCTGTATTCAAATATAACCAATTGAAGACCACTATTTTTTCCACTGGAAGATATAGATTTCTTGGGATATAGGATGATGAAGAAAAAATTTGATTCCAGGATACTTCTGAGAGCTTATTAATACACCTAATTGTGTGTTCTCCTCAAGTGATCAACAACGTCAGATTTCTTTAGCCAGATATGTCATAGGCTTCCATCTTGCTTGGCTGCTAGAGAGGAAAACCTCAGGCCATGGAAACGAGACAGCATGGAGCACAAACTAAAACTGGATCTGGAAGACCCAAATCCAAGTTTTCAGCAGAAATCAATCCTGAAAACCCAATTTTCTGACTAGAAAACAGAAAAAAAAAAAAAAAAAAGACATCATTTGAACAATTCCAGAAAGACCCCACTTTAATTTCACAGGCACTAGGAGGATTAGTGACACAATGATTGCTTTGGAGAAGGCCTTTGCAACGAGACCTCATTCAAATGGGCAGACAGATCCAATTGTCTGTCATTACTATCAGTGATCATGTCACCAACTGAAAGTGTTACAGCACTATCAAAAAGGTAAAGACATTCTTAATCCGTCAATTATAATAAAGAAAATCTCTCCAGCTGCAGTTCTTAAAAACTTGCCAGTCTCTGTCTTACACCTACCATATTTTAGATCATATTAGATATCTACTGAACACACAGACTCTATTAAAAGTCTAGTCCTGTCCTCACTTACAGCAGACCTTTGCAGTTTGTATCCAGTCCAGAAAATGACAGACACCCTCAATCCCAGCAAAAATTCAAGAGTCCAAAATGCTCAACACCTCGCCTAACCAGGCCATTTGTCATCCAAATGACTGCTTACCCAAGGAGCAGCTAAGCGACATGCAACTGGATAATGTGCATACCTTTCAAAGGCTATTTTAGGCTGACAAAACTCAACTGCCTTAGCAAGCTCTGCCTCTGGGTAATTCAAACCATTTTACCAGGCTGAGGTTTTTATATTGGTTTTATAAATGTCTTAAGGGATAGAAAAATATCTTCCATGAGCTAGAGATTCACTGAATATGCTATGATGGTATATGGTACACTAAGGCCCAGCTTAAAATAAAAGGGCTATAATTGGTCTCTTGTCCATATTTAAGGTAAAATAAGTGCCTAGGTTTTAAGAAGTGCAGAGCTCAAATCACCCATAGTGAATTTAGAAAGTGCTGAACAATTTTGAAAATTAGGACAAACATTTTTTTCAGCCTAAATATGAATAAGAATCTAACTTGCAGCTGCAGTTCTCCAAAAATCCTACTGCCCTATATGTGTTTTTCACTTCTCTTCTGATTTCACATCCATACACAGGAAAAAGAGTCTTCTCTTTCTGGTCTCCATCCTGCTCTTTGCCAATTCTCTTCACAGTGGAAACTGAATATGAATATGAGTCAGCCTCCCAAAGCCACGAAGTTGAGTAAAAATTTGTAACTACACAAATGGAGTTCACCCTTCCTAAAACGCACCCTAAAAAGTTCCCCTTAAAACGCAGCTACCATTTTTTGCAGAAAAAGTCATGATAAAAGCAGGGTCGTCATATGAAATATCCACATCCAACAGTTACAGTTCAAAATTTAATTACTTAATATTCCATTGGGAAGCACATCCTATTTCCCCTGCCCCTGTGTTTGTTATTTACTGCTAAAAGAAAAGATTAATATCTGCAATAAAGAATCAATAACATTATAGTTATAACATATTTTCAGTCTGTATTTAAAGCAACACCATTCACCAAGGAATCTGAACGGCTGCTTCAAGTCTTCTGAGATGGGAGTTCTAGAAACTTAAGCTTTCAATTAATAATTTCAGCTGAACAGGCACAATAAGTGAGAACTCTACAGCTCTTTAAGCTTGCCTGACTATAATTACTTTATAATTGTTAGAAATAAAGATTCATCTACATGGCAGATGAATCTGCAGCATTCCTGTGTTTCACAAACTGTCAACATCTTTTATATAATCTCCTAAGGACCTTTAAATGCACAGCTTGAGGGGGAAAGATACAGCTCTCCAAGCTGTCTGTGTACATAGTAGATTCACCTCTACTTTCAAACAAAAGATGAAAATCAGACCACAAATTTCCCTTTGCCACTTTTCAGAGCATAAATCTTTGTCTTACAGTATTTATCAGAACTGCCCTTAGTTATTAATTTCTGTAAAATCTCTCCACAAACAAAAGAACACAGTTACTAACTTACATTCTCTTAGAGAGAATATCATGGACATATCACTGCGCTACATTACTGTCACCATCGTAGGGCACAGAAGCACTTGGCAATAGGCGTGACCTTATCTTTCTAATACTGGTTAGACAAGGCACATTTCTTCACACTAAATCTTGAATTTGCAATGTTATATAACCCCATTCCTTTTATATTTTCTTCAGCATCTGATGTCGCATCTTAAAAGGCCAGCTTTTTATGTTTGCTTACATAAACTTCATGTTCCTATTTAAGTTGAATTAAGAATGCAAAAGATTACACATGCACCTTGCTGGCTAGAAATATGTTGGTTCTCATTTCCTGATACGAGTTTCCTTCCCAGTATTGAGCAGAACATTAAAAGTGCCCAGGAATTCAACAGGGAATGGAAATGACATTGGACTGAAGTGAAAGGGCACTTTATGTGACAGAATAATTAAACCAAATTATTTCATATCTGAAAATGCAGCAACTTAACATCAAATTGATTGGAATTTATAAGTTTTGTCCCATAGAAAATTATCATTTTTCAACCCTTCCCCAAGTGGGATAAGAAGGTTAAATATCAAGTAATTACGGAATTAAATATGGAATAAAAAATGAAATGCCAATTCTAATATGGAATCAGATGTTCTAAAAATTGCTAACATAAAGGGCACTCCCTTGAACTCCAGGAGTCTGGATTAGGCTCCAGTTACAGACCTCTGAATGTGTTTTTCCGAGCTATGCTTATGTATCACCAAGTATCACTCTGGTAACAAAGTCAGTTAGGCAAATCATGCGAGTCTCCTGGACAATTATAAATCTTGAAGCGTGAACAGTTTAAAAAGAAAACACAAATGTTGTACAGCCCTTAAGCAAACTTGTAATTGTATGTTTTTTCACTACAGCTCAAGATATGTATAATTACCTTTAAACATTTCTAAATTTAAAGTGATGAGCATTGTTGAATACAGACTAGCAAACAAATTACTCTCTTAAAAAAAAAGAAATTCTACCATTATAATGAATTGTCCCTAATTACAATAAGAACTTACAGATATTATGTTTGGGAAATAATTAGAACTATTCAGGCAGGTTTATCTTGCTATGAAATCAAGGTTATAAAATCGAGGTTATAAAATGCTCAGTAATGTTCCTAATATTTTGAGGTCTTGGGGAAACTAAAAGAACATAGGATTGTGTTTAATACAGTAACAGAAATTAGTGTTTATAAGAAGGCAAGTACATGTGTAAACCTATATCAATTCCCATTGGACTAGTTATTTAGCAACTAAGCATTTATGCACTGAAGTTATGTGGGCCTAAATTCTAAAGATTTTTAAATTTGTGAGGGTTTTAAACACCCTTGCTACTTAATATAGTTGTCGCTCTCCACCAGGGTCTGTAGATTGCAATTAAAAAAATATTGATCTAATAACTATTGTATTGAAGTCAATAATATTTAAGTGGGATTTGGGTTTAAAATGCCAGTTAGGATTTTGAGGGAGTTTGAAGGGGACAGGAGGAAGGAAAGTTATGCAATGACAGCTGATAAAACAATATTAAAGCTAGAGACAAGTGAACTTCACCAAGCTCAGAGTCTGAGTTCAGGTCTGATAAGCATTCAGAAGTCCAGGAGCTTATCTGGGCTTATCAGAAATAACTAGATCCCTCTGGGTCCGCAAAACTGAGCTGTAAATCTTGCAAGAGATCTCAGTTTCTGGCTAGAAACACTTCACAGACAGATTATTTCATTGCATTTTGGCATTTTAATTATCACTCTGATTGGGACTTGGTAGGCATATGAAAGTAAAAAGAAAAATGAGCATGCCATTTTTAGAATTTCTATAAAGATTCCTCAATCAAAGTTCAAATTTACTAAAAAAACCCCAAACAACCAAACACAACAAACCCCAAACAAACAAACAAACAAACAAAACCCCCCACCTTCAGTTTTGGAATTGGATCTGAGATGAAATGCGGGTTTTTGTTTGCTTGCTTGTTTTTTGTAACTCCATTTATTATACAGACCTAGTCAAACTAATGAACCACGAAAAAGGATATTAATTTTAGAATTCACCTAGCATTGTTCTGGGATCTGCTGAAAATGCCATCAATAATAGAAAATATATCTAGCGTGAAGGCAGCTTGTCAACAAGATGACTGAGTCCTGCACTCTTAAATTGGTTATTTTAGCTCACATAAGATCTTATTGACATGGATATATCCAAAACAATCCCCTCAGACATAGTCATGAGGTTTGGCAAAATCTAAAGCCAAGATAAACTATTGAGCCACATATTTCCAAAGGTCAATATTATTTATTTCCTTCAAGAGATGCGATGGTGATGAGCAGGAACTTGCTGAAATTTGTGTCCTGGACATATCACAGAAGCTACCCAATAACACAGCTTTTTTATTTAGCACATGCTATTTTGGTCAGAAATTTTAGTTGCTATTTGTTAATACTCCACTTTGTTATTGAAGGAATTTCTCAAGGATGAAGATACACAAGGTTTCTAAATCATACCACCTGCTTTTTAAGCAGATTGCCTTTGAAACCCCTCAGAAGTTCTGCTTAGACAGAGCCGCTGGTTTGACATCCCCTCTTTCATCAGACTCTGCATTAGAGATATGGACCTGACCTCTCACTATCTGCCAGCACTGCCTGTTGCAAGATTTTTGTGTCGAGAGAGATGTACTGATATTGCTGGAAGATGGAAACCCTCACTGTTGCTATCACTTGTTTTGAAATTCTTCCATCAGACACTATTGCTGTTTTCTTTCTTCCAAAAGCTATTCACCAGGCTTTACTTCACAGTGAACAGCAATGCATAGCTTTTGTACGTATCTTGCCTTTCCCATCTACTGCCTTCTCCCCACAACAAGAAAGTATAAACATTGTGGGTTCACAGTGAGATTTAATTTAGCAGCTGCTTCAATATTCACTGAAGCCAACAAAAAGTTCCCGTTGACCTGAGCACACTTTGATTGTTTTGTTCTGCAACATAACAAGGTTTTACAGGGAATATGAGAATACTCTCTTTTTGTTATTAGTCTTTTTAAAGACACAGAAAAGACTGAGGTGTTACCAGTAATTCATAAGTCTGGCATATCTTGCAATCTCTTACGTGGTCTGTTATCTACAAATAAAAGCATGATTGCAAAACTTTGTATCTCACCCGCCACTAACTTCAATTGGCTTCATGCAAACATCTTGAGGTGTCTGAACGAGTGTTATGCCGACTGGATGAATCTCAGGAAGTACAGTACCTACCCCAAGCCTGGGACAGTGGAAGTCTGGGGGAAGGGACTAGTCTACTCAAAACATTCCTAATACTCCAATGTAAAAATAATTTTCTTACCACCGTATACCACCAACCGCTCATGGGACTATAGGGATGAGAAGGAAAATGAAAAGAGTTTTTAAACACAAGGGGATGCTTTTAGGGATGAGCACTGCCGTGAACATTTTGGTAGTCAGTACCCCATTGACCAAGCCCAAACTGCAAAATACACACGTGACTTCAGACCACAGCACCAACTACTACATTCAGAAAGTTCTGACACTGTCACTTTTGAATACATTAGAAACCACTGAACTGTCTCTGCATTAATATACAGGTGCTTAAATGTTCCGTCTTACAGCATTTTTCTGCCAACGAACCTTAGCTAGGACTCTGAGGTCATTCTGGCATGCGAAGATAATTCACATAAAATTATCATTACTCATTTGAAGGAAGACAAATGATTGTACAGAACTGTGCTTTTCATAGGAATCCAAAAGGCACAGAATATGAGCTGAAATGTCCAACTCTGAGTTACTTATGTCTAATTCTATTCAATTTTCAAGATATAAAGGATATATTAAGCTAAAAAATAAAGAAGTGTTGCAATATTTTATGCACTGGAACTATGAAGATTTGCAAACAGCACATTGGTATCAGCTGTAGATTTCCTTTTTTTATTAAAATAAAGTTCTTACAGTGATGTTAGAGTGCCATTAGACATTTGCTGTCCCAGTCATAGCCAGGTGGTGTTTTCCCCATGTGAGCCAATAGTGGGGGGAGTATTTTTTTTTTAAATAAATATATATGTATATACACACACATATACATATACATGCATATATATTTATGCATATATACATGCATATATAAGTATACTTATGAATATTTACATAAAAATAAATGCAATATATATAAATCGTTTCACTTGAAAGCCCAAGCACTGAAAACCAGAAGTTCTCTATTGAACAGAAGCTAGACAGAGAGTGTGAGTAGGCACAATACCAACTCCCTTGTAGCATTCCAGTAAAGGCTGACCTGTAGACACCCTTCTGTATGAGTGGGAGGTAAATCTGCTTCTATGTTAACTTAATCTTTGGCCTTTCTCAAACAGACACTGTGATTGCTTCACTGTGCTGCATTTTTTTACATTTAATATCTTCACAGGAAGAATACTGTTCCAGAAGGACCAAGCCTAAACCACCAAATAGATTTCACACTGGACTGGACCACCGATTAGATGGAAACTCCAGTCCCAGGGGCACAAGTTTAGTGCTTTATTCATTCTTCTGTATCTATTATTTATCAGCAAGGAGAGACTGAAGAAGAGATGGAGAGAAAGCAAGATCTTGCAGTTTAATGCAAAGTCTTAATCTTTCATATATCAGAGTCGAAAATAAGCTGAAATGAGTGATTGAAATATGGTCAGTCATTTCATTACAGCCCTCACTGGACAGCAGCGTGACATCAGACTTTTCCCTCCAAGGATCACTTAACCAGAGGAACATGAAAAATGAATTAGTCCCTTCTCAGTGGAGCACAGGTTACAAGGACACAGCCCAGACCCACTGAAAAAACAGTATTGACAAAACTGAACTTTAAAAGATTTGTTAGACAGAAAATTAATCTTGTTTTTACCTTGTCTTAACAAAGATCTTGTGAAAGAATAAGCAGAAATGGTTTAGTTTAAAAGCTTCCTCAACCGGAAGGATAAGCAGGTCAGCAAGGAAGCAACAGACAGGAAGAAGCATAACTTTCAAGCATACTTGCTGGAGGAAGAGCACTACCCATGTACAGGACTGATGACACCTTGCTATTAGTATTCAAAGCTGTATTAAAGGACTAAAATTCCAATAAAAAATCTCGGGTCCCATTACCTGCATCTATTCCTCCCGCTCTGCTATAGAAACAGATTGAATGTTATACTAACCGGAAGCGTGAAATTATTTCACTAGCTGGAGTGAAACTTTCTGCAACGGTTCCCCTGATAACTAATCAATTGAACTCCCACGATGGCCACAAAGTATCCTTCAGATATCCGGGATGTTCATGCTCTTTATGAACATCCTGAATTATACATGGCAGCAAATGGAAACACATCACAGTTCTCCAGCTGGTATAGTATATTCACATCAAACTAATACTACCAAACACATTGGCAGCCTTATTTTGCATCAAGTGAACTTCAAGTAGATTTCCATGTAGAGTGCAGGAAAGTAATTGGCCTTGTCCCAACTAAGCCATAGATCCATATGCAGAGGCAAAGATTTAATGGAGGAACTTGTAATTACCTAGCTGCATGCAAATTATAGTACATTTCCCCCCAGGCTACTGTTGCTGGCTATCTAATCTCAGCCACAGGGCGGATCCATAAATCCTGCAGTTCCCTAGTCTCTCTCTGTGAGAGGCATCTAACCTTTTTTTCACTCCCTTAGCACAGATTCTCTTCAAGTAAATCTAGTCCAACAGTCAGACTTTTAGAGTTATCACAAACTATAACATGCAAACATCTCTGGATCTGAAATTAATTCCAACTCCTACCCAACACTTCACAAGTTCAATCCCTCCATCCCCAAAAGAGTTTATTACCCTCCCCATCTGGCTCAGGAAACAGAAAACCAACTGATTCATCTCCAAAAAAGTTTTCAGCAATTTCTCAGCATCATAAGGAATCCTGGAAACCAAAATCCTTCCAGATGTGGATGACAGGAATAAGAATTTGTTATCCAGACAGAGACCTGCATCTATACTGCCTAGCTGCACAGAACCTGCATCATATGTTTATATAATCCCTACTGAGGTCAATAGGAATAACAGCAAAACAGATAGCTACCATGTTTTAATACATGGTAATCTATATATTTAATTTGACGAGACAAGTAATGTACCCTATTCTGTTTCTATTCTTACTTTGAATGCACAGTTACTCTGCATCTTACACTTTCCACAAGTCCCTAGGAGAGTTTGCTGCTTCATATTAATATTAATAGTTGTCCCTATCTCCTAGAATTTAGTGTTCAGGCTTTCAGATTCTGTCTTTGGAGTAAAGTCTTCACACATAAAAGCCTTGTTGTTCAGCTGCATGAGCACGTCTGCCGTGTTTCAGTTCTTCTCGCGTAATTTAATCAAAAGCACCCTAACTTTATCACTTCTACATGAATAACCAATTGCCACTTTTTCTGTCCTGCTACCTGCAGGCTGCTGCTGCCTCCGAGGTGAAGCATCATGGCAGAACATCACAGCATGAGAAGCCTTCTGGTTCTCTGCAAGAAAACTTCGTCCTTCAAACCACTCATCATTCATCTTCACCTTTTCTGAATCTGGTGGCAGCCATTTAAATCTTCACCTATAGGCTAATCAGGCCTCAGATGAATGATTTCCAGCCTGATTGAGTGTATAATCCCTTTCACTCTTTGTAGCCTGGGGGCGAACTGAAGCCTGAATCACCACAGAGTCTGGAAAAGGCAAAAATGCTTGGGACCGACAATGTTTTCCCCAAATTCTGTAAAAGAAAGTTACTTGACATTTTCTTCAGAACAGATCCAGAAGATATATTCCTTGAGCCCTGTGACATCAAGTCACCTAACTGGAGCAGTTTAGCACATAAATATGTGGTTATGAAAGAATACAGTAACTGTCACATATTTGGTCCCCTGGCTTTCAAAAAAATTAAATCACCGTTGTTATTACGAATTGCAGCGTTGTATTTACGATGGGATATTGATCTCAATTTTCTCTCCTTCACATTGAAATAATGCAATTGCTTACTTCACTATGGGAAATCAGGGGACTTTAAATCCTTTTGAAGAATAGCTGTGAAATCTTCAGTTTTACATAGCATTAATCAGGCCTGAAGTCAAGTGACAGAAAACCAATAGTGGTGTTTTAAAGCGAGGTGGGAAAAACTGAAAGTCTTATCAGATTCTCTGCTGTAACATTAGTGATACATTTGCCCGCAGATTCTGGACAGGAGCAGAGTATCTCGTAGAAAAGCCACTGGGAACGCACACAAAGCAAACACCATTTCCCATGGGCTCCATCTACAGTAGATAGATGCAGAAGGGTAGGAGGACAAACACTGTCCACAGGATCACTTACAATGAAGACTAGTTTTTCTGCTCATAGTCTCATAGGAAATAATACAGAGGGATGACCGCTGCTCTGCTCTCCGAGACTGCACCTGAAAGCAGCAGAAGGGAGCCTATCTCAAGAGAAGCGTGGCTGTAGAAGTTTCACCTGGAAGGAAGGCAGGGCGAAGAGATCTTTCACTGAATCACAGATCTGTGTGGCCTCAAAGACTTCAGCCCTACAATTACGGCAGAGGCTGTCCCTCGTATGCCTCGTCATGCTCCATATCTGCCCAGCTTCTCAGAGCCTAACAGGCAAGACAAACCTATAAAGATGCATAGTTACATTCTTATCACCTAGCCCAGTGAGGTTTTGTTTCAGAAGATAGTAAATGTACCAAATTTATTACTGCCATTAGCATTTTCACATTGCATTAGCAAACAGTGCTTGCAAGGAGCAGAAAAGTACATGGAATTCATTAAAACCTTCTGGGTTTGGAATACCGGGAAGTGGAAATAATAATAGATCCTGCAAGGCAGGGAGCAAAATTTGCTACCTGAGACCCACAGAAATCTCAAACAGGGGGAGCAGGAGGGCTGAATTTTTTACAGAGACATTCAGCTATATTGAAGATCACGAGTAGCCTTTGGATTTTCAAACCAGCAACAAAACTCCAAGGAATTTATTCTTATGATATGTAGCAGCTGCAGTAGAGGTTTTTCATGCCCTTTAACTAGTTTTCTGGAGGAAAGAATGAGCATATGTGCTCTGATAGTGTGGTAAGAGAGCCACAGCACCATCAACAGCTGACACTGCAGAACAGTTTTTATCATTTATTTAAAGTGGTCTGAAAACCTTTTGAAAGTATATTCCATTCTCATAGATCCAGCTGTGAAGATATTTATCATAATATTCAATATACATGCTTCTTTGGTCAACTTCTTCCCACACATCCTTGGACCCACTCCTGCTTCTCTTCAGTGTTTACAGTCTTAAGATTTTTGCAGATTGTTATCACATCTATGAAGCTATACAACACAACTCCAGGCAAGAAAAACACTGAGCTGACCTTACAGGGGCTGCATATGGCCTCTTGAATGACACAAAAACCACACAGAGTCAGGAGAGTCAAAAAGTTAAAGGGAAAGGAGTACAGGGAAACAACAGTTTAGATAACTGTGAACTGCTTACTGAAAAGAGTCCTGTAAGACAGAGTCATTAATTTCATGGGTCTGGGGAAGGAGCAGAGAGAATCAGTGATCAAGTCAAGAAGCAAGTACTACAGCTTATGAATAAGGCATTCATTTTGATTCAAACACAGCAGCTAAACAACAGGCCTATTGGATAATTTTGTCTTATAGCCTTACTTGCCAACCCATACTAGATTTACACGCGCATTTAAAACAAAATATGATAATAAAATGAAGAAACAAAACTCTGTAGAACAGAAATTTCCTGATCACTCTCATAAGAATTTTTAAGACTAAAGCTTTGCTGTTCTTTCAGTCCTGCAAGCCCAAATGGCAGAGAACCTGTACTCAGTGAAACTCTGAGCAGCTTAAAATCATAACAAATAAGGCTGGAAGGGAACTCAGTATGTCAGCTAGTCCATCCTCCTGCCCAAGGCAGGATCAACAATACCTACATAACTCCTGGTAGGCATTTGCCTAATTCTCCCTGAAAACCGTTAGTGATGGAGGTTCCCCAAGCCCAAGCCAATCTATTCCAGTTCTTCACCCTCTTTGCCATTTGGGTGTCTTTCCTAACATGTAATCTAGTTCTTCCATGCTGCAATTCATAAATATCTATTCCTAATCCTTCTTTTCCTAATCAAGAGCAGAGCAGCTTCCTCCTTTCCTCACTGCAAGCACCTTTAATAAACATGAAGGCTGTGAATATCCACTGCACAGTCCGGGAGGAGATACGGTGCGACAATACTGGTGCCACCTGCTCATGTGCTGAGAGAACATGTGTTTGGGGACAGGCAGAAAGAAACCTGTTTCAGCAAAAACTATGCGGCTATTGAATTTAGTGTTTTTCCAAGCGTGGGGAGATAGCAGGAAATTCCACAACAGAACAGACTAAGCACTCATCAATTCCCAGACCTCCCAAAACACTAAGAATAAAACCTAACAGAAAAAACTTAACCAATCATTAAGACAGAATATATAAATAGAGGTACTGGTTGTTCCTTTTGTAGATTTTTTCCTGTGCTGAGAAAATAGGAAAGTGATTTTTGAAATACAAAGTAAGGGGCAGGATTGTGCTTTGGGGAGAAGGGTTGGGGTTTTTTTGTATATGTAAAGGGACATTTTCTTCAGGATCTGTATAGCCTGTGTGAACTACAAGTCTCAGTATATCAAGTCTGCAGTCTCTAGGCATATAGCTGTCTTGTAATTCCTATGCCAGGGAGTCTGCTAAGAAATCTGACAGTGATTTTAATAAGTAGGTACCAAGCCCTTCAGTAGTCTGTGTTTGTTCCTTCTTACCTTCAGAAGCCTGGGTATATGATGTGGATGTGGGTCAGTCTTTAGCAGGATTTTCATTTCATTGTGTACAGCCCTTTCATACAATTTGCTGCATTTCTGCCCCCTATTTAATAACCCATGTAATTAAGAAATGTACAGAAAGAGGAGTCTCTTGGGTTTAGAATTAGCAAGAGATGACTGCTTTGTTCATCTGAAATCAAGCTAAAAGCAACTGTTAGGGGAGACCTTCATATAGAAACACTCAGAGGAGCAGAGAGTATAATTCTTTAAAAACAAAACCTTAAGAGCACTGGAAAAAAAAAATTTTCATCATGACTAAAATAACAAGCCTTCAAATTCAGTATTGTGCCGCTACAAGTAGTTAGCTGAACATCAGCATGTTAACTCCCTCGGCACATTCATTTCTTACTGCAGAATCAAATATCTTTCCAAAGAGAACACAGACACTCAAGTGCACGATATTCATTCTAACATCATAATATTATAATCCAACCAATATTTTAGTAAATAAGCCTAATCTTTGAACGTTGCTGAAACCCTGCAGGGCCAGGAGAAGTTTTTCCCTATGAAGGAAGGGCACTTGAATAGCACACTTTTGAAGTCTTCTGTATTTTTTAAACCACTGTGTTCATTATAACACTTCTGTTAGTTTTATTTTTCTGCCTTACACCAAGTTGCATTTTTAACTCATGTTTCCATAAATGAAAGACAGAACAGTCTTACATTATAAGGTTGATTCCTGCTTGTTGCAATCAAGATGATGGCCCCATTTTCATACTGACCTACAGAGCTTCAGCAAAATCTTAACCATGATTTTCATTCCCACTGTAAGCCACATGGAGTCTTTAGGCTCAGAACAAAGACAATGGAATAAAAAAAATTGTCTTCTTAAAATATCTACATCCTTCTGCGTCTAAATGTGCTGATAATTTCCAGCCACGTTTCAACCTGTAAAGGTTATAATTACCAAGCACATCAGATAGGTTAGGGCTAAGCCACTTTATGGAGTGAGGAAAGAGCAGAGATGATTTGCTGCTCTATTGGATAATTAAAATCAGAATAAGAGGTGGGATGATCCTCAGCATTTTCCCATTCCATTTCTCTCCCATCCCTCTGAAAAAGCTTCCAATTATATATTGAAAAAATTTGGCAATGTCAACTATGAACTTTTGGACTGTTTCCTACTTTCTCTCTATGTCTCTACAGCCCTGTTTTCTCCAACAATAGATGCATACTATCCTGCCTCCCCATAATTTTTTGCCATTTTCACTCCCACCTCCAAATCTTAATCTCTTTTCTCCTGCCTGCCAAAAAGTATTAGAGCCATACTTCCTTCTGATCAACAGGCTACATACAGTTCATTTTTCTCCCAAAAACTCTTTGGTTTTTTGGTTTGTTTGTTTGGTTTTTTGAATGACAAAGATTCTCTCATGCACACACAGATATTTCACAGCCCCACTGCCCCTGACCACAGGAGATCCTCTGCCTTCTACAATGACATCCTGCCCTTCCGACTCTTCCACATTTCACACAGCTCTTCAACCACATTTTAACCATCCTCTGCCCTAGCTTTTGCATCTCTCTAATGTCAGAGTGAGTCCTCATATAAAATGGCACAGGAGGAACGTGGAAGAGAAAGGAACAGCCCTACTCCACAGCTCTTGTGCTGCCATGAAGTGCATGACCCACTCTAGCCAAGGCTGCTACTTTTTCTCTTCCAAACCATGAATCAGGACAGAGGCAGAAATGAGGACCGGACTGCACACGCAGAGATTTGCCTGCGCTGGTACATAAAAGTCTGCCTGTGCCGACTGTGCAGTTCTGAGATGGAAGGGTTTTACTAAGCAGAGGATGCTGCACACTCAGAAAGCAGGACCTGAAGATGCAGAAGTTAAGAGGAAAGAAGAAAAGATGTACAAGAAAGCAGAGATAAAGAGGCATGAATGGAAGCTCCTGCTACCAGAAGGTGGTAGGTGGTTCCCAAAGGAAGAGCGGCTGGCTCAGCCCCTGGAGCCAGAGGGGAGCAAGGAGGCAAAATGGCACAAAATGAGCTGCTGTAGGTGCTAAGGAAAATTAATGGAGGGTTGGACTTGTGCCACAGACACAGGAAACATTTGGGGAGAAGAAAAGCCTCATCCCTTGCTTTTGCCATGGATTGTATTCACAGTTCTGTTACATGGTCTCGGGGTCTTCAGCTTTTAGGGTGCATGTGTTCTTTACACTTTGCTCCATATCTGTACCACTAAGACACAGGCTTTTATTTTCAAACGTCATCTCCAGGATCTGGGGTTTTAAAGAACACACCTTACATTGCAAGCAATAAAAATCACCTAAAAGAATAATAAAATCATAAGAGCTGGATGTGGGCCAGTACCTATGTTGACAGCACTAGAGCAGGAATGCAGAGAACTGCTCTGGGAATTTGTCACCATGCATTCTTTGTTACAACTGCCACGAAGTAGTTTCCTTTGGATTTAAAGGCCACTTTTTAAAACTGTGTTAAATACTAGTTTTATGATACAGAAGTGTTGTAACTGACTGGCAGTACACGAACCCCATCCTTCCTATGGAACTGTTTTGTTAGTGTCCTGGTTTCAGCTGGGATAAAGTTAATTTTCTTCCTAGTAGCTGGTATAGTGCTGTGTTTTGGATTTAGTATGAGAATAATATTGATAACACACTGATGTTTTAGTTGTGCTTACACTAGTCCAGGACTTTTCAGCTTCCCATGCTCTGCCAGGTGCAGAAGAAGCTGGGAGGGGGCACAGCCAGGACAGCTGACCCCAACTGGCCAAAGGGCTATTCCATACCATATGCCGTCATGCTCAGTATATGAACTGGGGGAGCTGGCTGGGGGGCAAGGATCGCTGCTCAGGAACTGGCTGGGCATCGGTTGGTGGGTGGTGAGCGGTTGCATCACTTTTTTTTTTCCCCTGGGTTTTTTTCCTCACTCTCTTTTGTTGTTTTCCTTTTCATTACAATTTATGGTTTTATATATATATATATATATATATATATATATATATATATATCTCCCCTTTTTCCCAATTATTAAACTGTACTTATCTCAGCCCACGAGTTTTCTTACTTTTGCTCTTCTGATTCTCTCCCCCATCCCACCAGGCGGGAGAGTGAGCAAGCGGCTGTGTGGGGCTTAGTTGCCGACTGAAACTAAACCACAACAATTAGCTATGTATTATTTTTTGATGGTTGATGCAGCAGCCCTCAACAACAGTGATCACAATAATTTTCAGCATATCTGAAAATACTGTAGCTTGCCCTGAATGTTCTCTGCTTCCCAGATCCATTTGAAGAATGATTACTTCAGGGAAGCTTGGGTCATTTCGGTTGCCTCTCAGTGAAGTGTCTGGTCTTACCTGTTTTACCAACAGACATCCCAAACATTGATCTTTCTTGCTGCACTGGATCATTCTGAGCAATAACACATGCTTTGCCTCTGAGTGTGATCTGTATGGTAAGCTAAATAGAGGTTTTCACATTTTAGCAAGTTTGTGCAGGTTTCAGCAGTTTCTCCACTGAAGTTGGCAAGGAATCCCACAGTGTTTGTAAAGTTTCAGTTTTGCTATGAAATGAAAATTGACATTTCAGCACAACACTAAATTCTGACAATTAGGCTTAAATTGAAGTCCTACTGTATTCCCTAGAACGAAGGTTTTCAAAACATAAAGGAAAGGAATATTATGCTAAATACCAATTCTGTCCTCTCTCATGGAATAATCAGTTTGCAATCACGCCATTCATTCTAATGGCTTTGCATACATTTCTTGTTAGAACTGTTACATAAAACGCTTACATTGGAAACCAAGCAAGTTGGCTATTTCTCTCTAATTGCAAAGATATTCAGAAACACTGGTATTAGCTGAAATGTATTTCAGGACTTGATGACACAGTTAATTTCATTACAATTGATCAGAGAATGAAATAACACACACAATAAATATAACATACACAGAGAGCTCAATATTAAGGTTGCAACACCAAATGCTTAAAAGTTAGGAAATGCCATTAAGATTACCATGTAACTTGAACACCTGTCCATTGTGTCTATACGTACGCATAACACAAAAAGATATAATTCACAATTACGTGATTTCACAATATTTTCTATGCAAGACCCCTGCCATATTGCCACAGTGCAATAGGCAGGGCTTACTTAATGAACAGCTATTCGATATTTTGTTTTCTCATCACTGCTCAATGCATGACTTAAATCTTATTTATTGCTCCCTGTTTAAACCTTGCTCTGCAGACAGTTATTCTTGAGCCTTCCACTGTGCCTGTCAGTACAGTATTTACCACCCACTATGGAAACTTTCCGTCTGTGCAGTTAAAATTTTGGGAAAAATCTTAAGCAATGAAAAACAATTATTAATGGAAAGCATCACTTGGTTTGAACAGCAGACAGTGCTGCTGGGGCTCCTTCTAAATCATGAACTCTTGAATCGCATGTATGCAACTTTTTCATACCCAGGGACTTCAGTACCTCAAGGAATATGTACACTTTGAAGACAACCAATTTCTAATATAGTTTTGCACTGATTCAACATTACACAGATTAGGACATATTAAATACCGATCTATGCTACCAGAACTCATCACCACGCTATTACATTTCAAAGAAAATCAGAAATTGCCATACAAGTATCTGTGCACATGGAGGAATGCAACAGAGAAGAACAAAAGGCAGGATCAGAGGAGGAGGGGGAGAGGGGACACAGAGTGTCTGTACATGCTATAAAACACACAGCTTTTACTGCAGAGGAGCTCTGCATGCCTGGGCTGGGAGGGCTCAGCATCCCAGGAATGTCCTTTAGTCTTCCTTATTTTTGCAGGCAGATGACTAAAATGTTTTGCGCAAACTTAACAAGGTAACTGAGAGAAAAGCAACTCCCAGAGTACTAGTGTTACTAAGCACACCAAGAGCAAACTGCAGCCACCTGATCTCCTCCCAGTCAAAAAAACAAACCACAGCAGTAATATCCCATGTAATGTCTCAGTACCCAGACTATAGCACTGGTATTAACATTTCACACAGGCAAGCTGTTCTATCCATGCTAAAAAAAAATAAAATAGAGAAGTCAAATTCAGCTCTCTCTCAGCACAAAGTTTCCTTGGCAAAAAACCTGTTATTTTTTTACAAGACAGGTTGGAGCACTTCTGCTTTATTCTGTTATATTCTAACCCTCTGCAGATCCTTTATTCAGTCATAGAATATTTCCAGACTCCTAGAGAGCTTTAGAGCTTGACATGTCAAAATACTCATTGTGTTTGGGTTTCTAGAGGCTAAGGATGATCCTACAGCTGAGACCATGTGCTACAAGACTACTAAAGCTTTACAATGACTTTACAGTGCACAATCTCCTGCAGGAAACCAAGGATAAATAGTGGGAAGTCTATTCCATATGAGCATGTATGTGAGTGAATCCATCTGTTCATCTACATGCACAAGGTACCAAATAAAATTTAGCTGCTTACCTATCATTATTACAAGGGTCAGAATCTTTTAAGAACAACAGTAAAAATCATGCTGCAAACTATTTTAACTACAATGACCACCGATAGGAAATTTGCTGAACAGAGGCACACAAAATAAACAATTTTTGAAGCACAAGAAAGGCTTCTGAAAATACAGATCGTTTGTAGATTTATTAAACATAATAGACTTCTATATACTTTAGCATAAAACGTAAAAAGCTCTAAAAAAAGTTTCTAAAAAGCTTTGGAGCCTCCTATGGC
Organism: Ciconia boyciana; assembly: GCF_034638445.1. Classification (NCBI taxonomy): domain Eukaryota; kingdom Metazoa; phylum Chordata; class Aves; order Ciconiiformes; family Ciconiidae; genus Ciconia; species Ciconia boyciana. The sequence continues at coordinate 36,963,216 of NC_132942.1, read as the reverse complement.
TATACATAGTCCAATTGGAATAACTTGATCTACTTTTTGGAAAGGATATTAGTCCATCTTGGAAACGATATTTGTAGAAGAACGTGTGGAAATGCATATAGTAAGCTAATCCACATGATAGCAGGGATAGCATACGAAGAGGATGTTTTTACAATATATCTGGGAAGAAAGAGCACAAGTTAATTGTTTCCTATGCTGCAAAGTGGAGATCTTAAAACCTAGTTCCATAATCAGCAATGATAATGGATGGAAAGGTTGCATTGATTACAGCAGCTCTGGATTAGCTTTGCAAAAATTCAGAACTTGCAAAGGGCCAGAAATGGGTTGCATCAGATGAATCTAGATTCAGGCATCTATATTTGGATAGCTAGAGGCCAGTAGTAGTTTCATCTAGGTATGTGAAAACACACAGAACAGCATGAAAGAGAGCACAATGTACAGCCCCGCTCTGCTCTTTCTGTATATAACCCACTTGGAAGGTGCAAGGCTATTGTATTTATTTTTTCTTGCCGTATGCCTTGGGCCAAAAGGTGACACCATGTGTTTCTGTTTAGGTTCCACATCTTTTCTGAGGTTTTGGCTCCCTTCTGATCATGATTCACATAGTAGTTGTCTGATATCTTTTCTCTGTGCTGTCACTTACGCAGGGACTGGAAGAGCCTTGCTTTCCCTTGAAAAGTCAGACAACCGCCACTATGGACTGACAATTCATAGCACCTTTCAAGATGTACTTTATACTGGTTAAATATAAATAAATATAACAGCAGAAAATGATGTTGTTGGAAATACGTCCTCTCTTTCATGTTAATGCAGTCAATTAATTTAGCATTTGCTCTATAAATATCGCTTCCTCTTTCCAAATCATCCTAACAAAACGTCAGTATTTCCAGATGATGATGAATACTACTGAAGGGAACTTTGTAAGAAAGGAATTTTCCACATTATAGGATCACGTAAAACAAAGGGCACTTTATGCTGCAAAGAGCCAGCTAAAGAATAGATCTTAAGAACTGCATTCCCCTGACCAGTGGATCTAAAAAGACAGCACTGTTCAAACTTGGAACCTTTTGTCTTTAGCACTGTGAAGTTTTTATACTTTGCCTTTGGAAGGTATACATCCCTCTGTTCCTCTGAATTCATCTTACAGTCAGTCTGATGAGTAGCACAGAGAGAAACCTCAGATGATGTATCAGTTTGCTTTCCTCTCGGATAGATTAAAAGGGCTACAGAGGGGGGATGCAAGAACAATGCTTATGGAACAAAGAAAGGAAAACACTTCCAGAGTGAAAATTAAAAGAGAAATGCCATTGTAAGGGACAAATTAGAAACAATTAGGCAGACATAAAGACCAAGAAAGCAAAGGTCTGTTTCTACAATAAAGTTGTGACGATATAAAGCAGGCCGACCAGATGTGACGCACAAAGAAGGCGGCAGATCTAACACGTCAGGGTTCACCCATCAGCAAAAGGCACTTGGCTAGTAGCAGCCTGACTTTGCCTGAATCATTTTCCTTACAAAGCACGCTCATTTTTCTGACTGTTTAAGTCCTTTTCTCTTCCTGTTGTTAGCTGCCTCTTCAAAAGATGCTAGCATTTAATTTCCACAGCAGTCTGGAAATATTTCATTGTACTACAGCAGGGTTCTCTAGGAACTAGGAATACGTGTGCCTTCCTCTTTTTTCTTTTTTCTTTTTTTTTTTTTTTAATTGAGGAAGGCCCTGAAGCCATGTTCTCATTAAATCTTTATGGCTTTTTAAAATAGGAAACTATTGTGCCATATACATCCCTAATTATGCACCAATCAAAAAGTTTAAAAGAACAGCTCTGCCAGTGACACCTAGGAGGCAAGTGAAAGGAAAGAAACCTAACTTATGAATTACTGTTTTTTTCCCTGTAACACAGGAACCTATGTAAGCATGAGGATGGCTTAGCACAGGAAAGGGACTAAAGGCTCCTGAGGGAAAAAAGTTCTATCTAAGAATCTATTTTTTGTCAAATTTATATTATTTAGAGGACATATGTGCTATTATTTACTGCCTCAAGTAGGCTTCATGGTACTCATAAAACAAACAGATACTCAAAACAGATTTTTGAAAAACTCTTTAACTTCAAGTGTCCATTTTGAGACACCTGGAGCTTAAGCATTAGAAGTGAGTGACTTTGGAAATAAAGCAGCTAAGTAACATTTAACTAGCCAAATTCTGACACATGCTGTGTCATATTTAACTAGCTAAATTATGACACATGCTATGTAATATTTAACTAGCTAAATTATGACACGTGCTACATATGTGAATTGCTTTGACTTCAGTGACAGCTAGACAATGCAAAAACCAAGAGAAGACATTTCTAAAATAATACCAATAGTATGATCAGGAAAATTTCTATATCTAATTTCAAATAGGTTTGCATTGATTCACACATAAGATTTAGAAGCAACATTACTACTTCTCACAGGGTTTCCTAAAGAAGCTTTTAGGCAAACTGTAGAAATCTCTAGAAGAAGAGTTGTTTCTACCACTTTCCACCCCAGGAGTGGTGGAGTAAACGGTGCTAACAGTTTCAAGGTGTCAACGGTCTCATGGTGTCAGTTTTGACATCACAAGCTGACACTCCGTGAGAAGTCAATGCTCCTAGGTCTTAAGTCTGCCTGACAAAGATCAGGAAAAAAACACCTCATCCAGCTTTAGAGCTGATGTGGAACTATTATCAGGGGTTTAGGTTTAGGCTTCTTAACTTGAAGTTTGAATGAAGGTTTGTAATAAGGAAAATTTCCATTTGTTCTCCCACAAACTATGAGGCCGCACCACAACACGAATGGTCCTAGCAAGCAGGATTTTTAAGTGGCTCAATGGCTACATCCAAATCTACAGCTCTGAAGTTGGGCTGTCCAGAACTCAATGCTGAGCTCTTTGAAATACCACCTGTTTTCTTTGCAGCTATATTCAAATTTTATGAAATTGCACCCTGGGGCATGAAGCAAAGATCCTCTGAGGATTAAGTGCTTTTTCTAAACCTAGATGATATTAGACATAAATTAACATAATTATTCAAAGTTACTTTTTCATTAAACCATTAGCATTTACACTCAGATTAATATAATTTTGTGCATTTTTACCTATTTAAACAATGAATGGAGGCACTGTATGAAGGGTTATCATTGACTACAGCGGTGCTGAACACAGACACTTGTGATATGAAAAAGTAGTGGTGAAAATGTGTACAGCAGCCCTGGATATGTAATCAAGCACAGTGAGAAGAAGAACCAATCTTTGGTTCAGCTGCTAATCCAAGCTCTGGCCCTCTCCGTCGTCAGTCATGCAACTCTTGCAGCAGTCACAGTGACAGATGTTTTGCATGGGTAATCCTTCATCCTTCTAATCCCAACTGAGGGTTAGAATTGATGGACACTGGGTACACATAAATAAAGAACTTGAAAATACGTAAGTTCGGGCTTGAATAAACAGTATTGAATAAATGTATTAATAACAATATGGGCTTTAGAGTAAGATTAGCTGCTGACACAAATAACATTTATTCACACTACAGGGAGTGATTCTAAAGAAATGACATGAAAGTGCAGAGACAAGTGTTGTTAAATCAAAAAGGCTTTACACAAAGCAGCAAAAAAAGGAAAAAAGATATGACAAGGAAAGTGATGATGTTTCCTCTTTTTAACTGCATAACAAAAAATTAAACAGCTGTAGTAGCTACAGGTGCAAAGTAGAAAATGGGGAGGATCAAGTCAATGTTTCTTTTCAAATGATCACAAGTAACTTTTTTTAGTATGAGACCTGAATAGAGAAGGCAACTGTTTGGTTATACACAATGGCATACTTCATAACTAAAATCAGGTACTATTTCCCTTTGTGGCACGGAATTACCTCTTTAGAAATGTCACAACAAAAACAGAGTATCTACCTTCTATTTTCTCTATGTGAATCCATCACATTTACATCTGAACACGTGCTTAAAATGCCCTAATTTTGCCATCTAATGTTCAACTAAACATGGTTGACTCAAAGTCAAGGCCTCAGTTACAGTTGGAAGCATCAGGCAGGTCTGATTTTTGTCAAGTTTGGCCCCTAAAAAATAAATTATCCAAAGGGGTCCCAGCATCTAAAAATCTATTCCAGTGACTTGTAATTCATACAGGACACTGAAACATGGTTTTATCTGAGATTTCTGCTCATAGACTGCAAGGAAAAAAAAAAAGAGTAATTTATGGGTGGATTGGAACAAAGAGTTGGGAAATGGTTGGTGCAGCTGGAGCATAACATATGTGATGGATACAGGGATACCAAATGGGCGGAAGGGCCTGATGGAGCCGTATGTTCTGAGAACTACTTAGTTTTTCTGCTTGAAATGAAAGAGACAGATGGATTATTTTGACCATAGGGATTAACCATTGTGCAGGTAAGTATTCCAAAAATCAAACCCCGAAAATTCACCCTGAATTGAGAAATGTGTTCTGTTGCAACAGCACTAAAAAAAAGCAGTTGGGCATGCTCAGCTAGGAAAGGAAGGACAGGAGGGTAACAATGGGAAGTAATTATGAAGGGGTTTTTTTTGCACTTTCTGTTCCTAATTTTGCTTTAACCAAGCATCTGCCATGTAATATAGTCTTCAGATGCAACAGATACAGAATTCCATGCATTTAAAAGGACTAGTGTAGGGTTTCAGCATCAGATCTCTGAGCAAAGCTTTTCACTATTTTCATCAAGGCACAGCCTGAGTCTGTGGGTGAAACCTGACTACTGACTCCATAAAAATTACATATAAAGTTCTTAATTGCTTTACGGTCTTTCAACCTCACCTTTTTTCCATTGTTTTCCAAGGCAAAAAAAAGAGACAGAAAGAACATAGTGGTAAAATACCAAGTACTCTATCCTTGGCATATGTATGTTCTGACAAGTCAGGAAGATGATTGAGAGCCAGTGAAATTTCCCAGATTTAACTGAATATTCCATGCATTCAGCACAAAGCAAGGATTTTTTTCTTCAGTGGTCCCACAAGGAATAATGAAAGTGAGCTCTGGTTACTAAAGTGTTTGGATACTGTACAAGCAGAGTTGAGTAAACTTTCTTTCTCTGACAGATTTAGCCACAAGTAAATTGGAATCTTCTTACATCCCAAGAAATTGTTTTTATTGGCATATTTCAATTTTTCATCACAGAAATGTATTCTCCCTGACCTATAGGACATAAAATCTGAATTTCCTTAGATAACTCCAGTCAACTCAAGACTGACAACAACTTTCAAGATAAACCTGATGTATTTTAAAAAGGGTCAGGCACAGTGTCCTGCTGTCATTCTTTATTGGTGATGTGGTTGTTGTCAGGGAGTCGCATAAAACTTGGGAGACCAGACCTCAATTCTATCCCTTCTCCACAAGCATCCTCACTGAATTTGGCTATGGCACTTACTACATCTGTGTTTAAAAAATGTAGCTATAAAATGGGAGTAAAAGTCCTTTTCAATTTCTCAGGGATACTGTAGGAAGGAGACGTACAATAAAAATTTACCAGACTCTCAGCTGTCAGTGATGAAGACTACACATCTGAGACTGAAAAAGTTCTGCCATATTCTGATTTGAGGTCTAGCACATCCCTAAGAACATGCACCTATAAGGAAAACAGAAGCATAAAGTTTCCTCAGTTTTTGAGAGCTGAGGGCAAAATAATTCTCATCCCACAAACAAAAAACATCTTCCCTTTGCAATGGGGTGGTATAACGTGCCTTCTGGTTTGACAGTCAGAACTAGGTCCAAGTGTAATCCTCATTACATATAGAGTGAATTTTCCACAAACTGCCAAAACCTGTCAGAAAAGAAGCAGCACTTTAGTGCACCCACCATAGCTGGGGGAAAAGATAGTGGACTGCTTCCAGAGGAAAAAAGTTAGAATACAGTAGTAAAAACTCTCCTGAACTGCAGTTACTGGAGGGATTAGGAGAACTAGACTCTGCTGACGTATGAACCAGTATCATGATATTTTTTCTTGTCAGAAACCATAATGCAAGGAGTGAAGGCTCTGAATTCCAGCCATGTAACAGAAATGGGTGCAATTTCAGCTGTGTACAGCACTGTACACACCATCTCTGCTAACTATCCGTTTATGCCTCCAAGAACAATGGTAACAAACATAATGAGATTTTCTGACAGTAGGTCAGTGAGATAATCTAATGAGGTTTTTTACATCCAGCAGTGATCTGCTGCTATTTGTGATCAAGTTCAAGTTGGCATAGAAGGGAACAAAGCAGCTCTCTGTGGCAATGCCATGTGGAGGGGGAACTGCTTTTGCAGAAGTGTAGATTCCTGTAATATTTGCATTCCAAACAGGCCACATAACTTACTACTAAATTACTCTTCCTGTGTTCTCCAGGTCCTAATAGAAGTAGTAAAAAAACATTTAATGAAAAAGAAACTGAATGCTTTTATGGAAGGTCTCAGAGTTCAGATCAGAGAATGGCAAAACTCCTTTGATCTGTGGTATGAACCCTCCCTGTTCTCATCATCACTGCTCTCCTGTCAACTGAATACATGGTGAAATGTGAATTGTAGTCCCTAACTAGCTGTGATACTGCTTTCCTTTTTGTACAGTTTTTCACTAGCCCTGTACAAAGGTTATGGGCACAGCAGCAACAGCAGCAAAATATAGCCTACTCTAAATCTAGGATGCTTGATTAGTTTCCAGAGACCTTTGAACACAGAGTTTCCATGGTGTTTTGATTTTTCCCTCTGCAATTTTATTACTAACCTTCCTTTATCATCCAACAAGCTCATGACAATCTCAACTTTAAAAACAAGCAGAAGTACAAAACCTCTAAATGAGCCTAGCATTTCACATTGCTAGACTGTCAGGCACAATCCTTATATAAGCACCTAAAAGTAAACCTTATAATCTAATTTTTCCCCCTTATTTGTTAAGCAGTAACACTAATGATTTGATTGTGAAACACTTATGCATATGAATGAGCTTTTATATAAGGCCCGATTTTAATTAAAAAACAAACCTAATCTTACTAACTTCAGAGCTAGAAATAGGGAAAAAGTCAGTGGCAAGAGGGGCAGTAACAGTGCGATTGGTACCGGCTATTGAACAGTGTTACACTGCTATAATTTTATGAATTCTTTAAGAAACCACAAAGAAATATACATTATCTGCCAGAGGAAAGATAAACAAGATTGAGGTAAAAGCAGGAGTTCAGAGGTTACTGAGAAAAGGTGTTTCAAAGAAATTGGTTCCAGGGAAAGAAAGGTTTCAGGAGAAAAGGGCAGGCAGCCTATGGTATGTGTAGGGGAAGGTCAAGACTGGAACAATACAGGCACTGGGAGGACTTGAGACAGAGCTTGAAAATGCTTTGAAAAAATACCCAGTAGCAACAAGAGGAAGTTCTTCTGTAAACATAAAGATTACTAATGTGGTTTCTCCTATGCTGAAATAAGCCAGAAGGACACAAGTTGGATCCTCATCTCATTGACAACAGACATTGACAGTTACTTTAGGGGAAAAGAGATGTGCCTCATACATATCCACATATTTCAAAAATTGGGTTTTAAATCAGGTTCCAGTTTGTACACATTATTACAAGATTCTTGACCCCAGTAACCTGCACTTTCTACTTTCCTTATTAAGGTCTAGTAGAAACAGTTTATTACTTGGTTTCTAATGAACAAATTCAAACAAATGCCTGAATATTTTTTCATATTTTTTTAAAAAGAACAAAATACAAACAGAAGTCAAACAACTCTATTTTGTTTGAAATTGTAGAGCTCAATACTTAATGAGGCCAAATTAATAGTACCCATACCATCTCAAGCATTTAACTTTCTATGTCTTTAGAGAGAACTGAGTTCTATTAAATTTCAAATTTAGTCATTCCAGCCAGCAGTCAATGGTAGTAAAGCAGTCTAGTCTCTTGATAAAGATAAAGATTCAAGCTTTTGCTATTATCAATGCTTTTAGCCCTCTAACTGCCCCATGCTGCAGTTGTTAGCTTTCCCATCTTTTCTTCAGAAGTGGCCATCAGCACAAATATCTGCAAAACCACCTGTTTATCTAATATGCTTAATCAGCTATAGTTGTGCTTCTCCAAAGTAGCACATGAAAGCAGCACAAACACAACTTCTATTTATTTCACTGTAACCCAACTCCCTGTTTACAAAACCTCTTTTTAAATTTCCCCACAAAGCAGGCTTCTGGCAGTATCCTTCTCACAGGCAAAAAATATCACTGGGCTCAAGACTGTTAACTACTGCTGTATTGCCTTCCAATTTGCTTCAGTGGATCACTAGAGATGTGATCCTCAACCAGTCTCATGTTCCAAGCCCAGCAAGTTACTTAAATGACTGCCTAGCGATAAGTACACAAGCACTCCCATTGGTGAGTGAAGCAGCAGTGTATTTTCTTTATTTATTTACATTTTCCTCTAAGTACATCACAGTGTTGGTCGATCAGCTCTGATCAATGCCAAGGTGTCAGTTTAGCTGCAAACCCTTTGAAAAGCTGCGCTTTGGGGCTTAACAATAATCAGGAGGTCTCCAACCAACATATGTATTGAGCTTGAAAGCATCAGCCTCAAGACCAAATCTGTTTGACCCTTCATTTACATCATTGCAGCAGAACCTTAAGCAGCTTTTTGCACTAGAATACTCCTAAATGTCACAACTCCAGAAATGCACTCCTTGGTAATTTGATTGTAATCTTCAGCTTTCAAGGTTTTCCTGCTTCCTTGTGTGCTACAAGCTAGGCTGCTATGTAAACTACAGGGACTCTAGGGACCACCCTTCCCCCCAAAGAAAACCCCAAAACCTGAAATCCCATAAAAAGTATTTTCATACAGTCCTTCAAGGCACACCTGCAAAACTTTATTTCTTTTAATGTTCTCTAGAGACTTTAATTAATCACTTATCAGGTCATGAGCCTGGAGAACATTACAAAAAGAATTTTCCAGGTGCAGGATTTTTAGCTGCTTTTTGTGCTTTCAGTGCAAGTCTTTAGTGACACCACTTCGCCCTAGAGTAGAACACATTTGATTCCACTTAGGTTAAAATCTGTCACGTCATAAGCAGTGTCGTAGCCTTTCTGAATATTGATTTTTGGAAAACAAGTTTTATAAGTTCACTTTTCTATTTCTTTTAAGATGGAATCACAGATATTCATTTGGTATGATAAGGTCTCACTGATATGAAAACACAGAAAAGAGATTGCAGGTGATTACTGAGAACTTCCACTAGATATCTCCTTTGCATTATCCCAGTACCTGCATTAAAGAGGATTTCACTACAGAGTGATGCAGAAATTCTACTCTAAATAGGCACTAAGTGTCACCCATCTTTGAAAGCATGCAGAGCAAATTAGTCATCTAAAAGCTCACATTTTGGCATGGGGAGAGGTAAAATGTTACACTGATTTCCCAAGTGTCTAAAAAGTAGATCAAGTAACACTAAAATGAAATTGTCAAACTGGAAAATGATTTTCACTGAGATAATCTTTATACTTAGGAAATAAATATTGCAGATGATATCTAGCGCAGTCTAACTCTGATGTGCAATACCCCTTTACCAATTCTTCCCTGTTGTCACATACTCATTTCTCCCCCTTTTCTGAAGATGCTTGTCATTGGCCCATAAACTGATATTCATTAGGGTCTGGTGAGGATTTGAGATGGCAAGATTTACAGTGAGTGAACCAATGAACAGATGCAGAACGTTTTGCTCCCGACTATTGTGTTGATCCTTCCCTGTACACCTCATCCTATCTTAAATCAAATTTCCACTGATGTTCATCACATACTGTAGGAAGAGCCCACTCTGAAATGCACATTGCTTCTCTGTTCCTACACGTTTCATGTTCATTTGCTCCAAGTGGTACAGGAAGTACAAAATACTAGAGAGTACTGTAGAACAAGCCTGATCTCTGTATACTTAACTCCACTAGGAAAACCTTCTGAAGGTTCTCCATTTGGACAAATGCAGTACTCAGACATAATCTGCACTGTCAAACATCAGCTACCGAGTTCACTCCTGAACACAAAAAGCACATCCTATCACAGGGAGAGAGATCTGGGCTGTATGGGAAAGCTTGTAGCCCAGTGGGCTACATGAGCTACCTGTAGCCTACAGAGGAGCACAGCAACATGTGATCTGCCTTTTATGCTCTGGGTTTTAATGGTTCTCTCCGAGATGTAAGCATTTTCTTCACTCTACTGTACCGCTTAGGACACTGAAAAAGTAAGAATATATTTTTCTTCATATCTCATGATACAATGATATAGCATCAATGCAATGTCCTGGAGTTTGACCAGTTGCAAGCATGAATGTCCCACTTGTGCATTTCCACTTCTCTCTGTCCTTCCTGGTGCCTGCAATTGGGGGATGCATTTGGTCCCTGAGCACATAAAAATAACATTACAATTTCAGAATGGACCACTGTAGCATCTTATCATTAGGGTAATATGGGGGGGCTGACATTCCTAAAGTTATAACATCTGTGCTAAATAGACACCGGGCATCACAGTCTGAAAGCAAACATTATTTTAACATCAAAGCAAGCATATACTAAAGAGGAAACTCTCCCCTTAAATCTACAGTGTTTCTCCGCACTTCACTTCTCACAGGATCTCACATAATAATTAGTGATGTTTCAGGTTACTGAAGCATTTCCTAGTCTCTCATTCTGCCACAAGAGGGAATGACAATCTGAATCACAGGATTAGAGAGAAGACAGAGAAAAAAACAACTCTTCATTTCAACTTTCTTCCTTCCACTCCAGAACACATGCACGTGCTGATCTAGAGACTGCACTGCTTTGTTCTTCCTTCCACTCCAGAACACATACACGTGCTCATCTAGAGACCGCGCTGCTTTGTTCTACCTAGTCACGTGTTACTCCAACAACAAGAAAATACTTCATAGCATCATAGTCCATCTGCAGGGAAATTTTCAATGGGACTGCTCAGTGAACAAAGAAATTTACAGTCTGATCTGTTGCTTTTATCCTCTTTGAATTTTTGGCAAGCTACTTAGGAGAAAGGTTTGGTTGTTTGGTTTTGTTTGGTTGGTTTTTTTTATATTGCACCATGTGAAATACTTTACTACGGCTTAAAAGATCTGCTAACTTTTAAATGCTAGCAGAAAACAGTTACAGTGGCCCCAGTTCTCAACTTGGTGCCCACTTTGCCAAGGCCAAGCACGTCTGAGTGCTTTTTCAATGATGTTCCTCTTCTCTGCAGATCAGGCTGTAGTCACATCACCCCTCCATCTCACTGAACATGGCTTGATTCCTAGGGAAAAATCAGGCTTTAGACTTCTGTAACCTAGAAACAATCCAGATGGTCATCGCAACATACAACAAAGAAAGGAGATGGGGCAGCATTTTCAGTATAGGATACCTATTTTTATACTTTACTACAATTTTCCACCTGTGGTGCTCTTGAGTCAATGCTAAAATAAGAGCTGCAGGGAGCCAAGGACCCTCAGTCCCCAAAAATCAGCAGATGAAAAAATAGTTTCCTTTCCTTCCCCACCCCCCCTCCAAGTCCTGGGTCAGAAAAACCTAACAGGAGAAGCTGATGAGACAGGATGGGGGTGAAACAGTAAGATGTTGAGAAATCGGAGGGTTTACTATGGAATGTGGTACACCAGCCAAGCTCTATGGCACCAGTTCAGAAAAGCAATTATAGACATTCCTAACTCCATCCCTCCTCAGGAAACGACTTAATAAGGTACTTCTCTTCAAAAAATATACTGCGCACTGGGATGTATGTTTCCTGAAATGGGGACTGTGTCTGGAGATAAGATCCGTGTGGAATAATGGGTCTCTCACCAGGTCTATAGAACAAAAAGTTCTTTTGGAAAGCTAAAAAAAGTAAAATAACATTTTATTTAACATTTAACATTTTAAATTTTCATTTTAACATTTTTATATTCCTGGCAAAGGAACATAAGAACCGTGATACAAAGACACCAAAATAGGTAGCCTGTACCAATGCTTTTCAAACACAGCCTTCAAAAAATTGTCAAACACAAACACTCTGGTGTGAGCCTGCACTTTGGTCTGTGCTAGCACGCGTGTACTGGACAAGGTGGCCCCAAGCCTTTCTCCCTTTATTACACCCTCACTCCGAGGCCCGTTTCAATCAGAAAGCAGAAAGGCGATGTGTATCTTAATGCCTGAAAGCAGCCCCTGAAACAGCCTGCAAAATCTGTACCAAGAGTGAGGCTGTGCTATTTCACTGAGAGCCATTTCTGAGAGAAGACCAGGGTGATGCGCCCATCAAACTGAGCTGCTGGGAAGAAAGTCACCAAACCAGTTTTGATCTTCACAGTTTATGCACAGGTAAATTCACTTCACATGGTACATCCTGCAGCTCCATTAAGCTATATTTTACTGTGACCACATCTGTAAAGGACATGATGGCTCCTAGACATTTTCATAAAAGTTCTATTAATTGCAGATTTAGCAACGGAATTCCAAAAAGCTACAAAAGAGTCAATGCAATATCATCTGTGGGCCCACTCCATATTTTCAAAGGGCTGTAGGATTTTTGACATTCCCTGAGATACCAACATTATTTCTACCTGGCCTGGATATTGGCATAACTGATCACAAACTTTCACACAGACACTAAACTGATGAGGAGTAGAGAGGCGTCCAGAGAGAGGTGTCCCTGCACCAAGAACTTGAGAGGAACGGTGAGAAAAGCAAGGGGAAAGGACTGAGACACATGGTACCCCACAAACAGCAGGGTTTTAGGAAGAGGCTGTATGAGATCTCCTGAGCTGGTCAGGTCTCTGGCCACCTCTGAAGAGGTGCAGTGCCAACAGGCCCACCGAGCTGGGCTCAGCAGGCTGTTCTCTCTCTGCCTTATTTTATTCCTGCTTTCATATAAACAGTCCCTCTCCCTTATCCAACAAATCTTCTATCACTTCCAGTACAAGCAGAAGCACAGAGAATTCATCATGAGAAATGGCATAACAATGCTTAGATCAGTTATCAGCAAACTCCTACCAAAAATAAGAATGTGAAACAGCAAAGAAGGAAACAGCACTCAGAGGGACAGGTTTTTAAAGGGTCTAAGGACCTAACTCCCACCAAAAGAAAATGAGGATAAGGAATCCAGGCACGTTTGAAAGACCTCTGACCCTCATTTTCAGCTGTGTAAAGGAAAACATCTTGTAGTAGTAGCTTATTTATGGCATTGCATCTAAACGCACCATAACTCAGTGTCCTTTGATAGCTGAGGATTTTGGAAAAGGCTGATCCTGCTCCCTCAAATATAAACATTGTTCCTCCTTTTAATATAATGTGTATACAAAACTAGGATCAGGACTGAATAGGCAGAGTATACACGAAAGCCATTCAAGAATTTGCAGAGGCTACTGCTGTCTGTGTGGGTGGGGTGGGATATTTAAGCCAAAGAGAGTCTGTTTTGGAGTACACCGAAAAGAAAAAGAAAAAGAAAAAGCAAGCTGAGAACTGCAGTTCAGTGAACAGGCACAGGCAATGGAAAAAGATTCAGCTGAAAATCTAAAACTCTTGAAAAGAATGTAAAAGTTTCATCAGACAGGGTGCACTTTCACAAAATACAGAACAGTAAAACAAAACAAGCAAGAATAAACATGCATTTTATGGTGTGCTTTTGCGTTTAACTGTAAAACAGAACTTCTGATCTGTCTTCTGCTCTGACACATTTCAAGAATGAGCAAATAAAAGGAGGAAAACGGAACTCAAAATGAGAAAGAAGGCTGACTTCAGCCTGCAAACCGAGTACTACAAGAGACGGATGTGGTGTGGGCATAAAGTCAAATTGCAGCAGAATAATGAGACAGGATTTTCTTCTGGGTATAAACACTGAAGGAAGAAATGGGGAAGAAAAAAAGAAAAGAAAAAAAAGAAATTTTACAGAACAGTTAGACAATAACTGAGATGAGACATTCCTGTATAAGAAATGTAAAAGCCCTAATTGCCTTTTATATATTGATAAAGTGAGCAACAGAAAAGCTAACCAGGAAAGTCCCAGTGTTGCACAAGGGAATATTCACACAGCTCCTATTAGCTGTATGTTTTCCCACACTACAGTCTTTGGGGGAATTAACACATTTCCTATTGAGAAAGAAGAAAACAAGACAGTTCATTTATCTGAAGGAGTGTACCCATCTTATCACAGGATCTGAGCAGACCAAAGCCTCCAGACACTACCAGTACTACCACCAAAAACCATGGAATGCCTGAAGAAACTCTTCATTCCCATATGCAAATTAAACAGTAAAAAAAAATATGTCATGGCATCACTGCCTTTAGCGAAGTTTTGCTGCAGTGCTGACAGAGTGGCAATGAATCTGGTCCACTGACTTAGGGTGATACACTTGCCATTAGAAGAAGATAATGGAGTATATAGTCAAGCCTGAGTCCGTATCTCCTGCTTAAACCCATGTGACATACTGTGCTAAAAAATGTGGTAATGCTTAAAATACCCAGTCCTAGTTGTCACTGTGCTTTTCAATCTGTTCTAATGGATTGCATCTTGCTTGACAACTTTCAGCTGAAAGGGATTCCACAACTTTTTATTTTCCACATACAATTCATATATACATATATAAAAAAATGCTTTCAAAATTGTCTGGATTTTCAAGGAGTCCTAGGAGCGTCAAAGTCAATTTTTAGAATGACACATAGGCTTTTCAATCACGTGAGCAATTCCTAAAACATTACTCTGACTTTAACAGTATGTCCATAAAAATTCTCTAAATAAACTCCATTTTAAATAAAAACCAAGAATGCTCATAGGCTCACCTTCACAAAATGACAAAACCAGGTTTAGTTTATTCAATTAGCTGCGTGTTTGAGATTAAAGCAGTTATCAACATTGTAAAATACTCATAATGAACTGCAAGCTGGGAGGTTTGACTACGTTGAATATATCTGGAAGGTACAGTCTGACTCCTAGTATTTAAGTATTACTTCAACTAAATAGAAATAGCTATAGTTAATTAACTGCTCTGATTCTTTGAAATCTGCAAACCCGGGGATTAAACCTGAAAAGTGCTAGGCACCTTCTACTCTGAGTGTAGTCAGGATGGAGTCCCAGAAGACCATTAGGTAAATCTGAAGTAATCTTACATAACTAATGGAAAAATCCTGTGACTTTTGGACAGCAGGTGGGTTTATGAATAACACCACCAGAAGCCAGTCGAGAGATTACAAGTGCCATAATCTGCTGTAACATTCCTTCTTTAACTCCTGTGTGCTGAAATTCTAACCAGGGAATGAGATGGAGGTATGTCTTTATGTCTTTTAAATTGTCATTTGATTAAAAGTAAGCAGCTGCATCATGATACAATACAGTGCTCGTGCTGGGAAGTCACGAATGTAAACTGCACTTTATTAAACCAGTTAGAAGCTGTTAAAATGCAGAATGCTGCTGGCACACCTTTGAGAGCAGATACTAAAATATGTATCATGTGAGCACCTTAAATGAGTTATTTTTCAATCATTCTATAAACAAGAATAAATCAAAAACAATTCAGTCTTTCACCCCACTGAGATAAAGTAAATGCAAATGCTGTTTCATAGTTAATTGGCTCTGAAATACTTAAGTCTGGGAAAATAATTTTGAATGACAGAACTTTTGCAAAACTTCTGTATTTTTTCTACATCCGTCATATTCCTTTACATTTGTAGCTCATGAGGCATAAAAAATATTTTTAACAGGTTAGCACAACTACATGCAAATGCTAGGAAACGTATTATTCCTCATATGAAATCAGGTTAATATTTGTCCCGATTCTATTGCAGAAATAAAACGCAGAGACATGAATAAAAGTGAAATGTGAATGGTATAAATGTTGCTGGTGACAAAAATTAAAGCTTTGATCTACTGCAATTGAAATGGTTTTATCTAGGGTAATTTGGTTATGTTCGTGTGTACTGTAGGAGCTAAGGAGCAAAGCACAAACTCATGTCACCTTTGAAGCAAATTTTGTAGAACTGTTTGTACGCATTGACCTGGATTAATGTCGAGCATTGATCCAAAACACACAGAATATCACAAACGTCCTTCAAATTAGCTTCTGATGGAGCGGGCAGTTGGGGTGCGGTTTGGCTCCCCAAGCACACGGTGCCACATGCCGTTTCTGCTGTTTCGCCCCGTTCAGCACATCGCACTGGGAGGAGCCCGCGCAACTTTCACAGGGCACTAAAGGGCCACCGAGGCCCCGTTGGCACCAGCACGAGCACTGGAAAGGTGAACCTGCCACCTCGGACCCGCCGCTAAACGTGCCCCGCTCCCCCTGAGCAGCACCCTGGCTGCTGAGCGTCCGGCCTCGGCAGCCTCGCAGCTGGAAAGCTCTGCCCAGGGGGGCAAAGGCTGACAGTAGCTGGCCCACAGAGAGCAATTTGCAGGGCTGCAGCTTATACATTTAGTGCTCCAAAAGGCAGAAAGCGCCTTGCACTCTTTGTTTGCTTAATAAGAGCAGACAGTGAATGGCAGAGAAAATAAGGATAATTCTGCTGATATCTTTCTCTAAATTCTGTCACCTGCATTGCAATGAGCTGCAGACATTCGTGGCAGCTCTTCCGGACAGCCCTGAGATTGTGCCTGTCTGCTCTGTCTCTGGTGGCGGAGACAGGTTTCTTGCCTTCCTCCTTATGCTAATTAGAAGCATGCATGCTCTGCTGACCAGACTATGATTGAATACAAATTCTGCCTACATCCCTTCTATCAATCCCTGCATGCTCTCTTTCTCTCCCTTTTTCCTTCTATTCCCAGTCACAAGATGCTTCAGGCAAAAGGCAAGAGCATTGTAATAAAATGACATCTCCAAACAGAGAGCTTTTTTTTCCCCAAGGCCCCTGGCTATCTCAGTTTCATTACATGTCTCAGGAGGGGGCATCACTCCCTGACAACTAACATCTGGCCCAAGAGACCTCCTAATTTAAAACAACAAACTAATTATTGTCACCTACTCTTTCCTGTGGCTTTTATCTTTATTTATTTTTTCCTGGAAGAAATATGCCAGCATATTTTTCATTTGAACTACTAATGCTCTGGGTTTTTTCCCCTTAAGTATGCTTAACTTTCTTCTAAGGGGAGGAAATCCATATTTTATCAATCAGTTTCAATTACCTACTGTATTTCACTCCGTGGTGTTGAATTATGAGTTGGAAGAATGTCTTGATTAAAGACCTTACAAACATCTAGGTATCAGAGCAACCAATCTTCCTGCCCGCATGACATGTTGTATGGAACACTGTGAACTGACATTATGTTAGATTTTGTTTATTACGATTTCTTTTTAAAGTTGGAACTATCGGTCTCTTTGTTAGAACGTTGATATAAGCAATAAGGAGCTAGAGGCATTTATTTAAAGAGTGATTTTTTTTTTTTCCTCCCACAGTGCTCTGGAAGATACTAGAGGCCAGTTTAAAGTCTTTTCTGGTCAGGGAAGAGCTACAGGGGCTGTATTCTACTGGAATAAACATTACATTCATGACTTGGACATGAGAAGTTGTAATCCCTCTCTTGCCACCAATTTTCCGTGCCTCCTTGGTAAGTTATTTACCAAAATTTGCTCTGCAGCCTTCCTGCCTTTATATTGAGGTTCATAGTACTAAACTTTACTGGATGCAGTGTTCTTCAATGCTTTTAAAACTGAACAGTTTTAGAAAAACTGAGCATTTTTTATTACTGCTAGTGACAAATTCCATTACTGCACATAATAAATATTCACCAAGATTTACCACATAGCTATGTCTGAGAAGATGATTTTTTTTTTTTTCCCAGGTTTGGTGGGAAAAAGATCAGTGTAACCAGGATGTAACAACAGAAAGTGAAATCACTGCGCATTTTAAGTTAATATATGGTTTTTAATTTACATCCATGGTGTCAGGATTTTATTTTTGATCTAGTAGAGAGTCACGATCCCAGGCCAATCCAATTTCTAGAATGCCACGGACACAGCAGCAGCTTATGCTGTTTGGTTGTTGGGTACATATTGTCTACCAAGAAAATCTCCAAAATAATTTGGCAGCTTGATAGACTCTTTCCTCAGGAATCATCCAGCCAACCCATAAAACACTAGATGGACACAGCTTTGGATTACCCTGAGAAAAAAATACTTTAACCAAAATAAAAAAATATTCTCTTTAAGGAAAAAAAACCCAAAACCCCAACAACAAACCAACCACCCCCCCCTCCCCAAATTGCCCTTTAATATAAGGATAATCACCATCAAACACAAGTTTTACAAGAAAGAGGAAAAATTTTTCTCCACGAAAATAAAACATTGATATCATCTGACAAAAATGGGCAGCTTAGGAAAAGAACAGGGAGAGGAGAAGAAAACTAAACACTGGGTTTCTAAAGCTAGCGGGAAAAGACAAGTGAGGTTGATCCAGTCTTTGCTGCTGCTGACTGTTGTCACCAGAGCAGCTACTGATCAACGCCACAGCCATGGCTTTGCATAAACCAGCTTGGGGTAAGAGAAGGGGACGCCAGCCAGTCACCACCAGTGTTCATTAGGGCTGATTCATGTGTTTATTATCACATACCGAAGTTCCTGCCCTTTGATGTAGGCCAGAGCTGCTTCTATAAGCAAATGCTTAAAGGGAGACAGAACTAGTAAATACCTAGCCTCAGACCGCTCAGGCTCAGTTAAAGGTTGAAAAGAATGTTATGGACTTCTCAGGAAACAGTTGTATTTTACTATAGACACTAATTCTGTAACACAGAGCAGGCTTCTTTCCACTGTATTTTTATAATTGACAATATGAGGTTTTCAGTAGAAGGAGGTGATGGTTCTAAAGCTATTTTTAATCTAGATATGTTACTCTAAATAAAAGTAAATCAAAAAATCACTTTTGTTTACCTCCATATTTTCACTACAGGAATGATAATTAAAAGATCCATGATTAAATTCTCTTTTTTTTAAACCACTGAGTTTATTGAAAGGGAGCGAGCTCCTTGCCTTGTACTTTGCAGGAGAGCAATAAAGGGCTCATTTAAGTTTAAACTGGATGTAGAAGTCTTTAAAATTATTAATATTATTCTTCTTTATGAAGAGCAATTTTATCACCACATTTTTATTCTAATATCAGGAGACATTACCTCAGGTGATTTTACATTCCTCAATTAGGTTGTTTTCAGTTCCCACACGCCAACGGCACAGGGCTGACTTACCTACTGCAGCCTGACTTTTACTCAGTATTTCTACACCCTTTAGTAGAACACGCTATGTAAAGAAATCAGAATGGGGGTGAAAAATTTTGGCAGATCAGTCCTCTGGGGCCAGGCTGAGGAGGTGGTTTACAGCAGAATGAGTTTTCGATATGATGGGGGAGAGAAAGAATATTATTTTAGGCCCGGGAACTTCAGCTAGGGAGAATTCAACAGGAATTGGGGGTTGACCACACGAAAGCCAGATGACAGTAATTGAGCCAAGGCTTTCAGGCTCCCCAGGACTTCCATTTAGTGCCACTGGATGGAATACTGGTTAATACCAGATAACACAAGGGTTGGCAATGCCTCCGCAGTCACTATCTTCCCACCTTTTATGCTCATTGTAGAGAGTGGATTTTAGCACGGGTAGACCCAAGAGTTAATGTGACCTTATTGTTATTTATTGTAACATGGTAGTGAGGAACTTCATTGTTCGAAGCACCTTAGGGACCTAGCAAGTCTCTGCCCCAACCTGCAGTTTAAGTATCTTCTTTTTCTATTACCTAATTATGTAGTGACAAGGGCATAACACTCCCTTATCATCCTTACAACTTCATGTAGACCTTGGATCCCAGGGAGAGCAGCTCTATGCTCATGCCAGGGCATGATCCAGAGCGCTAGTGCACACTCAAAATTCCAGCTCTCCTGGGTTGATTTCTAAGCACCCCAGGGACTATTTAGGACAAGTGAACCAGATTTCCCTCATGTATATTTGAAGTCTAAGTTGAACTGAAAGGCAAAGTGAGAAAAGACATGATGCAGTTGTTTACTTAGTATGTTCGAGTGCAGGAAGTTACTTTATCATGTCCTAGATGGTGACATTGAATTCCCCTGAGCTCGCAGCACATGTTTGCCTTGCCTTTGGTCTGTGTGATTTGGATATAACCTAGTTGTCATTTATAACACACCCAGTTATCCGGCACACACCAAAATGATCTTTGACTTTTTTCTTCTCATGGGGTTTGCTTTTGGCTCCTAACAGCATGACCTTGATGCAGTTCCACAAACAAATTTAAAATAGCATAAGTTTAAATGGATCATTACTATAACTATTGCAAGAGTACAATTAAGAATCTAATGCCACTTCTTTTAGAAGGATAATTGTAACATGGCTGTTTCAAACAGCTCTAAGCTTTGAAATACACTGAGATTCCTATTGTTTATTTTATGCATATATTTTAAATATTAAGGGACAGACAACAGGAATAATATTTGAAAGAAATAAAATCAGAAAATCTATCTAATCATAGCATTTGCACTCAAAACTATGAGATGCCACTAAGAAAATTCAATAGGGTCTGGGTTGCTGCTTATTTTTACTTGAAAGGTGCACAGATACTGGAGTTATGAGAAGTCCTATGATGCAGAGAAAGGCAGAAATAACTGCTGAATATTCAAAGAACCCCATTTCCCCTTTTTCTGTCATTTCCTGGGGTCAGATTCTGCAAGGTGCTTAGCAACCACTCTTTTGGATGACACGTACTCCCCATTTTCAAGCCTTATTAAATAGCTCCAAATAGAAAACATAATACACAGCAATTAATTACCTATTTAATGAACATGGTTATCAGTAAATATAGCATGAAAGCTTCATTAAGTGGCACCCTTATTTTTGCATATGTTTTAAAAGGAGGTGAGAAACACTAGTTGGCATTTGAGAATAGTGTTACTTCCAGATTTATGTAGACTAGGCAAGAAATAGACCATAGGGAAATGAAAAGAGGAGGCAACAGCAAGAAAGTGAGGAAAAAAAATCCACAACATAGAAATCTTTATCACTTCCTACAGGACCTGAATTCGCACACTTGCGGTTCACTACTATATGCTATATGAGTCTACACAATTCATATCGCAGACTATGTGATACTTCTTTTAGAATATACTAAAAAAAGGTAGTTGAGAACCACAGTGAGGAAGAGAAACAGGAAATTAAGATATTAGTTATCAAAGTTCTAACACTTCTCTATATGAGTTTAAGATGTTTTCCACAAATATTTAGAGAGATACACAACGGGACTGCATTTGCTCAGTGATTAGTAGAGCAATACTAATACAAGGAGGCTAACAACCTCAAAGGGGTACAGAGATGATAGAAGGACGGAGTGAAATGATGATCCAAAACCAAAGAGCTGTTTTGGTGATCTCCCTGTAGACAGCATAGTCGGGGGACGTTTGCGAGAAAGGAATTTCTGACTAATCACCTTGGCTAACATCTCAACCATTCATGCCTTGCCTATTCAAAATTATCAACATTGCATTTTCTCTCACAACCCCTTATTTCACATGAGCAAACTTCCATCTCAGGAGTAATCTGGCTGCTCTCAAGAAGCACTCACTCAGTACAAATCTTTGCGTGGTGGGATCCTAAGTTGCAGAGAAATTCTCTCCGTCATTTCAGAGACAGGGTCCTCTGCACTCCCTTCACAGGACTCTGCCCTTTTGGGAGCAAAGCACCTCATCCCGCTAAAATGAGCAGACTTATTTGTGGTAAGCATCCCATAGCATGTTTAAACAATCCCCTCATTCTCTAAGGAGCCTCTAAAAATAACCTCTCGAGATTGACACATGGGGAAATTATTTTGAACTGTAGCTGATGTGGAAAAATCAGTGTTTGAAATTGTGTCATTCAAGAGATTACGGCTATTTAGGCATTAGTTTTTACTAGCACAAAGGTACCTTAAAGTGAAAGGTGGGAAGATGATTGAAAAATAAGCTAGGTCCTATAGATTCAGAACAGCCTGAAAAAGTGGGTTATTTAAATCTGTCTGTTTTGAAAGTTCCATCTTAAGGAATTTTTATACTTCTTTTGATTTCTGCTTCTCTGAGTATATAATGGTTGTCACCATCACAAATTACAATTTGAAGTGGACAGTGGCAGGAGACTGTACAGATCATCATCTGAAAATTCCTGGTAGGGTAGGTCTGAACTCCTGTAAGCTGTCCTGGTCTGCCTCTTCTTTTCTTTCCTTCCCCCTTCCCCACCTTTTTCTCCCTCCTTAAAATTCTGATATTTAGAATCTATGATATTTATTTCAGGCCTGGCTGAAAAGAGACAGATACACTTTTTTCTTTTTTCTTTTTTTTTTTTTTTTAATTTTCTTTCCCTTTGCTATAGTCAGAGAACCAAGGGAAAATAGGGTTATTCACTCCATTCCCTACCCTCTCTTCCCCATATCAAATTACAGCACTATCCTTATCTTTGGACTTGATATATGCCCCTTTCACAACAGGTCATTCAGCACAACAGACTTCCTAAATACTTTTGAGCTGGTTATTCAAATTTACATCCCTTTTTGTGCCCATCCCACCATTGCTAAATTTCTAGAGTTATACTTTTTGTTTTCTCCTATTTTGCCCTTTTAAATATAACATCCTTATGCAACTCCCTCCTTTGCAGTAGTCAGTTTTGGTAGGAGATGATTACCCTGAGAGATCACTGTTTCTTACACTATTTGGTGTCTCTCCATTTACTGGCTTTCAGTCACCTGCCCTTGAATCTCCATCTTGTGTGGTACCATTTGCTTTTTTAAAGCAGCTATGCACTCTCTGGTGTTGGGACTACCAGGATATTGTACAACCATTCCTAAATCAATTTTGGATTTTGGAAAATTGTCCTCTGCATAGGGTTTTCAGGAATGTCTAGGTACATTTGTAACAAAAAAATGCCAACAAAACAGGTGACAACACAAAAAAGTATTTTTAGTGCAAAATTCCTTCAATTCCCCACTGACCTAAAATGATCTAAACACCTTTTAAATCACTCCATTAGAACAAAATAATGAAAAGGATATCTTTCAGGTAGGAACGAGGCTAACTAAATAGTAACCTGTCAGACACGCAATTCACCCTATCGGGTTGAAAATCACCCTCAAGAACACTAAAAAAGAATTGATGGCAGAATCAGGATCATACCTGAAGCTACTTCCTCTACACTTCCTCTGATGAAGAATAAAAGACATAGAACCAATTAGAAGCTAAAACGAAAGAAAGGCTGTGATTACTATAAATCAGTGTGGGTTCACCCAAATCCCATGTCCTTATCCATTCCCATATGTTTTTAGGGATAAAGTTTCTGCAAAGCACAATACCCACGTTTTTTTGTCACTGAGTTACAGCTGCAAATAAGAAGCCAAATGCTGAGTTTCTTCCTTGCTTTTTGCAATAGCAAATTGCAATTTGCAAAAGGTTTTTGATAACATTTGGTGTTAAATTGGACTTGAAAATGTTAATCTCCCAAATCACTGTGATCTTAAAGACACATGTAAATTATCTCAGCATGTAAGAGAGCAAAAGCTCAGATTGCGTTGAACTTCTCAGAATACAGGTTCTTTCAATGTACAGCTAAAAGATACCAGGGTGATTTACTGTTCTTGATCTTTTTTTCTTGTGTGAAAATTAACAAAGCAAGCATACACTGTATTTAACATACATAGATAACATAGTTTTAGATGTTGAAAACATTAAAATACATATTTTCTAACTAAAACTGTAGCAAATGAATTTTTGCTTTCAGCCCCAGAGAATGATCTCCTTCCTTCACTTAACCACAAAACGGTGGATACTTCCTGGTGTAGAAGCTGCCCTCCTTTATGTCATACTAGCCACATAAGTACTGCGTAGACCTAACCACTAATACACCATAAACATGACATGGAGAAATCATCCATGCCATAAGCATTTTGGGTTGATATTCCCAAGAATAAATGAGAATTATAATGGTTTGTTACATGGACTCTCCCCCATTAGGATCTAACCAAGCCCACCTACAACCCAATTAGCACAATTTCATTGCAGAGAAATAACGTGGCTTGTTTAGCTGTTTGTCCATTATAATGGTTATGAAAATGAGATCGAGGTTTTTTCTTTTGCTTGAGAGAGTAGCACACTCCATTTTTTGCTGATCTCTGCACAGGCTTCCATTCTAGCAGAACTTTATCTGTTTTACCTATTGCTCTCAGTCTGTCCAGTTTCATTTCATTAGCTCTTAATCAACTTTCTCATTAGATATAACATATGCACCATCATTTGGGAGATACACATATATTTTTCCATAGTTTTCTACACTGTTTTTCACTTGCTATTTCACAACTGTGCTCAAACGTTGACATTTATTTTCCTGTACTTCACCACAACATTTCTTACCTTAGCTTCTTATTACTGTTTATAAATTCCATCTCCTCCTGTTTTGAAGCCAGCCTCAAAAAAGCACATATTTCCAACAGACACTATTGCCTGGCTGCATATGCTAGAAAAACAACTCGAACAAACAAACCAAAACCCCAAACAAAACCAACCACCCCCAAAACCGATATATTAAAAAAATAGGTTGGCTTGGCATCAACCCAACACGAGCCCAAGCTGTAGCCTCCCCCATCTATCCATAGAAACTGCTGTTTATTCTCACCCCTCTCAGATCTGCCTGAATAGAGATCTTGACTTTGCCATGCTTATTGACACTGAATAATACTTCACTTTCTATATAGCCCTATTAATTTCTGCATGGCATGACTGAGGTTATAGAACTGGTCCTTTACTTTTAATCTTCTTGGGAAAGGTTCGTATGATTTGATCATCTCTAAACTGCTATGTTCGCTCCAGGTAGTAGGATAGTAGAAGTAATAATAAGTTTAGGTTTCCAGAGCTAATAAAAAATACATTAAAGTTTACAATTAGAACCACATAAACTGCAGAAATTTAGAAATAACATACAATTCATTCTAGCAAGAAATCTTTCTTAAATTTTAGTTTATAAGAGGATAATATCTGAAAACTTCATTAAGGTTTCTGCAGATTTCCAGATTAGATGTATTAATGCACAGCTTGGCAGATAAGCAAGCCTAAAAATCCTTTGAGATTCTAAATATCAGAGCTAGTTACAATTTTCATAATAGAAAAACTAAAAATATATTTTATGTTACAGATATATTTCAGTTAAATATATTTAAATATATTTTAAAATATTATAAATTAAACTCACTTTTTAATAGAATAAGTGAAACAAATGCTACTTCTTCAAGTGCTATTGGGTTATTCAGATTTTCTTGTGAAACTACCACATATCTACCCCCTTGAATCAGATTATCTTCCTTCTTTTTGAGGGATTGAGAGGTAAAGGCTACTCTTCCCGGCTATTACAGTGTCCAGGCAACGTTAGTAAGCATTTGCAGGTATACATAAAAGGTTCAAAGTCGTGTTTAATTTAGTTGCAGAAATAAAACCAGCTGTACCCAAAAGTCTGATGAAGGACAAAGACAGGGCAAATTGCTCAGTGGTTGGCTCATCATGTTTGGCATGGGTGCCTTGGTACTGCTAACTAACTGCTAACTGCTGGCTGTGCCCAGTTCTGCTAACCGCAACCCGTTAAGAAAGATGATCAAGCATAGAGGCTTCAGAGGAGAGGCACAAGAATGGCTAAAAGACAAATTATTGTAAAAGACCCAGGAGCACAAACTGTAAAGGGAAGGCTAAAGACTGATTGACTCAGAGGCTATAAGCACATACACATGAAAACCAGAAAACTGCTAAAGTATAGTTCTTCTAGCAAGTACATATAGCAAGAAAATTTCAAATTAAAATTAAGAAATACACATAACACAGACGTGTAGTTAACCTCTGGAACAATTCACCAAGAGCCATAGTGGATCACTAGGAAAAAAAAATGAACCAAAACCTGCATGTCTCAAATCATGACCTCTAGCTCAAATTCAGGACTTCTGCCATATACAAAGCTGTAACAAACAGTCCAGCCATCTTTTCCGGTCTTACAGTTTCCTCAACCTACAGCATACTACACAGACAAATTGGGATGAAGGAGAGACCTGTTTATTTAGACTTTCTCATCTTATACCAGGTTGTTAAATTAAATTTAGATTAACTAGCAATATTCTTACTGCAAAGAAGATGAGCTCAGTGTTACTTCAGGAATTTGATAAAAATAAGGCCACAATATCAATCAGATTACTGGATTCAACATACATTATTAATTTTGACATAATCAGCTACAGTTCAGATATATTGATCCTAGGACACTGTAAAATCCATATGGAGGCAGTACTATAAAATTATGCAAATCACGATACCATCTGTAGCAGAGGGTGAAGGGGGGAAAAAAAAAAAAAAAAAGACTTCACTTAAATGCGTCGACCAGACTGCATATGGGGCACATGAAAAATTAAGCATATGTTGCACAGGCAGAGATATTTTTGTGACTTTAGCCATTATAAGAAACAGTTTAAGAAAATAAAACTGGTGTTTTTAAGACCTTTGTATCAAAGACAACATGCCCACATGCAGAAAATAAAGGAACAGGCTGCCTCCTAATAAAAGCTTAAATTTTATCCGCTGAAAAAAACCCCCAACAGCTATTAAAATGATGCAGTTCTTCAACTATCCCATAGGGCATACTCAGATTTAATGTGGATACCTGACCTAATGTACTGTACAGTTATGCCAGGTTTAAATAAAGTTGCTTTCTCTCTTCATAAGATGCTGTATTGGAAGAGCTAAGTGAAGGAACCTTGCACACAAATCAAGGGCTTCTGAGGACATTATGGTAACCAAAAAGAAAAGTGCTGTTGATTTGCCACATCATAAGAAACTCACTCTGTATATGCACTAGCATATATCACAAATGTCCACTACCTATTACATTCTAATAAGCCAAAAACCTGCTATGAAAATACTAGGTTTTATTTGATAGTGACAAAAGTTTGGCCTAAAGGATTAATCAACATTTTAATTTACTTGTGAAGCTGGCTCCCGTGGGTCAGTAACTGCATGCATGATTTAAACATTCAACCACAATTAGGCATTTGAGGTACCAAATTCTGAACTAAAAAAGCAAAGATATGAAAACCATTCACAGATTGTGTATTAAGCCCATGCCAAAGTACTGCAGCAGGCTTTAGAAAAAAAGTCCCAGATTTCCATAAGTGTGTTCAACCATTACTTGTATAAACAATTATTCCAGTTGTGTCGGTCCACTTAATGTAAATGCACCTTCAAGAAGCCAGCTAAATATGTAATTGATCTTTTGTACATACAATTACTGTGATGTGTACACTGAAGAAGCTCTCTAAAATACAGATAGTTAATAGAAATTATAGGAGCAAATATTGTGCACCAGGGTTTAAAAATGAGAATCCCATTTTAGAAATCCAAATGCCAATATGACTGTTCAGATACAAAGCAGGTTTATAACCAGGATATTCAACTTCAAAAATGTAACTCACAGTACTATTTAAAATAAAGCAATAAAACAGCCTCGTACTCTATCAATATTTCTTGTTTTCATTTGTATTCTGCCCATTTGTGCAGCCCCATTTCATGTTGACTTTTTTTCCATGCACATAGCCATGCTAATATCTTCATGGATTTGTTTATAATAACCTTTAAATCCTTTCCTTGTCATTATGCTGCATAGCTGTTCCGTTGTATATACACTCTTTACTTCGGTTCATTGCCTACACATCGATTATTTCACATTTGTCTATGTTAAACACTGAACAGTATTTTCCACTTACTAGTCCAGCCATTTAAAAATATCCAAATCCATCTGAATAAAGCTGGTTGCCCTCCTCTTAGTTATACATTTAATTTTGACAGCATTAGCAAAACTTCAAAGTTGGTCACAGAGAATTTGGTATCCGTCAGAGAAGTGATCACAAAACCAACCTCCTGCTCAAATACTATAATTTTCAATAGTAACATTCACAAAATGGTAATGCTGAAACTGCTGAGTTCTTTATGCTGACTTTAAAAGACATCTCACATCCTGTAAGAAGTGAGACTAAGAGGTATTAATATGAAGCAACAGTACGAGATTGCAGAACATCAGCTACTCTGCAATAACTCTGTATGCAGCTCTTGTCCTAATGTACTTCAAAGCAAACAGGAGCTAGCTTTCCCCCTTTAATTCTTTACATGGCATGGGGAACTGGATTTTTTTCAATATTTGATTCTATCTGCAATAATTAAAATATTACTAATCTCACAATCCCAGCAACAGGGAAATAAAATAACAGCAAGCCAAAAACCCTGTCGGTCTCTGGTAGCTCAGCAGACTATCTCCGAGAATGCTGGGACATGCTGGATTGACTGGTGCATGGATAAAATCTGGGCTAATCTGTATACCACTTTGCATATGAATCAAATAATACTGAAACACTGTATCTGTGGTGCTTGAGCATGATACTAAGGTCCAACTGCCTTTCAACTTCCCATAGCGTTGCCAGTAGAAAACAGTCTCTAATCTTCCTGGGCTTTTCATCAGGACTTCATCAAAATTCATCACTTTGAAAGTGATGTGAATAAAGCCTGGTCAGCTGTGTCTATTTTTTTAAGTAATTGCTGCTATATTTAAGCTGCAACACCTTTTGAAATGAATGAGGGAGGTAGCCTGCATATAACATATTAACTATAACTTAAAGACCAATCTAAACATCTCCCATCTATTTTCTCCCAGGCTTTCAGTATCAACTGGTTGAATTTCACCTCTCACTGGCCACAGTATTTTTATAGTCTTCCTTCTCTACTCCCACTTTCAGCAATATTAAAGGCAAAGGGAGGGACTATGAGATAAAGGAATTAAAGCCATCATAAGATGCTTTGAACAGTCCAAATTTCTGTGGTGGGCCCAGTTACTTGCTGCAGATACAAGGCAATCTTTAGGAGACAAGTGTCCTCTTTAAGTGTGCTGCCCTCAGGTTTCCCAGAATACCAGCCCCCACTCGCAACCTTCCCAGTTACTGAGCAAAACCACCCACTTTGCAACCATGATGCTCATAAACATATTGCTTTATCCATAAATATTGGTATTATTCTCAAAATTCCAAGTTCCCTGTGTCCATTCCAAGTACTACTTCAATGTTACCCTGAATGTCGCCAAACTTATGATAGCCTTTTCAGTGTTTTTTCCTTTCTGTTGTATCTCTGTGCTATTACCACCATCTCTTCCACCTCAGCTGAGTAACTAGAACTCAGGCAGTTCACTGAGGGAGCTTCACATCCCATCCTTTATCTGTCTGAAAGCCAAAACTAAACAAATGCAGCTGTGCTTTTATCCATCTTTAGAGAACTGATTTCTCTCTTTAATAAAGATAAGAATATGTGTGAAAAAACACAAAGTTAAGTAATACAGAAATTGTAATTCTAACAGATTAAAAATTTAATTTGTAAATATTGCCTTTGGGCTGACATCTTCTGTATGAGGCGTAACCCAGCACAATTTACAGTGTGGGTTACAGATAAACCTTTGGAAACCAAGAGTCAGAATTGCTGCTGGAAGCCTCACCATTTAGTAGTAGCACTGCTACTACAGGAGTTAATTTTGTGCAGTCTATGTCATCTAATATGTTTCTAATGCAGACCTGAGATTTTTGGGGACTGAACAAACAGATTAAAGCAGGTTAAAAAAAGCCACAACAACAACAAAAAAGAAGCTTAAAAACATTTAAAAAAACCTTTCAAGATATCAGTTCTCTGCCCTCCATAATTATTTCTTAATTCTCTTCTCTTCCACCCTTCTTCCTCAAGGAAGTTAAATATTCAAGTCAAATGCTCATCTTAAAGAACTGCCTGTTCTAGGTAATATGATCATTACAAAGTAATGCATTTGCCCTGGACATAGTAATAGTGAAAAAAATACAATGAAATTTAGGAAACACTCATCTTGGAACACTGGCAATCATCACAGTGTACCCAGAAGCATTAAGCTATTACCAATTTAGTCATGATGACAAAGATATAGAAAAACAAAAAATAGATAAAGTGAGAGAAAGAAAAGTAATGAGACAATACAGGTGGACCTAGCACTTATCATTTGCCTTCTGCTGTTTTTATTTCAGGGTGTTGGCTGTTATTGCACCATGCAATGTGCCCCAGCTCCCCCCATTTACAAAAAAAAAATAAAATTTATACCATTTCCATTCTTGCTTTAGCTTTCTGAATGTCCTCCACTGCCCCTTCAGCTCTCAGGAAGACTTTAACCAGCCATCCAGTATCATCCATATCATTTTTAGGTACTTAACCTTTGCATTATGGGCCGATCACTCATTTGGAGCTTCACCACTCTATACGCACTGGGGCACTGCATGAATGAATGGGGTTCAAAGTCTGACAACACAAGGGGAAAAGCTGACTAAATTCCACTCTGCTAGTGTAGAACATAATTTCCAAAGCAAGAATCATTTGTATTTTATTTATATTGCCAGCCAGAATGTTTACTGGGAGCAGAGGTAGGAGGAAGGAATATTTTGCCAGTAATACAGGAAAATAGCAATTTATATTTTACAGCTGATGAATATTCACCCCTAGAGGTTATATGACAGTTGGGTGAGTTTTCTTTTAGGGAAAAATAAAATCAAAAGACAATTCTGCAATCGAAAATATATTTCCACTGTGAATTACATTCACCTTGCAATACTCAAGAGAAAGCATTTTATTTTTTCAATTAATCTGACCTTTCTCAAGAGCTAGCACAGAAGAAACACTCTCACAGAACTAAGTACTTGGAGTCAGAGTGAGAAGCATTGTAGCTCTGTACGCAGTGTACTATACAAACTGATGTTTAAAAGATATTACTGTATACACTCTGGAACTGCTGCTTCTTTACAAGGGTGTACACAGGTTTTGACCAAACCGTCACCAGAATCTTCATGCCCAAAAGCAAACAAGATGCCTTCAAGTGCCAAGGAGAAGTGCTGAGGAAGCGCTCCCTGGATAGAACGCTCTTCAAAGTCGTATCTTTCTAGGCAGGACACACTTAAGCCTCAGCACCAATTTTTTTCTTCCCACTGGCAGGGATGTGAATTACCACAGAGTCTGTCCAAGAGCAAAGCCTGCTGTCACTCACACAGTGGAGCCCTGGCTGGGGAACCAGACTTTGAACTGTTTGCAAAAAAAGCCACGTTCACTCAAAAACCCTACCTGTGGCTACATGGACTAGAATGTCAATATTGGGGTTTTTTTATTCCCTCCTAATAAAAATCAACAGTGAAAAAAGTAAGGGCTAAGACTGAAGGCTGATTGCTTTCACCAGCTAGAACCACACTCTCAACAGAACTGGAGGGTACTGGGTTGAGAGGTGTGAAAATTAAAGGAAGCTCCAGACACAGAAGGAAGGAAGGAAGGAAGGATTATTGGACCATCATGAACCCAGAATTGCCTCAAGCTAAAATACAGCCTACAGCGTGTTCTGAGAGCACACTGATTGCTCTGAGAATAGAGGGACCAATCCTGAGAAAAGGAAGAAGACCAGATACTGATTTTGCTGTAAATGACCCAACCTTGTGCTAACTCAGAGCACTCGGTTGTTTTTTACTTAGCTATTTTAAAGTAAATCTTATCTTCCCTCTCCCTCAGCATCACCACAACGCATTTTTCTCTGGTCTGCTGATGTGCAGCAACATGGACATCTACCTCAGCCATCAAAATGTTCTCCTTCTATTTGAAAACCCTATTTTATTCCAAAAATGCCATAAAGTCCTAAGTGTGAATTTCACATAACCTCACCTGTATTACACTGGCAAAGACAAAAAGGTTGAGTTTAATTAGGCTGCTCTACTTTAGTGCTGTTTTCTTAAAAAGAGGGCATATATTTCAGTTTCAGTCATTCTTTACTGTTTCAGGAACATCAGCTTTCAGTCCTAACCATTTTGGAAAATTATGAGAACACAAAGTCTACTCACATTCATTGAAGGTGCATACTCTGAAGTAACAGATCTTCCTTCCACTTATAGGCTGAAATTATCAATTTGAAAGCCAATTTAAAAAGTGAAATTGGAAAATGAGAAATTCCACCAGAAATTCAGATATTTTTTTCTTCATTAATTCTTGACTGCAACCTGATTGCAAAAAAGATAATGCCTAGGTAGAGGAGTAGGGACATATTGGAATCAGGTGTCTGCATCTGTGAGAAGGCTATTAAGCAACAGGTCATGCTGCATGCTTTTTGTGAGTTTATTGCCTTCCATTCAATCTTACATTAAATTTACTTTACCATAAATTGAGACTACAGGATTCTGCAGGATCAACCCCTAACAGAAAATGTATAAAAGCATGTGCAAATGCTGTCAGTACCATAATTGCCAAGTCTTTTTGGCTAGAAAGCCTAAATTGACTCATAATTACTGCTATTCCCAGCCAAAAATAAGTGTGTATTGCCTTACATTTTCCTTTCCACATTTCTCATAGACATTTACATTTATATCAACACATAATGAGTAGAGGAAACACAAAGACATTTGAACAGAATTTTCTTTAGCTTGTCAAAAATGCCTTTTTCTCCCTTTTTCCTCACATTAACATTAATTGGAGCTGGGCAAAAATCCTCACATTAATAGCAATAAAAGTAGCACTAGTACATTAGATTTAATTAGCATCTAAACTAAAGATCCTATACCCCTGCAAGCAATTTCCACCCAGGAAACATTTTGTCTGACAACCAAATGCAGCCAGTTCTGATGTGGCATGGGGCAGCTTTTCCAGATGAACAAGAATAAAGAGGAGAGGACACAAATTCAACCAGAGGGGCACGATCAGGTAAATAGGTCACACTAAGACTAACTAGGACAGCGGGACAAACATTGCCCTCCTTATGAAAGCAAGCTTCCCTATGAATAAAATCAAAACATTCATCAAAGATAACTGAAATCATGTTTACTGCATAGATTCATAAATCTGAAATGCGGAGCTGCACAGATACCGTTCAATCCTGGTAACATCATAATAAATCAAAAGACCAGTAACTTGAAAGTCTTTTATGCTTTTTAGAATAACCCAAAGACTTATTCACAGCATTTGTTTTTTCTGGCCTCCCTTATTTTTCCATCTTGTAGAATGTGTGTTGCCATCTATATTTAACAGCAAATGCAAAATACAGACAGTCTTATAGATCAGAAAGGATAAAGTTTCTTCTTGTTCTTCTGTTCCCTTCAGCTCACTCCAATACCTCCACCCCCTCCCTGGCTCTTGTTTTTCTCATCTTCATGCTGTTTCATTTATCCTCCCTTCCTCAGTCGCTGCAGTTCCCTGTTGTTCCTCTTTCTCGTCTTTCAGCTCCTCCTCGTCTCATTCCAGCTCTTGTGTTCTGATCTCCTATTCTCAAAAATACCAGACAAGAAGGTACTAAAAAATCAAAAGCTCTTTCTGTTCTCTAAAGTACCTAAGTGGACATTGTGCTACTTTTATTTTAAGATGTTTTTAGGACAAATCCAAGCAGCTCTCCTTTTTCTTCCAATGCGAAGATTTTTTAATCTAAAAATTTTCTAAGTTACAAAGCATTATTACTCTTTTTTAAAGAATATGGACATTTGTAGCTCTGCTGATGGAAAAAGACTGGCTAATTCAAAATAACACAACTTTATCAGTGATTCATAACCCTTCCAGTTAAATTATGCCCATTAGTCACATCCTTTTTTTTTTTTTTTTTTTTTAATGTTACGGAACTACATAGCTAATTTTGACTTTGTGTCAAAACTGAACAGGCTGATTTTCCCAGGTCACAGTTCAAGCCAGATCTCAGGCAAATCATTCTTTTAAACGTGGTGCTGGTTCATTTATGCTCTTCGTTTGACTTAGCCTCCCATTCTAGTTCTTGATGAATGGTCTCAGAATCACCTCTTTGGCTCTCTTGGGAAGAAAAGAGGACAAAATATCCCATCATAAAGGATTTCAAGTGGATTTAGCACCCAGTTGTCTATAAGAAATATGAGTACATCTGCGTGCCTGGTTGGAAACGGCACGTGTCAATTAAAGGAATTGGCCACTTCCACATACAAATGCCCAATTTGTGCATGCAGTCATGGTAACTGGATAGCTAACTTGCTTGAAAAACCTGGCTTAGCTTACATTTCACCTAAAAGCACATCTTTTAAAGCACATCTGAATACAAAGCTTTAATGATTCTTTTTCGATGGGGTTTAAAGATTTTTTTTTTTTAAGTGGTTGCTTCCAGGGATACATAAACAATTCCATTCATTGCCATGGATTAGCATTACACAAGTATTAACCTCCATAGCCACACTAAATCACTGTAACCTAAGAAAAACTTTATTTCCTATTAATTTTTGAGTCCAAATAATGGACTTTGAGGGGGTCAAAGTAGTGCAAGAGGAGAGATAACTGAAGTTATGCTTTAAAAAAATTAAAATATCCACAAACATGGAGGAAAAATCCTAACAGTCTGCCCCAAGCTTTTTAGAGTGCTTGTGCATACCATAAAGTATATTGTATATATCATCATTTTAAAAGGTACTAAACAGAAATAAGCAGCAAAACACAATTTCAGGATATTTTTAAATGGACATTGAAGGTTTCTTAGAGACATTGTACAGAATAAAGTTTTGGACTGGTTTTTCCTCACCATCCTGAAGTAAAGGTTGCTTTTTCCTGGGAGGGGGTGCGGGAAGAAAGTATGTTAAGGATCACCTACAGCTGTAGAGCTGGCATTACATACTGCAGCTCTTTGTGTACTGTCAGTTCGCTATGACAACTGATATCTTGGATGAGGATGAACTGTGTTTCCTCACTGACATTGTCAGACAGCAAGGACTTGAGTTTGCACAGACTTCTGCCACTATTTGAGACTGATAAGATTAAAACTGTTGTGATTTTGTTTTGATGGGAGCTACTGTACAAGAGCACTGCATTGTCTCCAGGGCAGGGCTGTGTGTTCTTGGGTATGATGGGGGAGGAGAGGAGGATGCATTGTGGTACAGACACTGTTTTTCTAAAACTGAACTCGGAAGCATTGAAGAGCTGGGGATATTATGAATGCAATAGTTTTTCATGCATGGCATTAGAATTGCATACTGTCCAGTGAAATTTCGAAGTAGCCAGGTGAATGGGATAACCAGATAAAGAAAAGCATGGGTAATAGAAAACATATGACAATTAGAACGTATATTAGTTTAAGAGAACACAGCATGAGAACATCTGAGTGTAACAAGAAAGGAAAGGTCCTGCTGACTGTGCACAGAGCAGAGATCCTCCAGCTAGCGCCAGCCTCAGCCAGGAGAGTCAAACACCACACCACCATCGGAATGTGGTTATCCTGTTTCTGGACATCCTGCAGTACCAGCTGGCTGCCTTTGCACCATGCAGCCCATTAATCCACAGTCTTGATCCCCGAGTGTTGACAATGCATATATATCATTATGGCGTATCATATCTTACCGAAAGCACAGCAAGCAAATGGGGAAAAGCAAGCACTAACACCACCTAAGCTCTGGTTAATCTTTCACTAACAGTTGCACTTGTCTGTTCTCGTAGAATCAGATCCAAAAGTTTGTGGAATGACTAGAAGAACTCCAGAGAAGTCAACAAGTCTTTGAATTATTTCATGATTATATATACTGCAAAATGCAGAGCAAGCTTCTTGGGACTGGTAGAAATGGGCCGATTCCTGTTGCTTTAATGTTTCTCATTCCTTTAGCTATACTGTATGATCTTTCCCCTATTTATCTTTTTCAAAATGGAAAGAAATACAGGACTGGAAGGGATTTCCTGAGTAACCAAGTGTAAACTCCTGCCACCCATGGGAACAATAACATAGAAACCTTTTCATTCCTATTTAGTTCTTCAGGATATGGACTGGGCCTTCTTTCTGAGGAACACTCTGCAACTCAAAAATACACACAAATGCCAAGAAAGCCAGAGCTGATTAAAAAAAAGAGAGAGATAAATAATACAGATGGTCCAGGCTGCCCACTCCAAACATGTTATGATCCATGTCACTTGCTTATAGATTACTTTGAATCGCTTATCTCCGCCTTTGTGGCTAATGGCCTGGAATAAAAAATTCTCACGTTCAGGCATAAAGACGACAAGCAATCCTACAGAGAAAATTAGTAGTCACGACTATAGCTTCTCCTCTGGACTTCCCTGTGGTGGTTCTATAGGTTTTCCTGTTGTTGCAAGTGAACCCACTTGCAGCTGCCTGAGGAACAGCTGCCGTGATCCGGTCCAGCATTGTGGGAGCTCCTCCCGCGTGAAGAACTATCAGAAAGGCAGTGCTGTATGTCAGCTTCTGCTGCCGACCTGCAAAAATAACCCATTCTAATGAACAATACATAAGGCTGTCTGAAGCTTCCTTTGGCACTTATTGAATAAATAAATGATAATTAGATCAGAAGCATTATTGCAGACCTCATAGTCATTAAAACCAGAGCATTTGTAACAGGCTGGTTAAATGCCATCTCTCTCTAGAAGCCTATGCAAAGAAAGGATAAAAACTATTTCTGCTATCAATATTAGAAATAGTGCTGCTTATTCAGGTGGTTGTAGCTGAGATGTATGGTTTTGTTCCTACATATCTTAGATTCTTCTCCTGCTAATGATTTATGACAGGGGTTTGTATGTAGGCATGAAACTACTCGCTATGACAGGAGATGCTCTAGATACGGCTGCCCCAACTAAGGACCATTACAGTGTCAGTAACAATTCTCTGCAGAGTTTACAGAAATATTTTTTTCTGGTTATTTATTTATTAGCTCCCAATACTACATCGGTGCCTAAGAAAACCAAATCTACACTGAATCTAGATTTTTTGCTTGACAAATGGTCTGCAGTTGTTAGAAAAGCATGTTGATTTTTAAAGAATTGAGAAATTGGCTCTGGCAAGCTGTGGTAAAAAATACAGTTTTCTCTGCATTGATTTTTCAATATTTAGTGTGTATTCAGAATACATCCTCAATGCCATGCTATGCTTTATAGACGTGATATATGATTATACAGCTGTGACTAAGAAATGATGTATGAAATAAAAATCCCTGAACAATGCATTGGAAATACAGAGTCTGTAAGCTACCACATGCGCTGATAGCTGCTCTTTGTTGCACTCAGAAATAAGAAGGGAGCCAGTGCATTTCAGTAAGGATCCAAACACCAACTATATTAAAAACCTTTCAGAACATACAAACGTCCTCTTTAATGTGTATTATGCATTGTAAGATAAGGCTGAACAAGAGAGTCATTTGGGATCTTTGTTCAACCTGGGAAGGCAGGATGCTGAGTATCTATTCTAATCCCCTGTAAAGGGCCGAGAGCCGGAGGCTCTACGCCAGCAGCGCTCCCGGGCCAAGCCCGGCCCCTCCATCTTGTACCGGCATTTTTGCCCATTTGCAGCAGTAATCAAATCAGAATGACAATGCATTACATGCTTCTAGTATAAGCCTAAAACACACAGCAATAAGAAATTAATTTCACTGTGACTGCTGGCACATCACTGCAAGTTTTCCAACTTAAGCTGTCAGGGGAAAGAAAAAAAAAAAGGGGGCAAAAAGAAAACAACCACTCGTCTCTCAGTCACCGTCTTCCCAAAGACTGAAATGAAGCCGGCATAGCAGAGCCTGCTTTTTAGGTATCAAAAGAACAGCCTCACCAGCCAGCATCCAAGTTGTTTCTCCCAATCATAGGAAAGAAAATATTGAGCTTCTAAAATTTTTCATCAGATTTTAGTTGGAGTAATCAGATGAGACATAATTGAAGCTGCCTATGCAAGTTTTGACTTCCTTGAAAAGTTCCCTAAAAGTTGCTCTTCTGAGACTCATATACCTTCTCCTGCACTGTCAGCAAAACACTGCCCAGGCCTTGTGACTGTGCTGTTAAAAGTTTCCCTGCCTTTGCATTATGTCTGTGTTTCTTTTAACAAATGCAGCAGCAATTTCTGCCTTCAGCTTTGGTTTATACATTTCTTTCTACTGAGGAAACTTCTACTTGCTTCTGTATGCTTATAACACCTGTGGAAGTGGTGGAATATTTTTATTTCTGTGAAACAAACTGATCTTCCTGCCTCTGCCCTCCCACAGACCCCAAATGCCAAAGCCCTATCCTTCCACCTCCCTTCGCACACTCATCCAGCTCAGAGGGTGGCCGGAGCTGTACCAAGAGCCCCGCGATGACAACGGGCCCACGGGCAGCCTGGGTGGGTCAAGCGCAAGCGAGGTGACAAGTTGGGTGCAAGGTCGGTCAGGGAGCCTCAGGTGCTGGCCAGGGAGCAGGGCCAGGGTTGCCCCGGGCCAGTGGCTGCGTGGGGCAGGGAAGGACACACAGTGCCCTGGCAGCTGCCGTGGTGCGTTTTCTCCACGTCAGCAAAGGAAAAAATGCTAAAAATAAGCATCCCCCAATAAGAACAGACTTTAATTTTTCTATTGGCATTCTTTAATGGATGTGATTCTAAAGTATAATCAAATATAAAAATTATTAGGTATACTTACTGTACAGACAAGAAATTACTTTTGTCTAAGTGGGGCTGGAAGGGGATAAGCAAATCCACAGTGCTGCTGCACAGTCTTTATATGCTGGTGGAAACGTGGGCGGAAGTTCAGCAGTGATAAAATTACCAAACTTCATTAACAGCTGCGTTTGTGAACGGAGAGTTTGTGTATAATTGTTTGCAAAAAAACCCAGCACCAGCAGACAGCATTGGAGAGGACCCTGAAAAAGGATTAAATCAGGGCTCCAATCAGTGTGTGGATATTAAACCAGATCCTCTAATAATCTGTTGTGTATTGAACCCCACCATAATCCTTCACATGGTCCTGCTGGAAGAGCACAGTTTCTTTTGTATATCCTCTTTAGCAAAGGCTGCCTGCTGGAGAGACTGCATCAGTTCACACTGTGAACACACCACCGCAATTCAGATAGGATCAGAAATCCACAGCATCATTATTATTGTTATTAGTCTCTTAACAAAAACTTCTCAGGACGCTATTAATAACTAAAATAATAGAATCACGTCACACAGTCCTCCCAGCAGCTCTACACTGGGATCACTGCCGTAATGGCCCAGCAGCGCACTGTGCAAAACAAGCCCAAAACAAGCCCAACACAGAGCAAGAGAAGTCATAGTGTGAGCTGTGCCGTACTGTCCACACTCATCGCTCTCCCTAATGCAGTCACCCCAATCACAGAGTAGAAAAAAGCATACCTGGTACTTCAACAGACCACTGCAGACTTGAACAGATTCAAACTTTTTGCTTGCAGACTGGCAGGGAAAACCGAAACCATTGTAAAGCAAAACTTTTATCTTTTGCTTAATGGCATTCTCTGAGCTCTAGCGTAGCTCAGCAAATGGTCAAGATACTCAAGCTTGCTTTCTCCATAAAAGATCTGTTAATTCAAAATCAGAGTAGACAACACTAATTCTGTGGTGCCTTATGAAGAGAGTTTGGCTAACCCTTTTCTTTACAGAGAAACCTCTGGTCTCTTTTCATTCTTGTGCCTCAGTAGGTCCAAGTCCTCTTAGCTATTCTCTTTAAGTTTCTGTAGAAGGTTTACATTTTCTTTCTCTGAACTCTGTCTGAATTTCTCACATCCACCTTCCTCTCACAGTAAAGCACAGATCGCACAAGTGGCACTATGTGGAATACATTTCTAATTTTGTCTGCAGATGAATACTGCTAAGCTGATGAGAACTTTTTAGACACCGGCAGCTTCCACTGACGTCAACTGGAATTGCAAGTTTGCAGTCAATTTAGTCCACTGCAACTAAAAGCACCCTTGGGCCACTGATCTCTAATCTTCTTCCTCCCTTAGCATTTTCCTTCTCAAATTGCACAGTGCATTCTTTATTTAGCACATACTAACTCCATACGGTAATGTGACTCATGTTACATATGCCAATTGGCAAAATCTGTTTTTTTAAATACTTGTCCATTACAAATTGTGACATTATAATGATAAACTACAAATATTGGTAAAAGGATTGGTAAAAGACCAGTCATTGTTATTTAATTATTTTAATATCAATCAGAATTAGGCTTCCAAATTCTGATGAGTTATGGAATAATAGCCATTAGTTACTCCATTAGGAAGATATTACTGCATGCTGTTGTTGCATTCTAATTCCCTAAAAGCTCTAATACAGTGTCTGTACGCATGCAGATAGAGCAAGGGTATGTGAAAGAGCAGCACAGTAGTCAGAAGGAATACTAAATTAACACACAACAATGGGCACCTATGTTTCTGGACAGTAGCTTGGAAGGTGAAAAATCAAAACCTGAAATTCTTCTTTCAGTGGTATCAGGATGTACATAACTGAAAAGTCCCAAATGAAACAATCCATTAAAATAAAAAGAAAGATCGAGTAACTTATGCAGGAAACTTGACCTTTTAATTCTCTGAGAAAATTGTGCATACAATATATAGAGTACATAAGACGCACAATGACATCCACAATCCAGAAATTATACAGCAAATATGAAAGGAGAAGGAAAATGATAATTCACTAGGAGGTTTCAACAGAAATAGAATGATATATATTTTTAATGAAACTGCATGAAACAGCTTGGCATTAAGACCAAAACCTGCCATTCAGTGGAACGATACAGAAATATAAAACAGAGAACTAATTCAAAATATGCATGGGATTTGGGAACACGGCTTTGTGATCGGTATGATGTATGAGTGTCAGCCTCAGAAAAGAAATACCAAAGTAGTAATGGGAGCTGAGGCTTAAGATTTCTCAGTATGTCCATTTTAGTTACAAAAGATTTTTATGCTTCATTTCAGTCATTATTTAAACATTGTTATTTCTGCAAACATGCCACACCGAGATAAGGTTTCATGCTGTACCACATCAAAATGCAGATTGGTGCAGAACGTCGGAAAGTGCCTTTATTGAGGTAACTTTATTAAGCCGTAGAGGAATTGAAATTGCAAATTCTTAAAGAAAGGGAGGCAGAGGGAGAAGGAGGAGAGATATGTAACGCTCTCTTTAATCATGGGATTTGCACATCAGTACAGTTATGATCTAAATAAAGTTTCTAGAGTCATCAGGATATTATACTGTAGCTGCTTCATTTAATCTAATGGTTTCCATTTAGGTAATTTTCATACATTTTAATGTATTTAATGATCACCTTCCCTTGGCTGATTTACTATCTCTGAAACTATATTGTACTTTATCCTCAAGATTTGGGATTCCAGACAATGATACGGAGAGAAAGACCTAGAAAGTTTAGTAAAGATGCTATTTTGCATTTTAAATTCCCATTAAACATGCTATTTTACTAATGTAGAAAAGCCTAAATATAATTTCAACCTGTAGAAAAACAATACTCGAGAGACTTACAGCGAATGAACTTGACCTAGATTTTGGATTATTTCACTCTAACAGAAACTGATGAAATTTCAGACTCTGACAGCAAAGGAAAATGAGCAGGAACTGCAATTCTACATTCAATATTTGGCAAATATGAACCCTTGCTAAGCTGACTGCCCGTCTCCACAGCAGGCTAAAAAGAAGCCCATTCTCTGAACGTGCTTTGGCTTACCTAGAGAGGGGAGCACGTTCTAGCTGTGGTAAGAGCAGTACACGGATTATCACGCCTCTGAGCTGCTGCTCAGCACAAACACATCCCTATCATACGAGCACAAGCAGCGCAGCCTTCTCACAACAGGCTGGAAATACCTCCGAGGCTCAACAAGGAGAAAGCGTCTTCCTCAGCAGAGATCCTCCTTCCTCACCCTGCCGTCACGCGATTCTGGACTGTCCTGACCCAGCAGAGCAGCATCCCCCAACCACTAAACACCAACCAGCTCTCCCAAACTGTTTTATCACTGTGATACACCAAAGTGTTGTCTGAACAGACAAAGTGAGGGCATAGCATTGCACCAGACATTTTAAAACTAATTAGAATGCAGAGCTGCTATGACTGCATGTGCAAATGAGGTAATTACGAATGCAAATGACTAATTACGTTCACCTGCTTGTGCAGTTACGCGCTTCTTGTTGGGCAGTTCAAATAATTGTGTGTGCAAATTAGACACACAGCTGGATGCAGACTTTACACTAGCAATTATGCACTGAAAGTTGGGTGAGGATTCAAAGGGTTTTTTGAGTTATGGTTTTGGTTTTG
Organism: Ciconia boyciana; assembly: GCF_034638445.1. NCBI lineage: Eukaryota > Metazoa > Chordata > Aves > Ciconiiformes > Ciconiidae > Ciconia > Ciconia boyciana. The sequence continues at coordinate 36,921,137 of NC_132942.1, read as the reverse complement.
TATTTTAAAAATACAATATAATACAAAAATACAATGACATAATTTCACAGGTACTTGAAAAAAATGTCTGAGTAGTACTGTAACCCGAAGGATACAAGGAAGTAGTAGATACACATTTCATATATACACTTTAGGAAAGGAAAAATTTTGCTAAAATTATAACTGGGGAAAAGGGAGAAAACATCACCAAATTTTGAATGTCTGGATAGATTTAGCTAGTAGCAGATAATGAGATTGTGACATTCACACTAGAAAATATATAATAATTAGAAAATGCAAAATGTCTTGGAGAAGTTTTACAGTCCAAATAACTCTACTGTGGGACTATAGATCTGAGCAATATAAGGCTAAGATACCAACAGCATAAAAGTTCAAACATACTTAGGCCGGTGATTTAGGGGACCAAAAGCAAAAGAAAAAAAAAAAAAAGTTGTCTGTCATATGCATAACATATGTATGGTCAAAGGTTTGCTGGTTTGGGTTTGTTGGGTTTTTTTGTTGTTGCTTTTTTTTTTTTTTTTTTTTTTTTTGGCAGGGGGAGGTTAAATTAAATGCAGGATATGCTTTTAGACTTGTAAAAAGGGCACTGGATTTAGCAGTACCTGAAACCATTGTTCAGCTTTGTGTTCATAAAAGAAAGTCCTTCTAGATGCTCTCTCAACTGCTTGTTCAGACATTGCAGTAGTTCTGCAAATGCTTTTCTTTATTCTTAACCCTGTGGGATTTATAGTTCTCATATGCTAATCTTTGGTTATTTTAAGTCCAGCTAATCATTCAGCATGTGTGTGCCACAAATATTTACAGCACTCTAAGTATAAAAACAAAAACTCTTCAAGGTATATACAAAGTTCATGGTGAGGTTTTGATTATAACTGGAAATACTCAATCAGGATCATTTCTGGATTATCAATAATAAAATAGCTCCCTAGTAGAAACAACAAAAATGTTTCTGTTTTCTTTTAGTTCCTGATGATATCGAGTCTCTGACAGCAACAGTAGCTACAGCACATTAATGTTTTAATCTAATGCGTTTCAGAGAAGGAACTTAAAATAAATAAATAAATAAATAAATAAATAGATCTTCTTCCTTAGTCCAAAGCCTAGCATCAGCATACAGATGACACAGAAGTCAGGATCTCCTACTATCACCTCTAGCAGCCTCCCAACAGAAAAGTCAGTTAAAACATATGACAGCGTACACCCTACAGGTGCCTAAATTGACAGAGAAAGAGAGCAAGAGTGCGCAGAGACCTGCCGAGAAGGAGCCTTCGTAGTACCTGAACAATTGCCTAACAGAAGCCTTGAACAGGCAGCAGCAGGGCCACTGTCCATCCATTCCACATCCCATTGACAAGTCAGCAATGTTTTGCAGTCAACAGCCTCAAATATCGCTCGTCATCTTAGCAGCTTCTTTAAAATTAGTATCTTGTGTCTTGACGAGAGCACTATATTAGAGATATATACTTTAAAACAGGCTTGCAAGCTGGGATTTTGCTCAGCTCTAACATCCGCTTCATGTTCTCTCTCACACATGCACACCCGCCATCAAATATAGTCCACCTCCCTTGAAGAGAAGGGGTACTGCATAAAACGGCCAAGGGCTGGCAGCACGCGTATGTTCATTACAGCCTGCATGCAAACTATCAGCGCGCTGCTGCAGATCTCACAGAGCTTTGTGAAGCACACAGAGAATGTACAATGCGAGTCGGGTACTAGTTACCAGCAGCTCACTTGGGTCGGAGATCAGCTCCAATGAGAATATAATACCAGTACGTGTTGCAAGGATGTTTTATTATTCCTTTCTTGCAATGAAATTTTTATTTATGTAGTCATTTTTAAAACTAAATAAAAACAAACTAAATGGACTTGATTTATTTTTATCTTCATTATAATAGAACATAACACATTGTTAAAATAATGCTGGGTGATTAGCCCTTTAGTAAGCAAACTTATGGGCAAATTAGTTACAAAAACAGATACAACATTTTGGGTGAAAAAAATTTTAATTCTTCAGAAAATAATTCAACTCACGATCACTCAGAGAACTGGGTAGATTGAAGAATTTGGTTTGTCACCAGAACGGATTTATTCTGAGTTTATGAATTCCTAATAAGGCTTCTTTTCACAATTAATGATAATTATCTTTTTAAAATTTAATCATTTACCTGAGTATTTCCTACCTATTAGATATCATTAGTAAGTAAGAATACTTCTTGCAGTGAAGGTCTCCTAACTGTCTCGTAACTGGCTGCAGCAAAGACACAGCAATTAATCTTGGAAATACTAAAAAATTTTTAAACCACACTCGCAAGTTAAATATAAAAGAATGGACAAGATTTCCTTCATACCCTGCATCCTACCAAATAATAACAGTTAGAGAATGAAAAGGAAAGGAACATTTTCCAACACAAAATCCAAAATAGGTCCCTTGTAGAAGTCTGTAGGAAGATGGAGGAACCCACAACTTATCTACTTAGGAGAAGAATCCATGCGAGCAGCTCTCCCATGCATTCATCTCATTCCTGCACCCTCTTCCGTTGTGCTGCAGCCCAAAGTAACCTAAGAACTGTATAAACAGGGGAAAGAGGCGTGCGTTCTTGGAAGCTGTTCTTCTTTTGTTCCCACTAAAACCATCACTTCTGCTCACAAACAGTGACAGTGTAACTGCTCTCAGTTAGCAACGAGAACAGCAAAAAAAACAATTCAAAATTAATTTATCACTGGTTTAATTCACTGCATTCAGACATTCATCTCTTCCAAACAGACATGATAATGTGATTAGTACAAACGATATCAGGCTAGTTATAGGACATTTAGGAATACAGGACAGTATTTATTTCACACAGTGCAATGTATCTTTCTGTTTTTGTTATCCCCAAGCAGGGCTGTTTTGGTTGCAAAGATATCTCAAAAATGTGCTCTACAGTCTTCCCCTCCTTCCCAAAAGACTGTAATTTTTTTCTTTTTTTTTGGCATGTGACAGCACATTTTCCTGTTGGAAACAGGGATATGTTTTAATAGTGAAACAAGAGATGTATTCTCATGGAATAACCACATTTTTAGTGCTTTTCTTTGCTCTCAGTCTTTGAAAGGCCTGGAGAACTATTTGATCTCTGCACTTCCCTGAGTTTTGCAGCAGTTTTTTTTTTTTTTTTTTTTTCAAAAACTGCAGAAGAGCTGGAACTAGGAGATGTCTGATTTAAGGCAAATAGTTCTCAAAGATAGGACGCCTATACTTACAGCGGTAACTCCCTGAGTGACCGTTCAAGCATAACAACAGGAGTACACACCCATGCCTTTCCAAGACCAACTCTAAGATTCTTAATCATGCATATTTTGTTATTTTAACTGTGATGTGCTGGACATACACTGCTCCTTCACAGCTCGTATACATCAAAACCATACTGAAATTGCTAAGGGTATAGCATCAGAATTTGCACACCAAGTGATTCAGTAGGATCAGAGTATAAATAGATGTGGTCAAAGTATTCAGATGAAGTATTTATCCAAGCTATCTGAGAATAAAACTGAATGCTTAAGTTTAGGTCATCAAAAATATATAGATGAGCTATATAGTACAGGAATGCTTTAAAAATACCAATTACATCTAGAAGTGGAAAAAGATATTGCCTTAACAGAAAAATATCCTTCCTGCTTAAAAGATTTTAACAGACTAGATGCACTTGGGCATTTTTTTTACTTTTTTTGAAAATTGGGCTAATCTTCAGTCACTTGTTTCTCAAATAAAAAATTCTTTCAGAATAGTAGTGTTTTAATTTTACTCTTAAACTGACTGATGAATGCCAGAAAAGCAAGTCAGAGAGATGTGTGAAATTGCCTGCATATATCTCAGAGAAAAAAAAAAGAAACTGTTAATAGTTTTTGCAGTACAATATGACTACATCTGTGAGACTTGCAAAAGGGATAAGCACCCACAACTGTAACTACTAAACTAAAATGAAGCATGCTTAGTTTAATCTAAAATTTAATGGCAAGAACATGGTCATGTTTTGGAGCATACTTTGAGTTGGATACAAATTACTTTAAAAGACAGCAAGATCAGAATATCTCCTTTGGAAATACTTTCAATAAGGAGACCAAAGGGATTATGTTCCATTCCTTACTCTTAGAAAATGTTAACAGGTAGGTTAGATGATTTAACAAATACTGTTTTAATGAGACATCACTTTAATGCTTGCTGCTGCTAAGGTCATATATGTTCTGTGTGTCTACTGCTCAGATTTCCTACCCAACAAGATTCCTTACCTTTAATGAAGCAGCTACATGAAACTGTCATTTTTTTCTTTCATAATTGTTCTCAACCATGGAAGACCCAAGGTACCTAATGATCTCTACTTATCATTTTTTGGAAGGAAAGAAAAACTGCTAGACTATAGGTCAAACTACATCCTCAAGTATGTTAATGTAAACCAGGGAAAACAAACCAACCGACCAACCAACCAACCCCTAAGAGAGATTCTGAATTGCATTAATTCAGTCAGATAAAGAAATATGGCCACACTATTGAACCAAGAAATGACATACCTTCATCTCACTCTGCATCACAGGTGAACCAAAGTAACATCAAGAGCAGGAAGAATTCATCCCTGTCTGATTTAACATCATAGAGATCTCATGTTTCCCATGCTCAGCAGCTACATGGGAGGGTTTCCACACAGGCAGAGCAAGAAGCATGGGCTCTCTACAACAGAGAGGATGAGACGGAGGTTCTGGCAAACTCAGATGAGAAGTAGCGGCCTGAGAAAAAGTATCTCCTTGACCTCGGTATAGTTTGGATCAGGTCCAGGTAGGGCAAAGAAAGGAAGAATGGCACAGCCAACAGCACAATAAATTCAGCATGAATTCCTGACAGAGACTGATTAGTTCTAATTGCTCTGTGAAAATAAGAAAGTTTGCTGTCTTTCCACTTCTTTAGTATGAAAAAGGCTGAGTACAGCCCTCAAAGGCTCTAAGAAAGTCTCCACTACTCGAAGATTTTGGAGTCTTGCAGTAAGGAACATTACAGTAAAAAAAACGCCTTGCAGTAAGAAAATGCTAACAATCCAACCATATGCTAGATTTGCTCTTTTATATTTCTTCCTCTTTCAAATATTACTTTTAAAAGATTATGCATATAGCATCTTTTTAAAGTTCAGTGACTGTCCAGACATTCTGTTAAATATCTTTCTCAAAATTGTTCTAGAAATCCCTTTGTCACATTGATTCGTGTTCAAAAGCACCTTTCCCATATCCTAACTGAGTAATTGAAAGCATCCCTTCAAGCTTCACTTTTTAGAAATAAACACTCCACTCAACTTTAGCTTTTTCCCACATCTTTCCAGGAACTGACTCTTTATGACAAGCAGGAGTTTCCTTTTACTGAAGATCATTTGTCAGAACAGAATGATACTCTGCAAAATAGGTAATAAAACTGAAGAATTAAACCAAAAAAAGATAATCTATCATCCAAACTGAAGAAGGAGAAAAGAAAAAGTAGCACAAATCATTTCAGCACTACTAAAATGGTACTTTATTTCAAGGAGTTGAACTACTTTCTTTTGAGAGACACTGGGTGCCTTCTTACCCATTTCAGCATCATTCCCCTAACATACTGTGCTCTTTAAGAGCATATCAAGGATATACAGGCGTAAATAAGTGTCTTCAGAGACTCACAGAAACTGGCAATGGTACAATTCTGCTACATTATTATGAATTCACAAGGGCTTGGGCCCTCTTGCCCAAAGCCACACTGTTGTACAGTATTATCATACAGACAGTCTTCTGAGAGGGCTCTTTAATGTCATTTTCTTGAGAGGTAAAGGCAGAGGTTACTATACTACAGGGCTGACCTTTTCTGAAAGCCCAGACTGGTTCTGCCACTGCTTCATCTCATTCCCATTTAGCTTCTCCAAAGCCCTAATTTAGTTCTAAGCCTATCCTGATTTTATGCTTATTGTTTCGTTTCTTCATATTGATCTTGCTTTTCTACATTCCTTCCTATTCAGCAAAGAGGAGCACACCAGCATGTATTCTTTTCAGTCTATGTATAATATACAGGCTATATATAGATGTGCATATAGACATTTTGGAAAGCCGCCTGTCCCCTTAACGAGCATAACTGCTGAGCACTTGGAATAAATACGATGTAGACCTGAGTGATCTTAGAGCGCTGCAATTACAGTTTTTACCAGGATGAAGCATATGCGCTCAGTACATATCTGGCTTAAATAATCACAGAATCACAGAATTGTATAGGTTGGAAAAGACCTTTAAGATCATCAAGCCCAACCGTAAACCTAACACTACCAAGACCACCACTACACCATGTCCCTAAACACCTCATCCAAACGTCTTTTAAATACTTCCAGGGATGGTGACTCAACCACTTCCCTTGGCAGCCTGTTCCAATGCTTGATAACCCTTTCAGTGAAGTAAAATTTCCTAATATCCAGTCTAAAACTCCCCTGGTGCAACTTGAGGCCATTTCCTCTCGTCATATCACTTGTTACCTGGGAGAAGAGACCGACCCCCACCTCGCTACAACCTCCTTTTAGGTAGTTGTAGAGCATGATAAGGTCTCCCCTCAGCCTCCTTTTCTCCAAGCTAGACAACCCCAGTTCCCTCAGCTGCTCCTCATCAGACTTGTGCTCTAGACCCTTCACCAGCTTCATTGCCCTTCTCTGGACACGCTCCAGCACCTCAATGTCCTTCTTGTAGTGAGGGTCCCAAAACTGAACACAGTATTCGAGGTGCGGCCTCACCAGTGCCGAGTACAGGGGCATGATCACTTCCCTAGTCCTGCTCGCCACACTATTTTTGATACAAGCCAGGATGCCATTGGCTTTCTTGGCCACCTGGGCACCCTGCTGGCTCATATTCAGCCAGCTGTCAACCAACACCCCCAGGTCCTTTTCCACCGGGCAGCTTTCCAGCCACTCTTCCCCAAGCCTGTAGCTTTGCATGGGGCTGCTGTGGCCCAAGTGCAGGACCTTGCACTTGGCACTGTTGAACCTCATACAATTGGCCTCAGCCCATCGATCCAGCCTGTCCAGATCCCTCTGCAGAGCCTTCCTGCCCTCAAGCAGATCAACACTCCCGCTCAACTTGATGTCATCTGCAAACTTACTGAGGGTGCACTCGATCCCTTCATCCAGATCATTGATAAAGATATTAAACAGAACTGGCCCAGCACAGAGACCGGCCGCCAACTGGAGTAAACTCCATTCACCACCACTCTTTGGGCCCGGCCATCCAGCCAGTTCTTTACCCAGCAAAGAGTACACCCGTCCAAGCCATGAGCAGCCAGTTGCTCCAGGAGAATGCTGTGGGAAACCATGTCAAAGGCTGTACTGAAGTCTACATAGACAACATCCACAGCCTTTCCCTCATCTACTAGGCGGGTCACCTTGTCGTAGAAGGAGATCAGGTTGGTCAAGCAGGACCTGCCTTTCCTGAACCCATGCTGGCTGGGCTTGATCCCTTGGTTATCCTCTACATGCCACGTGATGGCACTCAGGATGATCTCCTCCATCAGCTTTCCCGGCACCAAGGTCAGGCTGACAGGCCTGTAGTTCCCCGGGTCCTCCTTCTGGCCCTTCTTGAAGATGGGTGTCACATTTGCTAATCTCCAGTCAGCTGGGACCTCCCCCAGTTAGCCAGGACTGCTGGTAAATGATGGAAAAGGGCTTGGTGAGCACTTCTGCCAGTTCCTTCAGTACTCTCGGGTGGATCTCATCAGGCCCCATAGATTTGTTGAGTGTCTAAGTGGTACAGCAGGTCACTAACCATTTCCCCCTGGATTATGGGGGCTCCATTCTGGTCCCCGTCCCTATCTTCCAACTCGGGGGGCTGGGTACCCAGAGAACAATTGGCCCTGCTATTAAAGACTGAGGTAAATAAGGCATTAAGTACCTCAGCCTTTTCCTCATCCTTGGTCACTGTGTTCCCTCCCCCATCTACCAGGGGCTGGAGATTCTCCTTAGCTCTCCTTTTGCTGCTAATGTATTTGAAGAAGTATTTTTTGTTGTCTTTTACAGCAGCAGCCAGATTGAGCTCTAGCTCAGCTTTGGCCCTTCTCATTTTCTCCCTGCACAGCCTTGCTACACCTTTGTGGTCCTCCTGAGTTGCCTGCCCCTTCTTCCAGAGGTCATAAACTCTCCTCTTTTTCCTGAGTTCGAGCCAGAGCTCTCTATTCAGCCAGGCCGGTCTTCTTCCCCGCCGGCTCGTCTTTCGGCACCTGGGGACAGCCTGCTCTTGTGCCTTTAGGACTTCCTCCTTAAAGAATGTCCAGCCTTCCTGGACTCTTTGCCCATTAGGGCTGCCTCCCAGGGGACTCTGTCGACCAGTCTCCTAAACAGGCCAAAGTCTGCCCTCCGGAAGTCTAAGGTAGCAGTTTTGCTGACCCCCCTCGCTGCTTCTCCACGTATCAAAAACTCTATCATTTTGTGATCACTCTGCCCAAGACGGCCTCCAACCATCACATGGCTCACAAGTCCTTCTCTGTTCGTGAACAACAGGTCCAGTGGAGCACCTTCCCTAGCTGGCTCACTCACCAGCTGTGTCAGGAAGTTATCTGCCACACGCTCTAGGAACCTCTAGAATCCTTTAGCTGTTGAAAGGCTACTCATGATAGAGTACCAATACGGCTCTCTCCAGGCAACGTGAGCTGTGTGAGAAGACTGAAGCGCTATGTTCATGTGAAATCAATTAGTTTATAGCTACAGATAGATCAGTCACATACTTCTTTATACAGTTACTTGCATTGTATGGTACTGGAAGTTTACCCTTCCTGCAATAGTGCTTTTATGAAAAATAACATATTCTTGTAGAATACTAGTCAAAGGTCTGTTGTCACTACAGTCTATTGCCTTGCTATTCACAATAACCCTTAATCAAGGGAAGACCTAAAACAACTGCTCCATGCCTCTGCAGGCTTAAGCAACGTACTGGAGCCTTGCCTTGTAACCTTGATGTTGCTGTGTCTTAAAAGAGTATCTCCATGGAAATCATTAAGTGCTGGAGTAGTAGTGGGCTCACTGATTGCACCATTGTGCTCCTCCTTGTTCTGCTCTTCATTAGTAAGTCAACTACAAAACAAATAAATCCTTTACAACAATGTCTTAAACCATCAAAAAGTCTGTCTTGCTTTTGGGTAATTCAAGTTGCAATAGCTAATGTGGAGACACGTTAACAGGCAGACTCCAGGCTTCTATACACCAGGATAATTGAAACATGTCACAACTAATTAGCAAGTCAAATTACTTTTCTGCAAGGTGACCTAATAATGCAATCTGTCAAGACAGCAATATGTGCCATCCCAATCTTTGGCCCAAAATCAAAGTTGGTAAGACCACTGCCGCGTATCATTGAAGATCTTATGTTGTTCTTCTCACTCTTCCCTTATTTGTCTAAACTAACATGCCAACAGATATGAAAAATGTTTAAACAATGTCACAGAACAAAATTCTGGCTAACATTTAATTAGAATTACAGTTTATCATAGCTTATCATCAAGGTGCACAGTGGCTTTAAATACCACAATTACTGTGCTGGATGAATTAATCTCAGCTTTTTAGTATAAACGTGAGTCTACAGCATGCGTGACTCAAAGATAAAAGCACTGTACAATCCAAAGATACATCATCTGAATGAGAATAAGCAATACCCCAAGCTGCAAACTCTGTAGCAGCGTTCCCAGATGCAGGTTAGAATAATGACAAGAAAGGCAAAACTAATCTTAAGTCTGAGTCAGGAGCTTTTGGGTTTGTTTTTATCTTTTTAAACATGATTCCTTTTAAATAGGATATCTAATTTGCAGTATTGAAAGCTGCCCTCAGAAACTGAGAGGAATAACTGAACAGATTGATGAAGAGTATCGAAAATACTCAAAACAATCCCAAAAGTCTGCTAGACATCCAATAATTTGCGGTACTGCAATAAGCATCCATTAACATAACAGAGAGGCATTCTCTTTGAATTGCAGTTCAGAATACTTTGAACTCTACATATTCTTTGTTATTTCAGAATATTGACCACGTCTATTTTTAAAATATATCAAATCAGTTCCTAAATATAAATGAACAGTATATTCAGACTATCAGTCTTAACAAAATACTCATCCAAAATGATCACAGTCAGATCTGCAGAAACAGCAATAGCATAAATGATAAACCTAATGCTATTCCACAGTTTTCTTGCTCTACTAACATTTATTTTTATTTTCCTTTCTGAAGGAGATACCAAAATTTTCATCAAAAGGTACAGTAGATTCATACCACAGTAATAATATTCTTCGTATACACCTCCCAAATATATTTTAATGACTTAGTGTGACTTATAAGAAATGTATTGAATTCCCTATAAAAGAGCCATATTTATGAATCTGTTTTCAATACAGAGTATAAAGGGATCTGTCAAGAAACAGTTGCAATATCAGTGGTGCAGAAAAACTGCAGTGCTATTTGCTGAGCTAGTTCTATGACCAAGTTAAGGATATAGCTATGATTTTTCCACTACATTGGCTATGACCATCTCAAACTTTTCTTCTTTGCTCCCTCTTCAGCACAGAACTGTGGCTTTTTTTCCCCATTGGTTACTAGCGCTGCTACTGTTTTAATCTGAAAAAAGTGAGAACCGGGTACACAAGCTTTGTAACCTATTTAACAAATCTTAAAGCTGCCCTATCAGAACATAAGTGCTAAAGGGTTTTTTGAAAGTCTATGTGAAGCATAGAGCCAGATTAGACCATCTGATAGAGATTTAGATCACAGTGTACAGCTAGCATCTGTGTTTCAATCTGCAAAACACTAATGGAAAAAATTCGACATATTTCATTGTAGAATCCCCTGAACAAACCAGAAGATCCAGCTAAATAAAGATTTAAATCCACTCAGTGCATTCACAGCATACTGATGTCATACACATTTGAAAGGGGATAGGCAGGAAGAAAGAATATATTGAACTCTTAAAATCTCGGAGACTATTAATTCATCTCTAGAATAAATCCAGGCTCTAGTTCACCATACCCATATGTTAACCAATATTTTGAGTATTACTGACAGGTCTTGAAACAAATCTGCTATCCACAAACAAGTAAAACTGATTACTGTTTGTACCAGCACAAACAGTACTGCCTTCCTTTATTAGCTGAGGGGAGCAATATTCCTTCAGAGCCCGTTTGCAATTGTCTTGTGAAACTGAACCTCCTCCTCTCTATACAAATACAGACACAGACACACGGCACCACTGCTATCACCCCTCTGATGCAGACAGAGACTGGCTTTATTTCCTTCATCACCAAATATACCTTGACACACAATATACCTTGGCTAAAATCTGAATTCTTTAACAACTCATGGTACAATGCTGTGTGAAAAACACGCACAAGCCATACTTAGCATTTCTCTGACAAAAGCACTGTTGTTGGTTTCAATTTATGCTCATTAATTCAATGTTGAATTGCTTTGTATGTTAGCCACTCACAGCTAGTCCAACCTTTCGAAAAGAGCCAAAACTTTGATCTCATTTAATAGATTATCATATTGCATTCTGCAGGGCAGTGGAAAAAAAACTTAAGAAAATTCTAAAAAAGCTGTTTCAGGTACTGGTAGTAGTCCATCTGAGGTAGGCAGAGTAAGTTGATTTCTTTGCAGGGAACCTGACTGGTTTTCCGCATTTTAGCCTGAGAACACTAGGATGGAGGAGGCAAAAAAGTAATGAATAAGAAAAAATACGCAGGGAAAGACCGAAAATTAATTTGTCAGTGTAGGTGAGAGAGGAGCCACACTGTAGAAATACAAAGAAGAACAACAGAGATTGCAACAGAGACAGCAAAGGAGGTAGAATAATACTGAAGGTAATAACAGATTGTGGAATAAAGACAAATGTCTTGAGGGCTTGAAACAATAAAGTAATTCTTGAAGACATTTTATAATGCTACAAAACTTAACATAAGGAAAAATACAGAAGCTATAAAAGCAAGAGAAATTGTAACAGAGAGGATAAAGATGAGACAACATAAAGATCAAAGAACACGATGCTTCAAGCAATAGACAGCAATGTCAAAGATTTTCCAAGCTCTCAATAAGTAAGAAAAGAAGTTAAAGCTTGTCTCTGAACTGACCTGTGCTCGTCTGAACACTACTAACTATTTTTCTTTGGATGAATTTACAGCTATAGGAAACTGGATTGCAAGACAACTCTTACCGTTTCCTACAGTTTTAAGGTATGAGCAGTTGAAGCCAACTCAAAAGCCTACTGGAATCTATGACTACAGTAGGATGTAGTATGACTCAAAAGGAGCAGATGTCTCAAGCAAATAAATCAGTTGGTGCTAAGTATCCAACTTTGACACTTAGACCACTCCACTATGTGAACCAAAGCATCTCAATAACGACTTTCAGGTTATTCCTTCAAAATCATACTTCTGGTCTCAGCTACAATACTAATGTAGGCACACCTTACAATGGTTGCATTTATGAGCTTTAAGACCACTGAAGAGGCAAAGAAGTCCCTTTTATTCAGCTAAGTCCATTGCATATTTTTGCCTCTGCACACTCTCTTATTTGGTACAGCACATGGAGTTACAAAATATACTATTCTAGCTGATTATGTTAATTCATAATGCATAATAGTTGGGTTTTGGTTGTTGGGTTTTTTTGTTTCTTCGGGGGTTTTGTGGTTTTGGTTTTTTTGTGGGTTTTTTTTGGTTTTTTGGTTTGTTTTTTTTAGAAAGGGCAAAACTTTACAACAGACAGGACTCAGACAGTGACAGCTGTAAATCTACTCATTCAATCAAATGAGAAGTGCTCCCTTAAAGATTTTTCTGTGACACCATCTTTCAGAAAGGAGACCTTGTTATCATTCCTCCAAAAGGTTAACAGGATCTTAATTTCATCTTTAGTTTTACAAAAGAGAATAGCTTCACACAGAAAGAGAAAGGAGCCAGACAAAGTGCCCTGGCATTAAGATAAAATCAGTTTGTACAATAACTGCCTCAGAGTATGTGCTTCTGAGAGAATATTTTATTGAATAGTATTCCAGTCTACTGTACAAATGCTGCCACCTTCAAGAGTTACAAAACAAAAAGGTTAAAGATGTGAATTAGTGTATGTCCAGTAGTTCTTGAACAGTGAGGAAGATATTCTATTATACACTTGGGCTAAACTTCTACACAAAAATCCCTATATGATGCTATGCATAAGTCAGCAACAAATCTTGTAATGATCTGGTAAACTTTCCAGCTCCTTTACTATTAGGTTTATACCTCAGACTAAATGTAAACACATGGCACGTAACAATGTCATGGCTCTTACAGTATGAAATACATATATCAGAAAAAGAGGATCTTCATCAAGATCCTCATTTTCTGATATGAAAAACGTGCTTTATTTTGAATTTCACATATTCATCAGAAAAGCATCACTAGGCAACGCAGAGAACAATACCTTTCCTGCAGAATTTCAAGTGAGTCTGTTTTAAACAAACACTCTGGAAAGGACCCTCTGAAGGGATGGAGACATGTAGTGCCTCAGACCTCCTTTTCTTCCTTCATATAGCAATCATGTCTCCCTTTGTAGATCTGTCAAAGTCCTACAAGTTTACATTCCTGTAAGAATGCATTTGACAGGACATAAAACTATACTGCTGTCAAAAAAAAAAAAAAAAAAAAAAAAAGAAGGCGCTTTTCTCCCATATGCCAAAAAGATCAGCAGGAATCTCCTTATATCTTTCAGATACGTATCTTTCCAGAACCATTAAGTTATCTGTTGGACATAGGAGGAACATTGGGATCAGCCTTTGAGATATTACATGATACTTGGCCATATATGATGTCAGTGCTGGGCGGATGATTAATCACAGCTGAGTTAGGCTCAATTTCCCTTAAAAGGCAAGCCAAAGACTTTATCAGTTTTAATAATGTTCGCAGACACTTTGGACTGGTATAACAAAGTGGCTGTATCTCTGGTACATGACCTGAATTTGAATACCTTTCTCTGAAAGAAAGGAACTGAGACCAAATGCTATGCTTATCATAACTGAAGTTTAAAAATATGTGAAGATGACAAAAAGTCTTGAAACTTCAAGATATTGGAGATATATTTGTTTTAATATTGGAGATCTCACATAGAGGAACACGACACGCACACACACAGGCACAGTACCCAAACTGGATCATTATCCTGTGATAAACAGTATTGGTTTCAAACTCTGAATTTCACACTGATACAGCAGTGATTTTTTCAGCCATGTGCCAAGAGAACCAATTGCATCCCAAGTTTTTTTTTTTTTCTATTGAGCACCCATTTTTTCCCCGCAATGATTACTGCGTAAGCCTGCTCTCTCCTAGTATCAGTCACAGTACTGCATTACTAAATTTTAGGCAATAAAAATATCACTGGATTGAAATCTTTTTGATCATGTGTTGACTGTGTTATCATGATGAATCAAAATACTAATGTATATGCGTAAGTGCCGCTCTGGATTAGCCCTTATACTTCTAGTATTTATCCACATGCTTTAGTCAAAGTTTTGGCCATTTTACACTGGAAATAAATCAAAATGAAGACACATACGAAGTACTCAATTGTACCACAGGAAAGCTACGTGAAATCCATCCTGTTTATGCAACACTGCATAATTTTGCATGTTAAAAGTTGTAGTTATCATTATACTTTGATCTTTAGAAGAACTGCTACTGTTTCATTATAATTTAATTTTTCCTTGCCTTATCTGCTGAAGATATGAGAGATAATTATTTGATTACATACACAGAAGCACCCATGCAAAACTGGCACAGATAAAGATATCTTGTAAGTTAAAAAGGCAGGAAAAACTACTGACATGTACTGGGCAGACTTGTTAAGCACAAATTAAAAAAAAAAGGGGGGGGGGTTATGGGGTGGGAGGGAGGCAAAACAATACTGGTCTTCAGCCACAGCTCTGAAACTTTATTTTACAGGAAATTACTTGGAGGCTCAGCATATCCAGCTGATACCTTTGTAAAGTTTCGGTCTCATGCTGCAGAGAACTACATTTCTATTAATGTAAAAATTGTTTTTTATTAGTAACACTCAGGACAGAGTAAGCCAGTATGTTTGTGGTATCAGTGGATCTCACTCGCAGTTGTGTAAAAGATTTCAGGACTAATCTGATATGCTGCATCTTCTCCTTCAGCACCTCTTCCCAGAGCTTTTATAAAAACAGCATACTCGGGAGAGAGACACACATGCTTCTGCCAACAACGGCAGGCCCGAGGTTAGTGTTCTTTGTTCTCCCCACTGCCAGGCTATTCAGTGACTGCTCATATTTTATAATCCACAACCTCAACATTCTGGAATGTCTTAAAACCCACGATAATTAAGTTGCACTCAGCTGATCTTTTGTTTGAAAACCATATTTAGAAATATTTCTCCAAACTACAGTAATTCGGAACACTTGCAGTACACAGGTTTTGACTACAAATGTTTGCATCCGAGCTTCTGGCCTTCTCTTTCTCACTAAGGGTGGATTCTGAAATCCTTTTTCTTCAAATACACTAAAATTAATATTTTGTTGCACAAGTTTACAGCAGTTCTCATAAAAGGTCAAACTTTTTTTAATTTAATTATTACCTATGGCTACTGGTATAAGTACTTGACAAGAAACTGACTTTGTATTAGAAAAAAAACCCTATTCACCAGATAACATAAAATTCAACGGGAAGTTTATCAGAATCTGGCCTTCTAGGAGAAGCCATTGTACTACTGACTTGATGGAGAGCCATGCCATCACAGTGGCACAGATTCATATTAAATGTCACTGCTTTAAAATGCCATCAGTTGAGAGAGCCTCTGGACAGACTCTCAGCTAGCGTAAATCAGCTTAGCTTGGTTGACTTCAGTAGAACTACAGTGATCTAAACCAATTGAAAATCTAGTCCTTTGTGCTGAGCCTTCATTCTCAACGCCGGGGGGGGGGGGGGGCCAGGTCTGCACAGCCCAGTAAGTTTTTTGCAGATTCTCGTACTACTTATTATCTATGAGTGCAGTTCTACTGCTGTTAGCAACAATGAGAACGACAGTACAAACCAGAGTCACAACTTTCCTGCACCATGTTAAAAGCCCCACTCAAAGAGGAGTTTGACGACACAGCAGTGAAATCCCTCTGGCTGGCATAGACTGTAGCAATTGTTAACACCGATGCATTTCCAGTCATTGCTAATAACAAGTAAAACCTGCTGGAGTAGACAAGGCCAAAATGGGCCTTTAATCAGGACTGCTGTCAGGTCTGTATTACTGGAGGCTCCCACGGTACCCAACTCTGTAAAAGAGAACATAATGAATTTTGATGTGAATAGTACCAGAGACGTGCAAGTAGCATTAAGAATACTCCCTTTAACTGCTGGATCCTCCCAGCATCCCCTGTTGTAACCTTTATTCGTAGTACAGCCAAACTATTCCATCTGGAAGTCAGTGGAATTTTAACCCAGAGAAATTTTCAACCCAAGGAAATTTAAAGCAGCCCAGTGGAAAAATTAGATTCATTTACACCTCACAATGGCATCAACTAATTGTAACCTGCAAACCAAGAACAATAAAAGCAGAAAACAAAATTCAGGTTGGCTCAGAAACTAACAATATTTTGACAGCTTCCCTTTTAGCATTTAAGCACTGTGGTTCAAAACTTCACTCACCCTATGGAATTCTATTTTGGGCTTTGTTATCCGTACGTCAAAAGAAAGTCAAAGAGACTGCTATGATATTCCTGTTAATTATGGGTCATATTTATTTGTTTATATGAAGTTCCTTTATTCATCTTTGTGTAAATAATGTTACACAATTGAAAGGCGCTTTCTATGTAAAAACAAGTAAGGAGGGATCTACTTCCAGAAAATCCCACCAAATAGCACTACACTTCTAAATGCAAGAGTGACTAGAATTTGTCACAACATCCGTTTTTCTGCAAAATTCAGAAATGGTTTCCAGATGACTGCCATGAACAGGCATGTTTAAAATTATATAAAAATGGGCATTTAAACCCTTAATCCTGCATTAAGGGCCCTAGTTTAGATAACTGAATACCATCAGTATTGAACTTCATGACAGATACAGAAATTAAAGTTCCCACGTACACTAAGTTCATGTACCACGTTGTTTTTCAAATAGATCTAATATATGGCTCACACTATATTGCACTGGCAATAACCACAGGATTTAGCTTAGATTTTCAGCCCTCCCATAACCTCTTTTCTCCAAAAGAGAGAGAGAGGGGGAATACCCTTCCAGACCTTGTCATGTCAGCTCTCACAGACACAGCAATATTCCCGTCTCCCCTGCTTTTAGGAGCTGGCTTTGTGGCCTTTTACCTACACAAATTACTAGCTGTAACCTACAGTGAATTAAGCTGAATGTGGCGTTTTTAATTCCTTTTCTAATTAACCTGTTTGCATGCATTTCAGTAATTATACAGCTTTGCATACCTAACAAGAAATATCCCACTGTGCAACGCCAACAGTCAATACAGCACAGTAATCTGCTGTCACCAGTGACACAGGATATGATATTTAGGGAGAGCACAGAAACTCGGCCGTTGCCTGCGGCTATTCCACTCATAGTCCCCCAGCACCCACAAGTGCTGGATGAAGGCATCGGGGGAACATTCCTGCTCATTCCTGATAGTATCTACTTTGAATCTTGTCCATGAGTTTGCCTAATCTCTTTCTGAAACTGATATTACTGTTAATCTCCCTCCTATGGCTTCATCAAGTACTCCCAGACTCTTACTGTGGAAGCTGCTCTTTATTGACCTTAGCTTCTGCTTTTGTGACTTCGCAAAGTTCAGTCATACTCTCCCCCTCCACCTTCTTACCTCAAAACAAAGACCCCCAGTCTTTCCAGCATCTCTTTATATAGCAAAAGCTTGGATTTTGCTATAGACCCCAAAATCCTAGTTTGGATGATTCTTTCATGGAGCACAGTCATCTACACTAAAGCTTCTTTGCCACATTTTTGTCCAGTGATGCTGTTAGTTTTACAAGATCTTCCTGGAGTTCCTCACCATCAGCATAACATTTAACTACCTGAAAGAGCTTAATACTTTGTAGGTGAAGATTTCACACCGATGGGACACATCCCTCCTCCTGGTCATTGACGAAGATGTTGATTAAAATTTGCTCTTGGCACCACACCCTTGGGAACCGATTTTCATTCACGATACCCCACAAACTGGCAACAGAGTACACAGCTTTTCTTTTACAACTAGGCAGAGTTTATTCTTGTACTAAATCCTCTACCATTGCCTCTCACCCAAGAGATGCATGACCAATTGACCTAAAATTGGCCACTGCACACCTAATCAAAGTGTCAATGTGTCAGCAAGGAAACTCCATCAGGACCATACGTGTCTATGCTGTGTTTCATACTTGGCTCCATTAGCCTCACTAGCAGACACCAAGCACTTGTCTGAGAAGACATGGTATTCACTGATAGCCAAGTATTCCCTCTGGGATCCTCAGGAACTTATCTCAGAGCACAATGTCGCTGTGTCAAAACTGCTTCTAAGGTCTGAGGTAACTCACATACAGGACAGTTAGTCATGCAGTCAGAAGACAGATACGTGCAGAGCAATGAAGTCCATTCACTTTTATTATGAAAAAATTACTACTATCTACCTCCCAGTCTCCAGCCTGAAACACTAAACAAGCAGGTCTTCTCACCTTTTTATTGACAAACCACATGATTTTTCCTTTTTTAAATGTATCACTATGCCAATACAGCTACTTCAGGTGCATGGAGCATACACTGCGTATAGTAGGGACATATGTCAAGATTATGGAAGTTGAACATTGGGAACCACTTGACAAAATGCCTGTGGTACAAATAAGGCTTCAGAGGGAACTTTCACTCCAGCAGCTCCCTCGAGCTGCAGCATTTGTTTCTTAGCAGCTACGCATGAAGTGCTGCAATCCAAAGGGATTTCAGCTCCTTTTGCAGAACCAAAGCCTACAATAAACTGGGAAAAGAGGGTGGGAGGGGAACGAGAGAAAAGAGAAGTGCAACAGCAATATGCGGTGCTGGTATAGTTTTGCTGCACTGCAGACTAACTTCAATGCATGAAGACTTAAAACAGACTACTCTCTTCTCTCCAACACTCAGCAGGGCACAGACTAAGAGCTGGCAAGATCGCACTCTATTCCCAGGGCTAGGAATGGAAACCAGAGATTTTTTTAATGATGATTCTTGTGTCAAACACACATTTTGCTGTTATTCATTTTGACTCTTATGAATTAACCTCTACTTTGACCTCATTTCTGAAACACTTTGTTTGCTATATTGTGGCGATTTCTAATAAAAAATTTTAAAACTAATGACTGAAATGCATGACAGACTGTATAGTAATTAGTAGTTACCATCGATTGCTCCGAACCACCTGAAAAAATGACCTTCATGAAAGTTCTTTTAATGTGTTTTATTCTTTACACAACCAAAATTAAACAAAAATGGAAGGACTATAAAGGCTTAATATGCTCTCAATAACCATAGTGCAAACAGTCTCACTTCTTAATTTGGGAATGCTATATTTCAGTACACTGAAATTTAAGTAACACTGTGGAGATGGCTGCAGTGTGTAAGGAATAGCCAGACAGAACTTTGTTTCATCATTTCTGAAAGTATACTAGTAATAAAAAGAAACCCTGCTAACAAGGTGGTGCTTTGATATGGATATCCTCCCTCCAGCCTGACTGTCCATTATTGCATTGCTTTTACAGCAAGCAAGCTATGCCTTTTAAGACTTTCAACGACAGCCTGCCCCTGCAAGTTTTGATTCTGCGGGACAGGGTTATGAATATACTATTGTGAGTTCCTTTCAGGAGGTTACAGGGCATTGATCTCAGGTCATTCAGCAAAGTAGGACCAAAGAAAGCAGCATGAAGGCAACAGTTTCTGCTCACAACTTATTTTACATCAATCCAAATCGTGACCCAAGATCACGAGACCTTATCCCACAAGACAGCAACCATAACAGTACATTCACAACTCCACTATTAGGAATCAAAACACAAAATGGTTGAGTTAAAGTAGTAAGTGGCTAAGCCTGAATGATCTTGTATAGAATGGAACAACAGAAAATAAAGAGCTGAACTGGGTAGAATAAAGACAGAGCAATTAAATGTAAAACTCTTTAGGATATGACTAATTTCACATATCCTAATTATCATACCAGAAAATAACATAAGCAAAGTATTTAATGGGAATTTTCTTAGTAGATTCAGTGAAGAGAAGGCTCCGGGTTGACCTTATAACAGCCTTCCAGTACTTAAAGGAGGCCTGTAGGAAAGATGGGGAGGGACTCTTTATCAGAGAGTGTAGTGACAGGACGAGGGGTGATGGTTTTAAACTGAAAGAGGGTAGATTTAGATTAGATATTAGGAAGAAAATCCTCGCTATGAGGGTGGTGAGGCACTGGAACAGGTTGCCCAGAGAAGTTGTGGATGCCCCATCCCTAAAAGTGTGCAAGGCCATGTTGGATGGGGCTTTGAGCAACCTGGTCTAGTGGAAGGTGTTCCTGCCCATGGCAGAGGGGTTGGAACTAGATGATCTTTAAGGTCCCTTCCAACCCAAACCATTCTATGTTTCTACGAACATGCTGTTAGTACACCAGCTGAACTAGCTCCATATCAACTGAACCAGCTGAGCTTTTGATTTGCATATTTCAAGGTTTTATGCATTTGTTTTTCAATGCAATCTGAATGAAGGAGAATTCCCAAGTCTTTTTTAGTTTAAGATGAAGCTGCCCTCGTATTTACTGTAGTCCTGTCCACATTGCAGACGCTGTTAAATGAATGACAACAGAGGTGTTTGTTTTTTTTTTAAAATGCCAACATACAGCATTTGAGAAATTATAATTTAATTTTGCACATGTAAATCCTTATTAACACATTTTGACACAGAGAAAATATGATTTTGAGAAAAGATTATTCTTAAGATTCCATTTGAGCATAACTACAGGGCTGGACAAAGCAATCACAGCCACATTACCATCCTCTAAGTGTCACCAGGCCTAACACACCTTCCTCCAAAAGGCACCAGTGGGATTTAGGCATAAATATCAAGTGGGAAATAGAGCTCATGGAGAATGAAGGCAAGAAGAAATATTTTTATGAGAGAGGCATTGCTGGCAAAAATATGCAATAATGTGGGTGAGGATGTATTAGCAAACAATTAATGTATCTGGTGGCATATGTCAGTGAGACATCACTGAAGAAAAAAATTATTATGCTAAGTAGCAATAAGGCACTCTATAGCATGGCAAATTGAAAATACTTTTTATCATGTGACATCAAGCATATGGTACATTGCTGACTAGTGAATGACAAACTTTGAAAGGTTATTATTACCCTAATGAGAAAAACCTGACATAAAGGAATTAATTAGCTTTTAATTTATTTAGTATTAAGAAATAGCACAGACTCCAGATGGTAGTTTATAAGGTTTGTAAGCAGGGGGGGGAGGGGAGTGGGGGGGTGCAGCCTTCTATTTTTTCTGTATCTTGGTACTTCATTCTAGGATGGCAAAATGGAAGAAGTTACACAATTCCTCCAATTCTTATTTGCTATGAGAAAAAATTGCAATAGATCTACTAGATTAAGGATTTAGTCCTGATGGGGTATTAGAATATTTTTAAAGACAAAGTGCTCATTCAATAAAAATTATGCCTGGTTCTTTTCCTTTGGCAGCAGCTCATAATACTTGCGTAAATGTGACTTTCCAAGCCTTCAGTAGATTTCAGACATGCATAAACTCAGTCATATCTCTTTGCAAAGGATCAGCCCACTGAACAATCAAGGAGCTTGGTTAGGTTTTCTTTCTGAAATATACACCAATACAATATTGGAAAACGGTATGATTTTTTAAACTTTAGATAATTTGAGCATAAAAAATTAATTATAATTATAATAATGTATAGACAGGTAGTATTTTGAGTATTTTCTTTATAATCAGCATTACCACATAGAGCATAGCCCACAGCTTACTCTCATGACATCACCAGGCATCATTCTGTATTTGAAAGACATACAGGCTTACCGACACCTTTCCTAATGCATCTGAAAATGAGTACAATCAGACAGAGAATACTGGATTAGCTGGCTGAGCAAACTCTCCAACAAAGGATACAGATTAATACAGATTTATTAGATAAGAGTGTAGCCCTAAAAAATAGTATACAACTACGTGTATAGCAAAACAGACTGTTTAAGCAGTGAAAAGTGCCTGTTCACCCTGTAGACGGATGGTGACAAAGGACATATGAGGACAAATTAAACTATCCAATAGTGCAAGCACATCAAAGTCAGTATTTTCTGTAGCACCAACTACAAAGACACACTCATACAATGACAAAAAAAAAAACAAACAAAAAAAACCCCACAAAAACCAAACCACTCCCAATTCTTTTCTCCATACAAGTCTTCAGCCTCAAAATCAACTATGTTTTTACAGCAAACAGCAAGCAAAGTTCTGGAATTTTTTATATCCTTGGGAGGTTGAAGGTTAGGTACAAGGTTTCATAACTACAACTTCCCTAAAACTTCATTTTGCCATCACAAAGAGCTCAGCTTTGCCTTGGTTCCATTTCTGACTAAAATACCTCATGACAGGTTTATAGTATTAATTTCCTCTTCTACTGCACTCCTTATAAATGTTTTCTTTACAGCATAAATCACATTCCCAGCACTAGATAAGTAAAGACTCATATAGATCACTTTACTGGATTTTATATCACAAGCATTCTGTAACAGATTAGTGTTCTCTACTGATTACTCACAATGACAGGCCTTAATGACCTGAGCCATTCTAATGACCAGAGAAATGAAATGGTGATAAAAAGTAAATAACTTTAAATTAAATTATTTCTTAGGACAATTACTAATATAGTCACAGGGATTTCTAAGGGATATTGCTGGTTTTCAAAAGGCAGTTAATCCTCCTAGTAATATTTGTTTTCTTTTGGTTTTAGTAATGTACTTTCAGACACATAGATGAGCCTAAGGTCTATTTGTTTTTCAGAATGACTTTATCTCCTGGGCTCTTAAATAAGAGGTACTAGTTTTGTGGATCTGGGAAAAAAAAATTCTGCAGAGTCTGAAAATCAGTCCACCCTACCTACAGCTTTTTTCAGCCTGTGCTACAACCCAGATTGTTGATTCAAGGACCCTGAAACTAAACGGCACCATCACTCACCCTTGTCATCAGCATCTATGCTCAAATATAAACCCAGCCTCTGCAGGAATCCCTAGGCAGCTGTGCCAGGGGAGGCTGGGTGCACAGGCAGAGCCACAAATCCCATCCTCCCCTACTACATATAGCACCCAGCAGGCAAGTGAGACCCACAGACTCAAGGTGGGAGTCAGGACCATTATTCCAAATACTCAACTAGATCAGCAGCTGAACTCCTGCTATTTCCAAGACACCTATGCTTTGTGTCTCCTCAAGGCCCTCTCTGGCTGATGCTACATGTTCTTCAAATATTCAGCTCTGGTGCATCAGCACAAATGCAGAAGCCTCCAACACACTGTAGACCATACATCACATTCAAAGCACTTCTTTATCCAAAAATATTTTATTTGTAATCGTTTCTACTGAATTAAAAGCATGTGACTTTTGGATGAAAACCATGGGACTTGATAATAAAATATACATAAACCGAGACTGTGGCTGTACTAATAAGAAAGGGTAAGTTTTATTGCCTTTGCATGAAGCAGACCAGGTCTCCTCTCACTGACCTTGGTGTACCACTTGGAGCCAACCAGGAAATCATAATTAGGTGGAAAGAATTTGTTTAGCCTGTTCTTTCAACTCCCTGAAAACATCGAGGAAGAGAGTGCTCTGTAAAGTATATCATTTAGTGCTTCATTTGCAAATTGTTGTTGCTCCTTTTCCTTTTTATCCCCCCCCCCCTTTTTTTCCCCCCTCTTTTCCCTCTCCTTTTTTTCTTTTTTGCAAATTCTAATGGGTTTCTGAGATGGGGACCAGAGTCTCCACTGGTGACCTCCTCAAACAAAGAATGTCACGCAGTTCCCAGAAGTGTGAGATGCCAGTTCCGTACTTGTTCCCCTGCCAGCATGGCCAGCAAACAGCTCTGCTTTCATCGCTGCCTTGGTGCTGCTCTTTGAACAGGTCATTAGGAATTCCATGACCCATAAGCTGACATACATGATCTCCACGACCTTTTTACTTTTTCCTGAAACATAAATTGTGAAGCTTGAATCTTCATCTAGACCTAAGCTTCCCATGTGGCCAAGCAAGCTCCATTTATTCAGACTTTTAGCGGATAAAGCAGGCGTATCAGCCTCAGGCTATGAAATGAAAGGAGCATTACAAAAATATGAAAATAAAATGCTCCATTAAAAAAATAATTTCATTACAACTCAAACCTATTCCCTGTTTCAAATTGGGTCTAAGATGATAATGTTTACTTTGCATACTGCTCTGCTGAACTGAACACTTTTATTAATGATGTGCTTCTGTTTTTTAAAATTATCATGCCAGATTTATAGATCTCAAATAGTAACCAAATTCTAATAATGAAGCCATTTAATATATACCTCAACTTCTGACAACTTAATACTTGCTTTGAAAGCAGTAGTCCCCAAACTAATATGTTTATATCCCAACATAAGTTGCACGTATGTGCTCCCTTGCTAGCTGCACATTGTGTTGTCCTGACAGTTAAAGCTGTTCTGCAGATTTTGGTTCTTTACTCCATTTTGCAAATGAATGCTTAAATTATGGAAGAAATTAACAATCAAGATGCTCCTAGGACATTTGTAATAAATAACACAAAAAGATTTTAAAATGTTCTCTGATTCTTTGAAATAACTGTGGAGTTCATGAGATGCAAGTCTACATTTACATATAAATGGAAATACACATACACACATAACCACGCACACAAGATATTTATAAGATATCCCACATTTATTCTTCATCAGATTGAACCTTAAGAAATTAAATGAACTTTTAAATAACCCTTTATTCTAACTGGATATTCTCAAACTATTTATAGCATGTTCTGTCCCAAAACAGCTTTTACTCGTGTATTTGCCAAAGACAACACCACCAAGAGTCAGGAAACGGCAAGATAGTGGAAAATACAGCAGTTCAGAACAGATTAGCTTTACAAAAGTATTTTTCATCATGGAAATATAAAACAATCATTAAATTAAACCGTTAACAGCTTCAGAGCAGAGAGAAAGGACTAAAATCTGCTGTCTGCCTCAGAACTACAATTCTCATTTATTTCAGGGACTACACAGCTGCAGCCAAGCATCACTGTGAGCCCAGCAGACAAAACAAATCAGTAGAGAAAACAAATCCATTTCTGGACACATTCATCTCCTTCAAAGGGTTCTCACCTGAGCTGCCTCACAGCTCTACGAGCAAGGGGATCTCTCACAGAGGTAGAAGCAGAGCAGTCATTTTGGGACACGGCACTGGAAAAATGTAGGGAATTCAGCTGGATGGGGAACAGCCAGTTAAAGAGATTAAGACTGATTTCATGGAAGTAATCGGGTGACTTTGGATGCTGTGTTTAGGATGCTCTCTCTCATTGTGGAGCAGATACACAATCGAGCATCATGAACTTTATGAAACAAGGTCTGTGCAGGCAGTATCCTTTCTATGACCAACTAAGGCAGTCAAAAAAACACCCAACAACCAAAAAACCCCAGCAAAAAAACAGCCAACCCAGGCTGGTCTTGAGTATGAAAGCCTATCCAGTTTCTTCCACTGGGCTACGCCTTGGTCTATTCTGAACACTTTCTTTGCCAAGATCTGAAGATCAACACCACGCACTGTCACAAGAACACGGGCAATCTGTCATTCTCAACATTGTTCAACACCGACATCCATTTTAATAAACTTTTTCAATTATTCACCTGAATTACTGACATAGGTCCATTTTAATTTAGAGCTGAGGGCATCAGAACAGATAGTTATGTCCCCCAAACCTTCACGTGACACACAGTTCAAGGTATCATATACAAAAAAACTCCCAAGAAAATCTGAAGTGTGTGATTTCTATCAACTAACTTGCCAAATTTGCAGGCACTTTTTGAGCTCACAAGTAATTGCACCCAGAATTCAATTCTGGCACACAACAGCCAGTGGAGTAAAAAATTTTAAGGCAATTCTAAAAAAAAATTTTTCAAAACAGGTCTACAATGATCACTTTCATTTCACCTTACGCTTCTGCTCCTCACGGAAAACTTTTATGAATAGTTTTATATCCATTTTAAAATTATTATAAATGTGTGAAATTAAAAAGATGTGTGGGTGTACCTCTTAGCAGTTACATACCTAACAATCATTACCAAAGTTTAATGTCATAATTAGATTTGTGAGTCTCAACGCACATTTGCAGGACTAAACTTTTGCTCCTCTCATCTGCCAGAAAAACCTTGGCTCTTGAACCTGGAGCATGCCAGTGGGGGTACAATTAGAAGCAGAGATTGGCACAAATAAAAGTGCTCAAAAATGTAAAGGTGGAAGTCTTTATCCCTCTCCCTCTCGTTCCTGTGTTATAAAGCAATTCCGCTGTACTGGAAGCCTGAATGGATAGGCAAATATAAGAGAGCAGCGTCTCTTGCATCAGCCAGACATGGTTTCCATTCCAAATATTAACTGCTTTAACTTATTTTTAGTTTAAAGTAAAAGACTGTCAGGACACATTTAATTGTCCCATGTTCTGTCAGTGGGGTATCGACATGGATATCCACACAGTTCTCCCCATTGCCCTAAGTGACATGGGAACTTCCAAAGTTGAATCAATAAATACATGTTTCAGCTACATTTAGTGCTGTTTCAAAGCTACAGAAGTTTTTACTGTATTGAAAGGCCAGCAACAGCTTTCAGTCTTGTCAGAGTCAGAAAATAAAGATAACTGTTGTCATAAAGAATCATTTGACTGATACACATACACACACACAAAAGTATGTATACAAAATACATACGTACACTCACAGAAACTATGCAGGAAAAGTCAAATGAATTCAGAATTTCTATTCATAGGAATATTGATATATTAATTGATAATGGGTTTTTATGGTTTACAATAATTACTTTTGCTTTTAAAAACCCCAAAAGAAATAGTTCCCTAGAAGGCTCATTTTCTGGTATCCTCCTCTAATATATTCCTCTAGCTTCATGATCACCTAACAAGACACAGTACTATTGATCTCGTATGCTTGGCTGAGTTGTAGATTATGACATACTAAAGAAAAATTCTGCTTCCGAGACATTTTGCTTTATCCTTGAAAACATTTCACAAGCCAAACATATTGATTCGCATTGTAATAAAAGAGAAATTGGGACTTCTCTTTTTTTTTGTTTTCTTCTTTCAAGAGACAATATCCCAGTCTCTTGAGCTCTCTAATAGCACAGTTCAGATGAGAAATACCTTATTGAAGGACTTCAGCTCTTCTTTATCCATTTTTAACACTCCTAAACCATAATAATAAAAAAATAGAAGCAGGAATTAATTTTCACTTAGAAAAAAAAAAAGTCACATTCTTTGGATTCAGGAATACTGTAGACCTCATTTACCAGAAGTCATTACATTACCTGAAGCATGAGGTCTCACCTGATCACTACTATGGACAATAACCCTTTTACAGATAAGTTACCCATTTCATCCTACATTTAGATTTTGAAACTTCTTCTCTTAGTTCAATATTTTACAATATGAGAAAACCTATGCATATTTCATCTTAGGTTCTCAAAATCAAGAACATATATACTTGAAATACACTAAGAAATTGCATTTTATTTCAGATTCATTATTTCCTAGATAAGATATTCCTAAACATCAGAATATATCTTTACAAATAAAAAAATGAAGTAACTTGATTTTAGCTCCTAAAGCACTCAAACATTAAAAAAAATACACGGCTTTCATTATACATAATAAAGTTCAGTGATGAGATGATAATTAGGAGTATATGCAAATCACTACAAGTTTGATACACATACATCAACTCAGGCATAGCTGAAGGTCTAATTCTGCTTACGTGGCAAGCAAACCTTTTTCTTCTGTTTAGAGGACAATCAAATTATGGATATTGCTGAATGAAGCAAGAGATTGCACAGTGAAGCCAGTAAACCTTGAATCAGATTCTTAAATCTGATTCAGACTATAGCCCTGAAGTGTCAATCAGTAGTGTTCTTCATAACAAATCAATATGGATGGCAAGCACGGAGAGATGCATATGGATTAAATGTTCTGAGGGTTTCTCCTTATCTGCACTTACCTCTGGGTTTGGTTTTTTAAACCAAAAAAAGCCCCTACCCCCTAAAACCTCTAAACTACTTTTTGCAAGTGTGTTTTTTCCTCCATTCTAATAATTCAACTCTGTGCTAACATAAGATATCCTTTAAAAAGAGATTTGAGCTTTAAAACACTTAATGCATTACAGTTAGTCATAACAAAAGAATCTCTTCCCTTTCTAACAACTTTCAATAGAAAATATTTCTAATGTAATAATATCTCATTTACCAATATATACTGCTCAGTGTCCCAGACTATTCATCTTTGACCTCTGTGATGTTTTCATTGGGCTCTCAAACTTCACAACAAAATCACTCTGCTTTTAACCATTCATTTTAACCTTTTGTTCTGTAATTTATGCTCTACTACTGTCTCATCTTTTTCTGTAAATTGAACAAGAGCTTTACATTGCAGCTTTCGCTTTCATTCCGACTATGAAAATTAAGATTCTGCTATTGGACAAGCCTCTAGCAAAACTCAGGAGACATTCAAGCTGTGCTCAGAGGAGAAGTATCATGAATTAAGCTGTACTATACAAGGAAGAGGTAGTTACACAAATTCCTTTCATCTGTTAATTAGAAAAAATATGTCTGATGATGAATTAGAGCAGTTGTATACTCCTTAGGAGCCAGCAGTGAACTGACGGCCCAATGGAAATCAACGGCAAAATTTCAATTAGGTCATGAATTTACCTCATATCTTTGCACCCTTCGTAAATTCTAAGTAAACCAGATGTGCTTATCAAAGAACTGAAGGAAAGAAGTTCCCAAAATCTGCCATTACCAAGAGGGTATAGGGCACTGAAGAAACACGATAGAGCAGGCCCAGCTCAATACGCTGAGGACCCATCCCAAGAGCATTTAGGGCTTCATCGTATGGGTTACAGCTGAGCAAGTGGCAACAGTGCCCTGGCCAGGCAGACCTAGCCAGGTCTGCATTGCTGCCCTGGGCTGCAGCAGCAATCTTTACACGTTACAGCTGCACTTGTGTGAGATCCTGCCTCCACGGTGCAGCTCGACGGTCTCCAGAGACACACAGACGTGCTTCCAGTAGCAGTTCAACCTTTTGCAGAGATCAGCAGGGGAGCTATGCACAGCTAGGATCCCACTTAGTTCTTACCTACTTAATGACTTTTTCACTGTCCTTCTATGCAGAGGTGAATGTTATCCCTAATGAAAACTTCCTACACTGACAAAATAGCAGAAATTATTTAGGGATGTTTCTCCTTCCAAATTAGTTCTCATTTAATGTTATTTTAAGATATTGTATTTTGCATAGTAAAATGAGACGGTTTTCAGTGTAGATTAAAGTACCTCTGAAAGGTGAAGAAAAATGTATTTTCTTAAGGTCGTAAGAAATCTCAAGGTGATTCTGTGCATTACTGCTTAAGCTTTCTGTTTTTGAAACGTCACTTTTCTGAGCTCCACGTGCACTTGTTCAACATTTGTCAGAAAATAAGTGTAGGCTTTTAACATCCACATATTCAAGTATAGTCACAGAAAACTTATTTTTTTGTGTTTAAAAGCACATGCTGATTAATGCTGATAAGAATCAGTCTGAACAAACTCAGGATCTCTTTGCACTTGGTATGTCAGACTTTTTCTTGTGCCAACTCCTTTCTATTCTGCCAGAAGTGTGCAGTTGTTCTTTAAAAAAATATTTCCCAAAATGTTCTTCCTTTATTTCAAAAATAAAAAGCTTCTTTCAGGAATGTAAGCTCACAATATATTAAAAATGTCACATTGAATCTTACAGCAATAGATATAGTTATCAGCGGTTTGATGTATGTTGTATATTCCTGCGAAGGTCTGAAGCACTTGAAGGACATTAGGATAGCAATCTACAAATGGGACTGTGTGTCAGGAATGCTTAAGGGTTAATCTACATGAAATGCCAGGTGATAATAACTCTCGACTGCAGTGAGCATATGGAACCTGATTTCATAGGATTGCAGTGTTTCCCAAGTACTTTAAAAGCAGCTGGAACTATAGCAATTTTGTAATTTCCTTAAATTTGGGGACAGCTGCTTACAGCCCTGTTACTGAGCTTATAGCTCATGGCATGTAGCTATTTGATTTGACCATGTTAAGATGTTTCATAATCTTTATTAACTTTTCCCTGCTTGTATGTTTATTCAGCTCCTTTCATTGTACCATATAATAAAGTCTTTGCAAGAGCTGGGTTATGTTATTTTACAGTACATCCTCTCATCCCATTCAATTACCAACAGTCAAATCATATGACTTGACATAAATTTAACTAGTCAAATTGTTCATTGACAATTCCATTGCTTCAGCTAAATAAATCAAAATGTTTAAGACAGCGTAGGAGTTCTCTTTTTTTAGGCAGTGATATTTTGGAGGAAGGAAAGGCCTGTTGTCGCCATGGTTAAACGATAGGTATCTGAACTGCTCTATTTGTTCAGTGCAGGTGCAGAGAAAGAGGCATGTGGGCAATGTGACCACTCTGCACCCATAACGCTCCTGTTGAAGATGTAGCAGGAGGTTCTTGGTCCCAGCGGTTATGGGCCCATGGCAAGTGCAAATGACCCAAGTGATCACTGAATGGAAAAGTGCAGAAACACACATCAGATACTTAACCACTTAAAATTTCAGGAATTGCCATATCTGTCTTCTATACATGCTCTTGCTGGAGGAAAAGAAAATGAGAAGTAAAGGTATATGGATATCAGAATAATTAAATGTATTCCCTAATAGACAGAAGCATATTTTCCCTGTACCATGTTTTAGAACTGTTAGATTTGTTCAGTGCCACCAAGTGCGCTCTGAGAAGGCAACACCTCTGTGAATTATACGTTGCATCCAGAAGGGACAGTGATGACATGAGTCATGCAGAGACGCACATAAAAAAAATGAACAAACTTCACTGTTTTTAAAAAAGAAAGGCTACCAAAATCACAAATCACTGCCAGCTAGAAAAGGCTTCAAGAATGGTTCTGCATATACCAGATAAACTTCTTTTAATTTTACTTGCAACTTGTCATAATTTTGTGTGTTATGTATCTGAAATCGATGTACCTGCCATAATGCATTAAGAGCTACATCTTCAGAGGGAACATCACAACGCTAAGCACTACATCACCTAATTCTTCAGTGAATCCACAGCATCTGGGTAGATGGCCAGGCTGCTATACAAACAACAGGGAGACAGGCATCTAAGAATGAAATCTACAGAAGCCATTCATTATATCTGCACAGACACAGTAAATATAGTAACAGTAAATCCTAAGGAAATAAATGCATCCTAAGCTATGCTCTCCAATAACTTCAAGGCTATTTCAGGGATTTTTTTAGATATTGAAGGCATCACACAGGAATAGAGAAAAATATCTCCTCCCTATCTTCTGTGGGACCAATCCACGTAGCAGAATCTGAGAAAGTTTCCTAGACCAGATAATCAAGGGGATGCTCATTTTGTGGTTCTGAATAGGACTTAGGCACTTATGTCTCACTCTGTCAACACTTTGGAAGTGCTGGGCATGAACAGTAGCAAAGCTTTTACACCTAGACAACTTTCTTGGCAAAAAACACGGACTCCTCCAGAAAGAAACTGAAAGGACACACAAGGGAGAGAGTTGCTCAGGATTTGTAATTTGTCCTTAGATACCTAAAAGAGAAACTGTGCTGTGCGATCAAGACAGCTGCAAAAAGAACTGAGCAAATTAAACTGAGCTAATCTCCATGCTGGGTCAACTAGACTATGACCAATATCCAAGTTAGCCAATTTCAAGCTGACTCAGAAATCTCTGTTCTGCTGTTACTGCACTGTAAACAGCCCCCAGAGGCCCCTTGCTTTTGTAGCCTCAAACACGGAATACATAAGCAATAACATTTCTAGGTAAACTAGGAGTAATACTATAGCCACATCCTATTTTATATACTTATGATTTAAATTCTGCCTTTCAAGTTGGTCCTTTAAAACATCCATGGACCTTCCAAAATAGTTATCTTGAATTTGAGCTGTGTAAGCAATACTTTGAGAATCCATTGTTTAGGCTGTATCAGCAGTTACGTTTAGAAACACCAAGGAATACTAAATTATTGATTCTGAATTAATTTAACTCAAGGAATATGTAGTATTTAGCTAAATTTTTCTTTTAATTTACTTCCAAAGATGGCTTAAAAAGGACTGAGATGCAAAGGTGGAGAAAACAATTCATTCGTGGACTTATTTACAAATAATTTTTTAACACAACAGGATACTAGAAAGTAGTTTTCACAATAATATTCACTGAGATAGTTACCATGTGAACTATAGCATCTAGCCTGTTTTCAGAAGTCAAGGAAGTCTGAAAGTTTTCAAACCTTTGGCCTAAACGTGACAAGTATTGCAACATTTCTAGCTTCTTGTTCAAGGAAATCTCACTGGAAAATAAACAGTAGAGAAGATAAGCTATAAAGCTGGGCCCCTGATGCTGCTAGCTCTTTCATCAGGTCTTATATCTGTTAAACATTCATAAATGTCAGTCTGAAAAGAAGGAGTTTCAACTACATCCCAGTGCCAAAAATTCCCATACTCATTCTGCTAGACCACAGGCTTCAAACACAGTTGCATTACTCCCGCAAAGAGCTGAGATATGCAGGAAGAATAAGTAGTACTATGCTGTAGCTTCATTTCCCACAATAAAATTTAGGTTGCGAGTTGCTTTGTCTTTGCAGGTGTAATATCATAATTACTGAAATTGCATGAGGAACAGAGTTTTCACTCAATGACAAAAGGAAAAAGCGTCTCTATGAATAACAAAAGCTAGCTCAATCTTCTACTAAAATCACTGTCATCTTCTACTGTCTCCCAAAATTTTCTTATTGATTTTTATCTTAGCTACAATAAACTTAACAAAACTCCTATAAAATAAAAATTTGCACATGCATTATGATGGACCTACTGCACTTACTATTTTATTATTAGTGTAATTTATAAGTTAAGTTGAAATGCAGAGTCTATGAACATTTTCATTATTTATTACAAAGTAAAGATGGTTTTCATGAACTGTTAGTTCTCCACACTTGTTACTATCAGCAGTTATCTGGTCTCAGAAATAGTCTGCCTCATTCATCAGTAGGAAATTTTAGTGTCTAGGACTACAGTAAAACAGCTATCATTTACAATTAAGCTTCTATCCTTTCTATCCCTTCAGCAATAAAGGCAATTTTCTCCTCCTCTTTCAGGAATAGCAAAAACTACTCATACTAAAGGCCTTTCTGAACTATCATATCCATAAAAGCAAAATAACATAGATAACAACTAAACCACAATCTGCATGTAGATGGGTCCACACTCCCCAGTTCATAACTTCAGAGAAAGAAGAGAACATAAATAAGAATGTGGCTATTTCCCCAAAGCAGTGGCAGGAATTAGATACACCTTCTCCTTATCTTTGAATAATCAAGTATTAGACATTTTAAATCCCACTTTTAGGTAACAAGTGAAAAACAAAGCAAGCAAATTCCAGAACTGTAGCGATAACCCTTCCACTTTTGATTAGAGCAGACACATGAGCTTTCTCTAGGTTATCATGTCTGCAGTATACTTAACAGAACACTAGTATCAGAGTCCATTCTGGGTTGAAATATAAAAAATGAAACTTAATATTCAGGAAACTCAAATGATTAGAGGAGTACATGCCTGAGGGTTAGCAAGAATTTCCCCCCCTGCCCCTCCTCCCTTTATAAGTCTTTTAAAGGATCAAGATATTAAAAAAGGTTGTTTGATTTCAGGGCTGATGTATTCATGTGGTTTAAATTCAACTCCTTGAGGAGATGGTTAACACCAAAGTAACACAATTCTTGTTTGTTTGTTTGTTGTTTTTTATTTAAAAAAAAAAAAAAAAAGGATGGAGTCCATTTATATATCAGCCTGGATTTCTTAACACTGCCATTACCTCCTCCCTTGAAGCACTGCACTGAAGAAGTTAGGAAGACAATGTAGGGAGTTGCACTGATTTGAAATGGGGATTCAATACCTAACTGTTACCCTGGCCTACTACAGAGTTAATAGTAGGTGTATACGACTCCATGCTATTCAATACCTTAGAGCTAAAATAAAGATGTCTTGAAATTTCCTGAGCTCCAGCTCCTCAGAACCTTACAGCTTTCATCACAGTTTGAAGATTTTGTTTATTTCGTGTGGATATCACCTGCTCTAAGTTGTTCTCAGAAAATAATATCCACCAGGAAATCATTCCTTGGGCAGCAATTTACCCTAATAACAGTTCTACTTTGCACATTCTTTTTGCTGATCAGGTTTTGCTGTATTGCTCGAGTGCTACAGTACCAAGAGTAGCAGAGCTCACCTTGAACACTGAGAAGGGTCTGAAATTGATTTTGTTGGTTATTACAATGGTGGCAGGAGCTGACCTCACGTCCAGCACTGTGCAGAGTGTAATTTTTGCACACAGTGTTGAATTTGTCCTTGTTATGGGATTCTACTGCTTTGCAGGAATCAATGACATTTGGAAATGACAGTCCAGTGTTACCACAAAAGCAAGACAGTTTGGTTTTATAACATGGATGGTAATAGCTTATTACTGCTGCTTATGCAACCAGATCACGTCCTTCAACATTCCTGACTCCATGGAGTGACTTGTAATAGTCGTAGCCCAGAAATTACTATATGCTTGTATTTGTGGCAGCACATCCATAAGAAGTCTTAAGGAAGTGACTACAGCAGCTCATGCAACTTCAGGTAACGGGACAGCATATATAAGAAAATGAGGTTTCATCAGAGAAAGCGCCATTATCAGTCTGTCTTCCATGTAGAAAAGACCGTGAAGAGTGGTCAACTGCTCCAGCAAAATGGAGTAACAAAAAAAGAACAAATAAACCCCCAAAAGCCACGAAACATAAATTTTTCTAGAACTGTAAAATTAAAGGCATACATTCCCAAAAGGTAATCTCCATCTCACCAAAATACTTTCCCCCACTTAAGTTCATCAGAAAAAGTTAATCAAGAAACAAAAACATTTCTGACTGAAACACACTGGGGAATACCAGATTTCTAGCTAGTGCTGAATGTATTTCAAACATTTACAGCATTAAATAGCTCAGAACTTGACTACAATAGTCAAGCAAAACAGGCAGTGTATACCAGTGCTCTTTCCTTGAGCAAAATGTCTAGATGAACATTGTGGTCCAAAATGCCTTAATCCCTTAGTTTATCCCAATTATATATATTATTAATAAAAAAGACTTTAAAATTATTTCTGGTCTGTTAACTATAACTAACAATAGTAATAACAATGAGCTCAGTTTAATATTAATAACAATCTTACATGGTGCTACTTAATGGTAGTTAGTAGCTATTTTAATTATTTTTTGTTTAAATATTCATTTTATTGTTATTTTGTAGTAAGCAAAAATATAGTCACTATTACAACATTCTAAGTTTATATTCTTGGTATGATATTAGACAGAACAAAAAATTGATTTATGCATATATAACTGGCCACCAACTATCTTGAAAAACACAACAAAGTAAAAGGATGCATTTCCCCCCCAAGACTTCAATGCTGAACCATTTCATACTTCTGGCTCTGTACTTATATTTGATGATGTGAAGAACTCTGTAGTGCTCCCACACACAGACAACAAAACAAAGACATAGGTTAAACACAGAAATCTCAGCTTTATTTTGGTTAACTGGAATCTGACACACTGCCAGCTACACCCACCTATTCATAGGCAGTTACCACTTGGGACCTCCTAGCGTGC
This sequence comes from Ciconia boyciana, assembly GCF_034638445.1. Lineage (NCBI taxonomy): Eukaryota > Metazoa > Chordata > Aves > Ciconiiformes > Ciconiidae > Ciconia > Ciconia boyciana. The sequence goes on along the minus strand of NC_132942.1, from coordinate 36,885,105 downwards.
AACTCAAATTGCTCACAAGGCCTGAAGCACACCAGTAATTCCCAACAGTTCCTTGGTATCATGTGTTGGGATAGTCAAAAGTTATCACCACCTTATCATTGTTAAAATCACTACTTACTGAACACAAAGTCATACCCTAACAAATTATATCTCTCCCTAAAAAGTTTACCACCAAAACCTAATTTTTGTAGAAGATGATGAAGCAAGTAGTCTGACAAGCAGGCAAATTGGGAGAGAAAAGATAAGATTAATCTTGATAAGAACAGGTTATGATAAAAGTGAACGTAGTGCTTAACTTAGCAATTCTGAGATGTCTGTAGATAGGTAGACAAACAGCAGTCTGAGGCCAAGAGTCTTTTTTTCATACAGTGAGATAAATATCCATGTATTTGTTCAATATCCTAAATAAATGCAAATGCCAGTAAATATAGATAATTCTGTCTCCTCAGAAATACTAGCAGCTTGCTTTATATGTCCTACGTGTCAGTGGTTCCTGAGGGATAACAAAGGAGAAAGAGGATACAGTGGCTTCTCAGCTCCTCTGAGAGCTTAAATAGAGAAGACGCTGGGGTGTTAATTGTATCCAATTATACCTAGAAGATCTAGCAGTTACATTTTGTAGGCTTTCTCAAAGCTAGACCATTGCAGTTATTCTTAGTTGCAGATATTGCCAGAATTTTGACATGTTTAAAAACCTCCTGGCAGACATAGGCAGAATCAAAATAATTTTTTTAAATACAGCTTCAGACTTAATATAGCCTTTCCATTTTAGGGTCTCTCAGATTCAAATAATCTACTAACTAATAGTTAAGTAGGAATCTTACTGTTGTTTTTAGGTTCCTCACCTCTCACTTGGTTCCACAAACGCATATATGACTTTTACTTTACATCAGAAATTTGATACACTGGTTATTCAATTAGCAAGTTGCTCTTTTCTTGCACATTAGCCATTGAGTAAGTATCAGACTGAAATACATTCAATCAAATGGTTCGTGAAAATGGCCAAGCAGAATGATTCTACACAGTTCACTGAGCAAAGAAGTGAAAAGGCAGGAGGAAAAAGATTTATTAAGTTGGACTTTATATACAGAAATAATCACCCTAATAAGTACACGCATCGAGCTAAGTGCTGTACTTCTGAATTTGTCTTCCTACACAATGACCTCCTCCACATCATCCCCCACAATCTTTCCAGGTCACCTTTGAACCATTTCTATCAGGGCTGTACAATTGGTAGCTGAGTATGATTAGTTAATATCACTGGGTTTTTACAATGTTACTGTCATTATCAGATGTCTACAACTAATAATGACCATCCACTTATTGTGTTAAAAATATTTTAAAAGAATTTTCTAGAAAAATATTCCACCTGAAAAGAAATTCATTTTGGTTCCTGTTCATACTGTGCTCCAAAGACGACCTGTGAGATGACACCTTGGCCCACCGGTTATGTGCCTGTGCTGCCTATATTCCTTTTGCCTTGTACCAGAAAGTGCCATTTCTCCATGCTGACCCTTTGGGCATAAAGCACTCTCTAGGGCCCTGGAACAAAAGAGGAACCTTTTCACAATTAGATGCCAGCAAAATCTTTGACATTGTGGACATCTGCTACAGGGAAGTTTTCATCCCTCTTGGTGTAGCAGTTCCCAGATTACCTCTCCCTTTTTCATCAGCTGCTGAAACCGGCTCTGTCTGGCAAGCTCATAAAAGAACTCAAAAACAAAAACAATCTACTGTCCTCCTCTTCAACTTCCTAGCCATAGCCATGCCTCCGTACAATTAAACCACAAACTATGCAGTAATTACAGTAAGTTAACTCCTCATAGACACGGAATTCCTGAGTTGTGGCTGAAGCCACATCCTTAACTCACCAGGGGCATTGATGGGTATTAAAAAACCCCAATAATCTAAAACAGCTTTAAAGAGCTGCCTTATGCTTGTCAGATGCTCAGCCAATATTCCTTTCCATTTACAAATGCTGCCCTTAAATTTTCACTGTTCCTCCACCACTGAAGCTTGAGTACAAGAAGGGTTTTGTTTTCCCACTGCTCGCCAGGAAGGCACTGTAGCTTTTATCTTGTAAAGGTAGCTCCCATTTAGGAAAGGAGGAAAAGTAGGGAATAGGCCTGACCCCCACTCGTTAACTCTAGACATTTATGCTTTGTCCTCACAAGGACTTCATAGTGAGATTCCATCTTTGATTTAAAAAAAAAAAATATTTTTTTTTTTAAACAGAAACCAAAACTTAAGATTGCTTCTAAGGAGTCTTCCCCAGGATACGCAGGACATTTTAGTCTCTTGGACCATGAAATACAACTATTCTTTTAAGCAATTCTAGACAGAAGAAATCACTGTAGAAAGGTCAGATCAGCTGGGAAAGGGAAAATGGAGCTTGCAAGGTCAGTCAGCATGTAGGCAGTGGTAATTTCAACCATGATTGCAGCGAAGTGGTGCAACCTTTTACAACCAATGGAGATTACATCCACGTGCTGCAGCAGAGGTGCTTGTTTCTTCCACTTTTCATACAACAAGTTAAAATATTAGGGTTTTTGAAATTTTCTGAATGAAATTTTCTGAATGAAATGAAATTTTCTGTCTGCCAGCAAACACCACCTGCTTGTCTTGTGAGGAAGCCTCATTATTCATAGTGTTAGAATGGTCATCTAAGATGGGATTTTGGGAAACAGGTCTTCATCTTAATTCCTATCATCCTCACAAACTTTGAGAGGGTGTTTTTTCATGTGGTTACACAGGTCATTCCTCCAATGCTTACTACTTACATTAAGGTAGGAGAAATGGATGTCACCAGACTGGGTGATCTGTCCTTCACAGGATGTCTTTTCCAGGCATCATATTGTTCTTCTTGTTTTGTACACACAATTATTTTTAAATAGAGTCGCTTCTGGGTGCAATAATCCCACTCCCTAACTGATCTGTAAAGAATACAGTCGCATGCATAACGCAGCAACTCAATGAATTAAGGAGAACAGTGTTTCTCCTGCCCTGCCTCTCAATACTAGTTTACTTTAAGAGTTTTTTGAACTCAGTGTGTCCAAACAATATACGAGATGTGTACAACTAATGTGATGGTAAGGAGAACACGAAGCTTTAATGGAGAAAGCTATACACCATTTTTGTAAACTGTAGCTTTTACATATCTTGAATTAATAGATTTATTTCATTGTTTTCCATTTCAAAAGCACAGAACTGGCTCTTATTAAACACTATTATTGGCTGCTCTGGTATAAACACTATGGCAAGGAAAAATAAACACTAAAACTCAGCTGAATTTATATAGTCAGTAAATATTGACACTTTGTTTGATTTATTCTGTATACATTTTTAAATCCTTTTCTTGGAACCCATTTTGTTTCCATTTTCCACATTTGATTTTCATATTGAAATTTGCAAGAAAAAACAATTTGCCAGCTAAATGAGAATTTATGAGAAGTGCATGTCCTCACCGAGGCTACATCAGGCTACGTGTACTTGAATGGGTGCATAACTAGGAAAGAAGTTCCAGGATTGCAACAGGATTGCTGATATGATTACACTTAGACATGAACAGAAATGTATTGCTGAACAGGGGCCATATTTCCTTTCAGACTTTTTAATTGTTCTATTTCTAAAAGTTTTACCACAGCACTGAGAATTTGGTTCCTCCCCTTTGCAACAGATTATGGGTTTTATGACTAACCATAACTTTATATTCACTGGCGCCAAGATATACACTGCATCAATTTTCTTTCATTTTTGTTTCTCAAACACTATACACAAAGACAACACTATAAATATGTGACACGACTAAATGATGAAACAGCAGCTTCCTGCTGAAATTTTAAAGCGAGATAGACATTGTTTTAGCTGAGGAAGCCATTTAGATACCAGCTGTTCCCACTGAAAAGATGTGGCAGCCATCAGCAGAAATAAGAAATGCTCTCTCTGTACACATTGAAATGAGTTTCATCTTCCTTTCCATTCTGTTTTGTGTTCCTGCTGGTGAAAAAGACAAAATTGATTTCACACTCATTTCCTCGCAAGCACAAATGTTAAATGAGAGGAATCTCTATCTTTGCACCCATACAGGCACTTAGGTAAGATCAAAACCAGGAGCTACAAAGCATATTAATTCTGCACAGTAATAAACTGATGAACAGTCTCAGGGCTGGAATTGAAGGTAAAAGGAGAAACTTGTGTGGAACTCCCAAAATTAGTTTTCCGTACTTATTAGTTTCGAGGTGGTATTTATGTTTCATATTCTAATTAGAAGAAAATAACATGGTGTGTGTCAGATACCACTGCGTGAAATCGCAGAATAAATATGGATAGTTTAGTGACACCTGAAAATAATCTTTCTTTCACTGTATCTTAGAATTAAGACTAGTACTAATCACTACAGTCACATTTTAGAAAGTAGTAAACAGTTACTCAAATGTTCTACCTTGAAAAATATCATAGACTACATATATCAATAACTTTTCATATGGCTATCTCTGCTCAGAATACAATCTTCTAATGATCATGACAAGATATATTTTGTGCTTTGCATCCAAAAAAGAGGTTATAAAGTTGACAGAACTAACATCTCTCCCCGTAGATAGTACAAAAATCATTATATCGTATTAAAAATTTTGCTTCTTTTGCCACAGGCAATCAGTTCCAAAAATTTGATTAAAAAAGCATTGCATTAGTGTGGTATTCTCAAGCTGCTTCTTATTAACATTTTATTGTAGCATACTCTAATGACAACCAGTATCAGCTCTCATTATTCTAAATAAAGAGTATAGTAATTTTCTTCTTAATGACTGAAGTGAAATGCATCCATAAGGACATTTTAGTTTACTCTCTCTTACAATGTAATATTGTCATTATTAATACTTCTTGAAGACAACTTGTAGACTAAAGCTGTCTTTGCAGAGTCACCAGATCATTGGTATGAATGGCTGGTCACACACCAGCCATTCATACCAATATACATTTAGTTCCTTGAAATGTTTTAGTGCAGCAATAAAACAATTCATGTTATGACGCCTGCGACAAAAGACCATAAGAAAAAGCAGCAAATTACATTTCACATACTTGTGAAACAGGTAATTGCCACAAAACTCAGGTAAAAGAGAGATTATGTGATTTGTCCATTGCTATGCTAACCAGCACATCAAATATAAAAGGAGGACTATAACAAAAGTTACTCAGACTATAAACTGCATGAAAACAGGAACTTCCATTTTGGTCCGTGCTGAAGACAATGAAATCCTGAAACAACTGGGATGCCTCTGTATGTATATATACTTCAATATAAACAAATAGGCAAGGACAAATACAGTTATTTTTCTACACTTTCAAAGCAATGCAAGAAAAATACCTATCACCTCAGGGTATTAATCAAAGATCTGGTTTTACAATACAATTAGAGCAATCTAGCAGTCACCAAAGGAGCTGCCCCAGTTCCACCAACTGTCCAGCCAAAACTCTTGCCCTTCTTTGTACGGCTTGTTTTCTCTCTGAACCAGGTCACTGAGAGGCAGACGTGTCACTTACACCCTAATGGTTTGATTTTCAAATTAACTGGCTATGCTTAGTTTTTCAAAGGCACTTTAGAGCCAAAGGATGCAGAGATATGCTTAGGGGCATAAGGGAGTGTTTAAAGGAGGCTGGCATTAAGCCCAATTGATTTCCAATCTAGACAGGTACCTGCCCAACACCTCTGCATCCAAAATAAATCCCACCTTGTACCTATTTCCATCTTGGGTATGTGACTAGCACTAAAAATCCCTTCACTATAAATTTTCATGAAATCAATGGTTGCTCAGGACTTTGGTAAACATCAGTTAAAAGCGTACATTCAGAAACTTAAATAGAGACTTAGGAGTCTGGCACCCTATTTGGTCATTATTCTTGTCCTTTGTTCTGAGCCACTTGCCAATATTTGCAAAGGCAGAAGCTGGTTATTTACATGATAGGTGACTGGTGCACTCATCAGGTTCTTACAAGGATTATACATACAGGTAGAAACAAATAAATTACTAATGGCATCCAAATTTCAAAAGCCACCTTCTCAGCCAGTTGCCTCTCTTTCTGCTAAGTGTCCTCCTATATTTTAGTTCTTGGTCAGACACAGTGGCCCACATAAAGCATCACCTACAAAAGCAGTCTTGGATGGTGGCTTTAGTAGTCTCCAGCTATCTTTCCCCATTTACCCACTTCAGTTGCTGCTTTAATTAATTCTGATTGACATGCATAAAGTCTGTCATTCTCTCCAGATCATACATGCTTCACAGTAGCCGCTACTGCTGCCTCCTATAACAATATCTTTGCTCAAGTCCACACATATTTTGTACCAAATCCTGGCTTTCTAGGGGTCATGACTCCTCTTGCTAGTATTTAAATTAAACAAAACCTTTGTATTCCCTGAGCAAACAAGTTTAAGTTTTGCAAAAGAAAATGAGGAACCAGTGGTTTGAATGCTATGAGATGGCGCTCCCTTGCCTCCTGTTATCCCATGGTCTCCAGTAAGCATCCCAGTGTGTTAACCATCACTTTATTTGCAAGGTTTGTTTACATTTTTAAGACTTCTTTTGGGGGCTATTATTGTGCTACTACTACAAGATTAACTAAACTCAATACATAGTTTTATAAAACTCGACAACTTATGAAGTACATCTACTCTAACACTGAAAAGGAAACAGGGTATGCACAAAATAAAGAAGGTTGAGCTGGAAAGCAAAATCAAAAAAATGTAAGGACTACATGATAAACAAAGAGGGTCATAAATTGCAAAAAGATGCTATAGGAAGCAGTGTATTATATTCTCTGATGCCAGATTAAATGTATTTTATTATCAAATATTAGGGCTTTTAAGTATCTAAACCCTAACTAATAAGGGAATCACTAGCTGAAAGAAAGTTTCTTTAAAGCCCTGAGCCTACAAGATTAATTTTGACTCCTGTTGAGTAAACAAGCGTATATTCTCATCCGCCACCACACTGTACCACTATAAAATACAAAAATTCGCTTTGGGTTTAGAGAAATGTCCACAATTACAGGGTAGAAAGCTGTTGCAATTAATGGGACTATAACACTTAACACCAAAGGATCCCAGACTCAGGCCTTATCCCAATCACACAAATGAATGAGACTTGCTCAAATTTACATGGAAGCAGTATTAGGCTTCGCATCTTTGAAGACCAGCACTCTAAATAGCTTTGTGTTTTTCAGGTTTGTTTTCATTTTAAAATCATGTCCACCAACTGACCAGCTAGACATCTGGAAATCAATAAGTGTGGCAGAAATCATGGTTGGATTCTGAGATTTTTGTACTGCTCTTACTGTGTCTGAAATGAGACTTTAATTTGGTTTTAATAAAAACTAATTGAAAGTAATTTAATACCAATTGATTGTTAAGGGGATACATTTTGCAGTTTATCAAGTCTATAGAAATGCAGTATAATTAACTCAAAACTGCATAGGCAATAATGTAATTATAATCTCAACAACTTTAAACTTCCAAGCAATGTTTAAACAGTTAATTAAAATTTTTAAATAGTCCTATATTACATGTCTATAATGTTAATTGCTAAAAAATGCTAATCAATATTTGTTAAGTAATCCAATTAATTGAGTAATCTAATTTCTAGCATCTCTGAAGCTAAATAAATATAGCTTCATAAATCTGACTTGCAAACTATATAAATATCCAGATATTCATTTAAGATAAATTAATAATCAATTACATATTAAATGACCGCATGTTATTTATTAGTTATAGACACGGGGCCAACTCAAAAGCAACCAGATTAAGGTTTTATAGTTTCATCATTTTTGGACATGCTGTACAAATACAAAGCTTAGCTAATTACTCTAACATCTTATTTCTGAGTACGTTGAGTGAAAAGGTCTTTCTTTTGTTCCGTTTAGTATATTGGAAGTGCAGTTGCAAACTCAGAGCATCTTTTACATCACCTTTCAAAACATGTTTACTCTGCTGAAGCACAGAACCGATATTCCTTGAAATTAATAGACAGAGGGGCCACATTTCCAGGGCTGCTGATATCAGGGGAAACCGCGGTGTCCAGGAGCTCCTGGCACTTTCCATTTTAACACAACTCCATTTTTCAGGTCCCACTCCTGTTCCTCCTTGCCACCAGAGAGCTCCAAGTTACACAAAGGAACCTCCTAGCACAGCAAAAGATTGCAAAAGCTACTTTTGAAATTTCTACTTTTCTACTCTGTGCTGTTAAATCTTCACTGTGGAAGAGAAAACATTCATTTGTCATTTCATTGCTTGCTATAAAGATACATTCTGAGATTGTAATTTATGAATGTAAAAAAGCTTTATCCTAAATGAGAGATCAACTTGTGTTTACTAGTAAGCATTGGTAGCTGTTGCTGACTGCTATTTTAACATAATTCCAATGAACCATAATTAAATTATTGAACTCTCTTACTGGTTTTTTTCCCCCTCATCACTAAATTCTGTGTTTGTAACACACAGAATACAGCTAAAATAACCTCTTTATCTGCTACCCCAATTAGGTATTTGCTCGTTATACCTACGTCAGCTCTAGATTGAAAACTCACCAGGACAGAGACTATCTCATCAGCTATGTTTGCAGTTCTCAGCATAATGTCAATATTTTCAGAAAACTATCAATTCTAAATAGCATTGCACAACTCAGTTTTAACGGATTTGACAAAGCAGTGCATCAGCACAAGAGGGAGTCAGGACATATTTTGCCGGATCAATTCTTAAATAAGTATGTTGTATAGGAGAAATAAAGAGCTGCATGGATAAAGATAGCAGCACAGTAAGAGGTGTCATTTTATTTCTGGATTTCAGTTTTACAGTCTAGCCACATTCACCATTCACATACTTCTCTTGAGGTTCAGTACTCAAGTATAGAAATTTATGTCATCACAGCCTCTTCATGTAAACAATACAGATAAAATTGAAGGGTCAAAGTGCACTTGATGGCAAGCTTGACAAAGGTGCCCCAAAGTTTCCATACTTTAATTTTATTTAAAAGGAAAATAGAAAAAAAAATTCTAACACTTGTGCTTGTTCCAGAGGCAACACAGTAAACAGACTACTGTAACATCTGAGCTTACTGATTCCTTTTTTATTATTTTTTTTTTTTTTAAATTGCCCTCTAATGGCCAAGAGGTTGGAAAAAAAAAAATCAAGAAGGGTGGTAAATGAAATGGAAAGTAAAAGTGTACCAAGGTGCAGCATTTAACACTGCCCACAGTACAAGACATTTCGAAGTGTGTGTTGTCCACATTGTATTAGAACTATGGCTCTTTCCTTGACAGGCTTTTCTAAAAACTGCATGACAGTTTTCACTGTAAGCAACTCTGAAGGACAGGAACTTGATTCCATCATGTCATGGTTGTCAGCTCTACAGACAGGAAGGTATATTTTAGGACAACACTCTCAGCAGCTGCTTGCATGAATAAGAACACACTTCCATCATTAGTCATTTAACCCATATAATGTGACAACAACATTTATTATAGAAGCTTGGAGATTCGTGACAGTAGCAAGAATTCAGAATTGTTCTTTATATAATTTGCATGTGTTGAGTGCTTCAAGGAGACACTGTATTTGAGCATCAATAACATTTGTCTTCCTCCTACCCTAATTTACTAGGTAAAGAAGTGCTGAGATAGGATAGCTTTCCAAGGCTTACAGAGCCTTGTGAGAAGCCACCATTGGGTCAAATACCCCACTGTGAATGCTACAGTCTGGCAGCCGGTGACTCGTGGTGCTATCTCCTTTAAAAAGTGCAGCCAAAAAGGGCACTGATTTTAGCATACATCTGAAAAATAATAACCAATGATCATAAAGATTTAACTAGTTTTACCTATGACATGAGAACAACTCTGATGATAAACAAACCATCCCTCATTCTGCCCTTACAAAGTCCATTCTGCAGCAGCTACCACCCAGCCTTTCCCAAGTGCCCCACAGTGATAATCGACTTACGGCAAGCTCACGTGTGTAGCCAGGCCTCCTATGATTTCTCTTCCCCTTGCACATCTGTATAGAAGTGGAACAACTCAACTCTAAATGTACACTGAAATCAAATTACTTTGCTGAAATCTCATGCTGTTTGGGTTGATCCTGTAATATTAGAACACTGCAGCTGAAAGAAGCTTTGATGAAGAAAGCCTTGAGTAAGAACTGAATGCTGCAGAATTAAGGTAGCAATTAAAGTTTATAGACTTCTCAGTATTTACCTTGCAGCTTCACAGTATTCATCGTGAGTCTGTGAAAGCCTGATAAATACAGACCAAGCACTTGGAGATTCTCATGTCTGACAGTCATCAAATACGGTAATAACGAAAGCAAAATTTAATCCACTTAGATTGCTGGCACTTTCCAGACTACTAGCCAAATAAATGGTGAGAAGATGGTTCAGCATTGCACAGACAAACTTTAGGTTGGGTCTCAGAAACAGTGTCCCGGTTTTGGCTGGGATAGAGTTAATTTTCTTCCTAGTAGCTGGTATAGTGTTGCATTTTGGATTTTAGGATGAGAATAATGTTGATAGCCCACTGATGTTTTAGTTGTTGCTAAGTAGAGCTTCCACTGGTCAAGGACTTTTCAGCTTCCCATGCTCTGCCAGGTGCACAAGAAGCTGGGAGGGGGCACAGCCAGGACAGCTGACCCCAACTGGCCAAAGGGCTATTCCATACCATATGCTGTCATGCTCGGTACATAAACTGGGGGAGTTGGCCGGGGGGCAGCGATCGTTGCTCGGGGACTGGCTGAGCATTGGTCAGCGGGTGGTGAGCAGTTCTATCACTGTTTTTTCCCGGGTTTTGTTCCTGTCTCACTCTCTTCTTGTTTTCCTTCTCATTACAATTTATTATTATTATTATTTTGTTCCAATTATTAAACTGTTCTTATCTCAGCCCACGAGTTTTCTTACTTTTGCTGTTCCAATTCTCTCCCCTATCCCACCAGCGGGGGAGGGTGAGTGAGTGTCTGTGTGGGGCTTAGTTGCCATCTGGGGCTAAACCACAACAAAGAGCATCTCCTTTTAACATCCACAGCTCCTTTGCACATAATGCTTGCACACAGGAAATCTACATCTGTTTCCCTAAGTTGGATGGCTAACTATCTAATTCCAATGACTGTATTAAAAAAAAAAAACAACAAAACCAACAAAAACACCCAAAAAACCCACAACAAAACAAAAAAACACCCAAGAACCAGACAAAGAAAAAACCCACCCCAAAACCCACCGACATTACTCTGAACACACACAGTAGGTTAACAATGAGAAAAATCCTTGAGTCCACATCCATATTGTCCAAGCCTGACATTGTCTGCTCACACCATTCAATTAGGTAAGAGAAGACTTTTAAAGCCACAAATGATAATAGAATTAATATGCTTCCTTTAGAAGTCAATTGCTACCTAAACCTCAGTTGTGCCTGTGAGCATCAATCAGTGCCAAAGCTCTGATAAATTTATGTTGCATCTCATATACAATTCAAAATATAGTTTTAAATCTGAAAACAAACCACACTGCTTGCCATGTGCTACATGGTTTTCTGTTTGTTTGTTTTCCAACCAAGTTATGCCAGAGATGCTTCAGGCCTACCAGAAATTTCTTAACATCTGATGCATAATGAAAATATTTAATGCAGCATAAACACTCCTCTTTTCTCCATAAGTGGACTGATGGATACATTCTCCACGATGCCCTAGCAGTTCCGCTTCAGAGACAGGATTAGGTTCCCATGCCCCAAAAACGGTGCACATTTCCCTTCTAGAGGAAAACCCTTCTAATTTTCATTGGACTGCTTCCAAATGAAGGCCTGCAAGACCAGGCTGCCTTTCAAAATATCACATGCCATGTGATTTAAAAATAGCTCACCATGGTTTTTCATGCCTATGACCATCACATTAAACAGTAACTTCAAAAATTCAAGGTTCTAGTGACTTATATATTGTCTTCTTTTAAGAAGGCATAAGAAGAAACATTACAGAAACAGCTATGTAAATATAGTTCATTTAATAAAAATGTAAATAAGATTCATAGAACATACTTAGAAACCTTGAAATATTTATTTTAAATGAAAGGGATTAAGTCCCCAAGGTAAGATTTGTTTTCTAAACTAGTAACTCCAGTATTGTAGGGCTATTGTGTTTTGTTTTATTTATTAAAGGGACAGTTCTTCTAAGACAAATACTTTAACCTACTCTAGCATACTTACTGCTACTTTTTATTTACTTTTAAGGACTTTTGATTGTTGCCATCCTGGTCTGGACTCAAACCAGCACAATACAGAAGAAATGTTCAATATCTCATTACTAGTGTTTTCCAGCCTTAACCATTTCCACAAATACATTTGTCCCTTTGCATTCATACTTGGTTTGGCTTGATAGCATCTGACAATGAAAACCTGACTGAAGATGAAGAAAAAAAGAAAAGTCTAAGTAACCATCATACAGAATTTATTTATAGGAAAACAAAGGAAGAAAACTGAAGTGTTATTTTGAACTTCCTTATCTGCAAAACAGAAACAAATACTGGTGATCTGAGCCCTTGATTTACTGACAGCACATAACAAAACTTCTTTTACAACATCATCAAAACTTAAATGGCATATTAATGGTACTGTCAGTGAATGACCAAGCAGTGAAATTGTATTTGTATACTTCTATCTATGAAAAGAAGCTAGTGCTTTTAGGAAATATGTTGAGTACGTGAGGTTGTTTTTATGAATTCGCTTTTAATAACACCATCTGACATGGAAGTCAACTGTGCTTCCTGCTAAACCTTTATCCAAAAGAGAGATTGATATCTGCCTTCTAATGGCAAAGTTTCATTGAAGATTTGGGAAAAATAAAGGACTGATAGGATAATTCTAAGAAACAGATGAGGTAGATTCTACCCAACAGATAAATGTATCTTGTGAAATTTTCTCAATTATATAAAAATTTTACTACTTTCTGTCCCTCAAAATATATTGTGGATAGATACAAGTAAGCAGTGACATATAATAATGAGGTGTACTATAAACAAATATGCCAGATTTGTAATAACATGTAATTAATGTCAACAAATGTGTGCACATTCATTAGGATCAAACTAACCCTTATGACCTTCATTTCTTAAATCTTACCAACCTATTTAGATATGCAACTGTAAAAAAACTTCTTATGCAACAAAACCTTAAGATCAATACAGCAGTGTTTGTGGAGGGGCTTTTAAAATAATGTGTAGTACTGAGACCAAATTATCATGAGCATTGTTTCCCCAGAACTGCACTGCAAGTAATTACACTCTTTACTCTAGATGCAATGCAAGCACAAAGACTGTAGTAGAAAATGCAGAGAGGCTTTAAAATATTTATAGCAGCAGTACCATTTATATATATATCATGATAGTCAAGTTAACGCTGGATTTTTAATTAGAAATAGTGTTTTCTGGAGAAGCATTTATTAGCTACAGGAAATTAAAAGTAATTACGAGCAGGTAAAGAAAAATTAAATAGAATGTTGAAACCCACAAATAACTACCAGCGACAAAAGTCCCAAACTCCTTCACACAAAAGTAGAAATTCAGTGGGTTTCAGGAGACAAATGCTTCAGGTAAACTTTTCTCATACTCCTCGTTTAAATGATAAAAGGACACCCAACTCTTATCTTAGCTTTCTTGCTCAGACTATCAACAATGTTGCTAACTTATAAAATTTTTGGTAAAAATTCGTATTGTGGTAAATTCGGACTACCTGGTTCAATTGCAGCACTTGTCTTCTGCACAAGTAATTCAACCTGACTCAATTCAATTCAGAAAATACTACACGTTACAGAAGGAACCAATACACACAAATTTTAAGTTCATTCACTCAAATGTATCTGATAGGCAGCTGGTGATCAAACATTCTATCAGATTACAATTAGCTAGATACATGCAACTATTGTTAATAATGTTCATGACTGCCTGCAACCGACATGGAATGGTACACACCGCACAGCTATGCAGTCTTCCGCACAATTTACAGCCCTGTCCCTGTGTCACCTGTTCTGGTTAAGGGTGAAGTGGCAATCAAGCAACAGGACAATCAGAACCTGGAATAAAATGGAGATTCCAGACAGATCCCCAGACTGGATCACTTCTAAACTCCTGCTGTTGTTGGGGTAACTGTTGTCAAATTTCCCACCCCTCAGAAGCTCAAGGCTGCACTGCTGCAGTTAATTTTGCACCTGATACAACACCTGGCACAACCCCAGGCACAGAGGGAAGAAAGGGCTAAAATCTCATCTGGTGCAAAGCTACAGACTTCTGTCAGCTCTCTGGAAGTCTTGACAGTCTGTACCAGCTGAAACACCGGACCACACTCCAAGAAAAGTGTAATTCAGATTTATGAGAAGACATTTCGTATCCAATATAATTGATTACCTACTGTAATGCGAACAGAACCTAATTTGTACTAATGAACCCTATGCATAATACAGCAAAGAGTTTAGTAATATGGAGACCACAAAATGCCAAGCCAGATGTCATTGATGGTGATGATAATTTTCCCAGATGGCTATGTTTCCTCTCGCTTTTTGCCGCCTTCAGGTTTGAGAAGATGGCATTTAACTCAGGAGATAGCTCTGATATTCCATGTCTCTTAGTTTTGTGCCATCACAGTCTGTGTACTATACCAAGACACTATCCTATTACAGTTATTGTTATAGTATGGAAACGCTTGTCTGCTCTGGCAAATTTTGATAAATGTAACATCAGATTAAAAATAATATAACCATAGACGGAGAATCTAATCAAGATTGAAGCTAACACATCTCTTCGGGTCTTTTACAGAAGAAAAACAAGATTAAAACTCTTTAAATTTTAAAACATTAAGTTATGGAATTGGTGTGGAAATGGAACAACACAAACACATTATATCAATAAAAATGTGCCTTAGGTGTGGGGGTAGGCCTGTGTATTTTTTAAATTCATTCACTTGATTTTTTTTTTCTTTTTAAACTTACGAGGACCAGTGATAAAATTACCAAACTGTGGATTCTTTCATGCAAAACAGTAATCAGCATGAGGGCTAGCCATGAATTGCATACGTTTGTAATAGGAATACTCCTTTGTATCCTATTTGTTAAAATTACAAAGCCTTTTCCTAAATGTCAGGATGTACTGTAAAAGGACACAAACCGCTCAAACTATAAAATGAAAAGCTGAAATTCAGTTTTATATGTCAGAATGCAAATCTAGATTCAAGTCAGTAAGAGCCTCTAACACAGATCAGCATGGTTATTTTGGTGGGTTCATTACCAAACACATTTAACTTACTAAAGACAGTCTGCACACATTCTTTCCTGTATATGCAATCAATCCTAGTGAAAATTATACAAAGTAGTTTGTAAATAGATCTTCTCCTGATTTTGCAGGGTTCACCAAATTATAACACTAAAACGTAAAAGAAAAACTGTAGGACTGGGTAGCAGATGAGGCATTGCCATTAATGAAGAAAAGACAAGTATTTAAACTGAGAAGGCATCTTGATGTTTTCTATGCAAGCTGAATAGGAGAACATAATAGGAAAATAAAACAGCTATCAGACAAGATAAATAGGAATACATCAACAGGGACTGTACAGAATTAGAATGGCACAGCAACAGAAGCAAAGTCTTTAGAAGAATATACTAAAATTTTTACTTTGCATTATAATGTCATCTTAGAAACAGATGGCAAAATGCCACTAGAACAGGAAGATGTCAAGAAATAATAGTGTCAGCAGCTATATAAAGAGCTAAAAGATGCTTCAGACTACCTTGTATTTGTAAGGCCATGCTCTACAAAGTCTTAAAATAATTTCATCTATGCAAGCAAAATAAGCAAAGACACTGCAAACTCTTGCCTAGCCCACCAGTCACTTTTAAAAACAGAATCTTCATTCAGGATCAACCCAGATTCAGAAAACCAGGAGAGTGTTTTAACATGTTATAATGAAGCAGTACTGTCATAGCTCGTTATAAACGATACACAGTTCAATACACGCTTAGGGTTGCTTATTAAATTTGTCGTAACTAATTAGGAATTGATAGGAAGAGGTAGTAGGGACTGATTTGGGAAAACGTGCTTTAAATGTGAAGGCCATCATCAATGTTATTAATAAAACCTGTGTGATCTCTAATGAGTTGAAAACGAACTACAATGTGGGTCTAATAGCACATAAGGATTCAGGATGCTTTATAAAAGACAATTTATACAGCACCGTAAGTCTCAAAACATTAAAATGCCTTCCTTACATTCCTAGGTAAGTCCTGAATGTTCATTTTGCAAGGAATAGCTCTTAGTACCACACACAGTGGAATTTACTTACATTAAATGGGGAGAAGGAAGAAACAAGATATGACAAACAAGGAAGGGAAAATGCGATAGTAAGCAGCTATACATGCTAAAGGAGTTCTGTTTATTTAGACTGCATTTTGTAGGAGGACAGACTTTGAAGAAATTGAGGCAGGAAAGAGAGAAAAGATGGAGAAGGGACAGAGGGAGACCTCCTAAAGCCAACCTGCCTGGCACGTCAAGGTTGTATAGCCTGATGCCAGGTTAACTTTAAAGGTTGATTCTGGGACGCCTTGGGAATAAAGACGAACAATCTTGTCAATTCTATAACCAGGGTATGCCCCCAAGAAATCCTACACAGCACAGAAGAAATAGTTGGATATACTCTAAGTACCTGCATTTTTGGTTTTCTGCTTATTCTTTGTAATTTTGTTTCCAACTTTGTACAATCAAGAGCTTATCCCAGACTTTCTTAGAAATACTAATATTAAGGCATGAGCTGTCTTTAAAATTAATTGAATCTATTGTATGACAAATCTCAGAAAAAACTGTTTTATATTAAGCTGCACATGCAATAAGTCCCTCAATTCTCAAACTTTTATTTCATTACTGGAGTTTTATAAATTGGAGCATGTGTCTGACTGACTGCCCAGATGCACCAAAGATCAGAGTCACGGGCTCAGTGCAGGCTGGGGATATGCAGTAAAGGGCAACCCACAGTATCAGTCACAGCTATCTAAAACTTATGTCCGGTAGGAAAACAAAAAAGCTGATAAGTGCAGTAAGAAAAAAAAAAATCAGATCAACAGTACAACAAACTCATTTTAGTTGTTAATATTTTGCATTTGTATTTTTTAATTTACATATTTATGTATTTGTATTTAAACCAGCTATGAATAAATCCTTAATTCCCAGTTGTCTTCAGAAGTATGGATGTCTCAAACTGCAGGCGAATCTGCCAAAATGAAGGTAGAAGTGGTATTTTGCTGAGTTTAGCAAATAGTATTTTCTGATAAATGACACAGTTGAGCTCTCTAACTTAACCATTTTTCCATGTATGATATGGGGGTTGTTAGATCATTTGGGTAATAAAATACAGATTGTTGACTGGATTAGTTATTTTAAGGATGTAGCACATGGAGAACATATATTTAAATTTATTCCCAAATACTGTAAAAGCAGCCATAAAGCAATCAGAAAGCAGGTAAAGAACGACTTTTATGGCAAGATAAATGAATGATAATTAGGCAACAAAACAGGAGGCATAAGTAGCTGGAAACCTTTGTTTCCTTGTGCCATCAAGCCTTTAGGTTTGAAAAACCTGCTGACAATACTGAAGAGTTTGGATAAGTAACTATTAGCAGTGTCACACTGCCAAAGCCAGTATGTAACCTTTTGGCTATTTAAACCAATCATTACATCCAGTAATGACTCATCAAGGCAATAAATACTGGGGGGAGGCGTCGGGGAGGGAAGTTCCATCTACTAACACAATTCTCACGTTCAAAATGGAAATTCACATTGTGTTGTAATACATAAAACTGAAGGCATGTAGGTATTGAAACCCTTTAAGTACAAACACATAGCCATTTTTCTAGCCATGTCTGTGAATCTCAGACAGCTACTTGTATCTCTCCTACCCCCTTCACTTCTTTCCCTGGGCCTGGCATACTGCCTGTACGAGTGGTGGAGTACAACTCTGCGATACAAGACTCAAACCAGGGACACTTTGGCCACCACCACATTCCCACCCCTTCTCCATCTCAGTAGCTGGCTGCCTGGACCATTCTCATCTCTGACCCCTGGGTACATGCAGAAATGTGCATCTTCAGAGATATGTATGTACGGTCATCAACAAGCTGACATTTATTCATCCACACTTCCATCTTTCATTTTATTGTACATGCTATGCTAAAGCAAAAACAGGTCTTTTGAGTCCAAGATCTTTAAAAGCAAACTACCTGTTTAAAGCAAAGTTTCCACAGCAGGTAGAAAATGAGAACACATGACATTTCTAACAGCCATTTTAAAAAAAAAAAAAAAAAAAAAAGTTAAGTTACTCAAGTACATACTTGCAGTTCAGTCGTGAACTAGAGAGAATTCAGAGACAAAAAGGGCTTTACAAAAGGGCTGCTCTAGCAATTGCTGTATAATATATATAGTGCTCCAGCAGTATGGAGTCTTCGCCTAATATCTGTACTAAATGTATTCATAGTGAATTCATATTCATCTGCACTAAATGTATTCATAACAAGTCCCATTCATTCTTGTGCTAACACTTTCTCTTGGTTTACCTAGGTCTTTTCTCCCTCCAGCCAGGAGGAGGTAGCAGCATCTGCCAGTCTGACATGACCTGAGTCTAAGGTAACAGGGCCTTCAGGAACGATGCAGTGGCCTTGCAGGTGGGCTGTCCTGAGCTATCCAACGTTTTATAACCTCTGGACTTTCCTATAATCCAGGGTCTCAGCTCTCCATTATCTCAATTATGATTAATGTAATCTATCTTCTATGGGTAAACCCATAGACATTTTACTACATTACTTTCTTTTCTTCAAGATTTGTTCTAAACTTTTGCAAACTGCTGCAGTCAGACTAGCCGTTTTGGGTCACAGGTTTGAATTAGATGCTACACTTGCTGTTTTCTGGTTATGTTCTACTATAGTCAACTTGATAGTTGCACTGAAAACCTTTGCTACTGAAGTATGCATGAAAGCAAACTTCTGCATCAGCTCTTTCAGAGGGATTCTTCCACTCAGCAGATAATTCCAGTTCTAGAGTTTTACTGCTATCTTAGATAATTTTACCACAACTAATAGCCTTAAAGCCTAAAGTTATTTTTATTTTTAAAATAAAAATTCATTCATTGCAGCACCCTTCCTTATTAACTCCTTTTTTAAAAAAAGAGGTACAAAAAAATTAACAGAGCATTTCTAACAGTCAAGGCCACAAAGGTGAAAAACACAGAGACCTTTCATCTTGTAATTCAGCAAAAATGTGGTACAATATATTTAAGGTGTTGTTGCTGGACATAGAAGGCATTCTAGGGAACAATAGCTTTTGAAAAAGTAATTTGCACCGTATTTCACAATATAATGAAGACATTTATTTGTGTTGATGTCTTCAACACCACAGAACATGTCTTGCACATAATTGCATCCAGCTCCCCCTGACGTTTTTGTAATAATGGGCAATAATTTCTCCTACACGGTTTGTATGGGCTTATTCTGCCTCTGGAATCTGTATTTAAAAAAAAATTAGAAATCTTTGCATTGTTACCATCAAGACACTGGGCAAATCAACTTTTAAGAATGTTTTACTCAAGATAGGATTGACCTCTTCCTACTCTGCCACCCAGTCAGACACTAAAGTCAGCACTGCTGGAGAAACTGAGGATGTGGTTTCCACTACAAAAGAAAAAAAAAAGGAAGTCCTGTCAGGACTGTCATGGCTGCATGACAGTGACTATCTTTCGCTATGCAACATTATCTACCAAGCCACAAATCTGGCAAAGCTTGTATATGAAATTGTTTCATATTGGCATCTCTGGTGGGTTGCCTGCTTACGTATAATTCACTATTGCTAATGACCACACTGAGACCCTACAACAACACAAACTTCATATTTTAGTGAGATTCCTTTGTATGTTAGCTTTATGAATGACTGACACATCATTTCAGAGCAGCTGAATTTGAAAACTTCTCAGCGTCAGGCAAGATTACAGTGTTCTACAATGCCTTGCATGGCTTCTGTGTCCCAGATGGAAAAAAACAAAATAAAAATTGATTTGCGTCTCTATTTCCTTCTGTCATAGAGGAGTTGTGTCAGCATGTTTCGTTCTCCAGCTAAGGTCCTTTAATGCCACACAATTGTTTCAGCTGCATTATCTGAGTTCCCTTCAAAGCTCTGCCCACGTACCCTTGTGTGTTCATAGCTGTCCCATAAAAGCTACTTTACCTTCTAACCTGGAGTGGTTACTGTGTAC
Organism: Ciconia boyciana; assembly: GCF_034638445.1. Taxonomy (NCBI): domain Eukaryota; kingdom Metazoa; phylum Chordata; class Aves; order Ciconiiformes; family Ciconiidae; genus Ciconia; species Ciconia boyciana. Next base: position 36,864,810 of record NC_132942.1, on the reverse strand, counting down.
AGACCTCAATTACTTTTCTTGGATGTACACAAAAGCAAGAGGGACAACAGTTTCTCTAACTGTGCTCCTAATTATGTGCTATCCTCTCATTTCTGAGAATTGCCACAGAAAAAGTAGTATGAAAAGTAAATGAGCATACTCATATTTTGCTAGAGGTAAACATGTTTTTTCAAGGCATCGGGTGGCACAAGAACTGGAACTTGAGTAGAGGAAACAAGTCTTAGGTAGTAGCTAAGGACAAAGGTTTAAAAAGAGTTTGTAATCTAGGAGACTTGAATAAGTCAAGGGAGGGACATAGAACTAGGGACAGCCAAAAAACACATGGGTCTTGTTAAACCCATTTGACACAAAGGATGGGACCACTAAATTACAGAGAGTGTCTGAGTAAATAAAGTAATGCTCAGAGGAGCAAAACCTGAAATAAGGGAGGCAAGAGAGAGAGAAGATACTATCACATTAGTATCCAATTATTAGCCTACACACAAAGGAATGAGAACAAGAAATATGGGGGGAAAGTCCTAATCAGTAGAGTAGCTCAATCCACTGAGAAAGGCATCAAGGGAATGAAAGAAGGACCTAAGTGATGAAATCAGAGAGGAAGGACAGAATAATCTGGTACAAGACCACAGAAGTCAGCAACATGAGAGAGGTGCTGATTTAAATAGAGTGATTCTTAGAAGGAAGAGGAGTAGAAAGTGCAGGTTAGAATACATGCATATTTATCAATTCTTCTTCAATACCAGTGTGAGAATTATAGCTAAGCTTCCCTTCCCTTTTACTTTTTTAAGGAACTTATTTTTCATTGAAGCATGAAAACGTAAGATGGAGCTGTAGGAAGGCTGTGTGCCTAGCATATGGTATTTAATCATCTTATCTTTTGACATGGTAAACTTCATTATGTCACCATATAATCTTGCCTAGTGTCATTGTGTACTACAGTTTCTTCTCTCAATAAAAGAATTGTCTAAGCCAACACTGCATGAGCGGTCTTCATGAATTTATGCTGACTAGCCCAAAATGAACTGCAGGTGCGCCTGGCTCCCCTCTTAATTATCCATGGTGCTGCATTAATGCATCTTCAGCCTGCTGATGCTTCTAGTATTTCCTAGGAGCACGCACAGACTTCAGCACTCTCCCTGCACGTTTGGTCTAATCCTTTTTAAATAATACAATTATTTTAATTTCTCAAACTTTAGTAATTGAATAGGTCCTATCCCTTCTGTTACATATCTGTGTAACTTGTCCAGAAAGAAGGGGAGTTCACAAGAGATTTCACATGGAAATATGCTTTTGGAAAGACTCACTGCTTGATGGATAATCTTTGCCACAAAGCATACTAGCCAGTTACCACACAGTTAACACATACTCAACTGGAATGTAACGGAACTTGACACTACAGTAGCTTCTCAGAAGGTAACATCCAAAACACAGATTCTGAATAAGACAGCACATAGTAGAAACAACCAATGAGAACAGAATTTCATGAACAGAACAATTGCTCCAAACAGTGAGTTGCTCTCCTTAGCAACCTAGTTTTATCATTTCTGTCCAAGTTGTTTCATATACTATGTCACAGTATATCCATATTTATGACATCCATTTCCATTAAAAAGTTAGATCTACTTGATCTTCTCTAGGCAAAATTCTGACCAACCTGGTCCAACTTTGAGGCTAGCCTTGCTCCAATCAGCAGGTTGGCCTAAGACAACATTCAAAAGCACCTTACAATGAGAACTACTCTGATATACCAGATAAAATAAATAAAATTCACTATGTTTCCACTTCTATAAATAAAACATTGATGATATATGTTAATCTTACCTTATAATATCAGTGTTAAAAAGGCCTCAGAGCCTATTCAATCACTGTTGAATATTGCAAATTGAACAACATCAATCCATCTATTTTCATCATCATTATAACTGTTTCTGAGTAAAGTGCATTTTAAGATTTTAATTGTAAGACAAGGGTATTTATCAGATTTTACTAAAGAAACATAAAAGCGTGAAAACAAAACAGATTCTAGATGAGTTTAATTTACACGTAATATTTTAATGGTGTTATGCTAGATGAATTTATAATTAAAACAGAGGTAGGAGAGCTCATGCACTCAAGCAATAAGGCACAGGGAATTACTTTTGACTAGCTCACCACTACCCAAAAGAAAGTAATTCCCAAGCTGAGTTTTAATCTGCTGTCCATCACCTGTAGTCTTGAAGTTTTAATGTGTCATAAGAAGCAGTGTAATAGATAATCACTGACTTGTAGCTCATTCTGTCCCCAGCCCTTTATAAATCATTGCCGATAATAAGTAGTGAAACATATTTAGAAACACACAGATTATAGTATTGATCCTCCTCTCACACTGGATCACAAACATCTCTCTCTTCTACCTAGATAATCGTTCTATTTCAAATGCACTTAAATCCACTTTTATATGCTCCTTTGGTGACTTCACTAAAAGGCCAGAAAGAGTAAAAAAGCCCTGTTATTTCAGTAATACCCCAGTAATATTTTTTCCAAACATTTGCATTGAAAGTGACTGCTTCACACAGAAGAAAAAAATAAAAAATAAAAAATAAAAAAAAATCAGTGAACACTAAAGTAACCTAAATACAACAGCAATACTACTGCTGTAGCACCTCTACAATACCGGGTGTCTGATCAGCAACTGCAAATTACTTCAGTCCTTTACAACTTTTTTCCAGAGTTCTTCCCACTTCAAGTGAACCTGTCTGCATATTGTGACTGGAAAGGAAAACACCTGTATTTCTTCAACAGATGACTTATAATAAAAATACATACACGCACACACACACACACATATATATATATATATATATATATATATATATAAAAAAAAGGATAACAGTAAGTACATTGCACCTGAAATTAGGCCAGGTTAGCAAAAAAGGTTTTGAAGAACACTATTAAAATGCAGTATTAGAGGTAAATGAAATAAGAAATGACTGGGTCTAGCTAATATTTACCTATGAAACCTAATACAAGACAGTTGAACTACTGACTACAATGGAAAAATTATTGTTTAAGCTATCAACTATGTTAAAGAAATGGTGTCAGAACACCAAACTTAAACAAGACTTCCAAGAACCATCAAAGGCTAGTAAAAAATTATTTTTTTGCAGACTATGTGAGATGTTCAAGTGTAGATTACAAACAAAAAGAAATACACATAAAAAGATATAATGAAAAGTCAACATTGCTTTGTAAAAAGAAAAAGGGAATAAACCTGCTTAGGTTTTATCATTAAAGGAAGATATTAGAGAGATATTGAATAACCTGTACTAGGATATTTGCTGTTCAATATATTCATAAGTGATCAGGAAAAGAGTATATTATTATATGACAGAACTTACAAACAAAGAAATGCTTCTGCTCTGTATATTAAAATTACACCATTATTTAAATTTTTGTGTATTAGTTTTTTTTAAAATTATATTTATGACACCTCACTGAAGATCTACAAGAAGAAATATGATTTTACAATACAATGGCAGGTGAAAATTAATGTAAATTAACACAGACTAACTATTTTGTGAAGAACCAACTTCTGATTTTGCATTAGAAGTAATGGACCCTTAACATCTTTTGGAAAAAAGAATCAAGAGTCATCAACTCACAATTTTAGCAGCTGTCAAGATGTCACACATTATATTAGGAATTATTAGGAAAGGAATAGGGAATAAAACACAAAGCATCATCAGGCTTCTAACCACGGTGTACCCACATCTCAAATACTGCATATAGTTTAGGCCACTGCCAGTCAGAAAGATTACAATGTAGAAGAGCAGAGTACAGAAGAATCCAGAACAATGAATTTGATCAGAGGAATGGAATGGATTTCATAGAAAGAAAACTACATGCAGTAATTTGGGAAAATAAGTGGCTGAGAAGAAATATGATAGAGGTCTATAAAACGATGAGTAGTATAGACATAGTGAATAGGCAATGATTTTTCATTATTTGCCATTATTCAAGACATAAGTGGTATAAAATGAAATTATGAATAAGCAGTTCAAAACAACCAAGAAGAAGGACTTTTTCTTCACAACTCATAATTAAATCATACAGCTCATTACCCCAGCATGATGCTTCTGCCAAGAGTATAAATTTTTTCGAAAGGCATTAGATACATTCCTGGAGGGAATGTCCACCCTCAAAGCACTAGAAGAAACTACTCCATGTATTACTGTAGCTGAGAGAATATAATGAAAAAGACCCAATCTGCATATACACCTACAGATGTATCACGTCTGTCATATGCTGTTGTCCACACTGGACACAGGATGCTGTGCTACACCAGGGTTAACCCATATGGTCTCCTCAAGTAATCCTACAATCACATGGCAGGCCCTCAAGTCTCTTATCTTACAAAAAGTTGCATAGGGAAAGTAAGTGAGCCTTATAGTGATATAATTGATCTCTAGGACTTTTAAACTTAGGTTGTCCTACATACACAGAAAGTACTATTTTTGCTCAGAATTATGTCACATTTCCAAAAAATACAATGCCACCACCCTGCTAGGATATAGAAGTTTCTTCAACAGATTTAAGATGACTTCAAGTTCACAAGCAGTTTGAGATGCAACCTAAAACATTTTAAAAATTGAAATATCTTTGTATTATATACCTTAAATATAATGGTATGTTTGTGGCAACCTGAATGAAACACTTTATAAAAAGTGAAAAGGGTTTGCAAAGGCATGAAAAATCCCTGTGTTCTCATTTCATGTCGCTGTACATAAAAACATACATTTTCACTGATTTTTCTAGCAAAACTGAAAAACCTTTTTGTTTGTAGAAATTAGCTAATACTTGAGCAATAAAACACTCAAACACTTTGATTACTGAGATTACTATGACTCCGTCCTCCATTAGGGCAAAATACAGTTGTTCACTCAGTGTTACCGCATTAAGCTTCATAGAGAAAACTCTCCCAAAAAGATTCTCTCAGCTCACAGTGGGACCGTTCCTTTTCTGATCAAGAGTACAGAAATGGACCATCTATGCACTAATATAAGAAAACCCTACTAATAGTACAAGAGCATAAAATAATCTGCTACAGTTATAGACCAGAAGCCTAGACTGCAGAGCTATCAATCTCAAGACAAATCTAGCACAGGATGAAATTGATGGATCTATAACCAATAAAATTTCACCCAGTTTTATCTCCTGCTGCCACTGCTGCACTGATAATCTCCTCCCAAAAACAACAGCTGCAGGAATATTGTGCATCTAACGATACACTATCAAATCACAAGTATATCAAATACAAGGAAAGGTTGACTGGGGCTGTCAACTTCTGCCATTTGAATGAACGGAAAAGGGAAAAGAAACTTGATGGAAAAAGGAAACAAAAAGTGTTTGCTTCAACGAGGTCTCTATAGCACTTTTCTTTAGAGGCTTTTATTATGATGACCCATTTATTGAGAGCAAATCTTGGGAGCTCAGGAAATGTAGATTAATTCTGGGAATTGTCTGCCTCAGATTTCTTGTTCTATTTTCTCTTCCTTTCCCCCACATTTCTAGTCAACTACTTTGGTGTTTCTGTCAATGACAAAAAGATTAAAGTAAACTAGAGTGCCTATTTTCCAAACTCACTTTGATTGAAGAGGATAGTAAGTACTCCCAAAAAGAGAAATCTACCAGATTGATTAATTAATGTTCTTATTCATTAACTGACTGATTGTTCCAACAAAGAAAAGATTTATACTATCTTCATGTAGTGATATTCCCTGCAGTTAGCCTGCTGTCGAGGAAACTCACCAAGATTAAGAAAATATGCATAAAATATATTTAACATCCACCCAAGAATAAGACTGAGATTAACAAAAAAACAATGATATCACTGATTCCCAATACACTCTTTAATTCTGTAGTATCTAAGACTCTAAAAAGACCCTTTAACAGCTTTATTACTTCTTATGTTAGCTCAACACTAACAATACATTAAATTCACACATGGTAAATTCAACATGGGGTATTAAGTAAAAGTGCATAGCAAGTCTAATTAGGCATTTAAAAATAATTTTAGATGTGCTTTTATGATCAAATAATGCAGTATAAAACAAATATTTAAAACTTATCTTAAAACATAGCTACCCTGATAAGCATAATTTGGAAATCTTTAATGAATTCACCTCAATTAGCCTTTAATTAAATAGCTCATTAAAAACTGATTTGAATATTGCTCAAGAAGAAATCCTTGTTCAACTGTTACAATAGAATAGGAAGTCAACGAAGGTAAAGTTAAACACACATTTTGGAAGAGTCTGAAAGTCATATTGTTACAGGGAAAAAAGCCCTCAACTTCTTATGACATCCAATATAAGATAAACTAAACACATGACAGATAAACACTGGAAAACATACGGGTTGGTTTGTTTTGTTTTAATTCTGTTTGGAAGGAAAACAGAACTAGTAATGAACTAATCCATCTTGAATATGTGTCAGCTGTATTCAAAATTCTTTGCTACCAATGCTGTTCTAGCCTATAATTTCAGAAAAACAATGGTTAATTTTAACTTCTCTTTTCAGTGGAAACATCACCTTACAAATTCCCATACACACAAATATTGATGCATGGAGGTGTCTGAAAGAGCAAACACATATTCAAGGGTGCTTGAAAACTATTGCATAATACTGAGTGTGACTTATGTGCAGGAGGAGTGCTGCAGTAGCCATTGTGGCTTGACGATATGGGGAAGGAAAGTTTAGTGCAGAAGTACAGTATTTTTTTTATTAAACTAATTGATCAGATCAGTGGAAAAATTCCCCTAATTGCCTAACATGTTACTTCAGTTGATCTAACAAAAGATTTTTTTCTCCCTCTATGACCTTCACTTCAAATACAGCTCAAGGCTTTACAGTTTCAGGTCAAGTTAACATGAAGATTTTGGTTAGCTCTAAGTGGGACAGAATCAAGACCCAGAGAGAGGAACACAAAAGAGTATAGCCAGGCTGGAGGCAGGAAAGATAAAAACTAAAAACATACCTTCATATGCTACTTTAATAAGTGCACAGCCTGGAAGCATTTTTTCTTTTCCCCTCCACTGAGAAGGAAACTAATGTAGGGACAAGATTATGTCATATTGGCATGGCCTTGTGTTGAGAATGATGTTTTGTTGTATTACCTGGAAGAGGTCACTGAACAGTTGGACTTGACATTGTCTAAATCTAAGCCACATTCTGTCATTCACTTATGCTGCAAAGTGTACAGAGCCAACAAAATCATTCTCCATCCACAGAAAAATAGCTTAGGAGCAGTTTTTGCCTGTAAGCTCCTGCATGGTGGCTTTAGGCAGGGTCTTTACTCCCCACTGTACTTCTATACTCCTACAGAAAGGTCAGGAAGAGACTAGCCTCAAAACAAGAGTAGACAGCAATTCACATTTTTCATGTGCATGAAGTAGCATTATTAGCATATAAATCCAATACAATGCAAGAGTAAACACTAATAATATTGTTGCAAATATTAATAATTTAAATACAATAGAACAAGCATCTCAAGAATGCATACATATGTTATGAACACCACTAATTCAGCTGAGTCTAAAAATACATTTTTGAATTATTTTGTTTTGTTCCATCAATGATTAATACATATGGATAGACACTTAACAACTTATTCATATGGAAATAAGTGGTGACATTCCAGGCCCTCTAAGCAATCAATAACTTTTAACCAATATGTGCACTTTCTTCTCTGTATATCAGAATTCACTAGGGCTCTCAGAGGCACTCAGAGACTAGGGAAACAAATGTATTATAGTAACTATCAAAGACCATTAAGTGCAAACATATCACCTCTGACTCAGAAAATCCATGGATTCTAGCGGGCTCATGAAAAAAGCTGAGGAAGTGCCGATGCATTACTCTTAGACTACTCCCTACAACTCTCCTGATCACTGTAGACAGATACATTGGTCTGATACAATCCAGTGGTCTCATTTGTTGTTTGGAATAGAAACAAATGCTAAATACTGTATTTGAGCAGAGACAAATAAAAATAATCAATTGACAACATGCATTATTTCAAGAAGGTCAGTGCTACATGGCAGACTAACCCGTCCCCTACATGACAGGCTCTGCACACTTCTTGCATCCACAGGAAACATTCCTAAAACTCCAGCTCGGTGCTTGAGCAGGACTGTCTCGATTGTATGCTGTTCCCATGAAAGACACTCACATATATGGCTCTTGCCATTTCATTCCACAAAGAGTGAGCGAAAAAGCCTTCAAGGAAGCACCTCCCTTCTCTTCTTGCCAAGGCCAAGATTGACATAAACAATATATCGCACTGCTCACAAAATTCACCTTCCCCGTCCTTTCCTCTTCTCTTTTCCCTGTCCACTGCATTCAGGGAACATCCAAGAGCATGCAAAAGTGCTCGCAGGCAGCACCATTTCACAGCAATTGAACCTCTACACTACAACAATCTTGCAGACTTCACTTTTTTTTCCTGAGGGTTCATTACTTTAAAATACTTTGTATATATTGGGTATTTTCCTCTTTTAAAAGACCTTCAGGTAGATATGTCAACAACTTACATTGGAAGTAGGAAAGGAAGTGGACTGTTAATATTAGAAAATTACCTGCCGTCTAGATAGACTTGACAGAATAAGACGTAAAGTTCAGAAAGAAATTCACAGTGCTTGATCATGAGATTGAGCTCAGTCATTCAGACATAGCCATAGATTTCTTTACCTTTTGATCACTTCACATATCACATTACCATAAATCACTGAAATTTCATCAACAATGAAACATCTTATGAAAAGTAATACAAAGCACAGGCCATTCAAACTGATTCTAATGAATAGTACTTTTCCTAGTAATAAAAACTTTAGATTATAACGTGCCCTTCTCTGAGTGCACTTCAGATAGAGGAGGCAGTTACACAACTGAAGAACACCACCATTGGCTACAGTGAACATCTTCAAAATTGTGTACATGCTTAATTAGTTATTTTAATCCATATTTAATTCTACTTGCAATTCTGAAGAGCTGTAGTCAGCTGTACTGATAGCAAATTCATGCTGAGGAGCTTTTTAACACACCCTTCCCCCAAAATCCCCACTCACAACAATAAAAGGCTAAAGAGATTGGGGAAAAAAATAAAATAAAAAAATCACAGCATGGAAATGACTTTAAGATGAAAATGGAGAAGCAAAGGAATATTCTTTACTTTTCTATGCCATAGAACAATATACAGTAATCTTCTTTTGCGACCTTAACAGTGAATGAGCAAGATGACAATCAAAATATCTGATAAAGCAGAGAAAGACATAGATCAATAACCAGACACTAAGACAGAATCCATATTAACCTTAGGAGCTGAGAGAAAACCTCTATCTACAGCTCTCCAAACAGAAATCTACGGGGAAAAATAGGCAGAAAACACAGCAAGTTTCAATACCCTTAAATCTACCATACCTTTCCTTTTCATAATTCTGCACAATACTTACTGGTTTAAAATATTTTAAACCTGTAAATTAGTTTTCATTTATCACATACTCTTTTCATACAATGCACTCAATAAACACATCTGCTGCTCTGTTTACATAGTGTGACCATTTGACTCCCCACCTTCCCCAAAACCATCTTTTTTTGTCAGAGTTTTGTCCATGAGGATTTTGGATATTTTAAGTTTGCATTCAGGTGTTTTAAATCCTGAACAGAAACAGGAGCTTCTGCAAGGGAACATGCTTCCTGACTGCATTTCACTTCAATCTGTTTTGCGAATGAGCCCATGCCCAGAACAGAAACTGGTATGGGGTGGGTGGTGTTTGGGATGGGAGGATTGTAGCTGTAAGGTTGGAAAAAGCAGGCAGAAAAAAATGGGAAAATGGTTTCAGGCCAGGGTGGAATTTGGGAGGTTGCCACAACACACTGCGAGGGCACATGCTTTGGGGCAGAATTGCTGCTCCTATTGTAATTTCCCCTCTGCTCCCTCTTCTTAGTGTCCAATATGCAGACCCCCCCCCCACACACAAAATGTATTTGCTTTATGTGGCCACATTGTTATGTTTCTGGATTTATAAACAGACTGTACCTATTTAGCAGTACAAATTGATGCAGGTCTTGGACACCCCCTTCTTTACAAGCCAGCTCTGCTTCAAAGGAAAAGTTAACCAGGAGCAGTAAGACAGTCCAAGTAGGAGTTGTGCCCATCATTAAGAAAAAGTAGTGAGCATTTTAGGAGAAGACGTATAACCGGACTGGGAACTCACTAAAGGTTACGAGTTCTCCTGCGCTGATAATATACTACATGTACAGCTCAAGAAGTGACCTCAGTGACACAAAATATAATTTGATGGATAGAGGGGAACATACAAGAAGTGTGTTCCATGGTTGTAAGTCTCCCATTATGGGAGAAATCATGCATAAACTCCCTATTATCACCACTTTTCTCTGTTAAAAAAAAAAAAAAAAGTAGCCTTCCATTTATGTCTGTTAAGGGCAAGATCCAAGAAGTCCACGCTTCATTATTCCAACACTATTTTAAAAATATCTTGAGAAATTTTATATGTGCTTCTAGGTTAGGGGACTGACTTACTTTCCAAAATGCAGATAAAAGTGAACTTAATTCCTCTGAGCAATTGTGAGGAATCACTATGCTGACTCGTGCAATTCCTTCAACTATTTCAGAACTAAATACAAATTGTGCCTCCACCAGCGGCTCTAAGGTGATGCTGGAAGAGCGATTTCCTCTTCCATTTCTTTCTCATTTTTCATCTTATCATACATACACTGAAAATACATAACACTGTATACTGACATAACACTGAAAATGAAGGACCACATTCAAGCATTTCTGGCTGAATTTATTAGACAAAGTGCTGAAATTTCCTGTTAATATCCTCTTTTATAAATATTGTTCATCAAAGTTTTTTTTTTCCTTTTAATCTTCATGTAATTCAAAGAAACATGAAGAAGCATCCAATGATTATGATTCCTGATGGTAATCCAAACTAAATGGGACTCACATAATCTGAAGTAGAAAGTCGTCTCCTTGTGTGTATTAGTGAAATTTCATTGGCATGAGTGGAGGTATGATACTTATATTTGGGCTCAGAATTTGGTCACACTTTTTTTTTTTCAGAGCAGTGCAACTAATCCTGTTTTTATGAAGCTTGTACACATGAGGCAGTTGCCATTTTGTGAGGCAAAAAATCAATACAGTATGGAACAAATGGAGACTTGCACATTCTCTAGTTATTGAGGTTTTATACCTCTCCTCTTTTCTACTTCTTTTGAAATTGCTCCCACTTGCATCATAATGTTCTTCATGACACAAAAAATTATATTCCTTTTCCCCGAAGTTCTGTTTAGTAGTAAACACCTCCAACAGTTCTTCAGTTTTGAAGAAAATACAGTGCCTAACTGACACATCTTGGTTAAAATGTGTCATGATCAAAGATTAAGTCCTCATCATGAAAAAAGCAGTTCTTTGTAAGATGCTTAAGAGGATAAAACTTTTTGTGTGACAGATGTCACAATAAAACAAAGTAAAACTGCAGGATCCAGGAAAATATAACGGTCTTTTATTCTTCTAGTCACTGACGATAAATGGGGGGAGTAAACTGAAATAACTTACATCCATTTATCTTGACACATCAGTTTTGGTGCATACAGCACTTTAAGCACCCAAAATTTATAAAAAAAAATAAAAAACAAATCTTATCAGGCCTGTATCAAATGGATTTGTCAATGCTTAGTTGAGTTATATTACAAATTACTGTTGCATATTAACATGTCTCTTGAGATTTACTTGTGTATCTGCAAGTCTCAAGGAGTGAAATATTTTTCTCGCAGCATCATTCAACTCATGGCATAACAATGCTACTTTTGCTACACTTCACTATCCCCAACTTTTACTGTCTAACACTACACTGATATCATTTTTCATATCAACACAGTAAGGCTACTGAGATTAAAAACAAGGTGAGATACTGGAACCTTCATCACCTGAACGCAACCTTGAAGGATTCTCTGTTCCTTGTCCCCATCCCACCACCAACGTTCCCATTCTCTGTTCTTTCCTTCTCTTGCCTCCAGCAGGGTCAGATGCTCAGAGGAGTGAGAGATGCAACACTTGGCCGGTCACCTTTTGCATTTTCAAAATAAGTCTTAAAAGAGTACTGGACTGAGTAAGTTTAAAGAGACGGAAACAAAATGTGTGTTCAGTAAGCAGGCAGATTGCCATTAAATGGCCATTAGACAAACCCAGGTCAAGCACTCTGCCAGACTTCAGGTACTCAGTTCCACTTTCTTGAAGTGCAAGTGAAAGCTTTAGACATAAACTTACCAAGTCAATTTCTAATGCACAAAATTCTAGTTACACAAATATTAGCCAAGTCCATACACGTTATAATACCTGTGTGCAAACAAGGAAAAAATGTAATATTAATTTCCTATACTATATACTAAACCCTCTTTTATATATAACTTCTTTTAAGATTAGGGAAAAAACATTCCAGTAATAGCAACAAAAGCATACAATTCCACTGTAATACATTAACAACACTTGTGCCTGACATTTTAAAGCCTAACTTCTTGTTTGACCAATCTTTCAGTTTTGAAGGATAAAGTATTATAGTATTCTTACATCTCCGTTCTTATAATGTAACCACTGGCCTTCTCCCTGTTTTGCAGAAAGATGCAAGATGCTGTTTCATCAGACAAAACATATCCTGAGCTTTCTCCTACATCCAATGAAAATGTGGCACCTTAAGAATATTCAACAGATTTCTCACCACCCAACCCCTGAAAAGAAAATGCTCTTAGTCTGAATACCAAAAAATTTAAAAAATATTAAGGTTTTTGCCATTATAGCAACAGTGCACACAGAAACCCCAAAGGCAGAAGAAATACGGTACTCAGTTTACACACGCAAATGACCAGCTCCATGATGGAAGGAAGAAACCTCCTAGAAGCCTTGCCATATCTCACCCCAACCCTAACCCCTGCCCCAGGCACTCCTGGAGCTAACACTTGCATGAAGGCTTTTTACAGACAGCCCACAGCCTCTTTAATGTTTGACTTCTTAAAATAAAAACTACCTGGCACAGATCTGCAAAGTTTCTATATTCAGCTCACAGAAAAGCCAGATAGATGCAAAGAAGTATCTTTCCTCGGGAAGAGCCAAGGAAAACCTGTTCATTCACAAAGAACCACTACATTTTTGTGCCCTCTGCCTAGCACATGCATAAATTGCTTAACTAAACAATTCTTCACCACCAAAGGAGTTTTTCCTCTAGTCAGATGAAACATTTAAAGCAATTTATGGCATGAACGCATAGATGACCACAGCAAGGGAGAGAATCTGACCCTTACCCTTTAAACTTAACCCAATATGGTTTATTGCCACTACAGAATTAGAGAAATTTCCATTCATTGCACATGCATAATTTTATTTGCACGTCTGTATTTCATGACATAAACACAAGGTGACTTTTCCACTCGCTGAATGGTACCTTTCTTTTCTGTGTTCAGTAGCTGTGTGCGTGCAAACGGATTTCAGGATGATTACTTAAAGAATGGGGGACAAGACAGGGTGCCTATGGTTAGAGGAGCTTGCCTCGCCAGGGATTACATGATGGTTACATTTCAGACTGTTCCACTAGAGTATATCAGTTTACAAAGTGTCTAATACATCCTACAACAGCACGATCGGCTTTAGCTAGAGATCTAGAACAGATCCATATGAGAAAGCTGAAGGCAATAGGAGACTCTCAGTTACTAATGCATTAGGTACTTGGTAATCTCAGCAAAAACGATGCTGAACCAAAGCTCAGACCTCAAAAAATTTGCACTTTTTGCAATCACGAAAAATATACTTTTAGGGACAGCTCTACCAGAAATTCTAGCATATTAAAGTAGATCTACTAGCAAGTATTAAAGGCCAGATGTATGCTTTAACACACCACACCTAAAAAGCAGGAAAGAGATGGTGTTCATTTTCAATCCTATTGACTGCAGCCTTTTAAGTCATCTCTCTATGATCAATTGTATGTGTTTATCTCTTGAAGTGTCTTCTCATTCCTAGCCCCAAGAACGTGAACAGTGAACTTGTCAGGGACAGGGAACACATCATGGAAGAGCGTGAATAGAATTTGTTTTCCTACAAGACATCTAAAATCATGTCATCCACAGACGGGCAACGTCCAAACAGACCCAAGCACTCCTCAGATTTGGGAAAAAATTAACTAGTGTCTACACTGAGATTCAGATCATCAGTTACAGTATTAGTAATACAACACCTCTAAACCAGGCCCAAAAATCTGTTGATCCACTCCTGAAACATGCACATATGTGGGTTGAAATACAGCCTGTATTTATCTACAGTTTAGGATAGGAAAAGAAAGATTTGTCTGTCAATCTGAAGGGCAAATTTTTAAGAAGTCAGAATTTAACAAGAAGAATTATTCTGTTTCTGCTAAAATTCTTGAAATCATGAATACACAAGGCTGCCTGGCTTTAAAAAAAAAAACAAACAACACACATCAAACAAAACACACCATACACAAACCCCAAACCCTTTTGTCTTAGTACACAATTTACCTTTTGAATATAAAACAAGCATTTTCTGTTTTTCAGCAGTTGAACAGCTTTTTTTTCCCACCTCGCATTGAGACCTTTCCTGTACTGTGAATGCCTTGAAATGCAGCTTTGGTCAACTTCTCATTTTCAGTGATTTACACATATTTCATTTCCTGATGTGCATTATTCCTGATGCTCATCTGAGGTGAGGCAAGGCAGACACACAATAGTTTCTCTCTCTTCAAATATTGCTAGTGATTAACTGAAGGATTAGATTTCTGGTTCTGTAACTATTTCATTTTAAAAATCTATTTGTATGTTCAAACCCCATGCTTAGGGAATGGTTTTACTTGCTAGGAAACAGATGTGAAAAGAAAACATTGACAACCCACTTACTTTATTAATATGAATGGGGCATGTACATAGTGGCTACATTCCTCAGGTACAGCTAAACTACATTTTTCACTGAATTCTATAGATCATAAAATTAAAAATAAACAACACTGTGGTCTTTTAACTTCCGCCAAAGGTAGAGCAGCCTCAGAGCTCCCAGCATTTGCCAAGCTGCTGCAAAGCAGGGCTCAGTGGACTATTAAAAGCCTTGTCAGAAGCTCCTCTTCCGAGTTCGTCTCATAAATTGGCCCAGGACAGTCTCAAGAATTATTCCATCAGCATGGTAACATTTCATTGTCTTGTGTAGGAACTTCCAGTACATTCTTATCCCAGCATGAGCAAAGAGTGAAGCAGAACACCACTTGGTCCACTGTATTTGAGAAGCGTGTGAAACAGCCTTCATCAGTGCCACAAGCACATCACAGATTTCATCCAGCAATTAGGGTTTCAGAGCAAGACTTTCTTAGATTTGTACCTCTTTTCAAGAAACCAACAATCTCAGTTGAGCAAGAGGAAAACATCTTCATAAAATTAACTGAAGTAATAAAGCACTTACTATCCAGTGACGTGTTTTTCAACATCTTACCTTTAACATCACCCATTTTCCAAACTGGGCAAAACATTCCTTTCCATTCTGCAAAGCAGGCTATTTCACCTCCTTTTCCATGCAATGAAAAGCACACATGTACCTCCTAGAAAATTTTACAGGAAAATACTGTTCCGAAAAATTATAGTTTATAACACTTTCTGACATTCCATGTGAGAAAAGGTAAGGGACCCCCAAAATCTGGGACAACCTTATGTAAATCAGGGTGGTTTCCTTGAAATCCAAACTACATGAATTTACATTTATAGGCAGGACCATGATTCCTATTTGAAACATAATTGCTCATATGCAAAACTAGCTTTGCCATTAGTTTGAAAGTAAAAATTGCAAGATCTAATTCAATTTTTTTTAACAAAATCATAATGCAACACAAACAAGGTTTAATAAACAACAAGCAAATTTTTGAAACAGTGCACACTTTCCTTACTGAGGAAGACTGCAATCCCATTATGTCAGAGATAATCCTGCTTACTGAGTTATGGAAGTTAGATGTAAATAATATAAAGCAACCAATAGACAGAAAAATACTTTTCTGCCTAGAACATTCACAAACTTATTTATGATATAAATAAATAAAAACCAGAAAGTAATCTTGGTGAATTATATGTATACATAATATATGTTAATGTGAAATGAAAAACATGAATCAACATTTAATAAGCCTTAGATATCTTTTCACAAAACAGCTGATAAACATTCTCCTCTCCTTCCCTCCCACAAAAGCATTAAGCTTGAAGTGAGTAAAATATTTTTGGACACTTGGTGGTTTGATCAAAATCTCCTGAAAGGTTCTCTTGCATCTCCTCCATTTCCTGTACTTTACATCCAGCACAACAAAAAAATAACTTCCATTATTTCAGCTGGTAATAATTTAACAGCCTTGCTGTAAGTTCTGTGAAAACTTTGACAAATACAGAAGATGGCTGATGACTGTGGCATGCTAAAGAATAGTTTCTCAATGTCTCTATTGTTTCTAATAATAAACAGTAATAATGTTATCATAGAATCACACAATAGTTAATGACCAAAATAAATCTGAGTAAATAAGAATCCAGCATAGTTTTTATTAAGTTTAATTCCTAGCCTATAAGTCCTAAGTATCATATTACCTACAAAATATGACCAATTTGGGCCCAATCCAATAGAAAATCTCTCTAGGCTCTTTGACTATGGAAACATAACAGCTGGCTCAAAATAGGTCCATTTTATTCAGAGGAAGGGTCATGGTTGCAGATATCAAGGTGTAGGCCCATGTAGCAGCCAAAAGCTGCTGAGCAGATCAGGTACAAGAAGGGATAAAGTTCACAGAAGTTCTGACTCACTGCCATCCAATGCCAGATCCCAAACATAACGTGAAACAATTATACTGCTAGTCCCCCCCGCATGCAGAAAACAGAAAGGATTATTTTACATTCTTCTGTCCTTACATGCCTCTAAATTAAGACCCATGATGCAAAATACTTCTTAGATATTTTTTGCACTTTCTTTTTCTGTTCAGTTCCATTTTCCCCACTTAACCAAGTCACCCAAAATTTTCAGTTACAGCCATTAAATATATTAACAGTTCTCTTCTAGTCCCACAATCTCAAGACTACCAGACTCTTTTTCTGTGGACCACACAGCCGCAGCTATTAGATGAAGGTCAGTTATAATGTTCTCTTATCTACAAGCTACAAAAGTCAAGGAAAGCAAAATAAAACATCATTTTCCAGAAAAGTATTATAGCCCAATAACCTGCAGAGACAGGAGAAAATGCAATACATTCTCTGTCAAGTAATTTGGGATTTGAAAGGGAGTGTTGACATAATTCTTATGATAGTGTTATCTCCAGGTTTTTAAAATGGAACTTGATAAATACAGTAAAACTTTCTCTGATATGATAGCAAACTGTAAGGGCACCAGACCTCATAACCTCCCTCATAACCCCCAAATATTCTAGTCTCTGGTTCTATATTTTCATTTATCATCTTTAACTGGTCACCCTAGAAATAGCCTAGAAAATGGCTTCCAAATAAATTATCTGGCAAGAAAGAAAAGACAAACAAGCAAAAAAACCTACTGGTTGGAAGAAGCCATGTTTTGGAAATCTATTATGATCTCACCTATTGATAAAATCAGATTTTGAAGTACCAGTGGTAGGAAGTCATACATTATGGGAAAAAGCTTCTTATAATTTTGAATGCACTCATTTAGCTATATTCTAAGATTTAAACCGAGCATTGCTAATGATTTAAAACCTTGAGCAATTTTAAATACTCTGATTTAGTTATGAGGCCAAAGTTTAGGAATATTTTTTTAAAAAAATGCATCTGAGATTTGAAATTTTGTCTCACTCAAATTGCAAAATAATGTGTAAACACACACCCATGATGGGAGCCAAAAAATCATGCACGCAAGAAATTTGAAAGGCACAAAGAATTGTTTCTGCTAAAATAATATGGCCTGAAAAATTTCACACTTCAGCTTCATACTTTTGATAGAAGTAATTCTAGCTAACGAAAAGAAGCACAGAAAATTTGCACACAAAATAATCAGCAAACAAATGTACAAACTGGGAGATTACAATCAGTAAGATAAAATACCTTTTTAGTTTCAACTACATATTAATAAAATACTGTATTACAGAAATATCCAACACTATCATTAAACACAATGACATGAGAAGACTGAAAGAAAGAAGGATATGTAAAGACTGAAACTAAGAAGAGCATGCTGGACTCCCTCAGACTACACAGGTCACTGCAGCAGTTTGTCAGTGGGGAGGGAAGGTGGTTCTGGCTGTTGGGGGAGTACCATGAAGTTCACCTCTTTTGGGAGGAAGCTGAGCAGAGATGCTGTAGCTCTGCCGCAGGATCTGCAGTCAGGCTTTGGAACAGCTGCATTCAAGCTGTGACTCAACCAGCTGGCTCCTATGGCCATGAGAGAGGAGGGGGAAAAAAAAAAAAAAAAAAAAGAAACCCAACAAACACATCACACCAACCCAAGAAAAAAACCAGTGGCTTCTTACATTTATTTTGACTGCCAAAACTGTCATCTTCTCAGTGTTTAAAGCAGACAGGTCTCCAAATACAACCAAATGGCACAATACCTTCTAAAAATTGCCAAGTACACGAAAATGTCTTTCAGACTAAATAAAGTCAGTAATGACAAACACATGAAGCAAAACTTTGTAGAGTAATATAGTGATTAAATTTGAGTACTGTGCTTCGCTTTCCAGATAATTCTGGTGCCAGACACAGTGTGGTTGGCATCCTTATGACTGTAGGCTTTGAAAATTATTTCCTTTGAAGAGGATTTCTATTCTCCATCTACCAATAAAGATGATTCCTTTTTATTCTCTTGCTCCTAATGCAGTGGACTATCCCTGTCAGAGTACTGCATGACCATATACTTGTACAGTTACATGCTTGGTTTGCAAAAGGAGTTTTAGAGCATGTAGATTTATACTAACACTTACTAATTATACAAACAGATTATTTAGCTATATAACAATATATGTTTGCAAAAAAGACTTTGCAACGGAAATTATATATTTTATTATATATATTTCAAAACACATAATTAATGGTTCACTTGCAAGATGGCTGTCCAAATTATCAAACAAGGGATCAGTATTCAGAGGTGGCAAAAATAAGCTTGAAGTTCTTCTAAGGTGATGAACAACGACATCTGACAGGTTTGGGGTTTTGTTTGTTTGTTTACAATACCTTTACTGTCATTTGGCTAATAAATCTTGCAAAGAAATTCTTCCAGGAGTTATGAAGCAGAGCTCTTCTAACTTCTTTGTTTGTTTCTCTTTAGTCTATTAATATGACCCAGAAGTTCCAGCAGGAAATAACTCTTAACAGCCTTTACCTGACAAGAGTAATAATTGAACATAACTTGAACTTCCCAAGTTTCTGCCTTTTCTTCCAAAATGCCTGGAAGTTTATATTACAAGACACTCTGAACTGCATAGAGTGTTTTCAAGAACACTTAGACTTAAATACAAAAGAGATCTTTGCTCCTAAAAAAAAAAAAAAAAATAAAAAAAAATTAAAAAAAGGAAAAAAAGGAGAGAGTGAGAGAGAAACAGTACAGCAAAATCTGTCTTTCAGTCCAGACATTTTCTGTGTGTAGGAACCCTGAGAAGCCCTAGAAAGATCACACACATCCCAACACACAGAAAAATGACTGTGTGACTCTTCAAAAGGATATGGTCTTTTTAACTTGGCAGCAGCCTATGGTCACGAACAGGACAAAAGTTATTGAGGGACTGAAGAATCATATTTGATAAGGATTCAAATACTCAGTATGTGCCATTGCTTAAGCAATGGCAGAAGAAAGAATAGTAATCTAAAAAAAGACACTATATTAACAAAAGTTGATAGACAAATGTTACATTGTTGAAGATGAGAAGACAGAAAATGCAATGTATGAATTATTTAGGTGAATGAACAGTTACTAAAAAGATGCACAAATTGTCAATTAATTCTAGAAACATTTCTCTTCTCTTAGCTATTTTATTTTTAGGCTACAGGATTGCTTTTAGTGTGACGCAAAGACTATTGCTTGCTGCAAATCATACAAGATTGAGTGAACAGCCCAAAATTGCACTATACAACTATGAAATACAAATTTTGAATTTGGCAGAGAAAACTTCCTCCACTTTTTTACATTCCTCAGCCTCTAACTTTTTGTGTGTGTTTTCCTCTGTGTGTTGGTGTATAAGAGTGTGTGTGTATATATATATATATATATATATATAAAAATTCATTGACTCATAATGATTAAACAGAACTCTTTACAACCTGTACAGAATTAACGGGCACAGTCTGGACCAGAAAATGTTGACCTGTATCTTACAAGTCCATTAACATACACCTTCTTCATTAAAGATGAAACCATTTATGACAAGGCCAAACAGAAAATCTGCCCAAGTCTGTCAGGTGACACTATTTTAGAAAGAACATAAAGAACGTAGCAAAAATCCTGCTGAGCTACTGCAGAGAAAAACTCAGCAACTTCAAATTAGTTCTACTCCGAGATTCAGGATAGACAGAAATTTGATATGATGTGAGGGCTATAATCATGATTAAACAAAAAGTATACTGTTTGACAAGTGCTACTGTAGCAATTATCCCATTTGATGCTATACTGTGTATTTACAAATTATGCAACAGGCTGTTTACTATGTATATATGCTTGGAAAAATGCCCAAATCATCAAGACCAAATGTTCTACTTGTGTAAATTTGTGTAACTTCATGAATCTCCGTTTGAACATATCACTACAATCCATTTTTGTTTCCTCAGTAAATTAGCCTAAAATGTACAGGCTTCAAAGGACGTGGATGACTTGTTCATTTCTTAGCGAGAGCGAACGATATGCAGGCCCTTGGCTGTAAAAATGAGTGATGTAGTATATGTGCATGTGAAACAGTTCTCCATGAAAGAGGCTCTTTGTTTTTTGACAATTAAATGATTAATGGTCACAGAACTGTGATACGGATCACTAACAGTGACTCGGGACATGTTTTAAATCAGCAAGAAAGTTGTTCACACTTTTAGCACCATAGTGTAAACCAGGGCTGTTTTTCAAAAGCTCTTTTCTAAGCTAGAGTGCATCAGAACGACCCCTGGGACTGGCTAGGCTCTTAAGAGCAGAACTGTACAATTTAAACAGGTTACAGTCTATCGGCAGATTTGCATACTATAACGTAACAGAAATAACTACAAGTTTCAGCAGAAATCATACACAATTTCCTTTAACCCTATAATAATTCCACAAACAAGCGATCAAATTTGTGCAACAAGTGGATGGCACTTTAAATATTAGTGTTCCTCTTAACTATTGGTTTAATAATGTACACTGTTTATTAATTACTTCAAGACTCAAGTTACTATTAATCTCCATTCAGACATTACCTGATAATTTCTTCTTCTCTGCTTAAAAATAAAGTCCATTTATATTTGCGATGTGGAAATTGCAATGAAGAAAAACACTGGCAAACAATGATTCAAAACCAATTTTTCAGCAAGTTTTTAAATTTTGTTAACAAATTTTCTGATGGAGTGAAGAGACGCATCCCCAGTCAGTCACCCCACCAGGCTCTCAGTTCTACAATGCCAGCTTTAACTTTTTTAGTTTTCCAAATTATTAATGTAAGGCAAGACGCTACAGTGATTTCACCTGGCAACCTACCTGTAAGGCTAAATGACAAACCAGACTTGGCAAGTCTTGACTACCTGTGCTCTCCAGCCTTCAGTGGGGCACATGCAGCAGGAGATGCAGGCACAGGAATGAATGCTCTTAGTGCAGGCTCCCAGATTGACAAGAAAGCAAGGAAGAGGCAGAGCTCTTGGTTTTACTCAGCATCCTTCTACACCTGAATCTTGAATGGGAAATGCCAAAGAGTCCAGGATAACATGAAATGTGTAAAAAGCACTACTTTATCAGCAGCCTCATGTTCCTTTGTAGGAGATTTATCTGGTCTGTAGATTAGATGGCAGGTCTGAAAATCTATCTGCCACATTTCTGTGCGACACCAGAAAATAGGGCAGTATGTAGTGACAGTTTGTGTTTTTACCCCAGCTACAGGGTTCCTGACTTCATGACTGAAATGTAGTTTTGCTTCTCTAGCCCCAGCTGCCAGTAAAGGCCAGTTATCATCTTCACATACACTGCCATAGAACATGAGGGACTTCTCCCGGTATGAAAGACGTCACAGAACAATTATCTCAGTCTCTGATTACATTAATAACCTACAAGTTGGCTTTGCTCTGAGGAGCATAACTCTTCTTTATTGCGTGTAGTTCGGAAAGCTCTTTGGATCTGGAGTAAGTGATTATGAAGTCAGACAACCAGGTTTCTGTCTGGCTCAGCTGTATGAAAGTTCCTAACCAGGCTACTGGTTTTGAATTATAGCTGGTTTACCCCCCTCTCTTTATATCCTTGTGGCCAAGTTTGTGAAGATTGCTTTATTAGTTTAAAGTATTCACTGGATTGCAGATGGTAAAAGCACTTTTCTTGCAGCACCTTTTCATGTCCTCCTACTGAGATGTTTCTGAGCTAGGAAATACGAAACAAAGGATGAGTCCTGCTGTTGATTAAATAGCTGGAATTTAACTAGTAGGAAGTTTGCACATCTGTTTCTTTGTCTCCGTTTTTGCTGCTTGTACTATTGCAGAGATTATGCACTGTGTGAGTCACATTGTAACTTCTAATATTAACAGCCTGATTTCCCACATTTGTTGTTTTTTTCTCTAGAAGCATGAATTACAAAAGATTTCTCCTTCCCCTTCACTTTTGAAAGCAATTAAAAACAAACTATTTAACAAATCACTAACTGCCAAGAAGTGTTCAAATTAGATCTTTTATTTTCATGGCCTTCTTGCTTTTGATTTGGAACAGAACCAATTGGCTTTTGGATCTCTCCTCAAAAAGACACTTCTGCTAACATTTCAATGTATTGAAAACAGTAAAACAAGAAAACTTATAATGTTTTATGGTATAGCTTTAACAAGCAAGAAGAATTTCTAAAGATGTATTCTTACACCAGGTATTGTTTGGATTTAATTCAAACGTCATGTTACTAGACTCTAAAAGATAGATGGAGGTTTGCTAATATCATTCTTTCCTCATTATTCAAAATAAACATTGATGCAGAGGAGAGGCAGGAAAGAAAAGAGAATGGAAGGGAAAAAATAATCACTCGCTTCCTATTTCTTAATAGTCTGGATAAGATGGATTTGTATGTTTTGGCTTTCGGTAGCAGAAATAGAATTGCTATATAAATGTCAGTTTGAGCAGAAAGATCCGACAACTCACTCCCCAGCCCCCACCACTTAATTCTGATTATTGCCAGACAGAGAACGACTCCTTCCAAATACCGCTTTCAGAATGGTTTCTTTGTAAATGGGGGAAAGGGGCTCACTTTTCCAATGGAAATGCTGTTATCTTGCAACAGCTGTTTATAGTTAACTACAGCCATACCTAAAGCCTTTAAAGTCTGTTTCTTGTTTAGTCTTGTATGTATGGGAAAGGCTTTTTGGGAGATTAACCCATTGTCGTCTGTTAGGACAGCACTAGGCAATTAAATCAAGAGCTAAAATAGCCTTCATATTTGACATGGCACAGTGCTCTAACCAAACCTTGTGAATAAAACCTCTTGCATTCTCTTTGCCTTACTCAGCAGTTAAAACTAATGAAAGGTTAAAATTTCCAGAGCTAAGTCAGCAGAAACCTATCCAAAACCATTTACACAACCCTAAAAAAATATAGGGTAGAGCATTTTGATACCAAAACGCGGGAAACTAGAGGAAGAAAAAAAGAAATAAGTGAGTTCTTCTGGGGCATTGTCCCTCCCCCCCCACCCCCCCCAAAATCAAAGGCTGCATTTTCAGGTTTTCATTCCTTTTGATTTCAAACCATTCCTTGCAGACAAGTAACAATAGTTGTTTAGGATTCTTTCAGAAAAATGGAAGAAGATTTTTTGCCAGCAGTACTTCTCTCCTGTTGTTTCTTACAAATCTCAACAGAGAACATCACTAGTCGAACTACTCCACGCCATTTGGCTGAATTGTAAGAACGCACAGAAGGAGGCGGCGAAGGCTTACTGTAATTAAAACGTGCTGCTACTAATGGGACACAACAAAGGGAACTGGGAAAGAAGAAATGCTTACGTGCACGCTGCTCTATCGGCAAGGAAGCTATAGTTTAACTGACAGTATGAACACTTCAATACCACCTAATTACCACTAACAAGTTGTCTGTTTTTCAGCAGGGCTGAGCACAGTTAAGACACTGGGTTTTTAAGTGACCCTAATTCAAGGTTAGAAGACCCAGTATTCCTTATAGTATTTCAGATAAGTACAAGTTGCTCTGTGAAATATTCAGCATGTCTAACTTCACCCTCTAGCAGCTTATGGCAACTTTCAGGAAGACACATGACACTTGATGACTCTGCTTCCAGCATAACCTCTACAACTACATACAGATGGGAAGGAACAAGAGGTTTAGCATGATTTAGTTGTTCCTGTGCCATCTCTTTCCATATTCATAAGTTACACTTTTCAAATTATGTATTTTTATCAAGGAGACCTTGTGTGGCACAATATGCCTAAGAATTTAGGCACGCTCCTGTTACTGTAATAATTTACAAATTATTTTGAGCATGCAGTTGAAAACAAACAGCAAGTTACATTTGTTAAGCTTGCAGACTGTTGATATGACAAATAAGGAAAATTGATTAAGTCTAGCAGGTTTTTTTTAATTCTTTAATTATAGTATTCAACTGATTTTTAACATTCTTCAGTACTCCCTCCCATCCTCTCCACTACAGCTGTCAGGCAAAGAGGAACAGATCTTTTTGATTAGATTAGACCAAGTTATTAGGTTATACTTTCTTCTTTTGCTCTACTCTCTAGAAGAGGATTGTAATACAGTTAGCTAGGTTTACTAGCCAACACTGCCATTGATTTTAGGTTCAAAACTATCTTGGGCCATTTGCTTATTCTTCCTGAGAATTATTTAATGGGTCAGTGAATTGCTCTGAACACGTAGAAGTCCTCTCTTCATTGTTTGAAAGTTTTCTTTGACAGCCTGGGGTTTGCCAAGAATAAAATTTTGGGGTTATAAGGTTTTTAGAACTGGCTAAGCTGCAATCAGACTGGCTGCATATACCCATCGCACCGCAGCGGTGAGAACGCAGAAGATGTTAGATTCCATAGAGTAGACTGCCGAGCTGACGTGAACCGTAACATCCCAGCCATCTGCTCAACAAGTATGTTATATTTTGTGTTGCCAAAATAATCTTAAGTGGGATACGTATGCCTCTAAAAGAGTCTAGTGCAAAAGAGCGCTGAGCTCTTTCACTTTCCAGTGTCTTCAGTTGTAGCTGAGCACATTTTAAGCTCAATCCCCAAATTTTAAAATTACATTTTTTTACTATTCACCCAGTTAATGCAAATTCTCTAGGACTAAAAAAACCCCCACAAAACACAACAAACTTGCACATTTGAGTGCACCTCTAGGCAGGAAGAGAAATTCACATTTCTACTGGGAGTTGAAACAATACCCAAAAACTGGCCTTAGGGTCCAGTGCAGGTTATCATTAATGCAGAACACCGGTCTACTGTTGTGGTTTAGCCCCAGCCAGCAACTAAGCCCCACACAGCCGCTCGCTTACCCTCCCCCCCCGGTGGGATGGGGGAGAGAATTGGAAGGGCAAAAGTAAGAAAACTTGTGGGTTGAGATAAGAACAGTTTAATAATTGGAACGAAATAATAATAATAATAAATTGCAATGAGAAGGAAAACAACAAGAGAGTGAGAGAGGAACAAAACCCAGGAAAAAACAGTGATAGAACTGCTCACCACCCACTGACCGATGCCCAGCCCGTCCCTGAGCAGCAATCACCACTCCCCAGCCAACTCCCCCAGTTCATATACTGAGCATAATGTCGTATGGTATGGAATAGCCCTTTGGCCAATTGGGGTCAGCTGTCCTGGCTGTGCCCCCTCCCGGCTTCTTGTGCACCTGGCAGAGCATGGGAAGCTGAGAAGTCCTTGACTTAGTGTAAGCACTACTTGGCAACAACTAAAACATCAGCGTGTTATCAACATTATTCTCATCCTAAAATCCGAAACACAGCACTATACCAGCTACTAGGAAAAAAATTAACTCTATACCAGCTGAAACCAGGACATCTACACAGAGAAATGCGTATTAACACATACAGACATGGTTTGTGTTCACAAAGGATTTTTTACTTTATACCTCATCATTAAAAACATGGCAGAAACAGCATCTCTATTTAAAGAAAGTAGCAATTTCTTCAGCCTAAAACACAGCTATGACAAAAGAAAAAACAATCTAGGTCAGTTAACAGAGTTATGAGCTATAACCTATCAAACAGGATTTCCTTTCTTCTGTTGCCTTGTTCTTGGGTTGCCCCAATTCAAGAGGTTTATTTTTGTTCTGCTCTTTTCTTTATTTGGTATCCAACTGAAATTCTTCTATATAAATGAATTCAGGGCTGTCTTCAAATAGTGCAAAACTGAAGAAAGTGATTTCTGATCCAAGAATCAATACCAACTAACACACAACTGAGTCTAGAGAACACCACAAGTAAGCCAAGATTATACCAGAACATGGACTTTCAAAGCTATGGGTTAAAGGCATAGCAGATTTTTCTGTAAAATAATGATTTAATTAGAGAGATATGAGCTTTTTCTGAGTACAATGAGAAAGATTTGAAGAATTGGCCTTCAGCATGACAAAGAGCTGAAATAAATCATATACCCAGAGTACAAGCCATTGAATTGTTCCCAGAAATTTATTTCCAGAAGATAATACTAAGGCTGCAAGACAGGGGTTTTCCTTTGGTTTTACTTAGAGTAGTTAGACTGATGTTAGGCTGCCCAGATGGCAGGCTGAACTACCAATTTATTTTCACAGGGTTTCATACACTAAGAACACATACAATCAATTAATTGCAGGTCTGAATGTCCTGTGAAGTCAATGGAAAGGTATCTGCTGACTTCACTGAGTTTTACAGCTGACCCTTCAATTCCATTGCTGTTGCATAGTGAATGCTGTTTATGAGGCAGGACATATTTTTAGTTTATAAATGATGCTCTTCTCAAAACTACATAATTTTGTAACATTCACACAGAAAAAACAACAAGCTGGATAAATCATTTCCATAGAAGAACAAGACGGATGTCACAAAATGTTCCCCTTACCTTGATGTTATAATAATTAATGTTTCATTTCAAACATGACATTCGTTGTTAGAAAAGATTTTGCACTGTGGTTAATGAACTTAGACTCCAAATTTTTGCACTGTAAATACACCAAATGAGCACGCTCTGTTTTATTTCACAGACACAAATCAGTCCAACCCAGCTTCTCCAACCTTTATAGAATGGCTATACTTATCAGAAAAAAGTTGCTGCATTCAGAAGAATCTTACGACAGCCTCCACAGACAGCACAGGTTACACACTATCATCTAGAGAACTAGTCTTTACAATCCTGGAAGAGAAAGATTACAGCCAGCTTGAAATGAAAATTGAGAAGTGTGTCTGAGCCTATTCCTTCATAGTGAAGGAATTTCACAATGAAGCTAGCATACAGGAGCAGAGAATCAGAACTATTAACTAGGTGAGAAAACCCTTAAGATTGTTTGGGGTGTTTTTTGTTTGGTTTTTTTTTTTTTTTTTTTTTTTTTCCTATTTAAGCAACCTAAATCACTTGTTTGGAGTTACATGATGAGAGGCCACATTTTTTTCACTGATGCACTAGTGAAAATCCAAGGCAGCTCTACTGACATCAACATAAACTACATTTATACTAACATATCTGTAAGAAGAAAAATAGCTCAAAGTGTTTGCTGATTAACTGCCTTAGTACTCACTCACTCATCTTTTTTGTTTCTCTTTAATCACAGGGTGATGTGGGTTGGAAAAATGTAGGTTGCATCATTCTCTACCACATGTAAAGACCTTGGAGAGTCTGAAACATTTTTAAGACACACAAAAGATTTTTGCAAAGTTTAAAGCAGATGGCATTTGAAGCCAGGATGACAGAGTACATAATTTGGAAATAGTGCATTAATTAGTAATTACATTGGGCCTTAGATATTGGTAAAAACTTACAGTAACATCATAAGACATAATCATAATCTTCCCTTCTTTCCATACAAGGAGTTAGGTGTATTACTCTCAGACCTTTGAAGACACATTTTGCACTAAATTTCAAGGGGCAGGGTGGGAGGAAGCTATCAGAGCTACAGACAGCAAAAAAAAACAACAGTGCAAAGGATCCCACAGTGCTCAACTATTAAATGTTTTGAGTGTTCTAAGGGAGTCTAACGCACAGAGTTGGAGAGAGAACATTTGAGGTAGGTCGGAGGAGGAGAAGGTGATTACCAGTCCATTTTCTGCTCCAAGCTGGGCATTTGGCATCCCACTGAGACAGCTGTCATTGTCCTGCGTATGTACAATTATGGAAAATCCACTCACTACACTACAGTTTTATGCTGGACACAAAGCCCTGGCCCAGTGCAGTTAAATGGGTCTTGCTATGGATATCATTTGACGCAGAACGTTCAAGTTTTAGGGACCTGATATTTTGATCACTATTTTAAGAACTTGAGTCAGCTCCTCACATGTAGTTCTGTTCCTTCACAGCACAGGTAGGCATGTGTGTTACAGGCGATCAATAACTGCCTTGCTACCCACTTTTCTGCTGGAGCCTTCTAGCTGTATTTACTGAATACAAGGATTTTGCTTGTCATTTGATATTTCTGTAGGTATAAGCAAAGATGGGGCTGCTGTTCCAACTTCAACATCTGGATCATCCTTTGACCAGTGTTTTCAAGCCAATGACTATTCTATTCCACAAGTGCTTGCTATATACACTGCAGCAGAGCATCTGTACCACTCCTCCAGTTCAAAGCTACCTAGTCTACTTCCAGCATTTATTAAAAATCTGCGTGGGAATAGTGACAATTACTAGGTAACAAGAACAGAGAAGGCCTTGCAAACGTCCCAGCGCCCGAGAGAGGCAGGCTGATTCAGGACTAAAAGAGAACAGGGAATAGTTACCATTCAGATGCAACTGTGAATTAAGATGATTACAGTAAATATATGATCTACAGGTAAGTATGATCAACAGCTGGGACATAATGACTGAGGTTTGCTTGATCATACCGCTATGCAAGGTCAGAAATGGTATTTGCAAAGAAAAGGAAACACTGGTGATAGAATAGAACTTTTCAGTTGGTAGGGACCTACAACAATCATCTAGTCCAACTGCCTGACCACTTCAGGGCTGACCAAAAGTTAAAGCATGTTAAGGGCATTGTCCAAATGCCTCTCAAACACTGACAGGCTTGGGGCATCGACCACCTCTCTAGGAAGCCTGTTCCAGTGTTTGACCACTCTCTCAGTAAAGAAATGCTTCCTAATGTCCAGTCTAAACCTCCCCTGGCACAGCTTTGAACCATTCCCACCCATCCTATCAAGCACTTCCCTCTCCGCTTCCCCTCCTGAGGAAGCTGTAGAGAGCAATGAGGTTGCCCCTCAGCCTCCTTTTCTCCAAACTAGACAAGCCCAAAGTCCTTAGCTGCTCCCCATAGGACATGCCTTCCAGCCCTTTCACCAGCTTTGTTGCCCTCCTCTGGACACGTTCAAGGACCTTCACATCCTTCTTAAACTGTGGGGCCCAGAACTGCACACAGTACTCAAGGTGAGGCTGCACCAGCGCTGAATACAGTGGGATAATCATGATCTCATAATACTTTTAAAAGAGAAAGTGTTATTTCGATTGCAGTGGATGGTTATTAAAGCATGTATTTTCATGGCCAGTTTCATCACTTGTCTCATACTTCTGTGTGTGAAAGAATTGCACGTTCTATTACAAACAGTGGGAAAGATCGATAGAGACTGAAAAAATCCTAAAAGCTTCACTTTGTATATTACTTCTGTACAAGAATTTTAGCGAGATTTATCTCAGTTTTTGACAAGATTATCAAACTCTTTTAGCCTGCTTTCATTCCTCTCTAGCCACCTCTATTCATGGATAATCTGAGAAATTTATTGATTGAACTCTTTCACAATACTCAGATAAAAGTTATAACAAGGGAAATATTTTGAATAGAAAAAGCAATTGTACTTAGTAAACAACCATACTGAAGCCTAGCAGTCACCTTTCATAAGATGAAAGTGCCATGCATGATAACAGCCTCTATCCTGTTTCGGTTCACATGTGTGCTCCCTCCCCAATAAACCACTGACACTATCATCAGCTGAATTTAAACCATCCTTGTTATCAAAAAGTCATAATGTCTTAGAAAGGCTTTCTTTGCAGCTCATTGTTTCTGCCCACACATACCCCGTATTTCTAACATTTGTGTAACCACAGCATCTTTCAAGCAGGCCCGTGCCTAGTTTGCACAAACTCCAGCCTGTTGCTCGGTGTGCTGCCTTTCCAATTACACAGACTGAACAATAAGCCATTTTTTCCCTTTACCAACCCAGACTTCTAACAGAATTCATTTAAATTACTATGTAAAATGTAATCGGATTGGTAATAGGTCACTTACAGAAATATGATTTTGCTTTCAGGATCTCTTTCCATTATGCTAATTCCAAACCTAAGGTCCATGAACATTATTAGACCACACTTTTTATTTCTGTAATGCTGTGCAGTAGGGCGTTAAAGAAAGTGTCAGTTAATACTATGAATGTGGTGAAGTTACAAAACTAAAAAAGCACTTTTAATAATGTTATAATGATCAAAATGCTGGTCATGACTGTAGACTACAAGCAGTTATTAGAGCAGCATCAAGCCATTCACCAAAGCTTTACTTTTTTCATCTCTCTGCCCCTGTGTTGTTTTGGTTGGGTGGGGTTTTGTTTGTTTGTTTGTTTTAAATGAACCTGAAATTTCTTGCTAAGCTTGCATTATGTAAAGAAACCGAGTTTAGTTATACTCTGGGCCTTTAAATAAGTAACATTCAAATTACTAAAAAAAAAAAAACCAGGCTTCGAGATAACTTTCCCACAAAAAAAAGAAATTATCCATTTTTTAAATTCCCTCTGACAGAAACTTAGCCCATTTCTTCTTAAAATAAAACATTTGCTTAAGCTTCCATTCTATATCAGATAGTGACATAAGAGAATTCTGCAAGAATACAGTTTGCCTCTCATCCAGGGCTACTTTCAGGATTAGAGGCCTAAATGAGCAGCTACAATATCAGAGTTGAAGTTGTTCAGTCAATTATGTTTATATGATAGTTACTAATCTACAGCAAAAATATACACTGGGGAAACAGCTTCAATAGAGGAATGTCCACTAATGCTTCTAGCTTCACTGAATCATCAAAAACTAGGACAGACGGGCTAATGCAAGAAATGTGTCTCCATATAAAAAGTGCCCGTTTTCCTCATTAGACACAGATTTGTGTAATCTTGAAAAATGTGAAAATAACCTAATGAATTGTGATGTATTCTTCTGGGATTTAACTATTCAGAAGTGGTAAAATATCAATTAATATTTTCAGGGCTGATTGTGTGTGCAGGCCCTTTGTTCCCCTCTGCCGGCCTAAGGCAATCCGAAGGCAAGAAGAATTTCCCAAGTTAGGAAGAGGAATGGAGCATATTAATAATAAGGTCAAGATTAGAAAGATTAGAATAGGAGGAAACTATTGCACAGAGAGCTTGCAAAAAAAAAAAAAAAAAAAAAAAAAAACAAAAACCAAAACCCCACACCAAATATCACCATTATTTGTTGAACAGAACAATGTACTGCTTAGATTGGGTTACCGAATTCTGATTTGTTGCATGTGATGGTGAATTGCGAAGGGGTACATAAAAATATAATTCTCTTAAAAGGAATCAAGAAAGGGAATGATACAGATCAGTCTGTGGCATCTCAAAAATTTATCTTGGATACAGACATACATTTAAATAGAGTGGCACCAGCTGTATCCCGATGTGACATGAGGCGAGAAATTGAGAAAAAGGAAGAAAAAAGGCAACTTCACTTCCAGTTTGACTGCAACACTTTCTAAACTAAATGAATAGATGGAGGGGATAAAGCCCTTGGGTAAGTTCAAATTTCAGAGTAAGTATTCTTAGTACATCTTATGAAGGAGCTCATCTCCCAGAAGAGACATCTACCTCAGAAACTTGATAGCCACCTACTGTGTCTTCTCAGAGAGTTCTCCAGCATGGAGGTCTTAAGAACATACCCTCCCTTTCAGATGCACAACTCACCAACGTAATGAAACACTCAGCACTCATACAGTCCTTGATGGTTTAGTGAGCTGAATGTTTGGAAAACTGTTGTTCAGGATATATCCCTGTGACTAAAACAGCCCATGCATACAACATACAAGTGATCATCCCGACCAAGAACAGTATTCTGAGTTCAGAAATCTGACTTCTGACATCAGAAATACAGGAGAAATAATGTCTGTCACTGTTACCTCTATACTCCTACCAGCCAGAGCTAATCCTGCCTGCTTTTCTTACTCCAGACTGAGAAAGCACTAACTAAATGGGGTAAAAAAGCCCTAAACAAAAAATGTTTAAAAAAAAAAAAAGTGACATAGGGAACAACCAGGCTCATCAGTTCTATATATCTAAAACTGATATACTGATGTTGTATTTTGAACAGTGACAGAATCATAAAAACTAAATTTATGAATGACTCTCTGCAACTACTGTGAAAGACCATACTCCATGCACTGCAAATCGTTTATTCTTGCTGGAAGAGAACATTACGTTATCATACTACGCCCAAAGAGGTGGGTGTAAGGAGCATTACAGCCTAATCCCAGCAGCACAGTCTCCTGAAACCCATGGTCTTATCTGGCACCTGCATTCCCTTTGAGATAATTCTACTTTACTCATCTGATTTTGATAGAGTAAATGAATGCTTCAACCTTTTGGAAAAAATCAAAGTACATACAAGTATGTTTTGGCCCGGCTTCTGCATCTTTTCAGGGATGCTTTCCCTATTACATCTGAAGAGACTAACATTTCTAGGCAGGGCATTAAAACTACCTTTCCCCCCTCCGTGATATCATGATCTCTAGTAAGGACTCATCCAGGAATGAATCTGCTAAACATGTAATCATAATAATCTCATACAATAAAATCCCAGAGGACATATATACTGTCCAGACTATCAAAAACTGATTTTGCTTGAGCTCCCTTCCTAACTGCTAAGGTGTTCATATGATAAGTTCTTCCTTGCCAATAATACTGAAAACCAGTTATGAACACAACCACTAAAGACGTTTCTCCTGGATATTTTGCAATTTCTTTTTTTTTTAATCACCCCACAAATTTACATAGTTGTCCTTGTAAAGATAAAGTGGCGGAATGAATAGCCGAGACCATAGTTTTTGTTCAAGAAAATAAAAATCACTAAACTCCAAATACGTAATTAAAGAATAAGTGAAATTACAAAGCTTCAAATAAAGATGTCAAGAGACAGGAGAGAAAAGGAAGCTTTAGGTTAGAAACACTGATTCATGTTGAAAGAAAAGTATTTGCGTGCAAGTGTTTAACACCTTTCATGGCACTACGCTTCCTGAGGACCATATAGGGGGTTTACAGGGTTTTTTAAATTTATTTACATAATGAATTTACTGTTTATAGACACAGTCTGATAGGTTTCTGACAGCAGTCTTTCAGCTTAATGTATAGTCAATAGCAATCTATCTTGCCAATATATAGTTTAATCTTCTCTACCCATTCTTCTAGAAATAACAGTCTCCAGATTTTGCTTACACAGAAACTTTTTGTCCTGAAAACCCTGGAAGCTCCCAACTAATTAGCATTTATGTAAATCTGTCTTGTTTCTGTAAATGATTTACAAGATGTGCTCTGATTGTTCTTTAGTACCTGACGTATTACTTTCCTGACCATATTTAATGCATTTAAATAAAGACATGAACGGAGCTTCCACGAAAACATGCGACCACCCAGGTCTCGGGCTGCAGGGAGTGCCTGGGCCTCTCACTGTTCACGCATGGCAGCCGTGCGGACAGCTGTGTGAGGTGTGACCAGGTGGATGGTTTGCTCTGCATGGTGGCAGAGCTACGGGAGGAGGTAGAAAGGTTAAGGAGCATCAGGGAGGCTAAGAAAGAGATAGACTGGTGGTGCCATGCTCTGCCCCCCCGAGACAGGAACAGGAGCAGCAGCCGCCACCAGTAAGAGCCCACAATCAAGGGGCCCCAGGTGCCGAAAGACAAGCCGGCGGGGAAGACCACTGGCCTGGCTGAATAGAGAGCTCTGGCTCGAACTCAGGAAAAAGAGGAGAGTCTATGACCTCTGGAAGAAGGGGCAGGCAACTCAGGAGGACCACAAAGGTGTAGCAAGGCTGTGCAGGGAGAAAATGAGAAGGGCCAAAGCTGAGCTAGAGCTCAATCTAGCTACTGCTGTAAAAGACAACAAAAAATACTTCTTCAAATACATTATCAGCAAAAGGAGAGCTAAGGAGAATCTCCAGCCCCTAGTAGATGGGGGGAGGGAACACAGTGACCAAGGATGAGGAAAAGGCTGAGGTACTTAATGCCTTCTTTGCCTCAGTCTTTAATAGCAGGGCCAATTGTTCTCTGGGTACCCAGCCCCCCGAGTTGGAAGGTAGGGACGGGGACCAGAATGGAGCCCACATAATCCAGGGGGAAATGGTTAGTGACCTGCTGCACCACTTAGACACTCACAAGTCTATGGGGCCTGATGAGATCCACCCGAGAGTACTGAAGGAACTGGCAGAAGTGCTCACCAAGCCCTTTTTCATCATTTACCAGCAGTCCTGGCTAACTGGGGGAGGTCCCAGCTGACTGGAGATTAGCAAATGTGACACCCAGCTTCAAGAAGGGCCAGAAGGGGGACCCAGGGAACTACAGGCCTGTCAGCCTGACCTTGGTGCCGGGAAAGCTGATGGAGGAGATCATCCTGAGTGCCATCACATGGCATGTAGAGGATAACCAAGGGATCAAGCCCAGCCAGCATGGGTTCAGGAAAGGCAGGTCCTGCTTGACCAACCTGATCTCCTTCTACGACAAGGTGACCCGCCTAGTAGATGAGGGAAAGGCTGTGGATGTTGTCTATCTAGACTTCAGTAAAGCCTTTGACACAGTTTCCCACAGCATTCTCCTGGAGAAACTGGCTGCTCATGGCTTGGACGGGTGTACTCTTTGCTGGGTAAAGAACTGGCTGGATGGCCGGGCCCAAAGAGTGGTGGTGAATGGAGTTTACTCCAGTTGGTGGCCAGTCTCTGTGCTGGGCCAGTCCTGTTTAATATCTTTATCAATGATCTGGATGAAGGGATCGAGTGCACCCTCAGTAAGTTTGCAGATGACATCAAGTTGAGCGGGAGTGTTGATCTGCTTGAGGGCAGGAAGGCTCTGCAGAGGGACCTGGACAGGCTGGATCAGTGGGCTGAGGCCAATTGTATGAGGTTCAACAATGCCAAGTGCAAGGTCCTGCACTTGGGTCACAGCAGCCCCATGCAATCCTACAGGCTTGGGGAAGAGTGGCTGGAAAGCTGCCCGGTGGAAAAGGACCTGCAGGTGTTGGTTGACAGCTGGCTGAATATGAGCCAGCAGTGTGCCCAGGTGGCCAAGAAAGCCAATGGCATCCTGGTTTGTATCAAAAATAGTGTGGCCAGCAGGACTAGGGAAGTGATCGTGCCCCTGTACTCGGCACTGGTGAGGCCGCACCTCGAATACTGTGTTCAGCTTTGGGCCCCTCACTACAAGAGAGACACTGAGGTGCTGGAGCGTGTCCAGAGAAGGGCAACAAAGCTGGTGAAGGGTCTAGAGCACAAGTCTGATGAGGAGCAGCTGAGAGAACTGGGGTTGTTTAGCCTGGAGAAAAGGAGGCTGAGGGGAGACCTTATCATGCTCTACAACTACCTAAAAGGAGGTTGTAGTGAGGTGGGGGTCGGTCTCTTCTCCCAGGTAACAAGTGATAGGACAAGAGGAAATGGCCTCAGGTTGCGTCAGGGGAGG
Source organism: Ciconia boyciana (assembly GCF_034638445.1). Classification (NCBI taxonomy): domain Eukaryota; kingdom Metazoa; phylum Chordata; class Aves; order Ciconiiformes; family Ciconiidae; genus Ciconia; species Ciconia boyciana. The sequence continues at coordinate 36,828,728 of NC_132942.1, read as the reverse complement.
TTTAGACTGGATATTAGGAAATTTTACTTCACTGAAAGGGTTATCAAGCATTGGAACAGGCTGCCAAGGGAAGTGGTTGAGTCACCATCCCTGGAAGTATTTAAAAGATGTTTGGATGAGGTGCTTAGGGACATGGTGTAGTGGTGGTTTTGGTAGTATTAGGTTTACGGTTGGACTTGATGATCTTAAAGGTCTTTTCCAACCTATACCATTCTGTGATCCTGTGAATATGACTCAGCTATCAACTTTGTCATGCACTATAACACTGAAGTTTTTGCTCCATTCTGCATTGGTTAATTATAAATGTTTTTTCTAATGGATGCATTTTTGAGACTAATGAACAGGAAAGATTCAGTTTTCATACAGCAACCATCATTAGATGTTAAGCAGGCATCTAAAACAGTTACCAACAATAGGACTATTAAAAGTTTATAGGATATGCTTTTTTTCAAATGAGTATCTGTTGTAGCTGCACATTTAAAAGATTCCCCATTTCAAATATATTATAGGCAGCCTTTTGAATTCAGATAGTTTTTCTCATTGTCACAAATATGCAGATCATTGTGGTCCTGTCTTAAGATAGCATGCAACTTCCTGGCTAACATATGTAGCAAAAGATATTTTGGCAGATGTGACCCTTTGAAAAAATGAAGAGCTTAAAAGAAACCATCCTAAAAAGCAGATCTGGTGATTGTGGACAGATGTAAAACGGCAGTCACTGTCTCCTAATGCTGAAGGATCACTTTTGTCAGAATTGGGGGTGGGAGGGAGGGAAACCTCAAAATCTGAAAAGATACAGGTAAGTTAAAGAAAAAAGAAACTCCTGTAGGCAAGCTCTCTTCTACCATCATAAAGAAACTGTTCATATTTTTTATGTACCTTGCATCTATATCCAAGCTTACGCTCAAGTGATTGCTGCAAAGAGCATTTTCCTGCTGGATCCAGCAGCAATGCCGGCAACCTGTGAACTGAAGTTTCCTGAGGTGAGGCTTTGGTTACTAGCATTGGTTTGGACAACTGCTCTAACCAAGACTGTTGTTAGCAGGTCTAAAATCCAGAAGGATATAAGGAGTAACCAACTCCATAGATTAAAAATGGCTGAGCAGAACTAAAAAATTTCAGACCAGAAAAATATATGGTTTTCAATCTAGTTTAACCCATTCTAGAATTATGATTATCAAAGTTACATTTGCTCCACATTACCAGGGATAATAGTGTGTTAGACCCTACGCCTGTGTTCCCAAAATCCAAAACTAAGCCTTATACCATGCCTGCTCCTGTTTAACAGCAAGGAGTGTGCTTCAGAATTACATTTATTTACCTGAATCTGTCATCACCACCAGATCATCTCTTGGCCAAAAACACAATGCAGTTTTTACAGTGAGACAATTTCTAGAGCATAAACCTGTATCACATTTCTTATAACAATACATAGATGATCTAGTTAAAAAAAAAAAAAAAAAAAAAGAAGACACCTAGGTTTATGCATCCAGTACTAGGTCAGTACCACCTTACATTCAATAATTGCTGTTTTACATGTACAGATCACGTTGGTGACAAAACCCATGTTTACATAGTTTTTGAAATGCCTTTTTTAACACATTGCATTTATCAGGGTATCTCCTTTCCATTTCCTGAAACAAGAAGCCTTAGACTATAATGGAGGCAAATACTTGTTACCGGTACATAAAATCAGTGGCTTATATCATGGTAATGACCAACCACTGCATATTGAGCAGTAAACATCCAGCTGTAACAACCAGTTTTCAAATCTCCAGGAACTAGAATTGATGGATTTTGTAGGTAAGGCTGCATTAGCAGAAATCAGGGAACAAGACAAACCTCAAATCCTAGAGTCTACCCTGCAGTAATCCTAGAGCCATACCGATAGCATGATCTGAAAGCAACATAGCCATATACATGCTCCACAGAAACAACAATCCTTTAGCAGAAACAAGGTTTAACAGAAACAAATAACTATACTGCTTTTACAACACATTTGACCCTTTCATGCCTGCAGACAGTGCACAGTGGCACAGCTAATACACAAGTTTTCAGAAAGACAAAGAGAGATCAGCTTCATTTACACCCCCATGATCCCCAAACCTAACAATTACCACTGCGCATGACCAACAGGAAACTAGTAACAGCAATCATTAATAAAACAGCACACATGTTGTCCCTACACTGCAACTGGAAATAATGTATTCTGAAGTTATACCTACAGTCTCAAATACATATTTATGAAGGAAAGTTAAGAAAATAATACATCATCAGTTTTTAAGTGTTTTTATACCAACTATTTATCCCATTAACCTCTGGTAATTTATAACGAGCTGTCATATCATTAACACAATGTCAATAATTGCTGTCACTACATTTTCAACCCTGCGCTCACAATGTTCTCCAACTTCAGCAAGAGATATGATTAATGAAGCTTTTGCACAGGCAGTAATACTTATACGCAATTTATCTTTCAGCAAATATTAAGTTTGGTTGATCACAGTACATGTTAAATTTTCTTTTGCATCCATTGCAAAGAGAACCAGGAAGGCCATACTTGGAAAGCTATTTCATTTCATAGTATAATGGAAAAGGATAATAAGAATCAAACGCTTGCCAAGATCTTTTTAAATTAGCATTTTCTTCATGTATCTGTTTTCTGTCAAAACAAACGTTTGTTCAAAAACAAAACTAGCTCTCTTCACTGTAGAAATAACCTTCACGATGCAAATCAATTCACTTTTCCAACCTTGCAAACAAATGCTTCCAGAAGCAATAAAAAAGGTGAGAATCTTATTACCAGCTTCCCTGCTCCTTGCAGCAAGCTGGAGGCTTCATCAGTTTTAGCTTCATGCTAAAACTCTACATAGCTGCAACAAAACCATCAGGAACAACAATTAGCCAATGTTGAGCACTTCTGAAAGCCAAGGTAGCATCAGTTCTCTAGTTCAAATCATTCGATGCTTACTTTTAAATGAATAGAAAAGTTAAGAGAGTCAAAGCTTCTCATCAATTCACTGTCCCAGCAAGAAAGGGAAAGAGATTCAGATTATTTACAAAAAAAGCTAAATAAATACTGAGATTTCCTTCCTACAGTACTCTCTCTTGCTGTTCTTTCAGGAGCTGACTTTGTAACAGACAACTGAAAGACAGATCTGTTTTTCATAAAGATGTCATTATTTTTTTATTAGGAGAGTATTTTCTATTGTCATGAAATTTTCCAGATTCACTGCTCCAATGGAATAATGCACATTTTAAAATGAAAATTCTTATCTATCCTGTTAAATTAGTAATCTTGCCATGAAGCAACTTATGCCAGGACTTTAAGCAAAGCAATCCTCCAAAACAAGCACTTAATAGATGAATTTACATATTAGAGTAAATTCAGAATACATCATTATGCTTTGTTGCAAAGGGCTTAGGTGCAGAATAAAGAACCAAATCCATCAATGGTATGAACTACACCATCAATGTGGAGAACAAGAAAGGCATGCAAATATGTGCTTATATAGTACTATATTTAGTAGCAGACCAGGTTTTTATGCAACAGGAAAGGCTGGCTCAAATAAAAAGAATTAGTTACAATAATTTCTGATTGGTAGGTTCCTTCTTTCCGGGGACACATAGCATTTAAAAATACTTCATACATGCAACAGTTCTATTAAATGCCCTTACATCCTAACACTGCAAATACCCAGAGTAAACAAACTCAGTTTTAAAATCTAAAGATGACTTTTACTATGCAGGTGCTGGTTAAATGTAGATCTTCAAAGGAAAAGAACATCACCTACACGTTTTTTTTTTTTTACGTGGTTTGACTGTTCTTTCTTCAGAGCTTTTCTACAAAGTTGTCATTCAAACTTCTATGAAACACTGATGTTAACTGGTGTAATAACCAAAAAAAACCAAAAAAACCCCTAAACTAAACAACAGAAAAACCAACACACCCAACTCAGAATTTGTGGTTCAAAATTCCTGTCAAAAAGCCCAAATTTTATTTATCTACTTAGAGGGAGCATGCATGCATGCACACATGCATTAAAAAAGATCCTTCCCTAAAGCATGAAATACAGTATCTTATATCTGAGGATTTCTTTGACAGACTTTAAAAATACATCACATTTACATTCTAAAAATGTTATTAGACCATTCAAAATATCTATGACATTTCTGCAGACACACATTAATGAAATACTCCAGAGACTATGCTTTATGTTAAATTGATCTCCTCAAAGAAAATCCTACACTAATACATAACAAATACTTTCTCACACAGAAGAAATATTTAAAAAGCAATGCTTATTAAATGTGGAGAATTTTATTCATATGCTTTCAAACCCATTTCTGAACATTTGTATTTATATCAATAATGTTTCATAACCCACTGTGAATAAAACCTACATGTTATTGTTTATTCAAACTTAATTTTCAAAAACTTTTGATCATGCTTGTAGGGGCCTTAAAGTAGTCCTAACAAAAGTCTGTCTTAGGGTGCTAAAGATGACATGACACACTGGCAGGAGAGAAGAATGGCACTGACTCACTGCAAGGTTTAAATTCAAAACTGAGACTTAGTTGAGCCGCTGGACAGCAAGCAAAGTGTACTTACAGGTCAAAAACTGTTCAGCCTTATTCATTTTGTGAAGCACTGTAGTAAAATTTTCCCTCATACCGAGCTAAGATCCAAGAAGCAGAGCAGCAAACAGAAAGGAAACAGAGAAGCACCAATTGGCCTGACCGTACCCTGGTGCAGGTGGAGGATTTCAAATAACTCCCATTTCCAAACAGAAATAACAGCTAAATCTGATGTTCGAGGCACACACTTTGATAGTAGAGAGCGAGTAGCTATTTCTGACCACAGAGAAGTAAGTGAGATAACACCCCCCCCCCCCCAAAAAAAAAAAAAAAAAAAAACAAAAAAAAAACCAAAAAGGCAGCTAGCAGCTTAGCACTGGAAGTGCTGTGTGGCTTATTCATACAGTGCTCTCACCAAGAAACCAAGCACACATGCATGCGGTGCTTGCTCTCTTCTTACAGTTCACTAAGCAAAGTACACTGGGCCCTCCCTAAATCCTGCTGTCAGACAGCACACCTCCTTTATAAAGCTAGCTTTATAAACTACAAGTAGACCTGGGTCATCTGCTGGTCTAAGAAATGCTCTCCAACCAAGATTTGGACCAGCAGGTTCACAGTGAATTGCACACAGAAACCTGTTCATGGACATCTTTTTGTCATGTTTTCTGATCACCTCTGGACAAGGAAGAATCAATAATGTGTTCCTTGTTGCATGGAAAATCCACTTAATACATATATCCCTTAAAGTCCTAGTCTAAGCTGGGAAAAAAGATTTTTTTTAAATAAGTGATTCTAAATTACTTTTTATCTGGTCTGTGTACACACACGCATGCATATCTGTAGCTATCAGCTTGCTTTCACTTATACTTGGGCAAATAAAAGAAAATAACATGATCTGTCAGGTATCGACTGTGGGTTTGTTAGAAGAAAATCAGTGTGTTTTCCCAAATACAAGGAAGATATTTTAAACAAGTTATGTTATATCTCAATTAGCTAGACAATTCTGATTCCCATAACAGGTCTGACATGTAGATGACAAAGGTCTCTTTTCATATTGGAGTGGAAGTACTTTCAGCAACATTACCTGCACAGTGCAGAACGCATGTTGACTTTCATTTCAAACGACATGCAAAGAAGTTTGAAACAATTTTTAAAAATAAGAAACCAAGCATTCATGTTTAATTTTTCATATAAAAATAGCACCTCTAAACATCTTTTCACTGCCTATGAGTAGAAGGGCACATGAAAACATTTCAGCATGTATGAAAAAAAAAAAGCGCATTGCACATCACAACCTGTACGCCGCTTTCTGTCAGTTCTACTATGCTCCAATCAGCCTGTTTCATATAGGTAGCCCTGAGTGAAAGACCCAGTGGGAAGCTAAATCAATGCCTCCCATGAGACTGGGGGGTGGAGAGGTTTTTGGTTTTTTAAATGAAGGAAGTAATTTAACTAAAGATGCTTAGATGTTATAAAACTCCATTTCTCTAAACTTTGAAGTCTGGATATTTTGTGTTGTTTTAAAGTCACTGTAACACATCTGTATTGAGAAAGAAAAGGAAAATCCCAGAAATTATTTAATGCAGTCAACCCATAAATCAAAGCAATAGAAGTACCCCTTTTACCTCACTAGAGCACCTATTTCAACCCTTCTCCACTCCTCACCTTCCAGTCCTCTTCTAAGCCCTACAAGATAAATGCCTTCTCTGCAGCAAGACTGAAAGTTATTGAATTCACAGTATTTTGGAAGGAAGGACATTATTATCCATGGTCCTGAGGCTCTCCCAGTGAATGTGCTGCTACTGCGTTCTCTTTTGTGGTTGGGACTATCAGACCCGAGCCACCCTGCCAAGAGTGACCTTGAGGTATGGGCAGAGGTTGCAGAAGTGTTTCTCAAGAACAAAGAATCATCATACTAAAAGCTGGTTTGCTGAAGATTTTGTGTATTTTGCAACACCATAATGAAGTTGCTCTCCCCCTCCCCCCAGTTTTTTGTTACCATTTTACATGCCTACTTTTAGGACTAAGGACATCGAGGGTCTGCCTTAATTATCTGCCAGACACTCAGGACTAGGATGTCCACCTACATATTGCACTTTAAACCACAAATGCGGTGCCACGGGATTTGTGTTTTGCTTTTTAGATTTACAAAGCAAAACAACATTAACCTTTGTACCTTCCCAAATCTCATAACCCGATATAGAAGATGCCTCAGATTCAAGCTGTCAAATTTTCTCCCCCAAACGTCCACCACAGTCATACTTTTCAAGCCACTTCAGAAAAGACTGTATGTTTATGTGGATGATATTTTTATACAATAACCACAATGACTGTGCTTATGCAAATAGAAGAAATTTGCCACGTAGAGGTAAAATAATCATGTCAGAAGTTTGATACAGAGGAGTGTCTATTTCTGTCTGTTACACAGGGCAAGGCTATAATGAAAGCCCACATTTCCTGTGCAGAATGATAGCTTCCTCTAATGCAACCCAGCTCTAGTTTTTAATAGGAAGCTGTAATAGTTGTTAACCTCTAGGTCATCTTACACACATAGAATCCATAAACTGCTTTCTAAAATAATAAAATCACGCTTGAACAGGATGTGTACTCAACATATCAATGCTATGATATGAAATAACTGCTACTTTAAAAAAGACTCTTTATTTCACCCCACTATTAATTACTTAATTGTAAATATTTACTATTTCACTTTAGGGCAACAAAACCCAAAACCTAAAAGATCATTTGAGAGGGGCATTACCTTCCAGTGATTTGGGGTAAAATCTACTTACTGCATGAAAGAGATTTGCTTTTTCTTTTCTTTTCAGAACTGTTTCCCTTTCAGATACCATACGCAGGAAGCCTGCAAAAAGGCACAGTATGTGAATTATCTTGAAAAGAGGCTGTCATCTTAGGTTTATGGAAATGGAATAAATCTCAAGCTTAAATAGAGCTAGAATAATGACTTCCTTTATATTCTTTCAGCACAGCCTTAACAGCAAACACAAATCATCCGGGTGATATTTAAAAATCAAACTGAAATAAAGGGGTATATGTTGCAGTCATCATATAGTTGAGAGGCTTGTACTGTTCTTTGAAAATATGATTAACCAAGTTCAACAAGTGAGCAAAAAGCCAGTTAAATAAATACTACTTTCCCTCCAAGTAATACTTGCTCAACTAGACTAGTTACACCATGTATTAAAATTGCTGGTTTTATGCCCGCAAGGATTGATGTGACCACAATTTAGCAAAGGCACTAGACTTGCAGCATAGGCACAGCAAAGAGGCTTCCAGAATAATTTGGGACTTGACAGCTATTAAAGATGCCGCCTTCTTTATAGGGAACACCACATTAAGCACTTTACAAAGCACACCTCAACATGAGTCCAAACAGTAGGAACCATGTTTTATTGATATCAATGACAGAACTACACCTCATTTAGTGGAGTCGGGATTGCACCCAGGAGCCACCTGTACAGAGGCCCTTGTGACAGAGCGCGCTGTCCTACAACAAAGGACTATCCCTTTAGGAGGTGCCAGTCCTTAACAGAACTAAAATCTCCAAAACAGGCCGAGCATTGAGCAAGTGGCAGCAGTAAGGGTCAGTGTGTTGTGCCGCTTTTCCAGAAAAACCTTGTTACTACAGTTTAGTAAGCACAAAAATTACAGAGTAAAATCTTTGTTTTGATTACTGCTATTAGGAACAAATCTTTATTTTTTGGGAAACTAAAAAGCTGCCCTATGCAAAAATACACATAATAAGGTGCCTGCCAGCCAGTGATGCCTCCCTGGCCCTCAGGGCTGAGCATGGCCTCTGGACAGGCATCCTGTCACCAAGCATTCGGGACAAAAGGGGAACAACACGAATTCTCTCACTGATGTCCCTTTCATAGTCATACAAGCAAAACTTTTGGCCCCTGCAAAGCTGGAGTTGTTGCTTCTGAAATAAACCTAAATAATGTATCTGTTGCTCTTGCAAATATAAAAGAATTGACAAATAGTTGCTAAATGAACTGTACGCAACAGTTCATAATCCCATATTAAGAGCTTAATAAAAAATACTCATCTCAAAGTACTGTTTGGTATCACAATCTCCTTCTGATATAGATATGACTAAAAGTCCTCTGGTAAACTTAAAAGCTAAGCCACCCTCAAGGTATCCTACAGTAGTACATACAGCACCAATTCTTAAAAATGCAATTTTTAAAATATTTTCAAGTGAACACTTACTGCCACTTTAAAGATTACACATGGAAGCGTTCTCACTCAGTGATTTCCCATGCACTGAGAGAATTTGCATTGCTTGAGGTGATTTCCACTTTGAGGAACTTTTAGATCACTGAGGAGCTGTCCCTGGCAAAGATTTTTACTTCTTTGGGTAACTGCTTTCCCTTTGAGAGTTTTCTTGTTATTTTGTAATTCCCCTTTTGAAGATTTGCATATTGATGAAGAAGCGCCTTTGAAGATTTTCACATTGTTGGGATGGGAGCAACCCTTCGAAAAATGCTCACATCATGGAAGATCTACCTTCAGAATAGTGTGTATCAACAGGATATTACCCTTCTCAAAAATAGCTTCATTGCTGTCTTAATTTTGTGAGATAGCCTGTCCTTTCTTAATGCACATAAATCTCTCACTTTGTAAAGCTCTTGGAAAATACATTACAAAAAATTTAGTTCTTTGTCTCCAGAAGTTCTAACGAGAATTACCAAATAGGAAACAGAGAGCTGATAAAAGCGTTACAAATTTTTACATGCAAAACAAGTAACCTGTCTCATCCATATAACAGTGCACTGCAGGATGAGAGGAAATGTCTCATGCAAGAAAGACACAAGGACAACTACCTGTTGGTGTTACACGGGCTATCAACTGGAGCATTTGTGCTCTGATCCTTCAGGACATCAGCACTAAACTGCCACTCACTTGTTCAATTTTGTCTTACAACAACCAAGTGTTTTTATTTAGACACTTGCATTTTACTTAGTCATACCAACCCATTCTAAAACATCAGATTTTAACATAAATCTAACAAAATAATTTGGCAAGTTTGACTTTATAACCAAATTACACCCAAAACACTATTCACAAGATGTTTTCAATTTCCAGTTAAGCCTGAGTGTCCACTAGCACTTCTAAGTGGAAGAGCAGCCAGAAGAAAGTATTTTTCAATACTTCATAGTGTAGCTAATATTCTGCACACAGTAGTTAAATCTTCTGGCTTGTTTTACATGCAGACAAATAGAACAGTTACTCATGTAAGAAACTTCTTTTTTTATATACTGTTGTGGAATTCTGAAGTCTTCATTTAAGAAAGCATAACTGAATTCCCAAGAAATTACATAAAGTTTAGTTCTCCCTACAATGTACATGTCAACGCATTACACCAGTCTGAAGCTAGTAATGCATGAAATAAGTCAAAGATAGCAACGGGAGAATCCTCTGAAGAACTCTCACATATCTTGATGTCAGAAAAAGCACAGCTGATGTCAGAGAGTCATATTTTCAAAGCCTTCTAAAAAAATCTGGATGTTTTCATTAACAGAAATTAGGTGCTTGCAGTCCTTAGATGTGTTCAATAATAAGAACCTACAAGGAGTTTATCTGTGTTTCCGCATCTCCTGAAGTAGCAAAGAGCACTTCAATGTAATAGAGGAAAAACTACTCCCATGAGATGTCCTGTTGGGCTAATGCCAGAAATCCTTGCTAGAAGCTGTTATATTTCTATTATGTCTGACAGGCCAAAAAAGTATCGAGATATAAAATTATGAAAACTGATGTGGAAATGACCAAATGCTACTCAAAATTCTCCCACTGTTTTTTTGAGTGGGGAAAAAGGACAAAAGCCCACTAGTGCAGGAGCGCGGAAGGCAGGCAATGTTGGAGGGGGAATGACTTCATCAAGAAAAGGAGAGATTGGAAAAGTTTTGTCTGTTGATTCAGTAGAGAATGAGGATTATGATGTCAACTGCAGCAAATATCCTGGGCAGGTTTTTTCATAGTGATTTTCCATAAATCACCATCAGGTGCGAGTAAGTTAATTGCTATGAAAAATAACATTATTTTCGTATGCATGGCTATGAGATCACTTTGTTACTGTAAGCACGAGCTTTGCAGTCAGGAATAATTTCCTGAAGGGCTCTGAAGGCTTCCTATTGCAATACAAAGGAAGTCATTCTTAGAGAGCAAGGGAGGGCAAGAGAAGTTAGAGAAATGAGCATTAACGATCTCCATTCATTAGCAGGAAGCTGTTAAAGGTTTGTGGAGATTAATCATATTAAGCAACTATTGACCAGCCACAATTAAAAATTATTTAGTGGCATGTTCTAGAAAGCTGCAAGTAGATACTTCATCTATTCTCATAAACAATTTTGCTTGTTTTTATGCAGTATACTTGACCTTTAAGCCTAAAATCTGAACTTTTTAGTACTATCTCCCCAAGTGCATGTTAATTTATTTAACTACCATTATTTGAAGACCCCACCCCCATCACAACCTTGAAATTCTCTCTTTGAACAGAGATGCCTATGTCAAGTTTGTCTCTTTTTACCCCAGCACCTTGAATTACCATCTCCCACCATTTCTCATCCAGATATTTCTGAATATTTCAAACTGAACACCATATAACATTAGTTTCAACTGCTTTCCCACCAAAGCTATGATCCCTACATAATTTCTGACAAAAAAATTGAGTTTGTAATAAAGCCTCAAAACCTCAAAAAGGTGAAGTACAACAAGAACTTCTGGAAATGTTTCACAGAACTCCAGTTTCTCTTACGTGGATCCCATCAGTCATTTAGAAAGCAGATATCTGTTTTCTAACCAAAAGCCCCCCCCCCCAAAAAAAAAACAAACCCCACACCACTTGTTAAAAAAACAAACAAACAAACAAAAAAACCAACCCCAAACTTTAAAAAATATGTTTAGGTAGCTTTGGCTTTTGATAGCCAGTTGAGATGTCAAAAAGAACATAGCTCTTCCATCATGCTTTAAGTCAAACTTTAGTTCAGGCACATCTCCCCAGTGGGGGCACGTACCTTTTCTGGACAAGCTGAGTTCTGTTGCAGCCCTATAGCCCATAGAGCAAAGCTTCTCAAAAAGCAGGGAAACTGCCATCAGCAAGTCCTGACAATTCCAGGGGGAGGGGGGAACTGGACACCAAACAGAAAACCAACAAACACACAAACCAAAAAGAGGTGGAGCTAGCAGAAAGGCTTCTTATGACCCTGGGGGTAATATAACCTGATCACCGTTCCCCAGTCTTATTCAACTATTTTATACTCTCTACCTATTTCAGAGGAAGAAGAAGAAAAGTGCTCTCATAGTTGCCCCCCAACAAAACCTAAACACTCCTTCCCCTCACTCCCCAAACCCAAACAATTATCCCTCCTGCAGCAACATCTTACATAAAACATCATTCATGGCAGTTCTGTCTCTCACTTCAGACCAAACCAATCCTTCCAGAAATAGCTTGCTCTTCAATAAACTTTAGTTGTGTTGTGTATAACAACCTCACCTCCAAGGACAGCAAGCACATCTCGTCTCCCTAGAGATAAAGCACTACAGCCATTTCTAGCATTAAATACTAGAGCCTTAAAAACTTACTAGTTTATGCTTTAAACATTAGTTCAGTGTTTAAATTGCAATCGCTTCTGCTGCAAAGTGACTGCCCACTCACAGAAGATCATAATGAGATCTTATGGCTCTTGATTGCTATTAGTCACCTTCAAGGCAGAATGCATCTCTCACATGAGGTGCCAGAGAGCCTGCAATAAGTGAAACTAAGCTTCACTCACTCCAGCAAGGTTTGTAATGGCATACATGTTTTTTTAAGACTTAACAGTTCCGTAGTTCTGAAACAGACATGGTACTTTTAAAGCATAGGTTACGGTTTAAAGCACCCAGTGGCTGAGACTGCCCTTAGATGTTACCAGAACATGTAAGTTGCTTCATAATTAACAATACATGTGCAAATACTGGGAGAGGTTTCAACTTCCCAAAGAAATGTCCTTGTTGCATCTTATCACCAAGAGTCCCTGTGACAGGCAGACTGCACAGACTATCCCTACTAACAGTATCATCCTCTGCGCAAAGAGAAAGCAAGCAACTGGCTTTAGTTATATTACAGGTCAGCAGTGCAACAACCCTTCTCACTTTTTATTCAGATCCCATCAGGTCACGTATAGTCTAGTTTTCTATCTTCTTTTTAAAGTACAACTTCATGATGCCCTTGATACTTTCAAACATCTTTGTATGCACTTGTATAACAAGAGATGCTGCAGATGTATCAGCTCTGTGCTTTGGTTTAGGTATTGTCGAAGAGAATGTTTCAAATGAATGAAACCCTGGAAACAGTTTTATGATTTGTTATCCTAGATATGTCTGGAAATTTTGTCATAACTTTCATAGCTTTCCTCTGATATTCAGCACTGTTTTGACAGAAGCAAAACTTCATGTGCATTTTTCTTAGTTTTGAGTGAAACATTTTCCAGGAACACTTCTTAGGGTCACAGTGAAACTTATACAGGGATAAGTGACAGAGAGTCACTATGGGCAAGCTGCTCCACTGCTGGGAACAAGAAAACCTGGAACAACTGAACTGGGGGTATGCAACATCCCATATTATAAACGTAGGTTTTTGGCTACAAAATGTTGGCAAGTTTGTAGGTGTGTTCCACACAAACAGATTTTTCATGAAATTGAAATATTTGTTGACTCTCTTATTTGACTAAAGAAACCCAAACAAAGTGCATGAAAGGCTTCCGTTCCAATAGATGTTCAAGTCAGAGAGCTGAAACCAACATTGCAAGGCCTGGCCCTTAGTTTGCATCTTAAAAAAAATAAAAAAAATTTTAAAAATCCCTTTGGTATAAACATATACTTAATTGTTTTCACCTTGCTTCCCTGTCCTTACCCTTTAAAAAAATATAAGGCCATGCAAGTAATTAAGTCTTTACATACCCGTCTCCTCTCCACACAATTACATAGACAGGATAATAGAGAATCCCAGGTTTACTCACATATTCACCTTTTACAAAGCTTACATACCAGTAAGAAATGAAAACATTTGAAGTAAAATTAGTTTTGTGCTGACAACTCATACAAATTATGGGACTTCAATTTGAGTTTGTTTAGGTGATGGAGAGCGGCGCCTAACCTCTCAGCTCTCCTGTTCCAAGACAAAATCATCCTGAAAATACAGCCAAAGCAATGAATTGCCTCTTTCACTGAAAAGAAGGTTATTTACGTTACTTGGGACTGAGGCACAGCTTAACAAACTATTACAGAATGGTATCTTTGATTTTAAATTAAATGTCAAGCATAGTTATACAGTGGTGAAGTACCCTCAGCTGTCTGGCAAAAGTGTAACATATTGCATGCAAAATGTAAGGAGATAAGATAGAAAAAAACCAACCAACCAGAAAACCTGAACTGCAGAAGGAGCGATCCCAGAATACAGACAGACAAGCATTGTGACTCCAATTTACTCCAATGCCCTGCCGTAACATGGCCAGTCTGCTTCCAGGGAGCCCACACCGGCACAAAAGGGAAAGAGGGCATGAGTTCAGAGGAGTTTGCACAAGAAAGGAAAAATTTACAAACATAAGCAAGAGCCTTCAAATTTGCGTTACTGAACAATTCATTAAAAAACCAGAAAAGTTAATTTGCATATAACTCTCCAAATTTACCCAACTGGTTCCAACACCTAAACATTTCTGTAGGATATGTGGTGCATTCAGCATAAGGCAAGAAAAGTCACAAGTGCACTTGTCTACAGGTATGAACATCATCTTTAGAAGCCAAAAATATAATACGCCACTTCATGAAGTTGCTGCCAGACTATGCACGCTGCCACTGAGGTGGTTCGATGCCGAACCCCGGTGTACCACTGGGCGGTACTGGGTGTCCGTGCCCAGGTGTCGGCCATGGGGCTGCAGGGGCCCTGCGAGGAGAGAGCGGGGCAGCCCCATGCCGGACATGGCCTGTTCCAGCAGGTCCCTCAGTGGCCCCACCACAGGGCACAGCTGAGCCCCTCAGCACCTCTGGGGAAATATACTTAAGAATGGCAATACACTGCATGGCAGTGAGGGAAAAAAACAAACAAACCAAGAAACAACCCTGAAAACACCAAAATCAGAGGCGGAGAGCCGTATTATCCATCAGACAGAAGACAGATTTGATACAACAGACTACAAGTTGGACATAGCTGGACTCCAGGTAGTGGCAATGCACTGCCTTATTAACGGCCACCATGTCTTGTCACCCAACACCACAGAAACCGCAGTCCTTATGCCACCAAAGAAAACTCTACTTCAGATACCACCAGTGGGAATGGGGGCATTTTGGCTGTGTGATGGCATTCCGACCTTCCACCCTTCCTTAATTCTTTTTGTACATATGTGCCAATAAGTGATCAGGAGCTTCAAATAACACTCAATATTACATTTTCATTATGCTCTAGCTCTACGATTTATGCTATCCAAAGAGGTCACGTAAAATGTTTTATACAAAGGTAGTCTTAATAGAAAGAAATACTAAAAGAAAGGTAAAAACCTAGTGTCATTTTCCAGTCTTGTTTCAGTGGGTGAAATGGAGGATTTAATCAGCCTACCAAATAAAAATGAAAGTTTTGTGTGGTCGTGACTGATCTACACAGATTTCATAGTCTCAAGAGTCAACAGAGCAGTTTAAATTTTGAAGCATATGGCTTTTACAGCTTCAGTTAATTTGGGCCTTTTTACTACAAAAACATTTAACACACCTGTCATTTTTAACTTATGAAGTTATTATCGAGTTCAGCTAACAATGGAATATTGTATATTGTTGAAAGAATTAATAACCAACTTTCTCAAAAGGCTGAATTTTTTAAGAACACGACAATAGGTCTTTTGATCTTCATAAACTCTTTCAGGATCCAATATTGACAATTTCATTTCCAAAAGTCACAGATGACAACCTGCTGCAGTCTCAGCTTTGCCTGACAAACTACTGCTAATGCCACGAGAACGCTCATCCAGATGCCGATCTGTTGCTTATTCAACCACTGTAGTTTCTAATTGGAGTCAAGTACTTACGAATATTTTCATACTCAAGCCTGAGTTAGTTATCCATTTTCTGAAGGAAAGCTAATAACAAAGCTAATAACTCTTAGAACTCTCATTCCACTTACTTAACTGAGAAACTCAAGATTGCACTGCTAAGTATCCCTTCATTTGGCAGTGTTTCCTGTTCACATCATATGGGGCTACCCTTATTTCTGTGACTGCGTTGCCATTGACTTTATCATAATCACTCCTGATCACTTTACCCACAGTAATACAGAATCTCGACTGTGTTATAGATATTTGAGCAGTACGTTTGTTTTACTCTGCTTTATGTATCATGGCTTACATTTGTAGACATAAATTATATTCCATATAATTTTACCGAATAATATACTCTTATCTAATTGTATGAACTGCATAAATTAGATTTATAAAGTACATTTCTGGCCCTTATAAGGCATTTTAAAGCTATTATCATAGCATTCTTGAGCTTTTAGAAAATATTCAAAACCAGAAACTTTTCTACAAACCTCCACTGAAACTGCAAAACCAGAAGGGACCCTGTTGACTTTCAGTGAGGTTTGGATGCATCATGGTGCAACCACTTATACAGCACGGAGACAGCCCAGAAAATCTTTGGAGATATGTATAAAAGTAATATGATATTCAATGTAAATAAAGTGGAAGAAAGTTATTTTACCCAAGACTGAAAAGAGAGCTAAAGTCAACAGCAGGTTGACTTCCTACTCACCAGAAGGTTTATCTTCCCACTGTACACCAAGAAGGACAAGTCTTGGAATAGATCCCAAGCCCTTTCTGAGAAACATTTAATTGAATAACTACTTCTGACACAACAGGACCGTATAATTGATAATTTAGAGATATGACCAAGACTAAATACAGGTATTTGTACCTGCTGCCTAAAAGCATTATTTTAAAACTGTAGCCAAACTATTAATGCCTAAAATGTAATTAATGACTAAACTGTAGTCAAAGTATTAATGCCTAAAATATTCTTTTAAAACTGTAGCCAAAGTATTAAAATCAAGTAAATACATATGAAAGCCAACCTATCTTCATTCTGAAATACTGCCAGGCAACCTTTCTGAGGATCTTTTAATAACACACCATATTCTTCCTCTTGGTGAGCAGGGAATCATGCCTGTAGGAAAACTTTGGTGCATCAGGTAATACCAGAAGGTCAGTATGAAGGGGAACACAAGGCATTGTATAAATATTTCAGGATCAAAATACTTTAAAATTGTTATTGAAGGAATTGGGATAAATTTAATGAAAAACTTCAGCCAGCCCCATTAGAATCCATTATGCAGGCTGTTTGCTTCAAGAGATAGCACTATCCATTATAAAGGAATATTAAATCAGTGCTCCACTGTTTTGTTAAACAGGGGGACCCACGCTACTGGATTTGCCTTTTTTTTTTTTTTCAGATTAACAATAAAATTGCTATATAAAGATGCTAAAAAAGAATACTTCTAAAAGATGTTTGTACTGGTTCCTAATCAAGTTCAGTTTAGGTTATTATACACTGGTTGGCTTCACTCCACTTGTTTTATTATTCTTCAGTTTCTAAATTCTTCTGTAGTGTTGCTCTTCAGCTGATCAGCTCCTGAACACATCAAGAGGTTGCAGAAAGTATCTCCATTTGCTCATTCTCTCCCCCACAAGTGGGTGAAGAGATGTAACAAACTGCTCTGAAAAACTGAAATGCTGAAAGACTGCTACATAAATCCAGATTTTATATCTACTTTCTTTAAAAAAAAAAAAAAAAGAAGAAAAAAGTCAATATAATGATTTTCCTTGAAGCGAATAGACCCCAGCCAGTTAGGGGATAAAGACTTTACCCTTTTTAAGTTAACACCATTCAACTACTATCTCCCTAATAACTTCTGGCTATAGCAGTGACTTCTAGATATTTATATACTTAATCCTACTTTACCCAACAGGCTTGGCAGCTAGCATAATTTTGCAGGGAAGCACAGGCCTCTTAAAGACACACTGTGGTAAACAACATCAATAACTTTTCATTTCTTACAGGAGCCAGTGACAGGGCACATTGCAGTCAGACCTTATTTACACGTGAAGCAATGACTGAAACCGTGATTACTCTAGATATGTTAATAGTCCTGTCATTAAAGTACATATCCACTGCACAGCCCCAATGAAATCTAAACACACGTCGTGTTAGTCCTGCATCTGATTATTTGATCTACCAAGAAAAAGAAAGTAGTAAGAAGAGACTTGAAAATGAGAAATTTCAGAGAACAGCAAAAAAGCAGCAGTTGTTCAAGTCTAAAAAAATAGCCTAAATGTGTAGTAAGCAAGGAAAGGTCTTTATTCTTCCCTATAAATCCAGAATGAATTAAAGCTTTTAGTAAAGTTTTTCTGAACTCAGCAGATTAAATTTAACATTTTATAGCTTGTCCTGGTTTTAGCTGGGATAGAGTTAATTTTCTTCCTAGTAGCTGGTATAGTGCTGCATTTTGGATTTTACTATGAGAATAGTATTGATAGCCCACTGATGTTTTAGTTGTTGCTAAGTAGTGCTTACACCAAGTCAAGGACTTTTCAGCTTCCCATACTCTGCCAGGTGCACAAGAAGCTGGGAGGGGGCACAGCCAAGGTACTTGATTCCAAACTAGCCAAAGGGCTATTCCATACCATATGCCATCATGCTCAGTATAGAAACTTGGGGGAGTTGGCCGGGGGGCAGCGATCGCAGCTCAGGGATGGGATGGGCATTGGTCAGTGGGTGGTGAGCAGTTGTATTACTTGTTTTTTCCTGGGTTTCGTTCCTCTCTCATTCTCTTGTCGTTTTCCTTCTCATTACAATTTATTATTATTATTATTTTGTTCCAATTATTAAACTGTTCTTATCTCAGCCCACGAGTTTTCTTACTTTTTTTGTTCCAATTCTCTCCCCCATCCCACTGCGGGGGGAGGGTGAGCGAGAGGCTGTGTGGGGCTTAATTGCCAACTGGGGCTAAACCACAACAGTCCTTTTTGGCTCCCACCGTGGGGCATGAAGGGTTTGAGATAATAACAGATTAACCAGAGCATATTAAGGAATTTAGATCTGTTAATAGTTGCAGGCCACAATAGTGCTTCATCTGTTCTCGATATCGGTTTACCTGATCTGCGCCATGCTCATTTTTTTGCTGTACATGTTAAAGATCGGTGTTGGCTTTTGCAGTTTGCTGTGCTCTGCAGTGATTAGTGATTTTTTGCCTGGGAGATTTGTTATTAAAATAGTGACCTTGAGTTTAATTTGGTATTTAAGTTTTGTACTGAAGCCATTACTGTATATCAGGTACCACCTCGTGGAGACAATTAGCAATTATACTTCTTCCTCCAAGAGGTTTTTTATGGAGGAAATACAAAATGGCACCTTCGCTACCTTCTTCTACAATGTTTCCTCCTTTGTTACAACAACTTTTCAGTATCTTGAACATTCTTGGGTAGTTAAGATACATCTATTGGCATTGCTTGGGAATATTGTTTCAGATTTGTCTAAGATTGGTAAGCAATTCAAGAATATCATCCAGAGATCTTCCCCAAGTTATCAGTGGCAGGGTGTGTGGGATAGCATGGGCAAATGCCTAGGACAGTGGGCACCTCCAGTGTTTTGGAACTTCACCCCTGAACAAGTGCAGAATCCTGAAAAATTAGTAGAGTATTTGGAAAAAGTATGCTGTCACCCTGGCAATTCTAGGGAGACACAAATCACTGCAATGTGCTGAGGCCTGGCCCATTCCTACTGAGCCCTGTTCAACACTATTCAGAACCTTCAAGGGAAAGAGAAGGTCTCTGGATCTGGTGACAAAATGACAGACACCACGGCTACTCCAGCCCCCCCGCGATAGGCACTGCAGCTATTCCGGCTCCCCCTGCGACAGATAATGCAGTTGAACCCAGGGAACCAACCCGTGTCAGTATCAGTTGCCCCTATACACAAGAAGAAATCTTGGAAGTGAAAGTCAGCTCGTTTAGAAAGGGAAGATGAAAAAGCAGGGCCATCACAAAGAGAGGAGGAGGAAGAACTTGTAGACAAGATGGAAACCACACAATCCCTATCCCTGAGGGAGCTGCAAGATATGCGAAAAGATTTCAGCCATCATCCGGGCAAGCACGTTGTCACCTGGCTGCTCCGACACTGCGATAACGGGGCCAGTACGCTGGAATTAGAAGGTAAGGAAGCCAAGCAGCTGCAATCCCTTTCTAGGGAAGGGGGCACTGACAAAGCGATTGGAAAAGGGGCACAAATCCTCAGCCTCTGGAGGCAACTCCTGTCAGGTATGAAGGAAAGATATCCCTTTCAAGGAAAATGTATATTGCCCTGGGAAATGGACCACCATGGAGAAAGGTATCCAGTACCTGAGGGAATTAGCCATGCTGGAGGTGATTTATAGTGACCTGGACAAAAAGCAGTTATCCAAAGATACAGATGAAGTCCAGCGTACACGACCCATGTGAAGGAAGCTGGTACAGAGTGCACCAGCATCGTGTGCCAAATCACTGGCAGTAATGACGTGGAAAGACAAAGAGGGTCCAACAGTGGATGAAGTGGCTAGCCGACTCTGGGAACACGAAGGAAATATCTCTTCCTCCCTTGTCTTGGCCGTGGAGAAACTGTCCTGGAAGGTCCAGCAACTTGAAGTGGATAGGCCCTACTTTCCACCTGTCTCAGCTATTAGGAGTCAGCGTTCCTCTGCTCAAGAGAGAGGATATAGAGGGTACACACCACAGGGCACCCTATGGTTTTACCTGTGTGACCACGGAGAGGACATGAGGAAGATGCAGGAAAACCTACCTCAACCCTAGAGGCGTGGGTACTTGAGTTGCAAGGAAAAACAATCACCAAAGGGGGTTCCTTCCAGGAAAATTGCTGCTCTGGTTTCTAGCAGACAGTTCCCCAGACAGAGTAAAAGGGCTGATCTTACTCATGATTTTAATGAAGGAGCTCCTGACTCATAAGTACAAGAAGTGGGTAATAAATACTATGACCAGGACTAGAGGGGCCCCGCCTCCAGCCTGGTGGAGGAAAGGGACAACCGGGTTTACTGGACTGTATGGATTCGATGGCCTGGCACATCAGACCCACAGGAGTATAAGGCTCTAGTAGACACTGGTGCACAGTGCACCCTGATGCCATCAAGCTGCAAAGGGGCAGAACCCATCTGTATTTCTGGGGTGACAGGGGGATCCCAACAGCTAACTATTGGAGGCTGAAGTGAGCCTAACTGGGAATAAGTGGCAAAAGCCCCCCATTGTGACTGGCCCAGAGGCTCCATGCATCCTTGGCATAGACTACCTCAGGAGAGGGTATTTCAAGGACCCAAAAGGGTACCAGTGGGCTTTTGGTATAGCTGCCTTGGAGACAGAGGAAATTAAACAGCTGTCCACCTTGCTTGGTCTCTCAGAAGACCCTTCTGTTGGTTGAGGGTTGAAGAACAACAGGTGTCAATTGCTACCACAATGGTGCACCGGAGGCAATATCATACCAACCGAGACTCCCTGATTCCCATCCATGAGCTGATTCGTCGACTGGAGAGCCAAGGAGTGATCAGTAAGACTCGTTCACCTTTTAACAGTCCCATATGGCCAGTGCAAAAGTCTAATGGAGAACAGAGACTAACAGTAGACTATTGTGGCCTGAATGAAGTCACGCCGCCCCTGAGTGCTGCCATGCCAGACATACTGGAACTTCAATACCAACTGGAGTAAAAAGCAGCCAAATGGCATGCTACAACTGATATCGCTAATGCGTTCTTCTCAATCCCTTCGGCAGCAGAGTGCAGGCCACAGTTTGCTTTCACTTGGAGAGGCGTTCAGTACAATTGGAATCAATTGCCTCAGGAGTGGAAACACAGCCCTACCATTTGCCATGGACTGATCCAGACGGCACTGGAACAGGGTGAAGCTCCAGAACATCTGCAATATATTGATGACATTATCATGTGGGGCAACACAGCAGAAGTTTTAGAGAAAGGGAAGGAAATAGTCCAAATCCTCCTGAAAGCTGGTTTTGCCATAAAACAAAATAAGGGCAAGGGACCTGCACAGGAGATCTAGTTTCTAGGAATAAAATGGCAAGATAGACATCATCAGATCCCAATGGATGTGATGATTAACAAAATAACAGCCATGTCTCCACCAACTAGCAAAAAGGAAACACAAGCTTTCTTGGGCATTGTGGGTTTTTGGAGAACGCATATTCCAAATTACAGTCTGCTCGTAAGCCCTCTCTATCAAGTGACCTGGAAGAAGAACAATTTCAAATGGGGCCCTGAGCAACGACAAGCTTTTGAACAAATTAAATGGGAGACAGTTCATGCAGTAACACTTGGGCCAGTCCGGGCAGGGCAAGGTGTAAAAAATTGCTGTACACTGCAGCCAGGGAGAATGGCCCTACCTGGAGCCTCTGGCAGAAAGCACCAGGGGAGACTCGAGGTCAACCCCTAGGGTTTTGGAGTCGGGGATACAGAGGATCCGAGGCCCGCTATACTCCAACTGAGAAAGAGATATTGGCAGCATATGAAGGGGTTTGAGCTGCTTCAGAAGTGGTTGGTACTGAAGCACAGCTCCTCCTGGCACCCCAACTACCAGTGCTGGGCTGGATGTTCAAAGGGAGGGTCCCCTCTACACATCATGCAACTGATGCTATGTGGAGTAAGTGGGTTGCACTGATCACACAACAGGCTCAAATAGGAAACCCCAGTCTCCCAGGAATCTTGGAAGTGATCATGGACTGGCCAGAAGGCAAAGATTTCAGAATATTGCCAGGGGAGGAGATGATACATGCTGAGGAAGCCCCACTGTACAATAAACTGCCAGAAAATGAGAAGCAATATGCCCTGTTCAATGATGGGTCCTGTCGTATTGTAGGAAAGCATTGGAGGTGGAAGGCTGTTGTATGGAATCCTATACAAGTCACAGAAATTGCTGAAGGAGAAGGGGAATCAAGCCAATTTGCAGAAGTAAAGGCCATCCAGTTGGCTTTAGACATTGCTGAACGAGAAAAGTGGCCAGTGCTCTATCTCTGTACTGACTCATGGATGGTGGCAAATGCCCTGTGGGGGTGGTTGCAGCAATGGAAGCAGAACAATTGGCAGCGCAGAGGCAAACCCATCTGGGCTGCCGCATTGTGGCAAGATATTGCTGCCCAGGTAGAGAACCTGGTTGTAAAAGTACGTCACGTAGATGCTCACGTACACGAAAGTCAGGCCACTGAAGAACATCAAAACAACCAGCAGGTGGATCAGGCTGCTAAGATTGAAGTGGCTCAGGTGGATCTGGACTGGCAACATAAGGGTGAATTATTTATAGCTCAGTGGGCCCATGACACCTCAGGCCATCAAGGAAGAGATGCAACATATAGATGGACTCGTGATCAAGGGGTGGACTTGACCATGGGCACTATTGCACAGGTTATCCATGAATGTGAGACATGCACTGCAATCAAGCAAGCCAAGAGGTTAAAGCCTCTGTGGCATGGAAGACAATGGCTGAAATATAAATACGGGGAGGCCTGGCAGATCAATTATATCACACTCCCACAAACCCGCCAAGGCAAGTGCCATAGGCTCACCATGGTGGAAGCAACCACCAAATGGCTGGAAACATATCCTGTGCTCCATGCCACCACCCAGAGCACTATCCTGGGCCTTGAAAAGCCAGTCTTATGGTGACATGGCACCCCAGAAAGAATTGAGTCAGACAATGGGACTCACTTCTGAAACAACCTCATAGACACCAGGGCCAAAGAGCATGGCATTAAGTGGGTATATCACATCCCTTATCATGCACCAGCCTCTGGGAAAATCAAATGATGCAATGGACTGTTACAGACTACACTGTGAGCAGTGGGTGGTGGGACATTCAAACATTGGGATACACATTTAGCAAAGGCCACCTGGTTAGTCAGCTCTAGGGGATCTGCCAGTCGGGCTGGCCCTGCCCAATCAAAACTCTTATGTACCATAGAAGGGGATAAAGTCCCTGTAATGCACATAAAAAATATTCTGGGGAAGACAGTCTGGGTTATTCCTGCCTCAGGCAAAGGTAAACCCATTTGTGGGATTGCTTTTGCTCAAGGACCTGGGTGTACTTGGTGGGTGATGCAGGAGGATGGGAAAGTCTGCTGTGTACCTCAAGAGGATTTGATTTGGGGTGAAAATAGCCAATGAACTACATGATATAGTGTTAATTGGTATATAACACTATGTCATCACTTCTACGGTTGCTATATGCCATATCAATGGTATTACAGTAAGAATCACACAGATTAATGAAGAATGAAGTTTGATGAAACCAAGCAAAGTGCAGCAGTGATGGAACAGAACTGCCTTCAACATGCAACAATCCAACACCACACACCATCTCTCCTGCCCTGAAACACTGTTCTGACAGATGGAGCCCAAAGTCATGGACTAAATTAACTCAATGGACATTTTAGATGGATGGCCCATAGACCAAGGGTATGATATCTGTGTGCATATAGCAAAAGACAGGAAAAGTGGTGGTGATTAATTGGAATGTATTGGAAAGTGTAGGACCTGGGCATGACATAGATGGTATAGAATAAAGGGTGGATACTGTCCTGGTTTCAGCTGGAATAGAGTTAATTTTCTTCCTAGTAGCTGGTATAGTGCTGTGGTTTGGATTTAGGATGACAATAATGTTGATAACACACTGGTGTTTTAGTTGTTGCCAAGCAGTGCTTATACTAACTCAAGGACTTTTCAGCTTCCCATGCTCTGCCAGATGCACAAGAAGCTGGGAGGGGGCACAGCCAGGACAGCTGACCCCAACTGGCCAAAGGGCTATTCCATACCATATGCCATCATGCTCAGTATATGAACTGGGGAGAGTTGGCCAGGGGGTAGCAGTCACTGCTCAGGGACGGGCTGGGTGTCAGTTGGCAGGTGGTGAACAGTTGTATCACTTGTTTTTTCCTGGGTTTTGTTCCCCTCTCACACTTTTCTTGTTTTCCTTCTCATTGCAATTTATTATTATTTTGTACCAATTATTAAGCTGTTCTTATCTCAGCCCACAAGTTTTCTTACTTTTGCTCTTCCGATTCTCTCCCCCATCCCACCAGGTGGGGAGGGTGAGCAAGCGCCTGTGTGGGGCTTAGTTGCCGACTGGGGCTAAACCACAACACAGCTTTATTGCGTAACAGTGTATTGGAGATTGCAGTGCATAGATTGGTCTAAGGGTGCAAGAAAATTGTTTTGTTGTACAAAGACATTCACAAGGTATTCCCCCCCCATATTAAGTAATCACAAAACCACTTGCCACATGTAAACAAAGAAGTTCACAATATTTATTGTGCCCCAAGGATGCCATTTCTAGACAGTAAAAAGAAAAAGTCTCTCGCCTTACGAATGGAAAAACTTTGAAGCATATGCTTCAATTTGTTAAGGACATGCTAACATGTTGCCCATAGTAATTACACAACATGAAGACACAGAAGAAAGGTTCCTAGAAAAAGGAAGGAAAGATTCAACAGTGAAATTAAGTGGCGATCTAATTATTCCAGTAACTTTTGTTTAATGTACTTCACATTTAAGACCATAGTGGGAAGGAGCTGGTGTTTAAAAGCCTTTTTTTTTCCCTAAAGATAATCCTCTACAGAAACTTGAAAACAGCTTAAAACTGTGTTTACAGGAAAAAAAAAGGACCATTTTTAGAAGCTAGATTGATTACATGCAGGGACATCAAACATTCTGAAGTTGCTACTACTGCCAAAGTAAATTTTTAAATTATTTTATTATTGACCCATCGGTCAATTAAAACATCTTTATTATGCATTTTCTGCCTGAAAATAAAAGTCACTTGGGAATCATAGCATGTTTGGAAGCTAACAATTAGCAACAAAGAACTTTTAAAATGTCTGTAACCAAGTTTTGTTTTGTTTTAAATTAAAAATTTCTTAATGAGGCAGGTTTGGTTTTTGGGTTTGTTTTTTTTTTTTTTTTTTTTTTTTTTAAATTTGATTATAAGGACCCTATTCCTCCTATCACTGCTATCCTGCTCACCACCATAATGCTAGCCTGAACAGCACTTCTGCTGAGAAAGTTAAGCTACTATAAGAACTAATTACAATTTTCAGGCTGAAAATAGGTGTATACTACTTTCAGTAGGCAGTTGGCATTTCATTATTTAGGGATGACATATCATTACAGTGTTACATCTAAAGGTTAAAATTCTAGCATGCTGTTGAAAATTTTAAGTGGTATACTGAAAAGCTACTATCATTATTTATAATGGCTTTCCCAGCTGCAAAATGTGGTGGGTGGCACGAATTAGATGTTTGCTGAGAGAAAACCTTCTCTAATAACAACAAAGTAAACAACAAACTGTAGATGGTTAGCCAAAAATTAATTGAAGTGTAACCAGAAATGAGTCTGGAAGGCATGTACCCCTTTAGTACCACTCAGAAGTCATTCTACAGACTATCCACAAGAGCAAGTTGGAGATTTCTCATTTCTGAGCAATGTCCATGGAAAAAATACTTTGTAGCACGTAAGCAAGCTCTACTCTTCCAGCTCCATACCTTACTTTTCTTATGGGGTACAAACTTAATTGCCTCATTTGCAATCATTTGTAATTTTGTCCTTTGCAGGCTGGCATAGTGAAAGCTACTGTGCAAAGAATACAAACAACTGTTTCTTATAACCGACACACGTAGTATGAGCCCCGCTGGAGGAATGTGCTAAGATAAAAGTGTACAAGAACATTCAACTTCTGGGAGACAACAGCAAAGTGCTGACCTCGTCAAGGGAAGGCAGACCAGAGTTTCATTTGCAGGCTGAGTGACAATACAGAACATAACCAGCTCAACAGAAAATAATACTTACACAATGCCTAAGGACTGTGTTGTAGCTGTGCACACTACACACAGCAATGAAACTTAGGGAGATTTCTCATCCTGGAAATCATGGTCCAACAACGACCTCATCTTTATTCCCAAAATAGAGTCTAAATGGACCCATCTTCAAACATATTAGCTTCACACCGACAGGTACAAAAACAAACACCACACCAAAAAACCCCACCACACCACCCA
The DNA here is from genome assembly GCF_034638445.1 of Ciconia boyciana. NCBI lineage: Eukaryota > Metazoa > Chordata > Aves > Ciconiiformes > Ciconiidae > Ciconia > Ciconia boyciana. The sequence goes on along the minus strand of NC_132942.1, from coordinate 36,802,016 downwards.
ACAAAAAAACCAAATTCTCTTCTTGGAAATGGAAGAGAAAATAATGATATGGAGTATCTTAAGACACTGAATAGCCAATACAATCCTGACTGGGCTGAACATCCATGTCAGTTACTTCCATAGAGAGTACAATCAATTTAAATACCTCTCTGACAAACATGTTCAAGAAATAATTTATTTGACAAATGTTTCCCTGTCTGAGGGGTGCAGACTTAGAAGAGGTATTTAAAGAAAAAAAAAAACAAAACACACACACAAAAAAACCCCAACAACAGTAATGTGGGGGGTATGGCAAAAAAAAAATTAATTCTGCTTTCTCCCCCTTAACATTCTGATCTAACATCTCTTTTTCTTATTAACTGCTTAACATTTAAGTGTCCTTAAAATATTGTAAAATAAGACTGTTCTATTTTAGCAATAGGATCTTTAGACACTGGAAAAATCACACATATTCCAGGGAAATCTCAAGTGTGTTTTGACACACACTGAGCCAGATAAAATGATTCTGCCACTTGTTTACAGAGCAAGTGACAATATTATTTCAAAGTTCTAGAAGAAGTGATAGACAACTGGTAGCCTCCAGGAAGTGCACAGACTTACAAGTAGTACAGCATTTTGGCACTATACTCCAAGCTGTGGACAAGACTGCCACCTCACCGATAGCACCCATCAACTCTAGTAACAATTCTGATCTTCCATCATAACAGTAACTCACTGCTTAGGGTACACGTACCCACATACTTTGCCAATTTAACTGTAAAGAATGTACAAACAAAGGGCCAGTATCTCAATGCTACTGTTTTTCTATGCTCTGCTTAGCGTTACACCAGCATGGTAGGAAGTTTGTTCTTGTTCATTCAACAGGCAGGTGGTTTGAAACTATGGTTTACACCACAAAGATAATAGAGCTCCTGAAGAAGCTGTCTTGCAGATTACTGGTAGCTCATCAGAGAAACTTAACTCTCAGATTTCAGACTCTCTTTGGGGTTTGTGCATGTGTGGTTTGAAAAGGGAAAAGAAAACCAATAATTTTTGAGCTTTTAAAATTTACACAACTCAGTATCTCAGAATTTGAACAATCAAATAAACAAAGTATTTAAAGTATTTCTATGTCAAAGTACAAAGGGAAAGAGAAAACAAGGAAAATTGAAACCCCACTGGAAGTCCTCTAAGTCAGATTTAAGAAACTGCCATTCAGAAAAAATACTATTACTATACTGCTGTAAAGTAGAATAACTTGTTTCTTTCTTGAAATAGCAGTGGATCATTCAGTAGAGCTAGAACAGCAATGCAACTGACTCATGACATTTTTGAGAAACCAGCTGCAGCTGAGGCCTTTGATTCTCCAAATGCATATATAACCCAAATCTCCACACAGCAGGTCTGTCTCACCTAGACAGCATATGAAGCACTGTGCAGAGCAAGTAGTTGTGAGCTCTGTTTGAAAAACATGAATTAATAGAATTTCTTTAATTTAAAAAGGGCTAAGATTTTTTTTACTTGAAACAGAGCCATTTTTGTCTCGCACTGTTAGTTGTGAAAGGTGGCAATTTAAAATGTAAACATTTGAGCACATTTACATTGCTCCTCTGAGATGTGAGAAAGAAGATAGTGTTTGTTTTTCAGAAAGCTCACAGATGCACTTGACTATACATTTTTCATAATTTTTTTTTTTTTTAAACAAAGGCAGAATCAAATTCTGCCTAAACTTTCTCACATGCAAACCCACTGACACACAAATAACAAGAAACATGACGGTACTTACTCCTTTGAGTGGAACATCTTTTCCCACTTGTAAGCTATAGGTAGCTTTTTAGACCCCACAAATAGGAGTGGATTTTCAAAGGACTTCATTGGAGCACCTAAACTGAATTGGACTGATTTTGAAAATGCTCTACAGTCAACAGCTCTTGTTTACAATACTTGACAGTTAATGAGCATGGAGATGATATGAAAATATTTTGAAAATTTACTAGATCCTTATGTTGGGACCATTCTTTTTCCTTTGCTAAAGAACTAAAAGGGCAAATAGATGCATCTAAGCTGTTTCTTTTAGCACCAGTTTCTCCTTAGAAGCTTTTGTCATGTAACTTCTGTCAGCTTGGAGTCATCTGTGAGCCAAAGAGGAGGAATTCAGGTTCACATATTGCAATTTTGTCACATGTCTTGCTATTCTTTCACTCTTTAGTGCATCCTTGACATTTCACAGATATTCACTGGCTTTCCCCCCAGAATGATCTCCTGGACCTACCACATAGCTAAAAAGCTGATGTATTGCGTAGATCGTGTTTGGTGCCGCTACCCACGGGCAGGCAACATTGACAAAGAAATTAACTCTTGTGGTTGTTGTCATTTTGTTTTACAAGGAAGTTTCAGCTAGGTTTAGACACTCGTTGGAGCAACACAACAGACTATGAGAAACAGGACAAAATCGGGATAAAAGGCTTTGAAATATTAACAATCTCTCCCCTCAATCTTGCTGCAACTCTTCTTTATGAGATGCCTAACCCTCAATGAGCTACAGCTATATTTACATTTTCCTTTTCTTTTTGTTGTTCACATATGCTACATGCTCAGTAGCATACCCAGTTCTACACCAAGTTCTACCAAAGCCTTAGAGGGACATAGCAATGAAAGGAAACACAGAAAACTGAAGTTCATAAATGTAAATTATTGTAAATCAAACCAGTTAGGAAATATGAGGAGTAACAAAATTTTTCAGAGCTGAAAGGACATATCTTTGTTATTAGAAAATTTCTAATCTGTGGTAGGAGGTGGTATGTCAAATGTTAAGGTGGGGAACAGGATAGGTTATGTTCAGTAGGTTGAAACAAACAGATTTCTAACCATTACTACACATACTCGAGACATGTTCAGCAGGTTGCATTCAGACGTAACTTAGTATGTAAATGGTATCGAAATGGCCTTTATCTCCAAAGCACCCTCCAAAGCAACTAGGGGTAAAAAATAATTTTTTTTTCTTTAAATCATAATTATGTGCCATATGCAAAAGCAACACAATGACAGCCAAATAATATTTAAAATACTCTGTCTTAACCACACTTCTTAAATTAAGAAAATATTTGCAGCCATCAGTAGAGAATTTAGTCTGAAAATACTTTAGATGTTTTTGCCTTCTACCTACTCCGAAGTGATTGCATTCCAAGGTGTACTTTGCTTCAAAATTTCTTAATTGTTAAAAGGACAGTTTAGGAAATAAAGGTTTGTAAAGACAATTTTAAAATTTTCAGCAAGAATAATTTTCAAGCTGTGTCTAAAATGATACAGAACAGTGATTTTTAGAAATATTCTTTTCCCCTCTGCTTGCTTGTCATATTATAAGGAACAGGGAGAAAAGGCTAGAGCCAAAAACCAAAAGCATTAATTACCATATGCAGCATTCAGCTGATTAAGAACATAAGAAGCCCTAACCATTTTCTGAAACCTTTTCATTTTTTGGTTTCTTTCATCCTTGCAAGCCAAATCCAGAATTTCTCTGAGGTTAAAATAATCCTCCCAAAACATCTCAAGAGAAATAATGCCTCCGACTTTAGTAAGAGCTGCACACATATGTTTAAGAGCAGAAAGTGCACTGCAGCATTTATAGCATGCTGTGTGACTGGAAAATGAGTTCAGGCCTAAAACCCTATTGCAGTGTGTGCTCCGAGTGCAAGTGTCCAACAGGTAAGGCTTCCAAGTCCCTTGTAATTCCTTTCCTGCAGATCCTTCCGCAACACTTTTCATTTACTAGATTGCAATGTATAACACATTCTCCCCCGTACACTTGCAGGCATAACAGAAGCACAATAAGCTGCATAAATTAATTTCTACAATTACTAATACAAAGAAGATAACTTGCCATACTACCTGACTTTAAGAAAGTTTTCCCTGCTTTGTGAAGAAAGTAAGATTGTTTGATATCTCTTCTATTCTTCAGTCATTAAGAATGCATACATCAAAGCTGGCTTATAATTATTTTTTTTTAAGTCATAGCACTCAAGGGAAGGGTTACTAAAGATCCCAAATCTTCAGAGTCAGCATTCATACTGCCACACTTACACACCTCAGAAGAGGATTTACACATTTTAAGATTCTTCTTCTTGTCATACAAAGGGCTAATTCCTCAGAACCTTATAACCTAAACATGTAGCTTAGTCTACACCAGTTTGACCACCTATCTAACGTGTTTGCTACATTGATCCCAACTGTTTCCAAGATCAAGCTACAGCATGTACACTGTCATTTCACTCTCTCCTGCCTGGTACCGCATCTGCGGCTTCCAAAAACATTACATGTGACAAACAGTTAACCATATGTTTCACAGTTCCTTTATTTGTTAAAGAGGCATTGTTTCAGAGCAGATACGGGAATTTAAGATGGGAAGCATTAACGTAAACATATTTTCCTGTGGCTACATAGTTATTTAGATCAAAAACAGTAAGAAAGATCCAATACCACAGGACAAAGATGGCTGAGCACCCAATACCAACACATACCCTGTAGTTGAAATTCTCACCCAGGTGGATTACTAATGCATACTCCTCAAGAAGTTACATTCAGAGATCCCTATTCAATTTGAAACACCACAGGAAGGAAATTCATTTCAATAAGCGAGAGTCTGGAAAGGTTTAGCACTAGAGCTCATCAGCAGCAAATGCGAAGTGGCCCGGTCAGAGAAAGGCAGTGATACGCAGGTTAAGCTTTCTTCACTCCTCCACTGCAGATCATGTGTGCTACCCAGAGACAGCTACAGTACGATGGTATTGACAAGGACTGGAGATGCACACCTCTAATGATACGATACAAGGAAAAAGTTGGATGTTTTGGACCTTGCTAGAGAAGATGAAATCTTTTTGAGATAAGGCATTGTAAGCTACCTTTACGGACGTGCAGAGAAACCAATGCTTTTAGAATCATCATATTTCAGGTTTTCAGAAGAGCTCAGCTCTCATTATGTATTTCAATTTATTTTGGGGGAAGACTCCAATATCTGACATGGTAAGTTGTGCTAAAGGTTTGGCTGTGTGTGTGTAAAATCTGACCTTCTTCAGACTATCTGATCTCCATAAAGATTACATAAGAGACTGCTTCCCTTTTGTCAAGGGACTTCAACTCCCTGGTTTATCCCTATGGTGCAAAAATCCAGTTTAAAAAACAGAAAAACTCAGTAGAAAAATTTGTTCTAATAGAAAATATGCATCATTTATAAATCTTCATTTTACATATTTACATGCAATTTCATCAACATATTTGGTGAAAACACAAGCCAAATATTATAATAAATTAAAAAACACATTTGTGCTAATTTTTCCAGAAATTGTTAAAATAAAATTATCTTGATTTCAACAAAAATGTGTCTTTGCTCCGGTTTAGAAGTAAATGGAATATGGATAATAGTGGCTCAAGAGTGAGCTAAGTTTAATAACAAAAAAAAAGAAAACATCTATTGCTTATATTCCTGTGCATAACATTGAACACAGCAGATATGATAGTAGAACAACAAAGACACAGAACATCTTTTAATGCAGACTTAATTTGAAAAATGGTTTGGACCAAAAGTTATTTTTAATTTCTTCTTCTAGCTAAACACAAGGCAAGATTTCTAGATTTTAACAAGTACCTATTTCAACTTGAAATTAAAATTGTATCAAAAGTATACTAAAACTAAAATTATTTTAATATAGCAACAAAAATAACATTTTAAATAAAAATAAAGTTTCATTTAGAAATGTGTATAAATTCTGAAAGACGCCTTTTTGGCCATTTCCTCTAGCCAAAGTAAAAATTTAGCCCTCATCCTTTAAAAGAAGACTTTCCAGCGTATTTATCAGCTATAATCAAAAGGTTTCACACTGAAATTCATTTACATGTGTACATTTTGGTCAAATGGTTCTTCTTCCAAATAAAATTCAATACACTTTCTAAATAAGATCAGCTTGCAATGTTAGCATAACCAGCCGCTAATTCCCACCTACCCTGCATTCCTAGAACAGAGATTATGGAGAGCTGAAATAAAAAAAGCAACCAGGATGAAGGAGAATCTGGTTTTACCTGATAAAGAAAGAAGACAATGAAAATTTATGATAAGCTATTAAATGAAACCTTATGCAGGATGCTATAAAAAGTGTAATAAGGGTAGCTGCTTTTCATTCCTGTAAAAACAGCCATCTATTTTCTGTACATGAATATATTAAGATACTTCCTCCCATCACCTCATCTAATCTGCTTAAAATAGTAAGTCAACAGTTTATCAGTCTCTGTTGAAAGGAGTTGTATGTCAAAGTTGTCGTGAAATAACTAGAAACAATTTAGCTGCACTTTTTAGAAAAACTAGGCATGCACTTATGAATGGCACCACTGGAAATCAACAGGATTAAAGGCAGCCGTGATTTTACATACCTTGCTGTTGAGTAAAATTACTTGTCTGATACAACTAAGCCTTTGGAGAGTGGCTATTCTACTTCACATGGACACAGCCCTGCACAGATCACACATCCAGCACAGGACGCACTGGAGTCCTTACTCTCAGCTACTAACAATCACATGCAGCCTGTAGGGCTGTCTCAGGGTCTGTGTTTTTTCTAGCTTAATAAACTGCTCACCTTCTTGAGCACAACCCTGGAAGAGTTTTACAGGTCCAGTCACACATGTTTCCAAGCACATCACTGGTTTCTATTACCACATTTTTTTCCAAGGGATGCAAAAATGGAAACTCATTCTTTCATTAGCAATATCCTCCTCTCAAAAATTGCCTGTTTTCTTTTAAACTCCTAGTCCCACTTGTTCATCAACAGCTCCAAGTATAAGTCTTAAATATCTTATATGCAGAAAAACATAGCTAACAGTGTCTACAAAGAAAAAAATCATATGCCCTGGTTTCAGCTGGAATAGAGTTAATTTTCTTCCTAGTAGCAGGTATAGTGCTGTGTTTTGGATTTAGGATGAGAATAGTATTGATAGCCCACTGATGTTTTAGTTGTTGCCAAGTAGAGCTTACACTAGTCAAGGACTTTTCAGCTTCCCATGATCTGCCAGGTGCACAAGAAGCTGGGAGGGGGCACAGCCAGGACAGCTGACCCCAACTGGCCAAAGGGCTATTCCATACCATATGCTGTCATGCTCAGTATAGAAACCAGGGGAGTTGGCCAGGGAGCAGCGATCGCTGCTTGGGGATGGGCATCCGTCAGCGGGTGGTGAGCAATTGCATTGTGCATCACTTGTTTTGTACATTCTTTTGTCATTATTATTTTGTCTTCCTCTGCTACCATATTAAACTGCCTTTATCTCAACCCACAGGTTTTACTTTTTTTTTTTCCTGATTCTCTCCCCAGTCCCACCGAGGGGGTGCAGGGAGGGTCAGCAAGCAGCTGTGTGGTGCTTAGTTGCTGACTGGGGTTAAGCCATGACATCATAGCATGCTAAAGCTGAGAAATTTTCCCTAAAATGCAACAGAAATCCCTAGGGGAGAGAATCAAACAGTCTTCAGAGCATGCCTGCTCATTTCCAACCTCTGCAAGTCATGCCAGTATAATTCCAAAGCAAAGTTTTCTCCAGCTACTCAGTTTAACTTCTCTTCATAAATAAGATGTCCTAGAGCACGGGAATCTGCAATTCCAAAGGGAGGAATAAAAAGGGGGATGAGAAGGGAAAGAAAATATCAGTTACATACAACATACTTTGTTAGTCTCATAACCTGGTTTTTATTTGCTAAAAATGGAAAGCTGAAGCTGCCTTTGAGACAGTTATAAAAATATAACGGATCAGTTTCCCTTGGCTCTCTTGTTCATTAAAGTTTGGGGGGTTTTTTCCCTCCCTTTCCTTTAACAAAACTGCCCTGCTGCAAAGGGCATTAGAAATAAGGATTGTGTTTCAACTGAAGACAGAGCGAGCAAAAAAGCTTTCCTAATTACGTTGCTGATTACTTGAACAGTCTTCCATTTGACAATACAATTATACTGAAAGAAAGGAGAATGTCTTCATTACACTGAAAATCAGAGAAAGTATGTTTTTTCTGCTTTAAAATTTATGGACTATGAGCTGGACATATAAACTTCACTTGAACTCCAAAAGGTCAGATAAACTTTCTGAAAATACCAGTTTTTCCCCTGCACAAATATCTGTGCTACATAATTCATATTTTATATTCTTCCCAGGAACTCCTTCACCTACCAGGGACAAGCTAACCTCAAACTGTAGCAGTAACAGTGTGCTGTAGCCTCTGTTACTGTTTCTATTTCAATGTCTGCTCTGTTGTATTTCTATTTATATTACACAGAAGTCAGCAAAAAGTCATAATGATCCTGACACATCTGGCAGTGCCAGAGGTGCAATATAGCTCAATATCGCAGGAACACTTAAGCAGCTTAAAAGCAAAGCAAAAGAAACTACCATAGCAAGCCCCAGCTGTAAAAGGTAACTCCATAAAAAGCTGCTGTGCTAACAACAGAACGGTGATGATTGCCATCCTGATAATAAATCATCATCTTCCCAGGTTTAACCTTCAAAATAATTTCAATATTCATTCTTCAACCACCCTTTTTAACCCTGTTTTCCAGATGGGTGACTCAGGGAGGTTGAGAGTCAGTTCCTCCCTTTTCCCCAATGGCAGTGGAAAACCCCAGCTGGCTTCAGTTCCATAGCTAACTGGGTTCATCTGGTTATCAAGCACACTGAGCTGGCTACAGTCAAGACCCCACTCTTGAACTGATACTCCCAGACACTTTCCAGTGTCTGGCTAGATTTGAGTATGTTCCCAGGAGCTGAGCACGAGACAAGAATAATCATCTTTTGAACGCTGGGAAATAAGGGAAACAGAGAATTCATCAAAAGGTTAGCCAGAAACAGCAGTTTCCTTGTACTACTGAGTACTGCTCTTCTACTGCAGAACAGGTCTAAACCGACAGCACTGTGTATTAAACCACAGTCATTGCCTCAGTTAGATTCATGAGTTTGAGATTTATCTGGTTTCATGGAGCATTAAGTTTCTCTATTTATACAGAGTATAAAAAAGTCCATTTGCTCTGTGTCACGTAGGCCTGCTCCACCAAAGCACAGACAGATTTTCTTCTTTACAGCTCCTATCACAACTGCAGGCGTGTTCAGAGCCCACCCGCTGGCACTGCAAGGGCACCACAACCTGGGGTCCTGCAACCCAGCAGTCACCCTGTGCCTCCTAACAAAGCTCGTTGCTTTTAGACACCTCATTCCAGCTAACAGCTCTATGGGACTCAAAGGAAACAGAAAGAAAGCTCAGGTACTCCAAGTTACCCTATTCAACAAATTCTGACTTAAAACCTTTGATGTGAACCAGCAGCAGACATACCTTTAAATGAACTAGCTACCTAATCATACCATTCATATTTTTAACTACTATGCCCTTTCCACACCAACTTATTTCATTAAGATGAAAAGCTCACCAATTAGCTGCCATTTAGTGATTTCAATTAATAGTATTTTATGAACAATGGCATATATGAGTAGTGGGACTCAGGTACAATTAAACTTGCTCATTATAGAGCACTGCAAGCTTGTTTACTGTAACTGCATTAAGTAATTTTTCCCTTCCGCTTTAAAAATAAAAAGCCTCATTTACATCATCCCCAATGGTCCAATTTCAACCACAGTTTTTAAGGCTAAGGGTTTGAGGAAGAAAGCATGCATTGTGCTAGTAGTCATATGACTCTTATTATACAAATAACCCGAGCATTTTTCTACAACAGGGCAGGCACATTTCCACCATAATTGCTATCAACAGCACAAATAACAATCTTACTTCAGGAAAATACCATTCTGCTTTCTTTTTCTCTATTGGGTCTACATTTATTAGGGGGAGAAAAAAGCTCAGATTCTACTGTCTAGCCCTCTTAAGCAGCCCAAAGCAGTAAGTGCAAGCATCTCAACCTCTACAGTCAAAAAAAGTCACCTTGAGTTGGTCTCCATTACACAGTACCCATTATCTGTCCCTGTGATACCTTCTTAAATACACATATATAAATGTATATGCATATACACACATCATTACATTAGAAAGCAAGGACAGACATTTTTGTTTCTTAAGAGATAACAACTCCTCAACCAACTTACCTGGAGAAGCACCTTTCTTCATGAGCAAACCTCCACAAGAGCACACACCCCTCCCCTCCTCAGCTTTTTAAAGGAAACACCTGAGCCCTTTCCCACCCAGGTGAGCCTCCTAAGACCAGCAGCTGATCTCAGCCTGCCTTCATTTGTAAGATGGTGGGGGAAGGGAAGAGGGATATCAATCTCTGCTGATTTCACCTGGATTAAACTCAAAATCTAAGTTAAACTTGTCAGGCCAAAACATTTCTACCTAGAAGCCTTCCAATATTCAGCAAATTGAAACTGAAAGTTCTCTGTAATGCTGTTACCAGCCCAGATCGTGCAAGTAATTTCTTAGTTCTTGCGTAATCTCAAAAGATTTCATAAACCAGCAGAGAACCACATATGCTCTCTCTACATGGAAAGTTAACTGTATCTTCCACTATCATCACAATCAATGCTCCATCTCTGTATGTATTGGGAGAAAGGGGCAGCCACTCCATCTCCTATCAAAATTAATCTACTTTTAATGAAAAAAAACAACCTATGCACATTTATGAGACTAAAAGAAGTATGGCTTAGTAATCTTGTGGTTACTGTATTCCATGAAATGTGAAGCCTGAGTTTCCAACTAGATCATAAATATCTTTCTTGGTACCCAGTGAAATCTACCATAAAGCACATCAGGGCTTTATAGCAATAAGGTGTGGTGGAACCCTGCAAATTGCCTCCCAGCAAAATGCCCTTCAGCTGCCGTCAGCACTGTCCTCCTCCTTACACTATTTGCATTAATTTCTGCACAATAACAAAGCTTCATGAGGTCTTCATATGAAGATACCCTCCATTGCTGCAGTAGGAAAGATAATTTAATGCAAATGTCCAGTTCCCCAGAATGAAGATTATAACCAGTAGGCACTTACACCAAATGTGGTAGCAGCACCATTTTCTATGATGGTATCACTTGTTGGTTTGTTTAAAAGACACAGCTCTTCTAAAGAACAACCATAGATATCTATTTTTACCATACCCTCTGGCGCTTGAATCTCCTTCAGATTCATCTTAGATGTTGCTCAGTTCAGATCTCTGCATTCTGAGTGTAGCAAGAATTCAGTGACTCCTCCTGGCTAGTTCTAAAAAGCCTGTTTTGATTAAATATTTGGAGTACCTACCTACCCATATCCATGTCTTTGGGAAGCAAAAAACTTCTCCTAACTTTGAGAGATTTCTACTAGCAAGGCCAAGAGTTCAGCCTGAACTGTAGGTGTCAACGTCCATCATTCAGCTTAGTACTTCTTTGTAAGAAATTGATGTTAGAGACCCAATTGCCAAAAACAAAGCAAGTGAAATCAAGGGGATGGAGTCTGTTCATTTTCAGAAGACTGAACTCCAGTTTGTTTGCACTTCAGAACAGTCAGATTCAAAATAAACAGTTAAAAATAAATGCTGAAATTTCAGCATATTTAAAAGGACAGATTCTCCAGCCTACTGTAATTGAGGAACTATAGAGCTAGAACACTGGGCTAGAACTTGTGCCGTACTGAGGTAATTCCAGTGTAGTAAACTGGGCCTTCAAATCACATCTTCTTTCTATATATCCATGTATTAAAATAGCTCTATCGCTCCACGTTCATAAAGCAAACTTTTTTAAAATGCAAGAAGTACTTAATTTTTTACTTTGCAAGTGTTAGGGTGATGTATTACAATGAACATACAAAGTGAGAGTGAACACACAAACTGAGAGTAAGAACAAAGGCACGTTTCTCTCTTTCGTCTGCTATCCATGCTGCATAGCCTGATCTTGCAGATTCAAAAGAAAGATGGGTAACATTAGGCAATGTTTGCGATGCTGTGCAATTCTTTCTGTACCTACAGATCTAATACACCCTTGGTGTGCATATATTAAATCTCATTAACTATGACGGAGGTATACACAAAGAACGTATTGTATATACCATACCCTATTCAGAGAAGCGCTGCCAGAAAATCTCATAAATGCAAAAGCTCTAGTCATATTTGTTATTGCAGAGCAGATCATCTCAGACTCTTTAGATGTTAATCTAGGCAGTTCTTCACATTTTCTGTTCGTCAGCTACTTTCCACACTTAAGAGCACCTCATATGCTGTCCCACAGTTTTACAGTGACATTTTATTAGTCAATACCTAACAAATTTGTTCTAACAATCTTGATCATGCTAAGCAAGATCCCACACTTACATTCAGTGGCATTCCTCTGCCCCCAGCCTGGCTTGGCATGACTACTCCCTTGTTGCCCATCCTCTTGAGCCAACAAAACAAGGAAGTGAAATTTAATAGAATATTTGATCAGATAATTCACTGAGCTCTTTTCAGCAGTGACTGAATGAGAGCCTGGAAGGAAGCTGGAGCATCCATTGCATTTAGATATTTCAAAGGTGTTCTACAATTTATCATGCTTTAGATGTTTTTGATGTATTTTTCTGTACCATTTTGTAGGTTCTTAACTCTAAAACCTACCTTTATATTTTATAATGCTCCTATTACAATAAAATAAAACAATTGAAATTTTGTATTTACATGAACAAAAGTGATCTGAAGTTGTTTTAGAGAAATCTAAAATTTATTAGTAAAGACTAAATTCTCTGCTTCTGTACTCGGCTCTTTAGGGCTCAAGTTTGCCAATGGATTGCACAAATCTGCTCAGTTTTCAGCACTTACCACGATGATTTAAAATCAATGGCATTTCTTATGAGACAGAACACGAGCAGATGTTTGCAAGATGAGGGTTTACGGCTGCCTGTTTTCAAATAAAAAGGTTTTTTGCTTTGTTTTTAAATATTTCAAATATTTAGATAGTTTTCTGGTAAAGATATATAGCATATGAAATACATGGTAATGCAGTGTGTAATTAGGATTTTATTGGATCTCATTTGAATGAGCTACATAATTCAGATACTCATATATTAGATTAAGAGCTTAATTAGATATATTTTCATCAAAACAACAATAAATAATCTATTTCACTTTGTGGCAACTTGTGAGCAGCTTACAGTTTAACTGTATTGTTCATTTTCAGTTATTTAAATTAATATATTCTAAGCATATTTATTCCTACAAACCTTTTATTTCCCCTGGTAAGTATTTTATTTATAACATAAGAAATGTGATCTGAAGAAATATAGCTCACAGAGTCAAATCCTGATATGATAGCTATCATCATGAATCCCAAATTTACTTTCTATGAGAGTTCATTGCTGGATAATAGAGTCAGAAACTCCACAAAAATCTGCTGCCAATCCATCACGTAGCGAGCGTACTCAGAAACTACAGACTGGCAGTAGTAAAAAGCCTTAAGATAGGTGAAAAAGTCTGTCTCCTAAAAGCATACTGATAGTAACATAACACAAAATACCTTTGCCAGAAAGTTAATGTAAACAAGCACTAAAACCATGTATCTTTTTCAGGCAAATGACCCCAGGCCCGTACTCCTGCTGCCAGCGCTGTGCCGGGGAGCCCTGCTTGGTGACCGCAGCCCCCGAGGGCGAGAGCACAGGCAGAAATCCCCCTGCAGAATCAGGGCCCTTTCTTTGTCCTGCCATTGGCTTTTTTTTTTTTTAGCACTGGGAAATTAGGTGCTGGGAATGTTTGGTGGCTTTTGGGGCACAAGTGGGAGGTGGGAAAGGCAGGATTATGAAGGCTCGATGCTTTTGTTGTTGTTTTATGTCCTCCTTGCTTGCCTCTGAACTGCAAGGGGCTCTGCTGAACGACTCCCTTGGTTCCCGGCAGGCCCGTTCCTGGGGAGCAAGACTGCAAGAGCCGCTTAGGCTCAGGATTTCTCAACTTACTACAGCGCTGCTGGATACTAAAGTGGTTGGTGACTGGTAATACTGCAGTTCTTGTAAAGCCCCATCCCCCAGATTATGAGAAATCTGGTTTACATTAAAGTATGCCTTCTAATCCTCACGCATTCCTCGCCTGCAGAGCTGCCTCCTCCCCGGCGCTCCCGTCTGAAGCCAAGACCAGGAAACTCCTTACATGGGTATAATAAGTTCAAGCCTCGTATTTCAGCCTGACCACTGGTGTGTGAATCAGATTCAAACTTTTGAACTGTGTGTTTCTCATTGAAACTCACACCTGTTATTTGTTTAGCTATGTAAGATACTGACTGAATTCAAATGGTAGGAAAACACTTCTCCTTTGAAGACTCTGGTGTAATTTATTTCGATATTTCTGGCCAGTTCCTGAGAAACATGATACACGTCTGAAGGGTTTAAATAAGCTTGTTCCAATTTATATTATTTTCCATTATTAAGTATGGCACAAAATAGCAGGATTTCCAGCGTATTCTGCCGTCCGTGTGTCAGCCAGAAAAAGCCACGTCTCCTGTGCAAATATAACCACTCAGTAGAGGCCATTAGTAGCCCTGCCATGGTGAGGCATCCAATCTGGAACTGACAGGATGGGGCTATAAGTGTTTCCAAAATATGTCATGGAAGGTATTAACATCTGTAAATTATGCCTGCTTTTTCAATGACAGCAGCAGATTTGGTTGAGAATGTCTACGTCGCTGCTGGCCTGAGAACTTTACATGCATACTGTAGTTAGTATCTAATGCCTTCACAAACACATACTGACCAGTAACACTTGAGGGGTCTGAGTTCCCAGGTCAGAGCTTTTACAGCATTTTACATGAAATAGCCTTCTGAACCTCTTAATTTTGTGAACTTGCAGCCTTTTATAGAAAAAATTGGGGCTGGATGAGAATGAAGATGCTTCCAACTTGGAAAATATATACATCAGCTACGTGCTTGCAAACTGTATCAAAAGGTGAATATCCTGGTGATAAAATTAACCAACATATGATAAACAATAAAAAAATTGCCCCTGATTATTTTCAAATACCTCTGAACAGCTACTTTCAGAACAAAGCACTCGCCCTTCTTTTAACACCTCAGTGTGTGGAGGGGGTATGTTTTGGGTTTTTTTTTTACAAAACCAAAACCAATGGCTCGAGCATATACACAAACAGGCATGCTTCAGAACACCGTTTTTTAGAAAAGTAAAAGCACAAAACATTAAAAAAGAGAGAGCAACAGTATTATCAGAGCTCTAACAGCCATTTTGGATCCAGGTTTCAAGGGTTTCCCCAGGGAGCTGGCACAAAGGGAATCCCTGCAGTTTGGCGAGATGGCCCACTGACAAGGGTAGCACTTCAGCATGGAAATCGCTTGTTTACGTTGCAAGTAGGTCATAGAGGCACATATTTTCACTAACTCTGTGCATTTTAAATGGTCCCCCATTAGCATTTAGGGAGGATTTCTCTACTTTGAAAAGAATTAATTTTTATTAAATTTGACATTCATGATCAGAGGAATCTCTTTTATAGGCTTAAGATACTGCTACATGTTTACATTTTTGTAGAAGATAAACTGGTAAAAACTAAGGAAATGACTTTTTAAGTCTGCTTGCACAAATCTCACTGCCTGCTGAAACAATTAATCAGTAGTGTCTTTTCTCACATATGAATGAGAAAGGATACAAAGTCTAGCACATGCAATCTGGAGTCATATGCAGACTGCATATTTTAATTCCTTTTATTAATTGCTTTGTTGTGAAATTCATCCTAAGAAAATACTTTATCAGTTGCCTCTGCTATAATTTGGTATCAAATCCACTCAGTGCTCTATTTTTTTTTATTTGTCTTTTGTCTGGACCAAGTTGTTTCTAATTTACTGCTGTATATCATTTGCAATAGGATCCTTCAAGTTTCCTCTCTTAACTCAGGACACCTGGTTTTTGTTATTTTAAAGACAGACAAGGACACTAGGGCATTCACTCCACACATTGTAAAAACAACACTTTAAAAGGGTGGCAGACATACGCATATAAACAGAAACAAAAAGCCTACTCTGCTCCCAAAAACTTATGAGTTTAATAGAGTTGGGATTATGATTCTTCTTCAACACGGAAGCGGTTTAGTTTTTTGGTTGTTGTTTTTTTTTTTTCCCTCGCTCTGTGGTGGCATGTCACAATTTAACATGGTTAACTCGTACATATAGAAAAAAAATCATTTCAGCTGCATTCCCGAGGCCAGTGAGGGCTAAGGCGCCTACCAGGAAGCAGCTGGGAGCCATTACTGCCCCTGGCCCTGACACTGCCAGGCCGTACCTGAGAGTTATACATGGGGAATTTGAAAACCCATTGCATTTAGTGGGACTAAATTCTTCTAAATTCATCTATGATTTTAAGGTGAAGGTTTAAAAGTATTTCAAACAAATATTGGGATTGGTAATGTCATTCATTTTACATCTTTTATTTATTCATGGTAATGTCACAGAATCAGTCCGAAGGATTTACCTGAGCCTATGCGAGGAAAGCCCTGTTCCCAGCCCAGAAAGAGCTGTTAGCTCAGATATACAAAAGATGTTTCTTGCCCAATTTTACACAGCATCTCTTGCCTATGTTTTAGGGCATTCTGTAGTTCATATTGAGCTCCTTTTAATTTGTTGGTATATTAAAATTACTAGGAGGAAAGTTACCTAGCTGGTAACGCTACCCGCTATGCACCACTGTCAGCCATCTTGCAATGTAACACAATTCCTTTTGAATTTTAAATATGAACAATGCCAGAGGCCATGCAATAACATTATGGATGTGTGTGTTTTTTGTCTGACAACAATAAATGAAGAAGTCTGTCATGGACAGATAGAACATTTTGAAAAATTGAAGACATCTAATTACAGTGTTATAGACTTTCAAGAATTATTGTAACAAAATATTCTGTGGCAATAAATCATACTTTGCTCACATACAGCAAACTCTACTGAACCTCAATAAGTAATTTGAAACACACTGTTGTACAAAATTCTGAAGTTACAGAATTGATATTTCCAGCTGTATATTTGTAGTTGGTCACATACTGTTTTTCTGTTGCACTATGACCACTTTCCCAGGCTTTTACACTCCTTTGCTGCACTGCCTGTTTGGCTAGGTAATAATACAACAAAACCACATGATTTAAAGGTCCTTTGTTTTCTTTTTTTAGTACTTCCTAGATAACTAGGACTAAATTGAATCGCTAATGCCAGATTGTGGTTTTCCTTATGAAAGTCCTTAGGAAAAACCTTGAAAAAGGAAACATAATATAAATGATTCAAACGTAAGAGTATACAGGATTTGACACAGTTTGGCCCATTACTTTAATTCTTTCTCTGCTTGACCGTGGTTTTACCCATCCCTTGCAACGTGCTGAGCTCCCATTATTACAATGTACTGTCATGTTCTGAGAATCTTAATCTCATTTTATGAGCACTACAGCATCAATATAATATCACTTGTGTTAATTTTCCCTTCAGTAGTCAGTCACTAGCTAAAACATATGGCCATTATTTTCACACTGGCAATAATCAAAGGAGATAGAATTTGAAATTCTCATTTAGGTATTTAAGAACTTGAAAGTGTATTTAACTTCAAACTTGATTAGTAGGCCCATTGACTTCAGTGAGTGACTGAAAATCAAACTGGCTGTTTTAGGGATCAAGTTTTAGAAGCCAATTTTCAAAGTACTGTTCTTCAGAGAGCAATACATTTGTATTAAAATGACAATTTGGACAATAGCCAAAGTCTCAGCTATTCTAAGTTCCATGAAAATGTTCATTTATGCAAATCTCCAATAGCTTCAGTACAGGGATCCAAATTTATATTAAGCAGCCAAGAAACAATAGAGATGACAAGAACTGTACTGTTATTGTGTTATTTAGGATGCTTCCTTTAAAATTTTTAAGCAAGGAGTGAGACTACCTGAATCCTTAATATGGGCCTGGACTGGTGGAAAGAAGACTTTGAAAAGCAAAGAGATAAAGATGACTGTTAAAGACATTTTCATGACCCAGCAATTTCCTATATATGTCCTAATTTCTGCACAAGAACAATTGTGTTGTGTAAAACTATACTTAGACCCCTTTAAAACATGCACTAACAAAGGATGCGTGAGCCTGGCATTTCAAAACTGCTGCAAGATGTACTATACAAAGCATAAGTGCAAGAGAAAATTTAAAAGAAAATAATTAATTTTTCCTTTAAGGTCTCGAAACAAACATTTCTGACAATATTCTGCAAAATATACACTGGGATAACAAAAGCAAAATTTATGATCCACATAAAAGGCCAAAATCTCTTAAAAATTGATTGTGATTTGGGGAACCAGATTTGTGATTCATTAAAAAGCTTGATTTTCACAAAATATTCATCATCCATGAATCAGGCTGCTGAAAGAATTTTAAAGGTTTTTCTGAAAATCAAGAGCACCCAAACTTTTGAGAATCTGCAAAACAAAAATACCATATGGATGCTGTTATTTTTTGTTATTATCTTGCCACTAGTAAAACTTGAAAGAGTATGAGGTACATTCTGCAAACAAAAAAATGAAAACCAAAATTCATTATGAAACTAGGAGTGAGCAAACAATTTATTTGGTGAATTTTGCCCTTTTCCCTCAAATTAACAAACATCACAAATATCAAAACAGTTTCTATTATTCATATTGTTCTAAATAATTTATAAAAACTTATTTCAGCAGAGTTTTTCTAATTGAATAGTTACTATGTAAATGTGCATTTTGTTGCAAAGGTCAAATGGGCTTTCTGGACTTCCCAATTGGATGTTTGAAAGTTTTAGAGAAGTGGGAAAAGGAAAGGAATGAAAAATGCTGGAAAAGCCTCATTTGAACCATAAATTTTCTCAAGAATTTCCACAATATCTGCTCATCAGCTGTCAAATTTTTGCCAGGGACCATAGTGTGCATATGAAGGTTTTATGAAAACAAATCTTCAGATAGTTTTGCAATTGTTGTCTATGTTTGAGGCCAGACATCTGATGGCATAAGCCCTTTGCATTCAGTAGTTACTAAGGCAAATTCAGGTCTAAAAACTAGTGCTCCAGCCTATAGTATACTGTCCTGGTTTTGGCTAAGATAGAGTTAATTTTCTTCCTAGTAGCTGGTATAGTGCTGTGGTTTGGATTTAGGATGAGAATAATGTTGATAGCCCACTGATGTTTTAGTTGTTGCTAAACAGTGCTTACATCGGTCAAGGACTTTTCAGCTTCCCATGCTCTGCCAGGTGCACAAGAAGCTGGGAGGGGGCACAGCCAGGACAGCTGACCCCAACTGGCCAAAGGGCTATTCCATACCGTAAACCACAACACACATGAAGGAGGGAGGTGGTAGCATGAATAGGAGGTTAAACATGTAGCCAAAATAAAAAAATTAAAAAATAAAACAAACAAACAAAAAACAACAACCAAAAAATCCCATAGTTCTATGTTTAGAAACTTTTGGTATTCAACAGATTGGCTATTTCAAATGACAAAGAATAAATATTTTCCCTGGAATGATGCTGAAACTAGGTGAGATGATGACCCATATGGTATATGATATATATGCCTCATGATCTTGATTTTGCCAAGAATGCTATGAAGAATATTTATGCATTTTTCCTAGAGCAGAAAGGTAAAACATACTTGGTTATTTTTTACTATATAAAGTGATAGTTGCTGATGGGTGAGATAACATAAAACCAAGCCCTGGCAGCAGAATTGCACAGTGCAGACATTCTCTTCTACAGACACACACATTAAAAAATCCATTTGTTTTGCAGTTTTCATTTCCCAGAACCAAATATTTCAGAGATGTTTGTGTTGGTTTCTAAATAGCTTATGAAGTCCAGGCCTTAAAGGTTTCCAAATGCAATAGCAAAGTTTGCCAGTGATACTAAAGTTTGGTTTACTTTTCTTCTAAATACTTACTATTTTTTTGTCCTAGAACAACATTTGGATAGAAAGACTACAATGGTTTTTTTGGTCCCCTTTTTTTTTGTTTGATACCAGATACTTTCAGCATTAGAATAAGATACAATCCAAGAAAATACCCAGCCTGCTCCAGAATCAGTCAGAACTAGCAAAATAATTGCAGTCACTGGATGATAAATCTGCCTTTGGTCTTGTCATGGTTTAACCCCAGCCGGCAGCTAAGCCTCACACAGCCGCTCGCTCACTCCCCCCACAATGGGATGGGGGAGAGAATCAGAAGGGTAAAAGTGAGAAAACTCGTAGGTCGAGATAAAGACAGTTTAATAGGGAAAGTAAAAGCCACACATGCAAGCAAAGCAAAGCAAGGAACTCATTCATTCCTTCCCATAGGCAGGCAGGTGTTCAGCCATCTCCAGGAAAGCTCCTGGATCTCCATCTCCATCACATGTAACGGTTACTTGGGAAGACAAACGCCATCACTCCAAACATCCCCCCCTTCCTTCTTCTTCCCCAGCTTTCTATGCTGAGCATGATGTGATATGGTATGGAACAGCCCTTTGGTCAGTTGGGGTCAGCTGTCCCGGCCGTGTCCCCTCCCAGCTCCTTGTGCACCCCCAGCCTCCTCGCTGGTGGGGTGGGGTGAGAGGCAGAAAAGACCTTGAGTCTGTGTAAGCACTGCTCAGCAGTAATGAAAACATCCCTGTGTTACTAACACTGTTTTTGGCACAAATCCAAAAGATAGCCCCACACTAGCTACTACGAAAAAAATTAACTCTATCCCAGCCAAAACCAGCACGTTCTCCACCCATTATTCCATACCATTTACGTCATGCTCAGCTCCCACACTATCCAATACATCCTCATTAGCCACCACTCCCATTCCTGTCCTTTGATATAATACACACATATCATTCCCTTGATCTGTGGACCACCTGTGTGAAACGTCCATAAAATGCCCATAAAATGTCCACAAATGTCCACAAAATATCCATTGAATTCATTTAGTCCATGACTTTGGGCTCCATCTGTTATGGTGGTCACTCAGGACAGGAGAGGTGGTGTGTTGCATGGAGTTATTGGGCACCAAAGCCACCTCAGTTCAGGTCACTGCTGCACTTGCACTGCTTCTTGTAAAGGCTTGTCCTCCATTGGTTCACGTGGTTCCTGCTATAGTAATTCCTGTAACATGCAACTCAAACCCCAGGTTACAACAATTCAAAGGTATTTCCATTACAATGTCCACCCTTGGTCCCTTTGGACCAGATCCTAGAGTTTAACATTGCAATGAACTCCTCCCCTTGCCCCTGCTCCAGCTTGGACTTATCCACAGATTGCAGTCCCTTAGGGTTTACCTGCTCCAAGTGGAGCCTTATCTATGAGCCACAGGCTCTCCAGGGGTATACCTGCTGCAGCATAGACTTATCCACAGCCACAGTCACTTTGAGGTGCACATGTTCCAGCATGGCCTTCTCCATGGGCCACAATGCCTTCAGAGATAGACCTGCTCCAACGTGGCCTTACCCATGGCTGCAGTCCCTCCAGGAGCATACCTGCTCTGTCATGGGCTTATCCATGGCCACACGCTTTGAGGTGCTCCAGCATGACCTCATGCACAGCCACTGATGCTTCAAGGTGTACCTTCTCCAGCATGGACTTATCCTTGGGCCACAATCCCCTCAGAGGTATACCTGCTGTGGCACAGACATAACTATGGCCACACATGCTTTGAGATATACCTGCTCTGGCATGGGCTTATCCACAGCCACAGATGCTTAGGGTGTCCTGCTCCCATGTGGACTCATCCACAGGTCACAGTCCTTTTGATTCAACTTCACACTGGAGTTCCAGCCTGTTCAGTCCAGCAGCACAGAAACAGCAGCGATGCCCTGGCCATCTGCCAGCCCAGGGGCATCGCCATTGCTGTTATCAAAATGTTCCCAGGCACAGCAGAGTAAGATGATCAGCAGTACAGCACTACAGCAAGCAACAAAATAAAAAAACCAGCCACTAACGAGCACTAGACTCTAATATACAGTAAGGCAAGCAAACCCCATGGCGAGCACAGGAGTCTGCCAATTAATAGCTAAACAGCAATAACAGCTATAAATTCAATCTGGCACATTCCAATCAAACCTGTCGTTATCTCAAACCCTTCAAGCCCCACCTTGGGCGCCAAAAAGCACTGTTGTGGTTTAGCCCCAGCTGGCAACTAAGCCCCACACAGCTGCTCGCTTGCTCACTCCCCTCACAATGGGATGGGGGAGAGAATCAGAAGAGTAAAAGTGGGAAAACTCGTGGGTTGAGATAAAGACAGTTTAATAGGGAAAACAAAAGCCGTGCACACAAGCAAAGCAAAACAAGGAATTCAATCATTCCTTCCTATCGGCAGGCAGGTGTTCAGCCACCTCCAGGAAAGCAGGGCTCCATCATGCATAACAGTTCCTTGAGAAGACAAACACCATCACTCCAAACATTCCCTCCTTCCTTCTTCTTCCCCAGCTTTCTATGCTGAGCATGATGTGATATGGTATGGAACATCCCTTTGGTCAGTTGGGGTCAGCTGTCCCGGCCGTGTCCCCTCCCAGCGTCTTGTGCACCCCCAGCCTCCTCGCTGGTGGGGTGGGGTGAGAGGCAGAACAGGCCTTGACTCTGTGTAAGCACTGCTCAGCAGTAACGGAAACATCCCTGTGTTATCAACACTCTTTCCAGCACAAATCAAAAACATAGCCCCATACTAGCTACTGTGGAAAAAATTAACTCTATCCCAGTCAAAACCAGCACAGCTCTGATATATAAAAGAAGAAATATCAAGTGTTTCGTATTCAGAAGCAGTATTTAAACAAAAATCAGCCAATCGACCACCTCAAGACACATAACACACTTAACTATACAAACCCTTATCTCCTAAGGATTTCTGAAGTAGATTAGAGATCACATTGGACTCTGAGAGAACAGACCTGTAAATGGTTACGTTTAATAACCATAACATGGTTATGGCAGCATTAGACAACCTCTTGCTACTGTCATTTCTAATTTTCATGGCTATGATTCAGCAGAGAAAGCTGAAAGGATATTAAATAGAGAGTAATGAGAAACCAAAATGACTTGGTAAGTATTGTGCAGACTTGTACACACTTTGTCCAACAGAAAGCAGGAAAATCAGTTATGAACTATTAAGTACTTCCTACATAGGGCTGCTCATGGAAATAGTAGGAAAACATTAATTTGTCAAAACAAACATTTTCCATAGAAACATACTGGCTGCAACCAAAACTTCTTAAGAGAAGAATTTCCCAGTTTGTAACAACAATTTGTATTTCAGGGACTCCCTGAAAAAAGGTGCTTTCTCTGTATTTAGTAAGTCACAATGGATTTATCTACCATGAGCTTGTCTTGAACCAAGGTAAGTTTTCAGCATCCAGAACATCCTGTGGTTAGAAGCTCTGCACGGCTTAATTACACATGGTGTGAACAAGTTGCTTGTTTGCTCTGATGTTTTTCTTACTCACTTTGTTCCTATTTCCTGCTCATAAAAAGCACAATCAATCTCTGTACTGTGCAATCCATGGGACCCATTCTTATTTGCCTCTCCAGCTCCCAGTCATCTCTTCTCTAGGCTGGAGAGCCCCAGCCAACTTAATTGTTCACAGACCATAAGCCACCTCATGCTTTTGATAATCCTTGTTGCCTTTTCCTGACCCTTTTCCAAGTCTGTGATAACATCTTTGATGTGGCAGAACCACACACAGTATTAAAGATGCAGATGCATCACAGATTTATCCAGTTGTATCATGAGGTTCCTCTGTTTTGTTCTTTATTCCTTTCTTAATATCTAATATCTGATCTCCTTTTTATCATTTACTGTAAATTGAGCTAACTCTGTTCTAGAACTTTAATTTTCTGGCCTGAGCTTTCCTAGAACTACCTTGTAACTGAGGGGTATTGGTCAATGTCATTCACTCATGCCTTCATATACGAAGATTTTACTCTTGTTAATCACATTGTATTTATCTGCATTTAATTTTGTGTACTATTTCAAAGCAGAGTCACTGAAGAACTCATAAGGTCTTTCTGCAACTCTTTGAAAGCAGCCCTTGTTAGGCAGGAAAGACCTACTAGGATTTTAGTAAAGAGTTAAGAAGGTTTTAACAAAAGGAGTTAAAATGGTAGTTGTTACAGCTAACTTAAAAGCTGGAATGATAGAGTCATTAATAAATATAGTTTAAGGATGTTCCCCAGGAACAAAGAGCCAGTTTAAAAGCCAGTTTAAGGCACATGGAAAAGTTTAAAGTACATGGAAATATAAGAAGAAATATTTCTTCATATTGTTCTTAGATTTGTTAGGAAAAAACAACATTTTTCACAGCGGACTAATGCGCTGTTACTTTTCTTGGTTTGGGTTGGGCTGGGGTTTCCCTCCCTTATTTTTCCAGTGACCACCCATTTTCAGTTTCTATCCTTGTCAGGACTACTATTACAGGTTCTATAGCTCTTTTAAGTAACTTATGACCAAAAAAAACCCCAAAACACCGTGCCACCACGACCTTTAGATTAGAGTAGCTTCAAAAGTTTTAAAAATAACGCACTTTACAAAGCAGCAGCCAGCACTTCCCATTGTTAACTCCATATCAGCTTTAAGAACAGCCTACTAAGAGCTAGAAGAAAATCCAGTGGCATTTAAGAAGGAAGCTAACATCATTCTTAGGAAAGATTACTATGACTTTTCTTCTGCAAGACTGGTAAATTTAAAATTAATAAACAATGAATATGTACTGTCTATAATAATAATGACAGTAGCAGTCTTTCAGAAACACAAGTCTAAGAATGCTTTAAAGATTTTTCCATTAGTCTTCACCGCAGAACTGGGTTTTTAACCTTAGCATTTCACCAGCACGGCTCTCTTGGGATCACACAGGAGAGTTTTCAATAAACTAGTAAGAGTCCACTTCAAGTACAGCCATATACCGTATAACGAACATTTAATTTTGGCTTTCACAAGAGGTATGTTATCAACTACCATGTTGCATTAAAATTAAAATCTACCTTTGTACCTCGTTACTGATGTTTCACAGATTATACTCCTTGAGCCAACACAATGCAATCAAAGAATATTAATGTTGTAACATGGCTAATTTAATAAGTCCTGTCTGCCAACAGCATTGCTAGGGAATACTGACATCACGTGGCCTGAGCCAAGGGAAGGCTTGGAGATAACTCTGCCAAGGTGTGTTCGGATATATTCCAGATTATTGTATCTGACATTTTCCCAGATACAGTTTATTTAATTACATATCTCCTATATGGTCAAGCAGGTAAAAATATGTCAATGCAGTTAGTTGAACAGTAAATGGGGAAATCTTTTTTATAGCAAAATTTATCTAGAAGCCAATGTCACATTGAAATAAAACACAGTTTTCTTCTGCCAGTGGGCACAATTCTGCTTTCATTAAAGAGATGGAAATTAAACATCTCTAGCTAAAATTGAGCTCATTGTCTCTGCCAGCATACCTTTTCACTGAAGTTTTCACACAGGTGAAAATGTGACCAGCAAGCAGGCATCAGAGTGTACTTGATGGTATAGAGAGACTGGTATATTTTGTAGCCTTAAATAATGTTACTAAATGGATGAAGATGGAAAATGTAAAGAGTTAGAACCACTTGCGAACAATCTGACAACATTGTAACTATTTAAGAGGATTCTAACGACAGATGTTTTCATTAGTTAAATTAGATGAACGTACCAAGGACATCTTATGCATGATTTTATTGCTTATAACCAAATAGCAGTTAACTAACAACCTGTCACTAGATTAAGCAGGTAAAAATAAAAAAAAAAAAAGCAGCATCTGATGACACAAAAGATTATTGTCTGACGAAGGAGAGAGAGGAAAAAAAAGAAAAAATTACAGGTAAAAAACAAATAAAACAGCCTGGATTCCAGAGGCAGACTGTATGTCCTTGACACTGCCCTTTAAAAGCACATCCCTTTTAAGTTAGCAAAGTATAATGTATACTCTCCTCCTTTTCTGGATTTGTATCTAAAGCAGTAGAGCCCATGGAGTACCATTTTTGGTATTATGTACCTACTCTTAAACATACACTGTAAAGCAGTCACTTGTTGTGCAGCCTGCATGACCCCGGGTCACCTAAGAGGCAGGCAGAAAAAGTTCAACAGGCCTTCTCCTTACCAAGAGATGCAGTTAAAAGGAAGGGTGGCAGCTGGAGCTTTCACCCCAAACACCGTGAGACTGGCTCAACTGAGGTACCAGTAGCAGCTTATCGTTCCCTTTCTGCATTGCTGGTTTTCCTGAGGACTCTTCCATGAGCGAGACGATGCCATTCCCTCCCATAATGAA
Source organism: Ciconia boyciana (assembly GCF_034638445.1). Lineage (NCBI taxonomy): Eukaryota > Metazoa > Chordata > Aves > Ciconiiformes > Ciconiidae > Ciconia > Ciconia boyciana. Next base: position 36,775,818 of record NC_132942.1, on the reverse strand, counting down.
GGCAAGAGAGAGAAACTCAAGATAAATTCCTCATTTCATCAAGAATTTAATTGGAGCCAAGATTTTAGTATGAATTTGATAGGCACTGAAGCATAGGACAAAGGAATTATTATACTGACATATAATGATATACCTGAAGTGTGTGTGTGTGTGTATATATATATATACACACACACACACACACTCTTCAAAAATTTTTTTGAAGTACAGTATACAAATCATCAATCTATAAATCTTTAAAAATATGTAAAATAATAAAAATTTACATATTGTTTATCCAGTTTGTTTTCATAAATTTTTCGTACACAATTTTTACTTTTTCCTATGAGAAAAACAGAAATAAATCTACTGCAGTGCTGTGACTGTAGTGCCAAGTGTGCTGGACTATTACAGCATAGGTTTGGCATACTAAGAGCAGCAGCTTAAAAGTTCTTGCAAAGATTACAATATTAAGAGTATAGCGAGAATGGATTAATTTTGTACCATTTTCTATCCTCATTAAACTGTTTATTAATCCATCACACTTTCTGTTCTTTTTATGATCTTTTGCAAGAAAAAGTCATCACAATTCTAATTAGTAATATTAGTAATATAAATTGTGACAGTGTGGTAGGTACGTTTTGTAATTCACGTTCCACATTATCATGACCAGAATGCACAAGTGCTCTTGTTCTCCAAGAAATCACTATCAATTTAACCATTCTGAAGCTACAGAACATCACTTCAGTCCACTGAAAAATATCTACATTGACTTTGAGAGCAGACAGTCTGGATAAGATATCAGAGATATCCGACCAGAACAGTGAAGCAGCAGTGTTTACAATGGCTGGAACAAGAGCTAACAGTAATTCTAGCATAATTCATATATGTTTGAGATATGAGTTAAGAAATCAGAAATGTTCTATAATCCCCTCAGAAGTGCTCAGAAATTATTCTTCTGCAGTACTGAGATGAATTATTTTAGATATATGCAAGTATACACCAAATAATTATTTGTTCCAAGTGGTAAAATACACAAAAAATTGATCCACTGTTAGAAAAGACCTTAAACACAGACAGGGATGCATGGGCAATTGTCTCTTCAAAGGCAATCACGTAATCAAAGGTGCTGAACTCCTAAGTAAATTTTTTTTTAAAAGTGAACAGGAGTGTGCATGCTGCCATATTATAAATTTTACATTTGCTAAGAAGAAAACTGTACCCTCCTGATGAATTTACTTGCTTGCAGAGCAGTAAAGAAAGTTGCTGTCAATTGTGTTACCTTGTTTTGGTATCAAATTCAAGTTAAGTCGCACTGAGCTTATTTTGCCGACTTTTATTCTTTTATGACGTTCGTGTTCCCCACAACCTAACTTCAGAAAAATTAGTCTTGCCATTGGCAAACACATCACTGCAAGTATTCAAAGCAACTCACCTTAACATCTTTGTGAATATCTTCTGATGAGTAAAGTGATTAAAGTTTCTCTATATCCAAACTGCTTTTAATAGGTTCCTACCTAGTTTCAAAAGCTTGCCTGCATATTAGTCACGCACAAAGTTTTGGGGGGTTAATTAGGCTGATCATTAGCTATTCTACATGATCTGTAGACACAGATTTGCTTCTCAGACACAGTTGTTTCAGCAGTTACTAAATGTGTGTTCCGAATGCTAAGGTGTCTAGATAAGAGCTGCAATTAATGTGGCAGGTTTGTATTGCAACACTTCACTGGTACCTACTCTATGATCTATCATCTAGATCAGCTAATAGTAACACAGATAAAGTATAACTGTATGAATTCTGTGCGTGCAGCATTCAGTGAGCAATCTTATCTCTTACTTTATTGTTTCATCATAGGTACTACTGATAAATCTGTCTAATAATCAGACAATTCCAGATTTTTTTTTTTTTTTTTAATTAGTTACACCCAGTGATGTAGCTAGTGCATAATAAAGTGCTGTCTACTGGTAGCTTCAATAGTAGGCTAACACACATCTAAGGCAGATCTTCTTACCTATCTAGAATTTTTGTCCTACCAGAATGTCAGGACTTCAGCCATTTGCCCCGGATTTCCCCATGAAAAATCAGCCCCACAGAAACTCTTCAGAGAAGAAAGAATGACATATCCAGAAAGTACTAAATTATACAGATGAGGTGTAACTCCAAAATATGTCAGTCTTATATGACACACATAGGTTTTCTGGTAATCCTAGGCAGAAATATGGGAGCCTCACCTAGTGCATAATGAGCAATGTGAAATCTGTATTTCAGTACAGGTAGCATGTCTTGTCCATGTGACAGCTGTCACATCAGGACGTCAATCCCTTCACACACACCAACATTTTAACCTGAATTGAGAGCAGATGAAAAAGAGTGTTGCAGATAATGCCTCTACTTAGTAATGTGTAGGGACATGCAGCTTCCCCCGGCAGCCCGGTGTGCTTTAGTCACTTTATAGAAAGACAATTTTTTAATAACCCATATCCATTCATTCAATGCCGCTCTGCTACCAACTCTACTTAGTTTCCAAATAACGTGTAGCAGGAAGGAGACTGAAAGAACATCCCTATCCTGTATGTTACCAAATTACCAAGAGATGGCAAATTAGTTTACTGCAAAAACAAGAGAGCGAAAATAATTAGTCACACTGTGCAATAGTCTGGTTATTTCTATAGGGAGAATGTTACACTTATGCTAAAATAAAACAGTTTCAGACATAAATAGGGATAGAGCAGCTGTTTAGATTATATCGAGAAGCAACTCCACAACCAACTTTTTGCCCTTTTTTGGAGGTGAATTTTCCCTAATCTTGTAACAGCTGAAAAGGCTGTACCTAGATCTCATTTGTGTGTACTTCCTGGAACCACCATGCAAAGGCAGATCTATTCTTAGCAGATGGTATTTTTGGTCACAAATAGAGACAGGAACATATTCTTTACCAGACTCCCATTTCTCTCACAAAGTCTCCACTCCTCTTAGCATCTATACCGCCTCACTCCCAGCTCTAAGACCACATGGACTTCTGGAGCAGACAGCCACCACTTCTCTCAATATAAGGCTTTGCCTCCCAAGAGTGGTCAGTGGTCTCACTTGTACTCGCTTCCTCCAGACCCTCTCCCTCATTCCTTGCTCCTGACCTTGAGGACCTTACCAATAACCCTGACTCCAAATGCTAGTTCTCCCACACAGTTTAGGTTCATCTTGAGAGTCTGAACTTTGTGGAGAATAAATAACAATCTTCACAGAACCAGCAAAGGAGGTACAGGTCAAGAGTAACTAGGAAAACAGTAATAACACCAACTACAACAATTGCTATGAATTCAGACAGGAAGATTTCAGGACCTTGAAAAAAAAATCTCTGACTGCAGTAAGGGCCACTTGTATGTTTCCATATCTATTTCTATCACGTGATTAGAAATTTCTTCAACACAAATGCAAATACACATTACAGGAAAGACTAGTTCATAACCAGAATTACTTGATTTTGCTTTGCCTAACTGCAATCAAGCTGAAAGTATTTAAAAATGTCAGGAAAAAAACAATAGAGAAGCTTATGCACTGGACAGTGCGTACATACATTCAACATCTTTTTTGCCATTCAGGCTTAACTGAAAAGTGATTAAGTTCTTGTTGCCATCATAAAGTCAGTCTTACAGCTTTAAATAAAACGGTTGACTTTGGTAGCCTGTTAATGAAACTAGCAATTTCCTACAGAATGAAGCCATAAATGTGACAACTTTCTCCGCATTTTGAAAGCTTATTGAAATAAAGCAGCAAGAAGTAATTTTTTGAGATCTCTAATACAGCATCACTTGCTAAATACAGAAGCTAAGTTTGCATAAAATACAGTGCTTCTTTCTCAGAAACAGTTAAATTTCAGGACTGAAATTCCATTCGGTGTCCTTGTAAATAGCATGATGAAGAGTTTTAAGAAGCAAAGTACTTGTTTAAATAGTTTTAAGAAATTTTTGAAACTGTATTTTTAACTCATTATTCTTAATAAAAGGAAAACTACACAGAACAGTAGAAATGAATTTGAGATGCTGCAGCCTTTCTTTCTGCTTCACATATAAAGTAATCATTCTACCTGAAATAGTGTAAAATGGTAATTTCACACAAATATTAACTTCTGGTACTGATATAAGCTACTATATCCCAATATACGTACTCAGTGAATTAATGGGATTGGCTGAAGTTATCATTACTGTTACTGATAACTAAAGTTACTGGTTTTCTGTAGCCTAAAAACACAGTTTTAAAGAATGAAGGAAATAAATTACACCATACCATGTAGCAGTAAGCCTTTTTGTGAGGCATATTTCAGTACTCAGTGATTTATCATTCTGCAAGAGGCATGTTCTCATAAACTAGTCGTCTTAATCAAAACCCCTTAAAAGTGTTTTGATTCAAACCACATATACATATAAGTTAAATGCCTGCCATTTAAAAACAAAACAAAGGCTGATCTCTAATTTTAGAAAACGTAAGTGATAGCACTGGGCACTAACAGACTGTTAAAAAATTAAAAATCACACACTTCTAATCTCAGGTTGGCCCATGTACAGATCTGTGATCTCCCTTACACTTGTAAGCTTCCCTACCTGCTTCATGACTTGGGTCACTGCAAGGCCTTGAAAACTGTCCAATTTTTGCATTGTTTCAGTACAAAATTATGCCCTGCTGTGACATTGCTACTCACTCTACATAAATCAACCAAAGGCTTTGCTTGACAGAAGCTCAGATCATCTTGTCTTCTACGATCATTTTTATTAGTACTACCTGTACCTGTGGGCAAGTGAATGAATATGACTGTACTGAGATGCCCTATTTATTGCTTATTGTAGTTTGCCTAGAGAACATGAACTTGCTGCACTTCTTGTTTCCTTGTCCTTAGTGTATAAAAGTATGAACTTCCTATATCTGACACACGCATGCTCTGCCAGAATAAAAAAATCTGCAGTGGCAGGCCAAATACCTTTGCCAAGGATAAATAAAAGAGCTGGTTATGCTCCTACCACATCTGAGAGTTGCTGGAAAAGACATCACTTCTACTCTTTTCACACCCTTTAGTTAAATCTCTCTAGCCTCCCCTACAACCCTTCCTCATCTCTGAAATATCTGCTGCTACAACAAGTTAAATAGTCACCCTTTGAGTTTTTCCTGATGCTTTTGATAGCTTTGGTGTTGAACAGTCAGCAGAGCAAGTCTTTGGAAAGCTGCAGTACTGTCTCAGAAGTAACAAAGGCAGACATTCATCTTGGCTCTGCTTTTTCTTTGGTGCACAGGTTACATTTCTGCTTTAAAGCCATATGAATTTGAAGGAAAAAATACAGCTCTTTCATCATATTTAAAGCTAGCAGTATTTGCTGTGAGAGCTGAGTTCACTATTAGGGATAACTGCTGCAGTTACTTGGGGCCAAACTGTTTATCACTTCTCTACTTCGGGCAGTACTCCTTAGACCGAGAAGCTCTATCCATACTAATTTGAGTAATGCTTTTTTGTATTTGAAGTATTGTACTTGTATTTCATGAACCATTATTAGTAGTTATGGAAGTGTCTTGGGACTCCTAGACGCTTTACAGCCACATTACAGTTCATATCAAACAGCTGCATAGGCATAAGTAGCTCCTGATTTAAACAGCTTAAGTATTTTCCTTAGCCAAACAGAGATCAACAAGTTGGATGGGGTTTCACTGAAAATACTTGTCTCGCTGTAGAACAGATATAAACATATGTTGTTTGTCTGCAGCTAATTTATACTTTCACTTCTGTAATGTTCTTAGTTCCCACTGGGGTAGGAGCAGCCAGGGAAAAGTTAAATCATAATCACATGAGTAAATTATCAGTGACACCTAAAAGCAGTTGCAAACTGCCTTATCATTTCAATTAAACGGAGAACTCAGCTGGTTTATGTCTGCATTAGTCAAGCGGTACCAATCAGTAAATTATTACAGAGGCAAACACCATAAATCTTCATTGACTACCAATGATGAGGAATTTCCTGCAACTTCCTCTAACTGATCCTTACCCTGAAATTTTAAACCCTCTTGACAGGAAGCACAGCACTGCAATGTCTAGGAGCCACATTCTGTACTTACCTCTTTCCTGCTCCTTGGCAATCAATCATCCTGTTGGTACCTCTGTTAGTGTTTACAAACAGATAGAACCCAATCTATGCACAAAAGATTAATAGTAATTCCTTCCACGAAATGCCTAACACCTTTATAGCGCTGATCAATACACAGGTTTAAAAAGCTTATACTCAGAGACTGAAAAGCTATGTCCCAACATGTTACAGTAAGACAGTAAAATACTATTAATCCAGGTTCAGATGCATGCCATTTGAAAAATACCATGTGATATGATGAACAACTAACCATATTTAACACAGCTTAACACCAGTTCTTATCACATTTCTAGTGACATTTGGTGGTACAGTCTCTGGTGGGAATTTGTTCAGACTTCTCAGAATAGTTTTGGGTAGCATGAAATTATAGTTCATAATAGGAAGACATAAAGTGCTCTACCACATATTGTTATATCGGAAGATTTATCAGAAGGTATAGTGCTGAAGTGATGTGTCTGCCCTTACTCACAAAACAGCTAATAATATAATATGTAAAAAAGTACATACTAGTCCTAGGGTCTGGTTTGTTTACCAACTATGCATTTTCAAAGGCCCCTACTAGGGACAAGTAATTCCCAACACTCCTACTATAGCCTGATACATAATGTATAAGGTTATAGAAAATGTGTATTCATGAGACTTGTTTGGCTTTTGTCAAAAAGAACTGTGAAAAATTATGATGGAACAATTTTCATTTCTGACACATTGTTTTTATAGTTCATTCATGACTGGGAATTGAGGGGTTTAGAATTTTGTCTGCTGCAGATGTCGCAGAGAGAAGAGGAGCTACAGAGCTTCTTACTTGCTGCTTTGTTGCTGACAGTGACAGGAGACCTAAAGGAAATACTTCTCTTGACATTAAACATGATGAGTAAATCCCTAGGCTACTCTCCCACTATACTGCATTAGAAAAGCCATGGCGCAAGGCATTTGGGAGCACCTAAAAACAAGTATATTTTATAACCTGACCTGGCCTACGGCAAGAAACTGAGTTTCAATACAGGACACTGGAATTGTTTATAATAATAATAATAACAACAACAATAATAATAATAATAGAAAATCTAGGTAAAAGCTCATAAAGCTTAGTAAGCCTGGCAGACAAAAGGAATATTTTCTTTTTGGATAAAACTTTTCTTTAATTGCTCTCAATATGCACACTGACTCTTTTCACTGTATTTCCTTCATCCAAACATTTTTTCTGAGGTTGTAACTGCCAGTGTGACAAATTCAGTGCCAATTAAGGAAGTCAGAATCTTTAAAAAAATACCAATTCCTCCATTATAAGAAAAGGAAAAAAAAAAAACCACCAGAGAACACATTTAAATTCACAGCTGCAGTTAGTTCTCAGGTAGCTCAATTAACTTTGATCCTTTTTGGGGGATAAAAGTTCTGGAGAATGGTAACAGCATGGGAAACCTTTCAGCTTTGGTCCCTGCCTGAGCCATATGTGCACATAGTGGAGTCTGTGAACTTACCTTCCCATGAGATTTGCAGAGATTGCAGTAACCAGACACAATATATTTGCCTAGAAGATGCAAATATCCCTCCCTTCATTTCTGAATGCAAGGCATAACTCTAATATTTAGTACTGTAATTGTTTTATTTACACCACCTTTTTATTTTTATTTCAGCGTGTCAAAAACATGCACCCCAGGCTCCAGTGTCATAGGCAAATTCCACAAAGAGCAGACCAGCCAGCTTTGCTTATGCAGAGCACCCAGCTCAACCAGCCAAACCCCCTCTGCAGAATGCTACCAAGAATCCATCCTCACCTAGGAACCTCATAGGTCCTACCTTTCCTCAGAGATCTGTTCAACTGAAATCACAGCTGGCTCTGATGTGTGATACAAAGGCCAAAAAGCAATTCTTGGGCTAAGTTTAAAAAGTCGCTTAGGTCCTTTTTAAAATAGGCATTCCTTTTCCTCAAAATATCAGATCAAAATTTCATAATACTTTCTGCATATGAAACATAATATTTTATATATCATTCCAAATAACATTTCATCAATGCCTTTTACAATAGTATCAAATCTCTCTCCTAGAAACACCTACCCCAGTACAACAGAGGATTCACATTCCTTTCTCCCCGGCCACAGCTCTGTGGTTGCAGCCATCCTGTAACCGGCAAACATACCCAACTGTTTCATCTTCGTCACTTCCCCCAAAGCACTCCCACACAAAGCAGAAATTATTTTGTTATACCACAAAAGCACAACCCTGCACTTTATATCATTAATTTGATCCCAGTAATTCTGTTACTCTCCAGACAACCCGTTCCTCCTACACAATGCTCCAATTCTCCTCTCTGTTGATGATTTCAACTTTATCATCAACAAATTTCTTTGCTGTATTCCCACCTTGGTATCAACACCATTGAAGAAGATATTTGTGTGATCCCAAACCCTTTATTTCAAGAACTCTGTGACTACTCTCTTTTTATCCAGAGTCCTCCCTGGTTTATACTCTCAGCTACCTCCTTACCAGTCCACTATTTCAGAATTTGTCAGCTTAAATAACATTTTTCCACAGTGCATACCAAACCAGCTCCTCAGACATAAGCAGACCACAAGTTTACATCTAGAAAGCCGCTACCTTATCTAAGAGATCGGAGCTATCTAGCCTAAACTGTTTTTCGTTGCTTTTTATATGGACTCTCCTTTATCTCCAGTTTCTTCAGTGTTTGTTGTTTAACAACACATAGCCAGCCAATCCCTCTGATGTAAAATACTAAATTCTCCACCTTCTGCTTTTACATCATATATGGCAATATCCATATCTTTATACACATTACTACTAAACCTTTCACTTCCCTGTCCAAGTTCTATATTATCTATTATCCTCCTTCCTTAAAACCCAGAAAAATACTCGGTTTGTTTTCTTTTGCCTTTTTTCTTCACCTGTGTCTTGCCAAAGCAAATCCATGCCTGATTACAGCTAGGAGAAAATACATTTCAGGATTCAGTTTCTTACACTGATAAAGAGATATCTTAGGAACACCTGTCTAGAATCAAAGGACTATACCTGCTATTATATTCTCTGTTAAAACATGGGCCTGAAAGAGAGATGCACATATTGTTTCCTTGTGTTTCCTAGAATGTTACCTTTTATTTAAAGTTGAGAGGTTAATAAAGGAGGACAGGTTTTTCTTCTGTTTCTTGTGGCTGAGGGAGGTCTTTTTATCTCTGAATTTTTAAAATGTGAAAGAGACATAGCAATGCAAGAACTTTGAGACACATTACTGTGCCATTTTTTTCCCATCTGCTGCTTCAGGCACTGAGATATTTATAAAGTAAGAAACAAAACTGAAAATATTAAGTTTCAAGAGAGCAGTGACAAAGTGTAAGAACTATTTCTATAACAGGCATGGTTCATGAGGCATAAAGACATTGACTCTTAGTTAAACGGAAATCTAGAGAATCAAAGACACCTTAATTAGAAGTTCAGTGTAAACATTGCAATTATTAACCTTCAGAAGAAATAGGCAATAAACAAACTAAGCTGTTATATATCTGCATGCTAAATGTCTAGATTCATTTTTCTTCACAAGGCCAAGTTGGGCTTCTTATAGAAAATTATGTGGAAACATTTTGGTCTGCATCACTGAGACTTTCTTTAATCTTTTAGGAATTAATTTTTAAATGAAAGACTACGAACTTTTTTGAAGCTTTGCTTTGTTAGAGACAGAGAGCAAAAGCAATCACTAGTCTACTGCCATTTTCCACGTTCTTAGCTCATATTTTCAATTTATGTGGATAATTAATATATGATCATTTAATTCCTTTAAATTTTAATACAAGTGTTTAAAATGAGGCTTACTCAATGACCATTTCCCTTTATAACATGCTACCACTCTGATTCTCTTGGTATCCTTTTCATACTCAGTAGCTTTTATTTTTACAATCAGATTTTATAAAATTCAAAGGTTGTTCCTTTTTTATTTTTAAAGACTACATAGGCATATATCATTCTCTTAAAGCAATACATCAGTGAAAGCTATAAAGATGTAACCTTCTCTGTGGAAATCCAGTCTAAGAATAATTTAAACAAACAAACAAAAAGTTATTCTATCAACTGTTTCAATTTAAGTAGATTTTAGGAGACTATTCTGACAAATTACAGCAAAGTGATTGCATTGATAATCGCCAAGTTCAAAACCATAAAACTCAAATTACTGTTCTTTCATTTGCTGTGATGGAGCAAAAGGAATCAACAGCAGCACACAATCTGGTCAATAAGATTTAGACTTTAATTCATTTAACAATTAAAAATACATCTGAACTGCTCCTGAAAGTCTAATAATAATACATACATATATTATAGTAATACATACATATATTATAGTAATATATACATTTTTAAGACTTTAGATTAGTACTTGCTGAAGTAAGATACGTCATAACTGGAGAGATGCAAGTATGACTTTAAAGCATTGGCCAGTTTTGCTCTAGAACAGAAAGTAAGGGCATTAGGGAACAGGGAACTACATAAAAGCAACATAAAGCTATTACCACGCTTTCTATCATCACTCTCAGCTGTCCCTGATAGTCTGTGACATCTGCGACATCTGTGAGGTAGCCTGGAAAAATTCCCCATGTCCCTTTTTAACTTGATGCTTTTTTCAGTGAACATTATTAAGTAGGGAAAAAAATCCAGAAACAAACCTGACACAACATTAATTGAAGTCTAGTGATTTATGTTTGTTTTCTTTTCATCCGGACCAATTCAATACCTTTCTGAATCTTTTATGATGCTTGTTATAGCCTTTACACCTGATTTATTTCACATACTATCCTCTGAATCATCCCAAATGCAGATGTATTTGTTTTAAAAGATTTTGCTGAGACCTGGAAATATTTTTCCCTTTCTGTAAAGGCTACATAAGCATCATCTTAAATTATTCTTTGCACAAATATACAATGACAACTTCTGCTATTACAGAGTTCAGACAGGTTAATTTTTATCTGCCCACATGGTAGTAAAGGGAGAAAGTACAAAGCATCTTCTCCTCTTTCTCTTACATAGGAAGACTGTGGGGACATAGAAATTACTTCAGCAGTCCAGTGGAGCAAGGCTAGAAAATGATACCTGGAGAGAAGACCAAGGACAGAGGGGTGTCTATAGATGATGTGATAGCAGACATATTCTTACATCTCAGTTGGAAGAAGGTTACGTATTTTTGCAAGATCTGTTAGTACTATAATTCCCCAATCATCTCTTCTAAAGCTTAGTTAAGTAGATGTTTATGGATAACTTATTTCTTTTTCTCAGGGGCAATTCTAAACGAATTAGAGGTAGAGAGGTATTTTTTGGCGGGGGCGGGGGGGGAGGACCAAGCATAATATTTCATTAATTTCAAAGTTAAACTTTCATCTTTGATGAGGGTTTTTGTTATATTTCTCTGAAGTCATTTACGTAGAGAGAGTGTAAAAACATTACGTAATGGCAAATATTCAAAATATCCTTTCCCCAGCATTGCCTCATCAGCTTTAAGATTAGGAAGCACTTCTTGCATTAGTTTCATGTTTCAAAGGAGACAGGTTGTCTTATTTAGAGCTACTTGTTCAAGAAACAATCGTTTTCCCTATTTCTCCATTTTACAGTAAGAACATTATAATACATAGTTAAAACATAGCTTGCTATACTTATACTAACCAGAGAAGAATATATAAAATATTCCATTACTTTTCTGGTGCATCCCAAAATACCGGGTGCAGACCCAAATTTTGGGTGCAGACCCAAATATTCAAGAAATACCCCTCAGTGATACATAGATGCCACCATCATGAACTTGCTGATGGAACACAATGTTTAACTGTCCAGTAAAACTGTTTCCTTTTTACAGAACAAAACCCTCAGAATATGTAGGTCTCTGCAAGTTTGAGTTTTTGTAGAGATGTTGTTCCCAAGTGAACAAGTAGCCCTCAGGATAGCTGAGATCAGTAACAATTAGGTTTACATTTCCACACCTGATCATGAGAACAGATTTGAAGTACCCTGCATAGGCAGGCTGACTCAGTGACACAAGCTTACACGTTAATATCCTAAAAAATGGGAGAAACAGTCTTAAAAATTGTAACACAATTCGGTAGCAAGAAGTTCAAAATACTACACTCTGGCACCAACAATTAACTGCACAAATACAGAATGAGGAACAAGTGGTTGCATAGCAGTGCTTCAACGGAGAATACAGGGCTATAGCGGGTCACCAGATGCACATGAACAAAAATGTGATGCTACTCTTGAAGCATAAATAGCAGGAGCAGACATAATCCCAGAGTTGCTCTTGCCCAGCACATGCAAGATCTCAACTGGAATACCATGATCAGATTTGGGCATCGCTAACCAAACAGAGGAAATACAATGAGGATGGTCTATAACATTTGAAAGAAGAGATATATGTATTTTTTACTATTGTAATCAGAAATTGGAGTTAAGACTGTTTCCCACAGAAGACTGAACTGTTGCTATGAAATGTAGAAAATGTAGAAACTGCTACACTTCAGAATACAACTTTTTTTTTTTAATGATAGGCTTTTGACAACATGCTTGGAATTTCAAACATTTAACATAGTGGACAAGTGGAAAAGTCAAATAGTGTAACAATATGCCCAGTGCTTTGCAAAACACCTGAAAATTTCAGTCATTTCATAAAACGTTTCACAATATGATTAATGTGTGTGGACACACAGGTAGTGCATTGCGATACAAAGTTTGATTGAAATCCTCTGTGCTACACAAAAGCACATTCCCCTTTGCCAAAAAAAGGATTATAATCAGAAGATAATCAGAGAATGAAATTATGTTAGTAAGATTTGCAAAGATGCTTCTCACATCTAAAATGAGGAAATACAGCTGGAGAGAGAAGACAGAGGAAGTAGAAATTCTAAAACATCCAGAGCACCTTTTGTTCCTTTTTGTAAGCTCTTTGGGTTCTTTCAAACCATCTATGACTACATTAATTGAAGGAATTTAAGTATATCTACATGAGCATTTTGTCTTCCAAAACTGAAGTTTTTAGTACAACATGTCCTACCTCATGAGTCATGACATGCAATCAACAAAGCACAGTTTTGGTGGTTCAGATGTTGAACATTCCTCTGAACTATCTTTCAAGGATACATAGTTCAAACAATTTAAATTTTTGTGGTTTTATTTTCATGCCCACATTTCGCTCCTGCAATCCCTTCCATACAAAAGAAAAGCACAGTCCACCACGTAATCTCTGAACTTTCTCATACTTTTTAGTAGCTAAGGTGAGCAGATATCTCCACAGCTTTAAGGATGCAATTAAATGAACGATCTGCACTCCCGGCTTGCAGACTGGGTGTAGGCACTTACTTACACAGCTGTTCATGTTTTCATATGTAGCTACCAGCAGACAGACTAGCAGGGTATGAGTATAAATTATTTTAAATTATTATTAAGATTTTCAAAAACAAATGCAAACCAATCTAGATAACAGAAACAGTCCCCCTTTTGTTTTCCTCATCAAAATAATGTATTTTCAAATTATTCCTCCAAACTATACACAGTTGGTGTGTAAAATATATTGAATGTAACTGTGGAGAATGTAGATTGCGATAAAAACCATCTTAGGTGTAAATTAACTCAATATTTATCTCATCTAATATGCAAATTAAGACAATGTATTCTCATTAACATCAGCTCCATTTCCTTTAAGCTAAACTAAATCTCCAGCCAGAGCAGAAAGAAAAAGAATATCTGTAGTTCTCTTTGAAGCTAATGAGGGTGTGATTAGCCTCCCGCTTTGTTATGAAGTGGCATGCTCAGGAGAACTTACCCTGGATAAAGCACAACAGAAATGTACGCAACCCAAAAACCAAAGACACGCTTAGTATGGTACCATATTATGCACTAATAAAATACAAATCAAGAAAGGGTAAATTCCAGATAGCTTCTGAAATTTAAATGTGCAATAAAATGGAAAAGCATTTTCTCCAGGCACACATTCAACAGAAACAGATATGACATAGACCTTGCTGACAATCTGGAAAGCAGCAAGAGGATTTTTCAGGAGATAGTGCATCTTATAAGCTCTGAAATACATCACTTACTGCAAACCAGTGCATCTGCTGTGTGGAAGCTCTGTTAGTATCAACTCGGTTTAGAAGCATTTAGTTTTCTGTTTAGGTTTCAAAAGAACCAAAACAAAAAGCCCACAAAAACCCTCATCAGAACTGCACTTCTAATGAATGGTGCTGCCCCCCCAGCCTCCAAAGATTAATGTGATGACTTGGTTGCTCTGCTAAAGAGGACAACATAATGTTATTTATTAAACCAGTTTTAATCCATCATTGTCCATAATGATTGGGTTTGATTAGCAATTTGAATTCTAACACTTGCACATGCTACCTGTATTCAGCTGAAGCAATGAGCTATGTGGCTTCCAGCAGCCTTAGGGGACTGAAAGCTAGAAAATGTTGCAATTCAGAATTGTTCTTAATTTCCATATGTTGCTAAGCACTTCAAGTATCACCAGCATGGTGAATTGAGAGCTCCCAAATAAAAATACGCAGGGAAAGCAGAGGTCACACTACAAAATAAAGAGAAAAAAGTTGCTCACTAAAGTGAAGGGAAACAAAAGAGGAGAAGATCCACCTCTGAACCAGCTCCTCCAGAGAGATTCGACTGTATCAAATCTGAGAGCAGATGAGCTCCTAACAACTTTAAGTGCTACAGATATAGGCAGGGGCTGGATAAACACAGAGGCCGAGGCTTCTGCTGCTGGGCTGTGCGAGAGAAGGGAAATCTGCAGGGAACGCCTCGCAGGGCTGGAGTTCATGTCCCCTCACCCTGCTGCCTCCTCTCCTGGCAGCCGAGAAGCTGCAAGGCTGTCAGCTGGGCTGGCCTGGGAGGAAGAGAGCAGGCAGCTCTACTTTAGAAAATAGACAAATTCATCTATTTTAGAAGCCTTCAGAACAGCTTCATGTGCTGTTCACATGGTGGGATTAGCTAGGTAATACAGTAGAGCTATAGCAGCTTGGCAAAGGGCTGGTCCCAGGATTACGTTTGAGTGTCATGACGTACAACGGTGACTATAATGCGTCCAGTGTCAGCGGTGGATCTACCACCCTTGTGAGAGATCCTGACGCACTATAACTAGCTGGATCTCCCTTAAAGTTTTAGTCCTAAAAAACAGTAATAAAAACACTCAACCTGTACTGCAATGGCATTAACTGATCTGACTTACTCTAATTCCCATCCCCAGGGCGCAGGGGGTAACCTGAAGCTGCCAACACTGCAGACTACAGCCAGCCGTGCCTCCTCTGCACATGGAGAGCAGAAAGAAACTCGGTGGGAGGCTACCATCATGGACCCTTCTGTCGACAGAGCACATTTCCTGCTGTTTATGGCTCTCTTCATCCTGCTCCACATCAGAAAAAACTGTTGCAAAAGGGCAAATCAACTAAGCAGACAAGTTTTGTGTTCTTTGGGAGTTATCTTACCAAATTCCCACCACCTGCACCATCATTATTATTATTATTGACAAAAGTTTGCAGTTCAGGTCCTGGGTTTGTTCATCCCTTATCTCTTCCAGAGTTGAGAAGCTAAGAAAACCTGTCCATAAGAAACGGATTAAGCCAAATAGTTCCATATTGTCCATGCGATAACAACACCTTCTATATCCTTAACTGGGCCTAGATATTACTAGTCTCTTTTACAACCAAGACAAGCTGAGTTCCTCCAGACAAGGCTGTTCAAGTCCCTCCAGTATATACCCAAAGAGCCTTGCAGGAGTATGGGGCTGATTACTGGCACTCACTGTTTCTTAAGACGTTGTCAGGAACACAGAGTACCAGAAACAGGAAGAACTAAGAAAAAGCCATGTACAGCTTTAAAGCTAGCAGAGAGTACTAGCATTTTAAAAACCTGACAGTGCTTTTATGGTTTATAAATCCATTTTGTTTTATTTTCTTTCATCCTATTTGTGGCAGACTCATGTACTCCCACTAAAAATTCTTTTCAACTCCAATGTTTTCCCTTTGCAGTATAATCTTGGGGAAAAAAATTTTAAAAAATCACTTTTCACATTACTGAAAAGACATCTAGTATGTTTTATAGTCTCCAGCACCTGGGAAAAAAACATAACAATTGAGTGATATGACATTTTTGGGAGAACATGAAGGCAATCTCTAAATGAGATTTGAGCTCTTAGGCAGCTTTAGCACACTCTGATACTAATCTGGATCAGATCTCACTTCCAGGAGTGATGTGAATTCAAAGCTTGGGCCATTTTCCAATTAAAACAAAGTAACAGGCTGCTTTTTCCAGGTAACCGGAAGATATGCACAGGTCCTGACCCTCCACGTCAAGCTTTTTAACTAGAAACCTCCATTTAGATCTGTTTTCTCAATGCACTTACTCCAAGTTCCCAGTTCTTCCCCTCACCCCTATAATCCCCAAGGCCCTCTCAGAAATGCCGCTCTCCCTTCCCTATCACTCTCATAGAGCTGTGGATTCTTTCCTGAGGCCTTATTGCAAACTCTGTTATCAGCACTGCCACCACGAGTCCTCTGTTAGGCACCTTTCTCAGATTTGGGATGCTGACTAGTAACACCTACCATTTTACCATCCTCAGACATTGTGGAAGATACGTTACTGTGCCTGTTTCAGTGTCTCCCCAGAAATCTTCCCTTTCAGGAGTGTGGTGTCTCCATAAAGCCCCGGTGACCATCCAGCTGTCCCCTGGCTGCTCACACAACATGGCCAGGAATCCAGCACTGTGTTCCTCTGAGCAGCAGCATGCTATTTTGCCATCTTTGTTCCAGAGAAATAGAAGACTTTCTCATGTGAAAACCTCATCTTTTTACACCTTGCTTTTGCCTCTGGAAACTCATGAAATGTTAAAGCCAACCGTCTCTGGAGAGGGAGCCTGTTATTTGACGAGGGCACTAGTTTCACTTAACAGGCATGTATTAAAAGACACGAGCCTTGAAAAAACATATGAGCTGAACATAAAAAGCAAACCATGCTTATCTTCTGGAAGACGAAATCCAGCCACACACACACTAGCGTATAGAATTGACATAATGCAAGCAGTCATCTAAACAACATGTTACAGTATTTTGGAGCAATGAGAAAATACAGTTTGGTGTCCTGTGGAATTAAGGCAGCATGAGGAAAAAAAACAAATCACGAGGTTCCTCAGTTCAGGTCGAGTCAAACAAAAACTGGATTTCTTGAGGTATCTGAAATGTTGAAAGTTGTTTTTGTTCTGATGTCAAAGTAAAAACTGGAAATTTGTATTTTTCACAAAGCAACACATCCTAAGGATTTTCTCACATTTTCACACCATCCAGTTGTATTTGATTTGTGAACTTTGCAGAAGTCAGTACCCCAATACAAACGGCACTTCTATTTAAAGAAAAGGATCGCGAAGTAGAAATTTACTAGAAGCACATGTATGAACAACCCAGCACCGTCCTGCTCTCTGCTTATACGGTACACAAAAGTGAGACAGCATTAGGAAGGAACATCAGAATGAGCGCCAGAAAAGCATTTACTTCACTGACTTCCCTTGTACATCATGAAGTTCTACAACATTAAGCAACACAACAGAAATAGGTGCAAAACACCTAGACTATCTAGATATCAAACCTACTTAGATATCCTCATGCAAGTATTAGACTCCACTGTGCCGAAGATGAGCACCCCTGCCCAATTCCAGTTCTCTTTGAAATTCTGGCTGCGCAGGAGGTTTGGCACTGATCTCATCAGT
The DNA here is from genome assembly GCF_034638445.1 of Ciconia boyciana. Lineage (NCBI taxonomy): Eukaryota > Metazoa > Chordata > Aves > Ciconiiformes > Ciconiidae > Ciconia > Ciconia boyciana. The sequence goes on along the minus strand of NC_132942.1, from coordinate 36,757,970 downwards.
GGGTGTGATATTTAACTCGGGAGTTTTGCCATCTTTCCAAAGTGTGTATTTCCAGAAGCACAACTTCTAATTTACTTTGGAGGTGAGTTTTTTCAGATATTAAAATCAACACTACTGAGTAGCAACAGGCAAATAGGAAGGTTATCTTTATATAAAACCAGATTTTTTTTGACAGACATGAAGGAAATTAGCAGGTGATATGCATGCAATATTATGTATTTTGGCATTAAGGAAGCCCAAATCAATGTGGAAGTCACAAGCATTTGTATACAATCACACTTGTTGGCTTATAAAAATGACAGGTAAATAACTGAGAGCTCCCTTTTCCTGCCCGTATAAAAATCACAGAGATCTCAGAAGACAATTTCTCTCTTGAATTCTTTTTATTTAATATATGACTAGAATAATAGCTTGCAAGAAATAGACTGATGGAGCTATTTCCCTTTAAACAAGATTTTCCTGTATAATTAACGGAAGTCTCCTATGCCCAGACATCACCCTATTAAATGTGACATGAAATGTAACCAATAAATAATTAAGTCTCTGATTAGTTATAAATAAAGGATCAACAATATAACATTTTAAGAGCCACACTCAATCCATTATCACTATTAACTAGTAATTATTGAAAGCTTAGCACATTAAAAATTAAATTAAAAGTGCAAGCAGAAAAAAAAATTATTTGGAAAGGTTATAATTAAGGAATTTCTTACATCTTGTGCAATCTGTGTCTTGTATCCTATATATTTAATTCCTATATAAGCAATTGTTTGCTTGGCTAAAATGATTACATGCTGCATGTCAAGAATGACACGATGTTAAGTGTCAAGTTATTCACATCTCTAAAACCCTTGCTCAAAGAATGCACTTTAGAGTAGTCAACATTTCAGTACATAAAAATATTTTTCAATAATGCAAGTGGTTCATTTCTTATTAATTTTTCCACAATAATACCAACAGCACTGACATGTTTTCCTGAGTAAAAACTGTTCGACAGACAGGCTAGAGATATTTTAAATACTCCCTCACTCTTGGTCACAAAGGCATTTCCTATAAAAGAGCTGTAAGTCACTGCTTATTATGCATTTCTAGGCATTCACACTAGCAAGGCTCAGTGTCTAGTGTTTATTTCAACAAGGCAGAGCACATGGAGAAACCGTCACTGCTGAGTGCACACACAACAGTTAATGCGTTGTATCACACAGCAACTTGTATTCAGTTGATCTGGAAAAGAGTTCCAGCATCTATTAACTCAAACAGTATAGACATCTGCAAGGTGTTAGGTGGAAAAAAACCCAACATACCAAAATGTGCATTTTGTTCTGCAAGAAAACTAATGAAACAATGAATTAAGTACTTTCATAACATACTTGTTCAATCTACTGACAAGCTACAACAAAAATGTACCTTTAACTTCTATTATTAGATAGCCTACATTAAGGAACCTTAAACTAAACAAGGCTGTTTGGATCTGCTTATGATACATTAATTAATACAAAATTACACACACACACACACCATTATGACTCTCTATCCTTCCATACTTCTGTAACCAAAGAAAAAAAAAGGCAAAAGAGATGCAAAAATTTAGTACATGGTGTCAAGCATTCTGATAATTCAGTAGGTGGCCTGCCGTGTTTCACATCTAAATTGCATGGCATCAAAAAATGGGAGGAGCATCAGCCACAACAGAGGAGAGTTTCAAGTTAGATGGTCTATGTGCACATGACTTGAATACTACTCATATTATTTCTGCATAAACAACCTTGGTTATTTTCAGGAAGACAAGAGACTCTTTTCTTTCAGTAGTTGAAGTAAATGCAGGACATCAACATCTGCAATTATACATGCACATAAATGGACACTGTGTACTAATAAGCGACAACATAACTGAAGTGATTTCAGCTGAATCTAATGCACAATAATCAGTATGCCACATAATTATCTAAATCACAGTATCAAAATCAATGAAGAAGGAACAGTAACTTTTAGACAAAATAAATACACACACACACACCACACACAAAGTGGGGCTCATCATTCTTTCATCTAAGGACATGACCTAATTAACTCCATCTTAACGACAGAAAATATTTCCTATACGAAAAAACATCTTTGCATAATCAGATGTTGTTAGAATTTGTATTCCTTCTAGCTGACACAAAAATGACCCATGAAGGCAGCAGGAGTTCCAGTGCTGCCATGAATAGTCAACATCCACACTGTTGACTAAATGTAGTCAACTATTTTGACTTAATTTTATGTATTGATCCTAGTATTCAAAGGTTATGATGCTATGTATAGCATATGTAAAATATGGTCTTCCTTAGTGCTATTTCTGCACACAACTGTGAAGCAGAACTAATACATTTAACTGATAAATACATCAAAGGGAGCATGTCTAAAGCAATAAACTTCTCCTGTGGTGGTGATGTTTATGCACTACAGGAGACATTTTGCTGAGTACATATGTCCCTTTGATGTAGTTATCATTATTATAATGAAAGCATTAGTTGATTTTATTGCTTTTTAAACACCACTGTTGTCCACCATAGCTCCATTAAACGTAGCTGCGTTCATTAATAAAGTGAATGGAAGGGTTTTCATTTTGAACTGGATGAGTTTGTTGGTAGAATGGCTATTGTACCGTAAATCCAGCTCTTCTTTTTCCTCATGGCCTCCTTGTTCTAAGGTTACCATTGGGGATCAACAGATTTGTGTTTACACAGAAATTTGTATACAACTTACATCAGCAGACTGACCTTGAAAGTTCTTGTGATTCTGGAAGATTCACAGAACTGGATTAATCAGTGCACACAGAGAAACTAATTCTGGATTCAAGTTTTTATATCTCCCTGAAAGAATTCCCACAAAGTTTCCATTAATTTCTGTTTATTAAAGCTCACCATAAATACAAGCCTAGTAATAGGTTTCTGATTAACTGGAAATAAACACTGAATGTTGCAAAACAGCCTTACCACAATAATATATGCAGTAAGCATGTGTCCCTAGAAATGCATGCTCATGCATAACATTTTGTGATCAAATATTTATGCTCAGACTTCTAAAATTCCAGTATATGCTCATAGTCAGGACTTCAGGAATGATACCTTCAGCTTCAAAGGAAGGAAATTTAGGCCTCGTAAAGTACGCTTCTTTCTGCAATTGGTCTCTAAGTTTTTCTTCGTGTAAAAGTCCTAAGTGTTAGTGTGAGCATCTTCTCATTCTGGAAATCAGTTGCATAATGAACACCAGATCCTCTATCCTGAAGGATGCTGAGAAACATCAATGCCGGAAGAGGTTGTTCAGAAGCTGAATATTCATCCATGGAAGTTTAAGAGTCAAAGGCTAGATAACAGCTATGCTTGACCTGATCTAGTGGTTGTGACAGTTCCCTTTCAAGCAGGAGGCTGGAGCAGAGAACTCCAGAGATCCCAACTGTGACTCTACTGAAGACATAGCCCTCATCCAGTGCCACCTTCCTTAATGAAAAAAGATTTTCACACATGCAATAATGTAAGCCAGCTTCAGAGGACGCTCTAGGAATACCTTGATTCTTTTAGATTTTTTTTTCAACAGACACGTGCGAAACTGTACAGAAAGGCAAACTGCAAAACCAGCACAGCATATAATAAAAAAAGACATAAGCACAGAATTAAGAAAACCCACCCAAATGGATGCCTTGAGTGTGTTCCAAAAAAAATCTTTTAAAACCATTTCTTGGGGAGGTCAACTTTGCAGGGACGACTGTAATTTCAATATGTGTCTACAGAGATAAATACAGTAGAGATAGCATAAGACATTTTTAGCAAAAACAATGTCATCCATCACAGAAGTTTGGAAATTACTTTTACTAGGTTAGAAACAAGCTAGAGTTATAATTAATACCTAATGTTAGAAATTGGTAATGAACTGCAGCATGAATGGAATTTACTACCAGAGTTCTAAATACTTAGCATTTCAAAGCAGAGCACCTGACAATATTTAAAACTTTTTTTTTTAAAGATAAATTAAAACATTCAGCAGACAACATAATTAAACATTCTGTGTACATGTCAAAGTGAATTTACAAGCATGTTTTGTAAAATAAATTCATTATTTAGAATAGCAACACAAATAACTTTATATTTACAGTAATTGAATTGGAAGAGGTACAAAGAATTCTAAATATTTCCTGATTAGACACTATATATTAAAGAATTGGGAGGGAGGGTTAATGCACTCCAGGCAATATTCTCACAGTCTAGCTTCAAGACATTCTATAGTATACTGCTTTTGTGTGTCCCTGAGAAGCTAATCAGGGGTTTCTTATTATGGTCAATTAGGAAAGTGCTGCTCCAGATGGGTAGTTGTCAAGTAAAGTTTGCCAGAAATTCTCTAGACAGCTTCTAACTGCTCTGGAAATGGGAAGAGTGTTAGAAACACATCAAGCGCCAATATCACATGCTTCCTTGATGCATGCTTTAAACAAACGTCACCACCTGATATTTGCCAGAAAATCTTAGGTCAGTTATGGTGTATCAATCCAGTGCCTAAAACCACTTCTGTTTTCCATTAAGCTATTTCTTGGTGAACATGGAAAATGTCTCATGAAACGTATGGGAATTTGAAAAGTCTGTTTTATTTGGAAAACTAGATGAATAGGAACTCAGTTACCGAGTCTTCCTTAAAAAAAGGATCCAACTATTTGCAATTGCCTGTGATTTGTGTCCTGCAGATGAAGGAAGTGTTAGAGGAAACTACACTAATTCATGGATCCAATGAAATGCTACCAGAAGGTAGTGGCAGTGAGAGAAAATGTGTTCTTGGAAAAGGAAGATGTCAAAGGCAAATTAAGCTGTAAATTAGAGTCAAAATAGGGCAAGGTCAGCAACGCAGAGGCAAGCAGGTGTTCAGTATGTGTGAGATATATAACTTAAAATTTTAAAAAGTGAAAGTTTGTATTGTTTTGGTCAGGTTCCAGGCTTGCCCAGGTTTTGCAGATAGGTCATAGACTGCCCTCAGGTCTCATGAGGTGCAGGAGTTAGATGAATAGGCGGAAGAGAAGTATATGGCCCTAACAATCCCCGTAAGAAAATACTGCAGCACTATCCATCATGCTCAGACTGCCAAATCAACATTTGAGGAATTCTTACTCACCACAGGGCAGGACCTCGACTATTGCTCAGTAACAACCTCTGCCAGGGGTGTGGGGCAGGGTGCCAACAGCAATGCGTGAAGGAGCAAAGGAGAGAGATGTAAGCATTGGGCATACTTTGAGCCACGATGGCGTCTCTCACACTTCAATCTGGGACCTAATCCAAGTTATTTAAAAACTTGACAGAAGAATGGGACAGTTCAGCTTGTGTGTGATACGCTATATATCTCCCTGCATTGCTCAGTATCATGAAAAAAAAACCCAACAAAAACCAAAACCAAACCCCAAACTATGTATGAGAAGGAATGTGAATTTTCTTCTTTAATATTTCAGCTGCTTAGTGGGTATTACATATGACCCAAAGAAGAATATCTAGGGTAAAGCTGGGTAAGCATTCTCTAGAAAAGGAATTCTGTTGGTGAGAAAAAGCCGAATGGCTTCAGTCAAAATGTTTCAGAAGAATATACTGGTTTTGATTACTTTTCTATCAAAAATGTTTTCCTGCTCCACGCTGGATTTTTCAGGGAAAAAACATGCCAGTGCTACAGGCATTAAATTCAATCCCAGGAGTAGGACGAGTCTCGCGACCTGATGGCTGTAACCACAGGCAGGCCAGCTCTAAGCATGTCACATCCTCATACTTTCACAAAAATTCCTACTGGGAGCTGTGTGGGCTTGTGCAATGCTGCATTTAAAAATCCATGGCAGGATGTGGTTGCACAATCAGAGTATACTTGCTGGATCCTTTGTTGTGGTTGTTGTTTTAATACATTAATCTTCTCCAGCCAACTGTGTCTTGCATTATCAATCTTTCATTAACATATCCCCTTCTTTCTGAATTTTTTTTTTAATACAAGGATTAGTGCAGCTGTGTCTCATCAGACCTCTTGTGTCTTTTTCTGGGACTTTATAAGGGACCCTGATTAAAGACTGTCTCAGCTGCTGTTCTCTTCTGCATTTTTCTTTCCATGTTGCCACTGAATATTAAGAATCTTATTGTTCTCTTTCGTAATTATGTTAGCACTTGGGCACTTTGAAGAAAAAAAAAATTTTTTTACTGAATGCTCCCCCCCCCGCCCCTTTTTAACTGAAAGCCATTTGAAAAGGCAACAACATGTTTTTAGAAGCCGCAGTAGAGGATGTGGTTCTGGGTTCTCCTCTGCTAACATCTGCTGATCTCATTGTTTTCATAGATTAATCTTCCCTAATTGAGTTGTACATTTTAACAGAGCTTCCATTCAGAAAGAAAAAAACTGCACACCTTTTGCTGTGGTGTCTTCTATGTCTGTAGGTGCAAGAGAAGACAAGCTTTCAACTGCAAATGAATTGTAACACAAAAAACCATTATAGTTTCCACTGACAAATAAAACCACTGGCCAGATAGATAAAATACAACTTGAAGAAAAGCCATCTAAAAAGGTCTGAAAATTTTCTTTTTCTATTGCAGTCTTATTTTTAACTGAATTGTTGACTTACAGCCTTCACCTGCTAAATACAATTATCTAATAAGAGGAAGGTACTGGAAATATATTAGACTCTTTAAAACCTATTAACTTTTTGGACATGTATATTTTTCTCAATTGGTACTTTCATAATGAAGTACCCCTCAAAATTCATCAATTTTATGCAGTGAAGTTTTTAAAAGCCTCAGAAGCACTGCAGTTTAGGGATCTTTTTCATTAATATCTACAGACTATCTGGACTGTGCTTGAGAACTACATAACAAAACTTCTCTTTTCTGTAAGTAACTATTCATAGAATGCAGATATTTTAGTTCAATGTCATTACAGAACGCTTTATAATTATAGGAAAGAAAATTAGAAGATATATTTGTAATACAAACTGCTAACTACTTTCAGCTGGCAACACTATGTCCTTGCATGAAAATTATGCTATTATATTCCATGACTGTGCATGAAATGTAAAGCTCATGGTTCCTATAAGAGACAAAAGGTGGGAAAAAAATAAACACAAAAATTCTTTGAGTTGCCACAGGAAATAAGGCTAACATTTGCTTTCTTCAATCCTTTTGTTCCCCTCTCTACAGCAAGGTAGAATGCAAAATTATATTTAGCCTTTGCAGATATTTCTATTTGTCCAACCTCTCTCAGAAATAACAGATGATTCCTAGAAAGGCACTTTAATGTGATAAACCTAAGAACAAGAGATTGCAAGAGATCATGTAAAGAGGGCTAAAAACAGCGTTCAATTTAATTTCAGGGATGAGAACATGTTAATGTCAATGAGCATTTAACAGTGCATCTGGTCCTATACGGAAATACCAGTTCCACAGAATTCTACCCAGGAATTTTATCAATTGTGTAGGATCAGAATTTGAATGGAAGGCAACAAATAGATTTTCAATGCTCTAACACGCTCAGGGTATAACATCTTACTTGCTACTTTCTTCCACTATTGTGGCCAGATTACATCCTCAAACATGTGACAAATATCTAAATGAATTTTAAATGAAGATGCACACAACCTTAAGAGTAATGTTTAGCTTCTCCATGTGGAAATTATTTACTCTTTTGATAAATACCAAGAATGTCCCTAGAAGAATTTGGCAGCTATTTTGAGCAACATGATGATTTATGCACTTGTTCCTATGAGGTTAAAGAAAACCTTTAACATATAAAATTTGCTTTGGAGATTTCTTCTTTGCATGTGCCAAAAAAGTAATTCTACTTGCAAATGGACAGTGATGCACCACTATTATGAAATGTATAAGAGAAACCATCAACAAAACAAGAGATGATATTAACTAGGAGAGAATATGGAAGCTGTAATTTTCTGTGCTATTCCTGTAAACAATGAGCCAAGAACAAAATGCCACTGGAAAATAATTTCATTCACTTCCATCCCTTCCAACAGTCAGCCTCTCTCAGTACACCTTTCTTCATGTTTTCCTTCATTTTCCACTAAATAATTGCTCTATGGGCCACCTATTGCCCTTGATGTCAGAGGGAGTGGTGTGCACAAATTGAAGACAATGTATCGCTCTTCATATCTACAGTTATTTTTTCCAACTGCATAAGAAGCTATTTTCTAGACTTTGCTATAAATTCACGGAAAAAAACTTGAAATTTACTATCTTGTCCTGAGATACCTATGAAATGTATGATAGTTTTTACAATTCATAAAGTAAAATAAGGATGATTTACAGCATTCTGCAATGGCTGATGACAACCAAGGACATCTGCAGCACACTGTTCTTGTACAATAGGCCATAAAAAATGCTGCAAGTCATCATTTACTAGCCTGCCTTGCAGGTCATCCCAGGAAGGGAATCAAGCCACCCTAGCATCCCTGTGGTTGTGGGAGCTGTCCCTGGGAGGAAGGCATGGGTTTTAATCTCAGTAGCTATTAGTTTTCCTGCACCTTACAGCTCAAGAGAACTGAGCAGACTTTTCACAAGTCAAGTATTTAACTCCTGTTCTCTCTATACTTCTAAATACTAACACAATTTGGCTGAAGCTACAACTACAGCTGCAGTTTAAGGGTTTTCCTGAGTTTACGCAAGAAACAATTCAGAAACGAAGTACTGTTGTCACCCTGTTACTGGTAAATTCAAATTCATTGCTAGGTTCAAGAAAAGGGACCCTATTAGGAGAAGGAACAATCCAATATACTCCCATACACATCATAAGGGATTTTAAAATTATTGCATCTACTGCCTTCTCAAAGCTGTATTTCTTTCTTGGCATTAGAATGAAGTGTCTACTGTTTTCCTGTAGAAATAATTTGTACGAGGGCACGTAGACCAATGGACAGCAATTACTTAGGTTTTATTAGATCTAAACTGTCATAATAGGGCACAGTCACATTATTTATATGATCAGGGGAATAAACTTCCTTTTGATCTTTCTATGATGCTACCTTTAGAGCTATGCAAACCATAGCTACTACTTTCTAGGCATTTCTCCCAGCTACCAAGAACAAGACAGAGACTAATCTGACCAGAGACTGAGTTCTGAGTGTCCTCTTCTTCCCATATAGTGTAGCTGGGAAAGGGTAACAAAGCAATGCCATCTTTTTTGATGGTTTTGAGAATGTGGCTGCCCATAATGGCAAAAGAAGATAGCTGCAAGGAGTTCCTCCTGCTTTCTGAGGGATTCCACTGGAGCAGGGCTGCTTCACAGGATAAAGTCTGGAGGAACAATCAGTCCTACCTTAAGCAAATCATCTTTCACGAGCTGCTGACTAGACACACTACCTACTTACTGCATATTATGTTATTGGTCGGGCCCTCCCCAATGTCTTCAAGACTCTTTCCTCTAAGTAGCTATTTCCAATCTTGTAAAGAAGATTCTACATTTAAATTCCTTAAATCCTTTTCAAAAGTTTTACTTAACTTTAGACATACCATAAAATCATTACAAATAACTGTTAGTCATTTATAAAACCAATTCACTACATGATCTCAATACGGGTGAGTTTTCAGCACACAAAAGAATGCGAGAGAAACACCCTGCTAAGAAATACAGACAAGTCGTCATTGTATGGGGACGGTGACAGGGGTAGTAGCAGAGAAAGTCACAGTTACCCCAGGAGCTAGAGCTCACTCTCAACCTCACCAAGTGAAACAACAATTCTTTCTATTCTTTGTCTTCCTTGGCTCAAGGAAGGAAAGCATCTTGAATGATCATCTAGAATTTATTTTAATCGAGATTATCACAGCAGCATGCTACCCATACATATAAAAGGAATTTTCACTGTTACAAGACCAGAAGCCCAGAACTGCCATATTCCAGTCTTAGTTTTACTATAGACAAAGTGAGTTACCCAACATTTCTCCTCTGTTTCTCCATTTATAAAAAAATAAAATAAAATAGTAAAATAAATAGCCTTCACTTAAAGTCCTCTCTCAAATTAAGTAATGCAAGGGTTAAATAGCTAATATTTTACTGAGCTTTGAAAACAATGTCTGACGATCTAATGCTCTCTTTCCTCGACAGATGGCTTAAAAGAAATCTGGGAAGCCTCACCCATGGAAAAAATTACTAGCCTTAAGAACAATTCATATAACAGATATCTGAACACATGGCTGCCTTTCAACACTTATGCTTAAACTAGGAATAGGATTCAAAAGCCAACATCCTCTAGAAACTTTTCTCTTTATAAAGATCCCACATTACATCTCTCTTCTCCCTCTCCTCAAATGCAATCTTGCCACACTATTTACTGAGCTGTTATTTCTTAAGTGACTTAAATAAAACCAACATCTACATTAGTTTAAAATTACCAAGCAGCATTTTAACATTTTATAAAAATAAGAACTTACTAATATGAATGAATAGTCTCAAAGTGTTAAGACTGTTAGCAGAGTAGATAAACTTTTTTCAACAAAAACTACTTGGGCAAAAAACATAAGAAAATGCCTCCACTCAATATTCTCAAAACATGTCAAACTTTTGCAGCTCCTTGAAACCAACATCTAATTCCAAATTAAATTCAGGTATATATTTAAATAATTTTTTTTTCAATACAAACAGCAGAAAAATGCCAAGAAAGATTTCTATTTAATCTCCTTTGTTCAAACAAAATCCTTTTTCAATTTCTCAAAACTATAAAACAACAATAAGAATGGTAATCTGCCCAAGGATAAAGCATTTGGGCAGGTATTTTCAGTAATCCAAGTCTTATCATCCTCTTATTGCACTCACCCTTAAATTTTTCCAGTCACTGCCCTGTGCCCAGTCAGCAGGTATGGTGCAACCTTTCCCTTTCCACCTCATGTCCCATGCCCCCCCCTACTGATACTTAAATCCCCTTAAAATTACAATTATAAAGCAATCCTATTTGTTACTCATAAAACTGATTGCTATCTTTCCCTAACTGGTCTGCTGATCTTTGATGGTCATATGAGTGGAAAGCATCTTCTTCAAGTGGTCAGGAGATATCCAACACATGGCAACCATCACTGTAAATAACAATCAGTGTCTTAAAAGAAACCCACCACTGTTCTGGCAAGAGCATCTAAAGATAGTAAATATTGATAGGGGTCAGGGCTGTGCCAGAGGCGGTACAGTACAATCGGCTGTTAAAATCACAGCTAGTTCCAGCTCCTGACGGCCCCAGCAAGCTTCTGTACACACTTCCCTGCCTGCACTTGGGCTCTGAGGGCTCCTTATGCTGCAGGCTTTTTGCCTGTTTTCCAGGCTTTTTGAGTTCCTGATGCCCCAGGCAGGTGCATCAGCCTCTCCATGCCACAGCCCCTGGAGGATGCTGAGGTCCACCTGGTCTCTGTCCACACACCTGCATCAGCAGTGAAGCAAACATCCTTAGTTGACCACATTGACCTCAGGCCACCCAAAGGAGAGTCCCCAACTCCTGCCAGGTAGCGTCTGGATCTGCCTGCCACACAGCCCAAACCCCAATATCACCATAATCAGAGTCAGACAGACACTCACCTGAATCCACCGTGGGACCCCTGCCATATCCAGCAAGAGGTAAGCACAGTGCCAAGTCACCCACCCCATGCATTCATCCCAGTGCTCTGTCACACCCACAGCTGTACAAGCCTAAACCTTGCCATGCCTGCCGATATCCAGGGACCACTGCACTAGCATAGGCTGCAACTTAACTCTCTTCCCAACACCTTCACATCCCCAAAACATTTACTGGTCTCCTGCCACATACACCGTTCCTGTCTCATGCAGCCCAGAGCCTTGGATTTTATATACTTGGAAACTCAAACTTTGATGTACGCTCATGCAGGGCCACCCAAATAAAGACAGCTCTTGCAACTCCAGTCTTACAATACTACTCGTTAGTCAGGAACGCTACAGAGGTGGAGATTTAGCTAAGAAAAGTTAAAGGAACTTTAGTTACTGTTTTACTCCCCAACAGCATAAGCTTTAGTCAAGTGGATGTACTGCCATTTGAAGGGACTTCCTTCCAGGCACAAGAACACAAGGTTGTTTCTAGTGATAGCATAGTCAATAAAATAGGTAAATCTGGGGAGAGAGTAAGCTCATAAGATTACCTATGCTTTTGGTAACACCTCTTTAGAAATAACTGGCCATGTTCTGTACCCAAAGTACACGGGCAGCTGATACAATAGCAAATTTATCCACTTAATTATTTACTAAAACAGCTCTGTATGACATCCATGTGTTCAGCTTAATAGATAACTTGCCATTCCTTTCCTCATTCTGGCCTCAATCCAGTACTACTCCGCACATCTTCTGCTAGTCATTTCCAGCTGTGGCCTATTATAATTAGGATGAACCCAGCATGCTTGATTTATATTTATTTCCCTCTCATCTCTTTCATTCATGTTTTTGCCTTAATCAAAGTGTTGCTATCATTTGGAGACTCGACTTCTTAAAGACCACCTAAAGTGGTCTGCACATCGCAATCTGCACATCGCAATGACTTGAAAGGCAGAGTCTTTTGGAGGGGTATATCATTTGCACTGTCCATTAAGTCTTGTCAGCTAAATGCTTACAAGAAAGATGAAAATCTTCAGTTTCCTTTAGGAAGAGGGATATTAAGGCACCGGATATAAGACCTCCATGAGTGCTTATGTATGTGTCTGCCTGCAAATAAATGAAATGATGATAAAATACCTTTAGCAGCTGCTTTACTCCCCCTAGAGCCCTTTCTGATGTGCCAGAAAAATAGGAAATTCCTTTTCAACACTTTGCTGATCCCTAGTAAGGCTAATAATAAACCCTGTAGCAGGTGCTGATTATAATAATAAATTACATGAAAATGATGCATATAGTATAGAGGAGACCCATCAGTATTACTGCTATTGGAAATACTTGTCCTTCTTCCCATGTTCTAACCAAAAGCAATTTCCATTACCTGGGAGTAAAAACAATCTTACTGCATTAGCTTTCCTTTATCTGTGCTTATTCCCTTCTTTTCCTTTCCTTCCTCCCCACTCTCCGGCATATAAATATGCACTGCCAACTTCATCTCTTCCATATCCTAAGTTCCCAAAAGTTTGGTCTGAGCATAATTTATTTCAATTCCCAAGCACTCTCAGCAAGCAGATAACAAGCCAAGGGAGTTACTGCACAGAAGCTAAACGACAGAAAAACCCTCCATCAAGCCACAATGTACACACAGAACTGAATGACAGTTAAATATGATTGTAAATAGACTTTTTCCCTTCTGCTACCCTTGCACAGTACGATAAAAACCACCAAGAAACGGGGGGACTAGAAATACATAGTTAACTCTACTTTGGGACATCTCTATTACTAAAAGCTATCCAGGCAACATTTTTCCATGCTAATCAGTAGCACAAACATTGGTTTGGCCACCATGTCATCGTGTTTGTATTATCCAAGGCCAAGGTCCCCTTTTTCTTCTTTTTAGTCCGTCAATATTTGACTTGCAGCATTTCTGAGTAGCCTAAGGACACAAAACAACTTCTCAAACAGAAATATTGTAATTGCTATAAGGCTAAACTGTGTTGGTGCCTGCTTTGTCAACAGGCACCAGGCTTTGTCATCAACAGGCCAGAAACCACAAAGTTTTTGGTACACAGGGGGCCAAGTTCAAGTGACCTGCAAACGCCTCCTCTGTTAGACCACCTGTAATTCTCATGCATGTTCAGTCTGGTGAAACAGGCAGATTCAAGAGGACCTGATCCCAGCACAAGGAGCAGTGTCTCTGTGGGAGGGGCAGCGGGTTGCAGGGGAAGGTGGGGATGGGTAGGTCTTCTCTCTTCACAAATTTTCTAACAGAAACAACCAATGTGAAGTATTTAATGTAACAACTCAACCTGCCATATCATCACCAGTTTTAGAAGGAAAAGCCACATAAAAGTTGCTTGTTCTGCATTCTTCCATGATGATCATTTATCAGAAAATCCTTCATTGTTATTTTGGTATTTCTAAGTGAAAATGAACAAAAGGCCAATATCACAAAAGAATAATGACATCACGAAAGGACTGACCAGCATCAAAATTGACTCCCTGATTTAATTATGTGAGACTTACCAAAATGAATCATCACTTGTTCCCAATACTGCTATTTCTTAACACAGCCATGCATAAAAACAAGGGGGGGGGGGGGGAAGTCTGGTGTGTCAGCTGTGTATGTCCAAGAAACAGAAAACAGACACTTCTGTGGGGACTTCTAACAATAAATACCTAATACCAAAGGGAAAAATGGAGGCATATAAATTTAGAGCATAAACAATCCACTGCCCTTAGGTTATTCCCCTAACTGCTCCATATTCAGGAAAATACCTCTACTCTCTGACATGTGGATTAAATCAGTAGGAATCCCTCAAGTGTAAAACAGGGTATTCACTGCTAATCTCACTGAGATGGACATGGAACACGACATCACTAATCTGCGGGGGAAACAAAGCAGCCACTGTATTAAGCAACTGAGGGAGTGCAGAAATCATTTATTTAGCAGATATGGCCTTCTAATAAATGTAAAGCCAAACTGTACTTAATGTGTTTAGTGTGACCTTTAAAATACAAAGTTGCCTAAGAGTGGTCTATTGCACAGATTTCATTGCAATTAAAAATTTGTACATCACTGGGAATGCAGAAAAATACAACTGCTATGCAAAGTCAAGGTATCAAATTCTCTTGTACTAGAAATCACATTATGTTTTACATTTGTGACATATTTCATTCCTTAGCCATATCATAAGCCTATGAAAATCTTTCCATTAAATTAATGCTGTATGTCTCCTTTACTATGATGTGCCTGATCAAAATGCCACAATATCTTTTTTTTTCCCCTTTCCTTAAAGGCCTAATCCCATAATACTTTAGAAAGACCTTATTATGTAGAGATTGAGCTCTTTTTTCCCAAACCTTTCATCTTATTCAGTTTGATTAGGGTCATGGGGCCAGGCTCATCCCACGTATAATTCCACTGTAGTCAAAAGAGCTACACCACTGATCATACTAGACCACATAAGCAAACATTTGGTGCCCTACATTTGGCAATACAAAAGGATAATGTCATATTTATTGCGTTTTCAGTCTGAACCATACTTTGATATATCATTCGAGATGCTAAGGAGTCAAACAGCCATTTACAAGAGTAAATACTCCAAATATAACATGCTACTCAAATTAACTCCCTATTCTTTGTACTTTGTCCAAATCTTCCAACCATTTCAGTAAACACTTTGGATATGATGTGCTGCTTAAGCTCTCAGGATGGAAATTATCTCATGCAAGTTACTTTAACCAATCCATCTGAGACTGAGTCGCTGGAATCTCCCTGTCTGCTTAACGGTCAGAATTCACCAGTATCATCTTAAAGATCTTTATCTTCCTACCAACCATGCAGTAGCTTTACAGTAAATTACAGTAGTAATTTACTGCAGTAAATTACAACTAGTTAAAATTCTCTAGTTCTACATGTACCAACCTCTATTACATGTCATTTGAAACAATGTCATCTAAGGACAAAAACCACTGAACTATGAAAGATCAACTATGATTTTTTTTTTCTTCCTGCCCAATAAATTCCCAGAGTGCTGTAAATTGTGCTTTGTTCAACAAGTATGCATTGTACACAGGGACTGCACTGAATAATCCACAACTCTTACTCATTTGGAATGAAAATGAAAAAAATGGAAGCTTAAAAGAAGAAGGGATAAGAAAACTATGAAAGTCCTTGAAGCCACACTGTTTCTGAACTGCAAATATTTATAATTTTTATCTCATCATATAAAACTTGGACTTTGAGATCCATTCTATTTAATATCCACTTTTAGGAGGTTTATAGTCCCCATTCACTTCACATACTCCACATTTACTGCTTTCTTATTCTGTTAATAATAAAAAGGTGCCACAGATAATTAAAAACAAACTCAGTCCCAGCATTCATTAAGGAAGAAAATATGATCTTCTGAAAAGCTGTCACATATAATAAAACAGTATTATCTGCTTAGAGTTACAGTGATTTCAAATGGATAAGTCTAGAGGAAGAAATCCACCAAAATGCAGTTAAATTAATTGCTGTTTTACAAGGGGGATCTTAAAAATGCAGTAATTAATTGACCTACTGTTTGAGACAATTTCCCTATAGTTAACAATCACTCTTGCAAGAGATGAAAAAGACAGCTTTCTTTCATTTGAAAAAAGGCTAGTAAAATCAGTGCAAACTAACATCGCCAGTCTTTCCAGTATATATGAAGCATAAAGCAGAAAAGCAAAGAATATCCATGGGATGGGATAAATTCTGAACTAAGGTTTATCTATGCAACTTCACTGCACTTAACAGCATTATTTCAAATTAGGATTGAGGTTCTCCCAATACCCTGACATTTTGAATATTTACCCCTAGGCCCATAGTTATCTGAGTGGAGAACAGTGTAATTTGAAATTAATTGAAAAATTCATTCTAGTGTTGGGGATTCAGAAAAATATACGGGTTTGTTCACTATAAGAACATTTTACTTGTTCATAACTCTGAAACAGATTGTGCAAAGTACCTTCAAACACGGTTTATTAAACTATCTGCGATTGCCTCATTTGTTATGCATAGAATTCCTAATAATTTTAATTATTTCTCATAAAAACAACAGAAATTGCACACATATTCCAAAGATGTCCAAAGCTTGCAAATACATAGAGCCATATTGTATAAATGCTGCCACTACTGCTCACACAACGTACAAAGTTCACAGGCACAACGCAAACATAGATCCATTAGGATTTGAAAGAAAAACCACGTGCATGGCAGTGCCCCATGGAAGGGACCTTGCTCTCACAAGAATAGAATACTGTCAAATTACGTAAAGGGTACATATAGAAAGGAACACTGCATTCCTAAATGTTGTGATTTCAATGACAATGCAGATTTTGGAAAATGGGAAATACACACAGTACACAAAATGCGAGCACACTGAAAGTTTTATGCAACGGCAAAACGGTGCCCTCTATCCTATTTCTCCCTTTCCTGATGATGCCTGCCATTTAGTCAGCATTTTTGGCTGCCACTGAATATTGACCCAATGATTTCAGAAAACTGTCAGTGACTCCAATGTATCTCTTTCTAAGCTGTAATTGTTCAGTATCAAGTAAATATAATTTAGACTATTTTTCTCTAGATGCATTACCCAAACTCATATACACTGAAGTTCATCTGCTACCTTTTTGTCTGTTCAGTTCTGTGAGGTCATCTGGAGTTTCTTGTCATTAACACAGTATTTGATGACTCAAAGGAGTTTCACATCATCTGCAAAATTGGAGATTTCAGTGTTCACTTCAGTCTCCAGATCATCACCTTGCATAAAATCAGCACCAATTTCTTGCAGCAGCAGAATAACTCTTCTTGAACCAAGAAAGTGACCATAAAGATCGCTGTTTCTTCTAAATCAAGGATAACTGATTTTATTTTTTTTTAAGCCTTTGGTGTGTAATCTTCTCAAGAACTTTTTTAAAATGCAAATATATTATATGCCCACTGAATCCTTTTTATCCTCATACTTTATTGACATCCTCATTCAAGTCCAGCAGACAGTAGAAGAGGATTTCCACCAAGAGAAGTGGACCTTGTCCTAACAGACCAAATTTATTCATCTGCATAGTGATTTTATTCTTTAGATGAACTCTACCACCTCACCATGGACTTATCAGTTGTGCTTATCAGTCCATAGTCCCTCTCCAGTGCTCCACCTGGAGCCTATCTTGCAGCTTCAATGTATGTTTGAAAAAATATTAGGACTGGAATCAACATGGATGGAAATTCTGACTGAGCCAGCCTTGATAGAAAACTTATGAAATACAGGCTTTGCAAAATGCCTCCTGTCATTGAAAAAGAAAGTATGAGAAGACTAACATTTGTTTAGTGTACTTTTTCTTAGAGTTTATAAGCACCTAAAGATTTCAGATCAAAAGCAGACCCTAATGAAGAATGCAAATTTCACAGCTCACAGCTGTGAGAAAAATACCAAGTGTGAACAGCTTATAAATTTTGGGGAAGTTCCCCAAAAGCTGTGGCTTTCTCCCTTAAAAATGGCCCTATTTCTATGAACAAGAGGATATACACTGAAAAAATTATCACCGTTTCTATGAGGCTTTTTAGAGCTATGCTAAGGATTTTTATAATAGCCTGATTCAGTGGTCAAGAAAGATCAATGTATGTTATTTTGAAATTTAATTCTGTAAATTTAAATGTTATTGACCAAGCAAAGATCATAAAATCCTCTTAAAACAAATGTAATTTTTTTTTGGTAGGTGTTTGGGGGGTTTTTTGTTTGTTTTGATTTTTTTAAGTCAACATACCCCCCCCCCCCCCAAGAAAAAAAAAAGGAGTTAAGGGAAATGCCAATACACTAGACTTATATTTTCATGTTTAAATATTCTATTATTCATTCCCCCCTTCCACACACAGTACACATTTAAAAATATATGTCAATGGATTTTACTTGAACAGATTTATTAAAATATGTAGATAACAGTTAATGTCTTTTTGGTGGGAAATAGCTGTGGTATACGCACTACCGGATCAGATCCTTTAATCAAACAAAAAACTGTCAGAGATTGTTCCAGCTAAGGATTAATTGTGCCAACTTAAGTCAGACAAAATATATTTTGGCATTGCTTCTGACAGATGAAAATAAAACAAACATTAGGGATCAGCTTGCAGCTAACAATATGCAAAATTAAAGAATATAAAAATTTTAAACTTTCATGGGAGTGCTGATTAGCTTTTGTTCTAAAAACTGCGAAGAGGAGACTTTGCTGTTAATCTTGTTACACATCCACTTAGCAAACAGAAACAAGGATCCTTAAAAACCCTGCTATTCAAACGAGATAATAGACACTGAATGAATACTATCTATTAGTGGCCTATGCAAAAATGGTTTTTTTTTTTTTATTGGACAGAAGTAAAACAGTAAAAAACTCAAATTATCTCTAAAGTCATGTATGACTGTGTAAGCTGAGCACAATAAAGTATAAGCCCCATACATTTTTCATTTGAAGGTTAAATTCTCAATTAATTTTTCAGCATGTTGCCATCTCTGCTGAGTGCGGTTGCTAACTGCAGTAAAACAGTAGCTTTCACTGTTTGAATTCACTTGTTGAATTCAAGATACAGTCAGAGATCTAGTAGGCTCAAGAATACTGAAGCCCAAACCAGAATTATTGCATAAAACCAAAATCCAAACATCAATCTGAGTTTTCTGATTTTTTAAATTCTAGTAAAGAAAAAAAGACTTGTTATTCCTGATTACATTTATTCCACATTTTTCAGACTCATTTATTTTTTTCATGAAAGCAAAAGATTACAATAGCTGACATCTTAAATGCTCTTCAATAAAATGCATGAAGAATAAACAGAATACATGTAGAAATATTTTAAAGTTGAGTACCTGAATGAACTTTGTATACAAATAATGGGCTTAAAAATATAATCTACTGTAAAAATAGAATTAGCTAGCAGCCTACTGATGAAGAATATTTCAGAATATACTTTTCTTTGTTAAAAGCCATTTCTTGGCATTTCGGAGAGCACAGGTCTTAATGACTAAACAAAAACTGTTATCAGACTGAACTCTATGCCCACTCTGGCTTTGCAGTCGGGCTCCTCAGTGCCTTACACGAATGCTAACAAAACAGCTACCCATCGCACCTTTCATAAAGTGTTTAGCCAACAAGCATCCCAAATTGCTTATCTTGTGTTGTTATTAAAAAAAAATCCAAGTACCCATAAAAATATCTAGATTCTCTCCTACAGATTCTCTCTCCTTCTCACCCTACATTTTGTCTAGGGTGGAAGCAGCTCCTGACCATGAGAACTTCACTATGCTGCCTGTCCCTCTCTGTGTTTTTGCTAAGCTAGTCTAAACACATTCTTTGTTTCATAAATGACAAACAAGTTCTTGTGTGCAATAACACTTGCATGAAAGCAGCTTTAAAATAGATGTAGATTCTATGAAGAAAGATTAAGTTTGAGAAAGCACAAATTCTGATGGAAGCCTTCTGCTCAAGGTTGGACCTCAGAAGAAAGAAAAGCAGCTAACTTAAGTCAAATGTATTACAAAAACAATAAATAGCATTTCCATGGTAGTACATATGGTAGCATAAGTAAATTCTTTAATGGACTCCAGTCAGAAGTGAGGCAGCTTGGAATTTTGTCTTTTATCAGACAGTGAGGAAAAAAATGTGACAAAGTTTAGGCCTAAGAATATTATAGCAATGCCTACCACACAGGTGAGCAAGCTGCCCCTTAGCCCTGAGATCCCTGCCCAGCTTCCTGGAGCTTCCAGCTCCCCTGCTCAGAATGATGCTCACTGATGAAAAGACCCTCCTCTTCAGAGTACAATGGCATGTGCAGAGAGTGTTGGAGTACAGTTCATTAAATGGACTATTTGTCCATTTTTAAGTAAAATTAAAGATGAATACATAACAGCCTTCAGTAACAGTTAGACTGTAAAGTACAAAACAGATCACATTTTAATATATTTAAGATATGTAAATTTATATCAGGTCACCGGAGCACAGGAGATCAACTGCTACTTATCTCGCAAAGATATTGTGGGAGCAGATAAAAATAGAGAAACTGAGGTACAGAATGCCTTAAGTGATTTGTGGCTGATCAAAATGGAAACCTCTGCCTGAGCAAAGACGTACACGTGGTTCTCTCAAGTTGCAATTCATCGTTCCAGTCCACAAACAGTCCCTGAAAGACTGTTTCAAGTCAGCCAAATCTCCACACAGATTAATCTCGACTACCACACTTCAGATGCCAGTGGACAGAAAGAAATTACAAGAGAAGAAAAGCAATAAATGAAGTGTGTACTGGGCTGTTAATTAACATAGGCTCCCTTTACTTCAGCTATGTTGGGTTTTTAGGGTGAGGTTGTTTGGGGTTTTTTTGGTTGTAAACTACATAATTTCCTTACATTTAGACAATGTGAGTCAAATTCTATTGCTAACTCCCCAGTGTTAATGACGGAAGACTTTCACACTTTTTTGAAGCTGACATCCTTATTATCACCTTATACTCTGTTTACTCAAATACAGTGATGAGGCAAAAAATCACAAGAGTATGAAAGAGGGAGGAAAAATCTAGGAGATAAGAAAACATTAATAAGATTACAAGGCAGTAACAGTGGAAAAATACTTAAAAACAGTATCATGGGAGATAGGGTTTATGTCCAAAGGTGGATTATAATTTTGGATTTTACATCACTTAAAGATACAGCTTGCTTTTTACAATCTACCCACTTCCCTGTATAGCTATGGAAGGGCTCCTCAATGTCAGACCATTAACCTTATGACCCTTAAAAAATGTCTTTGTTTAAAACTATGAAGAAAGACCTTCACTCAAGCACAGTTGCAATCAATGGAGAAAACATTAATCACTTGAGAAGTGGTGTTTTGAGACTCATGAAATTGAAATGAATCACAATATGAAAAATGCAATTATTTTTAAGGGCTTTGTTTTGTTAACATTCAGTCACTCAATCTGCTCTCTTTGCTTATGTGTTCTTTGAGGGGGGAGAAAAGTGTTTAGCTGTTGTTTTGGTGCTCAGTACATGCTCTCTCCATCCCTGGGTCTGCCTCCCTCGGTGCCACACCGCAGGCTGCCTCAGGCACACCTCACCTAAGCTGACACAAAAAAATTGCAGCCTTACCACCACCATGACAGTGCTCTCGTTCCCACTGTTACCTTTCAATCCAGCACCTCAGTTTAATCCCACACACATGTAAGCCTGAATTTCCCTGTAGCATGACAGTATGATTTTCTGCCCTTCTGTGGTTTTTTTGTTTGTTTGAAAAGGCTCTGCTTTCATCAGAGACCAACTAACACGTACATTCAACCTTGTAATAAGTAAGGAATTTACTTGCTGACTATTTATTGACCTATTAGCTTTGAAAGGCCTGTTTATCTAGTAGGTCTGATCCTGCAACGAACTTAATAAATTGGTGTTCAGAGTAACGTGTCAGTGAATCAGTTCACAAGTACAGTTTGCGACAAGAATAAAAGCAAGCTGATGATTTCAGTAACTCGTCTTTCCAGGCAAAGGCAGCTCAGGCTAGGTAGAAAATCAAGATGCACACACTGACTTCCTAACCGCTTGGCTTTACTAGTCCATCACATGTGACATCAGTCAAATATATTAAAGAGTCTACTTGGACAAATGTGAGGTTATCAGAGCTACAAAAATGTGATCTCCATGACAGACATATTTGAAAACCATTTTCAGAAATTGATCAAATTTTTTACCAATTTTACTTATGGCAAATAACTGAGAAAAGTTTTATGCAATCATTTCAAAAGAAATCAATTCTTATGAATAAATTATTGTTTTACGTTCTGGTAAGTCATAAACTGGTTGGCAAAGTGGTCCAAGAAATGTGTTGGTTTTTGTCTAGTGCAGAAACATCAGGTTGTAATCAGAAAGGAGAACTTTAGTTTTCTATTGTGACGGTGATTTTGCTTGCAAGAGAAGATGACTACCTGACTGCCTTTCCTCACAGAGGACAAGATCACATGCATTCCTGACAGACCTGGGCTTTCCTTTCAGGCAGCAGCAAGGCTCTGGGGTCTCTTCTAGGTGGCAGAAGATCTGACTGAGATTCTTAACATCAGAGAGGATTTCAATGGACAGAGCCTGTCCTTACTGAATTTGAAGGGAGTTTTGCCACACAAGTGAAGAACAAGTACTTTGCCCACAAGTACCTACAGACAGATCCTACAACACAACTGCATCTCAGTAGGTCTTTCAGGAACAGTCCCATTAATTTCTTTGAGACACGTTGTGTGAACAATAAACTCTGCCTGTGTTAAAGGACTACGGTCTATTTCCTAATAAAGAAAAATAGCCCGATCAGAAGAAATACGTAGGTTGCAAATATAGATTGAGCAAACGATGCCCTCAGCTGGACGCACTAAAGCCTGCTTTACAGCACAGTGGTAACAAATTAAACAATACAATGACTTTAGCTACAGGTAGCTAGATACAGGCATCTCTCATCAGAGACCTAAGCTTTCAAAGGATACTAATCCATCAGAGAGCTGTAGTAACTGCCTATTAAAAAAACCCCAAAACAACCAGCCACGCAATAACAAACTTCAACCTTCGTGGTTTGTGCAAGGAAAAGAATGGGGAATAATGTGCCACCTCTACAACCCTCCACTTCAGTTCGCCTTTTTGTGCTTGGAGAACACCATTAAAGACATGTTCTTCGGCTTTGTAAGTCTTAACAGTTAGTTTCAACAGTTTTTGATTCTGCTTCAGTGCCAAACTTCATTTGCCTTGTGATACAAGAGACGTAGCTGGTAACATTTCGACCATCAATGAGTAATGATACAAAACCATGGTTACAGGCTGTTGGCATTGCTGGGTGTTGCGGGGGGCTTCGGAAGGGTGCACACCGGGAGCTGTGTGTAGAGGACATGC
Source organism: Ciconia boyciana (assembly GCF_034638445.1). NCBI lineage: Eukaryota > Metazoa > Chordata > Aves > Ciconiiformes > Ciconiidae > Ciconia > Ciconia boyciana. Next base: position 36,734,478 of record NC_132942.1, on the reverse strand, counting down.
ATGAGGCAAAGAAGATTCAAAGTTATTCTACCCGAGTCAGCTGTCTTCACAGTCACTCCACCTCCAAAGTAGAAAAGAAGTAAAATAAAGAAACAAAGAAAATAAAGGAAATGTGTTATTCTTGTGACTGTTATGTTAGGCTGCCCACAGACCTGGGATAATCTAAATGCTTCAAGAAGATAAAAGATCTTCAGAATAAGATGAAAAATTCAGTAGCTGCCAGCAGGAAAATTGTGATGACACCATCAAGTCTAGAAACCACTTCACTACCTAGGCCACAGAAGTTGTGGTGAAAGGTGGGTGGTGGTTCCCCCCCCCCCCAAGACTTAAAACTGATTGCTTGAAAATAAATGTAATAAGTAGCTAAAATTTTTTAGCCAAAAATGGAGACTAACATAAACAATGAGTTCACTAAGGATAAATTGAGAGGAATGCTTTTTCCCCATCTAGTAGAGAATTTCAGGTTTTGATGAAAAATATGAAAAACACCTTGCACTGTAACAAAATTTAGTAACTTGGTGCTTTTAAAGTCTTCTAACAAAATTAATTTTAAAACAGTTAACGTACACATAAAGTTCATTTACTTGAAGAACCCATGTTCTATATAGAAGGACCATTTCAATCAAAATGGAAAAATACACATTTTTTGTTAGTTCTGTTCCTGGCAAGGCCTCATACCTATATTTACCTGAATATAGTGCCTATATTTACCCTCTGCTACAAAATTAATCAAAGAAACTTAAGCTGAATCCTGTAGTCCTTTCTTATACCAGTCTTCTCTGTAGAACTTGCCTAATGACTCAAACTCCAGTGTCCTAATTTGAAACTTTCATCTCTAAACACCTATGATTTAATAGTACAGAAATTTGACTGCAAACTCCAAATACAGAGCACTAGTTCTGCTATAGCTGTTTTCAACTGATGGTTTTGAATTCCATTAATTTCAATATATTTAGATTTCATTTCTCCAGAAGAGGCAAATTCACGCACATGTGGCTATATAAGTATTTTTGCTATGGAGATCAAAGAAATCTTTGCAAAATAACATACATATTTGTGCCTCATTTTTTGATAAACATGCCTTTTTTTATATAGTGCTCAATAAATTCTTACTCTCCTGAGGCTGTACTGCAGAACCCTCCCTTTTATTCAACAGGTCAGTATACAGAACTTAGGATTTTTTCACTCTTTTGCTGTCAGAGCTTACAATGGATTTATAAAAGACCATGTTACATTGCTACAAAGCTGCATTTTCTAATTTCATTTACACATCAAAAAGTCCCACATGCTAAAGAGCATCACAGCTAACTAGAGGCCAAATATGGTCACTGAACTAAATGTTTATCTTTTGCTAATTATTTTCAAATGACATTTAATGGAAATAATTTATTTGTTTGCCTATTTTTGTCTCATTAGCAACACGTGTAATTTCAATTAGATTAATTAACTAAGTTCCACCAACTAGGCAATCTCAGTCGTTTATTCCTTGCAAATTTTCGTTCTTCTTTGACAAGTCAAACAAAGCTTTTGTTTGGAGCAAGTTTGTTGGTGATCGGGGAGGGGCTCTAGGTGGGGGATGGTAACAACTGTTTTATTAAACACAGTGATTTGATAAAGCCTGGTGGTGCCAATTCAGTGTACTAGTCATCAAATAAGAAATGCAATTGAGAAGAAGGAAAAGGAAAAAGTTGCCATGAGGTGTAAATAGAAAAAATCCACAGGGGAAGAAATGATGCAAGGGGATCACCAATGAGAGAAAATTTGATCATGGTGTGCTTTGCTGTGTGAAGGATGCTGTTTCTTAGATAAGCTGCAAACTAAAGTTTAGCAAGACATTTTGCTTTATAAGTAGATTGAGGGCAGCGTGGAACTTGTAGCACAAACAATTTCAGCTCAGACTTAAAAAAAAAACCAAAAAACTTTCATTTGCTTCACTTCTTCTCTGCATAATTTATAGTACCTAGCATGTAGCTATGTTGTCCTGTGGACTTGTTAATCAAAGTCACATTTTGTAAGAATTGCTTAATGCATGTGAATACATCAAAGATCAGGTCAGAAAAGAAGCGATGGGCTCCTTTTGTCTGCACGTTTTTAACCTCAACTATAAACCAGAAATAAACATCTCTCACTGTTTTCTATAGAGCTGTGTGAAGCTCAGCGTTACTTTGATATGTGACATTAATCTACATACACATAAGAAACAAGCGCAGAAAATAGCAACAATACTTAGCTAGTGAATAGGTACTTATATAGAGATTTTTTTTTCAGACTAATACCTAGTATAACTGGGATTTGATATACATTTTATCAAAGCCACATTCAAATAGGGATTTAGACAGAAAAGTCTATTTGTGTTCTTCTCTATAATGACTAGACGGCAGCAGTTTATGTATTCTAAAGTCACGCTTTCATACTGGAAACCTTAAGACAGATCTGACAATCATGTGATTAAAGCAGGATAATAATTAAAGAATAATAGCCTATTTACTACTCTGTGTGAGTGCACAAAATTTAGGCTAGGACACAAGCCCTGTACGCTGTATAGAAGCCCAGGTTTAAGTTATTAAAGAACTAAAGTGTATTTCAACAACTGTTCATTGACTGGGTTCCACAATACATTCAATTCTGTACAACCCTGCACAAATGTATCTAAACCAAAGTTTACTTTTCAAAGAAAACGTTAAAAGAAAGATGCATTTGTTTCTTTGGCTCTTGTCTTTCACTTCCAACGATTTATCCACAAAAACATTCAACTGTCCTTTATTTTTAATAAGCATTTACATGGGGGCTACTTAGTACAGTTAAGAGTCTTCAGAAAGCTCTTAGAACAGACGGTAGCTTTATGCCTACTTGAACATAGCTAACTACTGTTCTTAATTCTATTTGCCATTTTCATGCTAACCAGGTAAATCTGGGTAACATCTGAATTAATTATAATCTACTCAATGACAAACTAGCAGGTCAACATTCTTTTTTTTTCTTGCAGTTTTTATTAATTTCTAATTTGAGTAACTTCCATTGAAGACCATGTTTATCTAAGACATTATTAGGATGAGAGGTAAATTCCATTCTTATCACCTAATCTTGAAGTATAACAGCATCATGGGTGCAATTATTTGCTTTCTTGATGTTAGTTTGTTTTCTGTAATTTGCAGAAAAAAGGGCAGTTGGGTGTTTGTGGCCATGCCTGGAAAGTATTAAACAGTGTTTTGGTAAGTTCAGACACTCAGCAACGTGGAACTTAAAAGAATGAGGAAAAGTCAGTTATAAAGCTTTGGTGAAGGGGGGATATTCTGGAAACATGCCGTCCTCTACATGTAGTCTGATCACTCTGTATGCATCTTAACAGAAAAGGATATTAGTGGATAATCCTTTGTTTGGGATCCATTCCAAATTTACAATATCAAGTAACTCAAGTTGGTGCAAAACTGTAGCCTTGGGGATTATCTCAAGAGATTTGATTGAAACTCACTTTTCTAGAGAAAATTCTTAGCACAACAGTCTGGGAATCAAATATAAGGCAGCCTTATTTTTAACATCTCTCACCTTGAATTTTTCTGTGCTCCTGATAGTCTTGCATTAAATGGTCTACAAAGTAGGAATAGTAACCTATATATGTGATGTTTAATTTTGCTAATCCTCTGTTACAGCCCAAAAGACCGAAAATGCCTTATTTGATGCCACTGTATCTTTGTTGAGATTTTTCAAGCACTGTGTACCGCAGCGTATACTGGACTTTTAACATAGTTGTTAAAGAGATGCAGTAAATTGCAGGATTTTTCCACTATGTTTTGTGGAAAACAATATTCTAATACTGGGGGGGGGGCAGGCATCCTTCTTTCTCCTCCTCCTCGTTTCAGTGTGCTAAAATGTTACTATGCAACATAGTATGGTATCATAGGATGTGATATCCTATGATGATTTAACGCATTTTACTGCATTTCTGCAAATGCAGACCAGCCATTTAATAAACAAATATGCCAATAGTTACTAATATATAACTACATATTTTATCAACAAAACAATTAAATACTACAAAAAACATGGAAAGAAGAAATCTGGAACCATTTGGATCAAAAAGAGTGAGATCTTTACATATATGACCATGTCAACACAGGATCGTAACTTAAAGTTATAATGTATCCTTTAAACTATTATTTTCTACTTTTTTCTGTTACTAATGAATTATAAATAAATGCAATATATGAAAGCCATATCTAAGGACATTATTCTCTCCTGAAAACATATCCTAAACTGCATAATTTCTTCATTTCAAAGCCATCCTAACCTAGACTACAAATGTTCGCACTAAGCATAAGGGGACATTTATTTCTTAAACTGATACTGACTAGTTCAGCAGAGTCTTAGATCTGCTAAACATCTCAAAAGAATAGTTAGACCCTATAAAAGCTTGTACCAGCTAATACGCATGTAGATAAACAGAGATACACACACAGAAATATACAAACAAGCAAACACTGATCCTCAACTCATAAGCTCCAAGAATATTTTAACATCTCCTTTAGCTATAAATTTAGATCTTTTAACTTTGTAATTCTCCTTCTTCCATTCATGCTTTGCTGGTCTCTTCCTTTCAAGAGGAGATAGCCCCAACAGAAGATACTACTGATATATTTTTCCTAACTCTTGTTGTCAAGAATAAACTTGCTCGTTTGACCTCAGTGATACCAGATCTCCGAAATGGCTATATGAAAAAAAATCATTTGACTGGCCTTTATCAAGGTCTGAAATCTGCATATGAATAGAGCTTAAAATATATCTTTCCCTAACCCTGTCATTAAATACTAAGCCATTTTTTCATCTAGTTACAGAATGTTAATTATTGACATAACAAATACGCCAACCAGAGACACTCTTCAAGATGCCTCAGGTTTTTTGATTCATTCAATATTCCTTTCAGTGAGGAATCTTTCAGTGGAATTCTTCATATGATAGGAATTTTAATTATTCTAATTATGAATTTTATTTCAATTGAATGGCAGCTGAACAAAGTGGGTTTTAGTTATACATATTAGTTGTTAAAGGTTCAATTCTCATGTCAATAAGGCTTGAAACTTTCCCATTAGCTAGCGTTCCTACACTAAACTTTTTAAAAATGTTAAATGATTGTAACAATGTCAAATAAATGCATCCTCACAAAAATATACACAAAAGCAGTACTTTTCAATGGCATTATTATGTAGAAACATCACACTACTCATCAACAACATTTTAAGAGCTCATTGAAATAATAAAGTGGCTACAGTTATTTCCATTAGAAGGTTTATAAATAATATCTGCTGTTTGGTACATTAAGAGAGCACAACTGTGTAATAATTGAAATGTCAATACATCTTCCTTATGAAAGTTTCTACTTCTAAAAGCAGGCATCTGGCTTACTGTAAGAAGAATGCACAATTCCCACCTCCTCCTTCTGCCTCAACATTTGAACTGTGGAGCAAACTAGTGCTTGCCATTCCCATTCAATTGTCCCTCCAAAATTAAATAAAACCATATGTAAGAAAAAAGTATTGTTACACACTTACTTGTGTAAATACAATCTCTTTTAAAAACACACACACACACAAACTTACAGCCTTTTTGGTTTATTTTTTGTAACTTTTTCATTTTGAATCAACGGCTACCTAAAAAGGGGGGAACAAACAAGGCAAAGTATAACTTAGATAACTGTCAAAGTCTGATAAAACTAAGCCGCTCCAACAGCATAATAAGAAATCATGAAGTATCTAAGTCCATCACCTCTATTGTTATAAAGAGGCTCTTTATTATGCTGAAATCTTTACTTCTGAAGAGTTTTCAGTTATATAACCAGATTTTTCATGAACAATTTGGAAGCTGACATTCTGGGGAAAATAAGAAGAGCTTTTTAGATACTGATGTCTCTGGCTATTTTACTGACACATCTTATCACTTTAATACTAGCAGATACTCCTTCAGAGCCCCTTGGACATTGTATAAAAACTCACTGTTTACATAACTTAAACAACAATTGTTTTCTGTCAAAGACCCAAATCTTTAGTTCAGGTTAGAAGAATGCTGTGCTGAAATTTTCCACAGCAGATCTGAGACACTAGAAAAGAAAAAAGTTTAATCGCATAAAACAGGCTTGCATTGCTATCCCAGTACCTGCTCTTCAGTAGACTCCAGTATCCTTCTGCACCCAGATGACTGGTGGAGGTTTTTATGGTAAAAACATATTGACCTTCATCCTCCTCAGCTCTTCCACTTTGCCCGACTGACACAAGGTACTGTGTACTATGGCTTATTACTGATGAGTTCCTATTATTTACCCCTTTATTCCTAAGCCAAACCTCTCAGATTCTGATTAGTCAGAGGATATATTGAAGGAAAGACAGTGGGATTTTTTACCATGAAAACCAGGTCTGGTCAAAGTCTTCTTCAATCTCAGATATGCTGAGCAGATAAGGGCATTTTGTTCACTGAAAACTGATGAGATTTTTTAAAGTATGCCAAAATGAAGTCCTCTATATTTTTGTGACACCTAATCAAAGTCCAACATCAAAGTTTGTAAAGGAGAGGAATACCTAAGGAGGGGAAAGAGAGTTCATTGTTTAATAGAGTGCTGTGTCATGGTATGAAAGTATGGTAAGTCGTTTTCTATACCCAAAATCTGTCAGAAAGTTTTAAGAATAAGATCTTATGTAGCTGATGTCCTAATCAAAATTTCAGAATAGCATTTAAACATGAATGTCTGCAACACTATAACATGAAGATCACACAAATATATATTTTCACTCTCTCACCAATATTATTACTGCTCTTTGTAGGCCTGTTCTCCAAATGTGATTCATAACAGGAAAGGTCACAACAGAAAAATTTATCATAACCCAGCATACTGATGTGAGTCCAGTCTTCAGTTCTGTTAAATCAGTTCTATTAATTAGACAAAAATTTGGTTTGAAGCATTCTTATGCAAGTTTCCTCCATATGAAAGAATTTTCAATTAATGTAAATTTGGCATTGTTATCAATGCAAGTGGTCAGAAAAGCTTCTTTCCAACCTAGAAAACAAATAGCACCACAATGGCACAAATGAAAATGGAGGAAAAAAAAAAAAAAAGACAAGAAAATAAAACAGATTTTGGCAGAAACTTGGTGATTCAATGACAGACAGAAGTCATTGGTAAACAGAAAGATGCCTGAGCTTGCTGTTTGATGCTAAGCCATGGTAAAGCACCAAATTTGTGATGCATTTCAGCCCCAGAACTGAGACTACAAAAGAGCGGCTTACAGATGCTTGCACATACATCTTACACATCTTCAGCTAGATCCAATACATCCTTTAGCACACATCTCATTTGCCTGTGCTTCAAGGCTTCCAGTAGGATTGCAAGGGATCACAGGGCCAGTGCTCACACACGGGAATAACTTCAGGCTGCAACAGACCTTGGACAGGACACAAAGGCTAATACTTGCAAAAATACCATCTCTTTAAAGCTAAATATTCAGGAACTGAGTTTTATGTCATCTGGCGCATCTGTTTGGATGTATCCTAAAAAGTGATACTTCCTGATTCAGACTGACACTTTCTTTGCACTCATGCAAACAGAGAAGGGTTCTAACAGAGGGAGCTATATCCCGATCCGAACAAAATTTTAATTAGTCTGATAGTTTTGCATGAATTCCAACTGAAAATGTTAGGGCTATCAATGAAACGATATTCCAACTTTTTATTTTTAAGAAGCATACAATATTTTTTAATCCTCCAAACTAATTAGGCAGATAGTTCAGACTGCAAAATACAGCTGTTTTCTTAACACCTTTAAGTTCAGCTAACTCTGAACTCCATTTCATTGAACCCTTTCCACACTTGTTTCAATGGCAACAGACTGCAAACACAGAAAAATACCCACTTTAATTAACTTTTACTCCTTTCCAGGGGGTGTTAAAAGAAAACCAAGAGCTATTACAGAGACAAAGTGAATGAGCCTTCCAGGCAGTGAAGGCTATTACATTCAATTGTTTGGCAACACTTCTATTCAAGACTAACAATTTCAGAGACTTATGTTCTTAATAGAGCAGACTAAAACTCTTCTGATGAACAATTTTCCATCAGAAACCGCTGATTTTCTGGATCAAAACGTTCTACGGGAATGTTTATTCCACTAAAACTTCTGATGGAAACCAGGCAGGCTAGCTAGAGGGCTGGCAGATCAGCTTGGAAGCCTGCCTACCAGCCAGCCAGGCTGGCAGGAAAGCAGGCAGGCTGGCTGCCCAGCATGTCCTCTGCCCAGCTTGCTAGTCCCCCTCCTGTAAGAGGTCAGGCAGATTATGTATTATAATGATATTTATTATGAAATTAGTCAACAGTTATAAGAACAAAACACAATATTTCAATCTTATCAAAGAGAAATACTCCAACAAGGTTGGCATGAAAAGATGTTCCATTTTTTCACAGAAGTAGTTTAGAAATTTCCTTCTGTGAGGAATATTTATATTTTTGTTCCAGTTCAAAACAATAAGAAAAGAAGCAAGTGAAACACTGGAATTTCTGCAGAATAGGAGCTCCAGGTTTGAACCATGTCGAGCTATACACAAACAACTCCATATTCTAAAACAGAAGCTGTATAAAGCTATGGCATTTTTACAGTAACAGGCAGAATTTGAAAACAGTTCTTGATAGTATTACCTTTACTTTTCCAACAATGTGAGGAATTTATTAATTTGACAAAGCTTAAGGACTTATGAAAAGGGTTACTCTCTTTTCTTATTCATTCTGAACTGATATATTTTTTTGAAAGTAAATTGTTATCTTAATAATTACCACAGATTACACTGGCAGGACTTGAAAAAACAGAAGTTCAGATCAGGGAGTTACAACTCCTTTGTTTCTAATAGCCCCCAAGAGCATCTGGGCTACTTATTCACATGACCAGAAGCACATGTCTGGCAACCAAACACAAGCACCAATTGTCACCACATACACAAACGCAATGAACCATCGGACAAGAAGGAACTTTGCATACCATTTCTTGACAGGAGTTACAGTTTTGATGTCCAGCATGAGCAGAGAAATAAACCAGCATGAGTGGAAAATGTAAATTTGGGTCATGCAACATGCACATCTAGGATGTGCAGACTCTACATCCCTACAAGAGACACCCCTATTACCTGCCACAGGGCTAGATATCGCTGTGTTTGACTTAATAATATTCCTTATTTAATTATACTGGCAGGAACAAACTTCTATACCCAAAAATCCTGATCACACTTAAAACTACAATAACAACTTCAATTCCTGAAAACCTTGCAGAAATTGTCCCTAGAATAACTACATTTAAAAATTCCAATGATGAACAAAAAGAAGTTACTCCATTATTGCTTACTTCTTTGCAAACTTTCAGGGAAAGTCTGCATTTTATTTGTTTAGTTTTATGGTGCTGGAACCGTACTGTTACGTAGGTTTTGGACATTCTCTTACATGAGATCTATTTCAGCTTTATTACGTTGTACAAGTGAGAGCCATGAATAAACTAAACATAACTAAACATAACCAAGAGGATTCACAGATATGCTTCCCAAGATACCTTGCACCACTGGTAAACTATTTCTGCCAGAAATACAATGTCTTTTACCAGTTTGATACTATCACTATGATCATTCTACAAACATTCAGCAGTAGTAGTAGAAGCTTGCATTTAAAGAACTAAAAGTTGACTTAGAATTGGCAAAAAATCTGTTTTGGTTTTTTTTTTTTTCCTCTGCTGAAAAGCCCTGTTTCCATAATCTTCAGAAATCAATGCTATCTATGTTCACAGCATTTAAAAATAACTTTGCACTTACCACATCTAGCATTTTTACTCCCTGCATTGCAAACACTATTTATAGTATGCATGAACTCACGTTGGAAAGTAAAGGTGACACAAGCACAATGACGCAAACAGGACATATAGATTAGGGAGTATTTATAGACCACAAAAAGAAATACCTTGCCAATATGGCTTGACCCATGCGGCAAGGACAAAACTGAAATTTCTTTGCCTACATATTACATACACAGATTGACTGAAATATATTCTACCCCTACAGTACCCAAACGCCATGGAAAAAACAAAATATACTGCTAATATGGTGGTTCTGCCATGTACCACATACTGCAAAGATCTGGAATAACAGAGAGAAAATACCTACTTGAAAGTACTAACACTGCAAGAAGTAGTGTTGGTGATTCACACAGGAAATACTCACACAGTTCAATGTAGAGCCCTATAAATTGCAACAGAAAGAACTCCTAAATTAGGTATTTTAAACCTGCAGGTAAAAAGGTAAATATTTCCTCTAAGTGGCACCTTCATCTGAGACAATATTGATTCAAGCTTCCTATCACAACTGTATTATTTTTATAAGATAAAGCTAACTCTGGAGTTAATCACAATCAGGCTTCCGGGCCCTTAAGAATAAATGTCATGAACATTTCAAATATCAACAGATTCCATAAAACTGAGTTTGTGCACCCAGAGGGTGCTCACAAACCCCACCATGGTTGGCTGGGCAGACAAAGAACAAGTTCCTGTTCAGGAAACCAAAACCCAACCAAGTTGTTCCGAAAAACTTCATGTGAAGCACATTACATTGCTAATGTCTGCTTTGTAAATGAAGTTGAACCAAAGTTACAGGGTGAAGTCTCATTCTTTAACGTGAGGTTTTGCTTTGGTTTTAACTACCCTACAGAAAGAACGCATGATAGGGAAGATGGCTTGCCTTCTCACTTGTGAAGTCTTTAGATAAGGCAGATACAGTATTTTCCAAAGTAACAGAAGGCCAAATCCTCCTTTCTTCACCCATGTGATTGAAGTCATGACATTTGGGATTTTTTGTGACTGCAGAAAGCAGAATTTACCCAGAGCTACTCACTTCAAAAGCTGTTTAGCTATTAAGGTTTTTCTCCTCCCCACTCCATTGCCCAGTACCCTTCTTCACCTAGGGATCTTAAGTCATCTGCAGCGGATCATCAGCTGATGTAAATCGCCATAGTCCATATAATGGGACTTTGACAGTTGATATCAAGTGAAGATCTGCCATAAAATGTACCTCAGCTTTAAATCTTGCACTGTCAAACCCAGGAATCATTTGGATAAGTTTGTAAGATCAAGGTCTCTAACAATGGTCCATAAGTTTAAAAGTCTGTGCTTTTCCAATAAATTTCCAAGCATAAGTAGCCTTTGACAGTTAACTTTGGTAAGAAGAGATCATGATAACTCAATTAATTGGTTGTTACCTGAAAGATTACATCACTTGCTGTTTTAAAAGCGTGTATGATTTCTGCTCTGTGACATCATTAGTTAAAGTCCTACAGAGTGTATAACTGTTGGGCATGACATGAAGGAAACAAAATCAATCAGATTTAGCACCCAAGGCAGTCCGTGAGGCAGTGCCAGTTATGTGAACTGAAACAATGGGGTTTTGTGACTAGAATTTTACTGATTAAACTGCATAGGGAGCTCTTGTGGGTTTCTGTCTTTTCTTAATCCAATAAGTTTTACTGGCTCATTACTGCCAATTAGGAAAGACTTGACTTTAAAAATGTATTGAATGCTAATGAAGAACAACACAAACTCTTATGAAGTGTAGTATTAATTAGATGTCAGACTCTGAGTAAACTCAGATAATGCATAAACAAGAGTAAATATTCAAGTTTTCTGTAAACTGTATTATAGCATCATAGCCATAACACAACACAAGCTTCCTTATGTCTGAGGAAGCATTTTATTTAACCCACAGTTTCAGGGCTCTTACCTGAACTCATTTCAGTACGAAGCAAGGAGCACATGGGGGACTCAGGGGGGTTCCACTGCATTGCTGGAGCCATCCACTTTTAAAAGCAACCTCTAAGCAAACTCAGACTAAGAGTGACACACAGGACTTACTGACTGCTGTTCTGTGGCCTAAGTGACTTCAGTAAGTATTTTGAGACCAATGTCCTAAAAGGCTATTACAGAACAACCAACTTAGCTGGTGCTAATAAGAACCCTTACAGAGACTGGTAGCAACACTGAGGTCCATGACCGAATAAGCAGAGATAACCTTCCTTGTCCCACGTCCTCCTAGAGAGCTCATCTTGCCATGGCTTACGCCACACCTGATCTATAGATTAGATGACACTATAAATCCTTAAGACTCAGAGAGTCATAATTTATTTTATAGTTTTCAATCTGAGCTGAATTATCCTGTATTTCCTCATGCATGCAAGGTGAAATTGGGGGACTATAGAATGAGTATCTCTCAGGTTTCTCTGGCACAGTATGTTTTCCTGATTTTAGGTGGCTTTCTTCCCCATCATAATTCAAAATGCATTTACTTAAAACAAAATTAAAATACTTGTAGCCTTAAAATGACTTAAAGGCATTTTTTTCTTCCTTTATATTCACCTGAACAACCTTCACTGGGCCACTATCAATATTGTTTCATTTTCTAATGAGGTTGCTTCCATGGAGGTTTTTTGTTGTTGTTGAGTTTTGTTTTGCATTTGTTTTGCTGTGTTTTTAAAAGAGCTCAACAAAAAAACACCAGATACAGTTATGACTAGTAAACTAGTCTTGTATCTGGCATTTAAAGTGCGTAGGTCAACATAAACTATGACAGATGTTGAAGTGCATTACATTTGGAGAAGGACCTCCAATGTTCACCACTCTGGCTTTTAACACATACAAATTCTCAACCCCTACATAGAATTATTTTATTTACTCATCAACTAAAACACATATTTGGCATATTAGACTGGATTTTATTACTCTCTGATGTACAGTAATAAAGACAATTAACCAGTTAGTTCATAGCTAACTGGAGAAAAAACCTTCTTTTTCTTATTTTTTCCCCCACCCGAACACCTGCTAATTCCCCCACCCCTCCCCACTCCAAGACCTTTAAGAAGTCCCATTAAAGGGAATTGCTCAGGAACTTTCTGATAAACCATTTTCCATTGCAGAAAAAACAAAAAATTTTTAAAAATCAATTTTGAAAAAAAGCTATCATAGAAATGTATTTATGGACACCGCTTTTATCTGTAAAATTCTTGAGGCTCAAAGGGAATTTCTAGTCAAAAGTCAAAGCCTGAAATAACCAGCAACCCAGCACTTAAGTTATGATATGACCATGCTTCCCGGCACGAATTAATATCAGCATGTCTAACATTTGAAGCGTATGTCTCAATCAGTGGGCTTATTGACTTTCTGTGGCTTTTACTATCTGCCTTTTCACTGACAGATAAATCAAATTAAAGGCTTATTTTATCTTGATGTAGAATAAAAACAATTTAGAACTTATCAGAAATCTTGTTTTCCAGCCACCTAGTATTCACTAAATTAGATGCTGACAGGATGGTGTGAATATTACTTATTATCTATATATTTTTTAATGTTAACGCTTTCTATGCAAATATTGAGTAGTAAGTAAATTCCTGCACTTCTCTACTGAAGGAAGACTTTGAAAAATTTTGAAAAATTATTAAGAAAATTGGCCAAAACCTTTATTTCCCTTTTTTTCTTAGGGTATGGGTCCAAGCAAAAAAAAACCCAAAACAAAATGAAAAAATAAAAAAACCCCATGTATATATGCTTAATCTGCACACACATATGCATCCCCAAACCCTTTTTTTCCCCTGGGAGGAAAAAAAAAAATATCTTACTAACCTAGAAAAGTAGTGCAAATAAGGTTAATGAGCAAGAACTACACATGTGTGTAAGGGCCACTTGCAAAATCAAGTCCGTGTACTGGTCTGTAGTAAGAAGCATCTTTCCTTTTTATAATGTCATCCTCTGAATATTAGTGACAAGTAATATAAAGTTTTCTGGCTACATTAAAGGGCTTCTCAAAAGCAGACCACAATTTATAATAACATTAACCAGAGCTTTAGAGTGCACATGGAGTGCAAATGCAAATGTCACATATTTCAGTTTGTAGCACCATCTCATGAATTTGCCATACAATACAAAGACTGCGTGTTAATGAAAATGAGGCAGCGGAAGCACATAAGTCTTTTATTTGTGTTCTATCATGAAACTGACTATCAACATTTGTAAAATCCCCAGAAGCACAGCTACTAAGATGTATTTATTATCAAGTAGTGTTATCTGTTCCATAATTTAACACTGAAGCTAGATTTCTAACAGTAAACCCCATTTTTTCAGTGGTTGCCTCCTCCACCACAGCTTCCTTTAAAAAGGAATCTGTTTCTCTGAGGTGTCACATGCCACATTAGAATCGGGATAAAAACTTTCCTGACATGCTTAGGAAAAAAAGAAAAACAGAAAAGAAAGATTTAAATATCCCTACTTAAATATTTCTTATCTACATAAAAAAATTATACATGGCCTGAAAAACCATATGTGTATATACAAATCCTTCTATACAACTTGAGTCCTTCTGACAGGTGTACCAGGTCTCCAAGGGAAAAACTTTCTAATATTCGAATATTAATGTGGAGAATGTCAGGGGCTGAACAAAACAGGCTGTAAAGAGTAGGGATTAAACTAACCTCACATGCATGGCAGTGGGAAAAGGCTGGCTACCTTGACCATTTCTAGGTTTTTACTATTTTTTTCTTCTCCTTAAAGCAATGACTTTTTCATTGTGCAGGTAGCTGGAAATTCAAAAAGTACATCAGAAATAATCTCTTAACACTGTCTATAGAAACATCCAAGCTCTGGCTGCAGAGGCAGTTGTCCCCACACATTCCCTGGAACTTGTCCTCAGAGGGTCTGTACAGGCTGTAAATAGCAAAAGCAATATTGTCCTCCAAACCAATTTTGGCTTCAAAATTTTCCAGCTCCCTGGCTACTTTCTGTCTAATCTGCACCCTGTGTCAAACTGGTGATTCAATTCATACCTCCTAGGGTACAGGAAAAAAATCCTGTTGTGAAATCAGTGATGGATATGCATTTCTAAGGAGTTTTATATTAAGAAGGAAAAAATTGTCATCCTTTAAGCCATCCTTTGATCAATTTATTCTCCAAGCACTTCGAGTAAATTTATCTGACCTTCTCGTTAATTTTGTCAAACAATTTTGTCTGACAATGGCTTCGCTGCTCTTATTATTTTGTCCTCTGGAATCAAATCTTGTGATCTCCATGCAGAAAAGTCTCATATGGGATTCCGAGAGTGTTTGTCCATACAAGCATTCCAGAACTTTACCCAAAATAAAAGAAAAAGCAGCATCACAAACATTACCATAGAAACAAACTACCACAGACATAGATATTAAGGAGAATGAAAAGGAAAAGCTAATTTATAAAGACAACTCACAGTCTTCAGTCTGTTTAACAGACACAATGCTAATAGAATAGAAACAGATTTTATTAAGCACTGAACAAACTATCAAAATAATATTACTACGCCTTTTATTTAAACAGGGGCAACTATAATTGATATGAAGATCAAATAAAGAGCCTGATTCTGCAACCTTCATAGACCTTCAGTAACATCCTCCTGCTTAAATTCATCACATCATTTCATATCAGCCTCTGATTTCCTTTTGCCTGACTGTCCTACAATTTTCTCCACGGTATCCTCTCCATACTGAAGATGAAAATATGATCCCAATTAAGTCACTAGGGCTAGGGGCAACAGACCTTATCTAGAAGTTATTTTTCAACAATGCAACACTGTGCTCTCTTTGTTTTAATTCCTTTTATATATAAAAAAATACTACTTTCCCCAAGAAAGAGAAACAACTCTTACAACATAATTGTCTCAGATACAGACATGTCTAAATTAAGGACACAGTAACAGTGACGAAGGTTTGTCCTTTCCTCTTGCAGCTTGTTATTCCTACCTGCAGCTTCACAGAAAAAATAGCTCAAAGTAAGAACTATAAGGAAGATCCAGACTGAATTCTACTCTTGTTTCAGATTGTGCACTGCCTTGAACATCTTCAGGATTCCATAAATTCATCCTAATAAGGAACTTGCCACTGAGCCCTTCTGCAAATTCTAGAAAGCTACACACCACACTCCTCTGCAGAGTCTTTACTTTCTTTCTTCAATGTCCTGCTGTTGACCTTGATATGCATATGCTGATAAATTATTTCCAAACCCATTAAATGATTCTTTTTTTTCTTACAGCTGGGCCTTGAAAACTTGAATTTTCACACTAAACTATTATTTTGGTGAGACTAGGATAATGTATTTAAAAAAAAAAAAACACAAAACAAACAACCAAACAAAAAACCCCAACAAAACAAAACAAAACTAAACTAAAATGAACCAAAGACAGAGAAACATTAACATTTTACATTTACTGTTATTTGCACCAATGAAGTCAATTTTAACTTGGGAGTGAACATTTTAAAGAGTCTTTAACGGGTCAGGAAATCCTGTTGTGGATTGTATTTCTCTGAACGCATTCTATAGATTTACCATGTCTTAAGTATTAAATTACTTCAAATACTTGGCAAAAAACATTCAACCTGCTCAATAACAGCAGAACTAAAAATAAAAATCTCACTGATTTAGCAACTCTGGTGGACCAAATCTTTCTGTTCTCCTCCCACTGTTGAACATCTATATGTATTCTCCAGTTTTATCACTGGATAAAGGAAAAAAAACTATGAAGAAACCAAGGAGAAAAAAGCAATACGCACTATTCTCTACTTTTGGAAAAGGTAATATTTAAATCTTGATATATAGGTCCTATTTCTAAATAAAGCAGTGCTTATATGCAACAGTTAGTCATGAACTGTGCAGAATCATGATAAGTAACAATGTTCTGAAACGGACACACTTTGTTTATATTTTTTTAAAATTCATGACTGTATACATTTTTGTTTGAGATTTTGTACACTTAGAATTTGCATTTCTACTCTAATCTTTTCCTATAAAAGATTCTTTTCAAATAACGCTTGTTTGGTACAAGTAACTTACATAATAAGGCTAAAATGAAAACCTGTTTATAATGGTTCCAATTTAATCCCAGCAACAGATCCTTTCAACATGTAATTCCTCAAACAATGTAATTTCAATATGCTCATAACTCATAACTAGGAGAACTGCAAGCCATTTTAGTCTATAGACCATTTGGGGCATATCCAAGAAACAAGCAAAGCTAAAGGTAGACATTTAAAATAAATAAATAAATAAATAAATAAATAAATGGAGATGCAGAAGATGGGTGTATATTCTCCCTGTCAGTCCCCTCATCACATCCTTCCGCATATTGCTTGCCTTTCATTCCCATATTTTAGATCTGCAGTCTTATCTTCCTAGGCAGAAGCAATATTGATCAGGTTCAGATATAGTTTCCTCACCTTTGGGAAAGAAGACTTCATGTCATGCTCTTGCTACAGCCTTGGGATGCTGTATTTAAGATGCTGAAATCCCAGTGGTCCATTAACTGAAGTGCAAGAGATTAGAAGGTTTTTTAGGTATAAATCTTGCACATTATCATCTCTGGTAAAGTGATGAGGGGAGAGGACAAGCTTTTAATTCTGTTTCCACACACACACACTCCCCACACACACACACACACACACACACACCCCAGGTCTTATCATCATTCTACCATAAGACAGCACCCAATAAAACACATTTTCCTTTCGGCAGGCTGCAAGTTCAGGTATTTCTGGAAAAAGAGAGGTTACAATTATTCCTCCTTATAGGTAACTGAGGCCTTGATTCTTCATATAGCTTTCTGCAGACTGTCTCTTTTAGAACCTCCTACTACCTGCAGTTAAAAAGAGATGAGGGTTCCCCAAGCCTCTTATTGTAGCAACACTTCCACAGTGATTAAAAAACCAACCAACCAAACAAACAAACAAAAAAAACCACACCACAAAAATTACAAAATAAAACACAGATGTGTGATACCCAAATTCTTATATGGTCTTAAAGTGCCTGGGAATGAAATTTTTATCACTCTCCGTAAGGTCTTGTATAAAGCTGCTGGTTTCTGCAAAGGACCCAATTAGATCTTTCATCAACTCATGCTGAGAGAACATGGTAATTGAAATCATGAGGACTGAGACAGATAACTGCTCTGCCCAAACCTTGTTTTCAATTGCACAGATATCTATCTTACCATCAAGTCTCCAATACTGAAAAACCATACAGAAAAAATACATGTATGAAAAGTGAGTACATGATAAAGGCAATGATTTTGTGATGAAACACCTGTGTACTTGTATGTGTATGAAACAGTACCAAATAATGATTTTTTTTTTCTTTTAGCTTCATGGCTATGCATATTCATATATTTAATAAACTTAAAAATGAGCAAACTGATGAACAACTGGGTAGTTAAAAAGGATCAGTATTCATTGCACAATAAAAGTTGTCAGATCTTTGGATACACTTGAATTGCAGCAAACAGACTACTGCAGATACTGGTCATCTGACATAGTAAACTGCTCATTGACACAATAATTTTTTAGATAATTATAGCATGGGTTACCAAGATCTTACATATGCTGTGTTAAATAAATCCCTGTCTTGACAGATGGGTTAGAGACTGCTCTCTTTTGAAGCTGAAACGGCCAGTTCTGGACTCCTCGCTGGCAATGGCTTTGCCCTCTTCCAAGCCTGCGGTGTGGCAATGCTGCACAAAGCACCGCATCAGCAGTGCAGGACCACAGCACTGGCCTCCATTTGAGAAGGGCAAACAGGCAAGGGGGGAGGGGGAGAGACATGTTTGAGACCAAAACTTAAACCAGCTATGAAGAACAGATAAAAATATAAGTATCAATTTCAAGGCCTGCTCTTCATAAACTAGACAGTCCTCCAGTATAACTACACTGGTTATGCTTTAACTCCCACTGAAGTCAACAGTTCAGACAGCACTGCTTTCTACGTTTCACATACTTTCTGTTAAAAAAAGAAAGCGGGGAAAGTGAACGTGAAAAAAGCAGCTTACTGATTCCTCAACATACTGCCAATGAATTTTTAATGAATAAATTTTGAGTTTGTTCTTATGCTGCAGAGCTCTCCCTACACTCACCTTTTTTTAAAAAAATGGAAACAGAAATATATTACTATTGCCTAAGACTTTAAATTATAGAATAAACCTCTTTCACTTCAAAGTTTTACAAATGTATATTCTATTTTGAACAAAACCCTCAGATTTTACACCGTTCCTTCTCATTTATGTTGTCATATGCACTGTGGCATTAGGCCTAAAAGCTAGACAGCATTACTGCTCCAAAGTCAGCATAGCAAACAAGAAAAACAATTAAATTTTGTATGTTTACAAGTGAAAGTCTGCTGTAAATAACCATGTCAAGTAGATCTTGCTGTGGGAAGGTGGGATCAGAATATTGATAAGAACTGACTGTGAGAAGGAAGGAATAGCAATCAGCAACAGACTACAGAAGGCAGAGCTGAAACAAGCAAGAAAACTATCCCAAGGTATGGGATAAAGAAAAGTAAAGGAAAAAGAGTAAAAAACTAAAGAAATCCTAGTAAGCTGGACTGAGGGTGGCAGAAGGTGATGGGGCAAGAGAATAGATCACAGTTCTTTTTCCTGCTGCTCTGCATTTCCTCTATGGGTTTTGATCTTTCTTCAAATGTTTGATTCCCCATTTACTATGTCATTTGTGGTAGACTGCTTCGCACTGCCGGCACTGAATCTGGAATACCCAGACTGGAGGAACTTCCAGCTCTATCAAGCCTTTTAATTTACAATGGGAGAAAAACTATGTATATGACTGCCTGCAAGACCTAAGAAACATGAACAAAGCAAACCAAGACCACGTCTACTTTGTACCATACATTGCTGAATAATTGTCATAGGACTAAGGGGTATTTCCTCCTTCGGCTACTAATCCAAAGATAGTTCTTTTTCTCCAACCATGCCCAATGCTGAAAAGCATGCTAACCTGCCAATATCCACCACTCCAGAAGTGAGAATATATCAAAGTGCTTTGAAGTCCTCAGGGAGAAAGCACCCAACATAGTTAGCCCAGTCTTTCTGATGTTCTCATTTCTCTCTCAAGTGTCCTCTCTTTGAAGAAGAGAGCATCTCATCAGTGATGAGTGTGGCCTTATTAAGAGAAAGGAAACTATAATGTAGGAAATAAACAACGCCAAAGAGAAGCCAGACTGCAAGGTTTCTACTTTGTTAGCCTAGCCTGGCATGTAGAGATAATACAATAATACAAACAGTAGCATTCATTACTAAATGTTTTGTCAGTAGAGTCATTTAAAATAATCATATTTTACTTTTTTTTTTTAAATACTCATAAGGGCTTTCATAGCATAAAAAACCCTCCAGTTCTACTCAAATCTTACACTGTCTGATAAAAAACTCTCACCATGAGAAAAAGCTGGCCATAGCTCATTCTCTAATCACTGCCTGGCATTAAGAGTTATGAGAAATCAATTATAATCACTGTTAAATAAGGGGGTCATCATCAATATGCCAGTAGCCTTGACATAAAAGTGTGTTAAGAGCACAATCACTAAATATGATTTCATACGGATATCTCTCCTGTGCTCTGTATAAACGTGAGAAGCTGAAGGAGAAAGGAAAACGATCACTACATGAAAGACTACAACAATGAATAAAAAGCTAAGTTGATTTAACAATGCCTAATATGACAGCATCACTGCAATTAAGATATTCTCCATAAATAAAGAGGAAAGATCACTGGAAGCTATGCAATCATTTTGATAAGCTTGCAAATCAAAATAATCCAGCAATTTTGATGTCCAGAATTAAACACCAAATGGCAGTGTCTAAAGCATCACACAGCTTTGGCTGGCTGGACTTCACTGAGAAGTCTCAATTTGGCCATTTAAACTTGCATTTTTTTTCCTAAAGCTTCACTAAAATAGATATTGTGTATTATAATCTCTCTCTCTCTCTGTGTATGCACACATACATATATCATGTACACACACATATATATCAACTGCTACTGAACAACAAGGGTGACAAAAATACAAAACAACTGTGGCCTTTATCCCCCTCACCTGCCCTCCTCACCCACTGTCTCATGTTATATTTGGTGTTAAGTTTCTTCATAGAAGCCAGGCACTAACCTTCTACCCATTCACAGTGGAAATCCATATAATTTCACTGGTAAATTCAGTTTTTGTTCATCCTACTGTTCACAAAAACCTTAAGAAATGGCCAGTCCAGAATATAAAACTATGCCATGTGCCAACAGTAGCATCATTAGTAAAATAAACCAGTTTATTTTAATACCAGTCTTAGACTTTCACAGATATTCTACTATAAATTCGAAGTCTTGAACCTGTCTCCATCCAAGAATGCACCTTCAGAAGAAAACAATGAAAACCAAGGAATTCGAAAGACATAAAAAAACTCAAGGGCTTTATTTCACTTCAACTTTTATTTCCAACGTACTCTTCTGAAATGTTGCTGGATTTTTTGGGTTTGGGGTTTTTTGGTTTGGTTTTTTTGTGAGTTTTTTGGTTTTATCTTCAGAGTTCAAACTACTTATACTAAATGAGCAACTAGCAAAAAAAAGGTCACAAATTTTAAGGAACATTCAGTTCCTCCGTATATATGCATGTCAGCTGACCAACAGATACTCTGAGAAAGCCTAGATAGTAATTGTGATTCCTTTTTCTGCTAGCAGGCCACCACAGTAAGTATGTTTCTTCAACATATGACCCAATACAATCATGCTGTTTACCCTCCTATTGGTATTATACTGAAGTGATAGCTAACACATGCGTAGCTTCTTCTCAAACTTATGTCCACCACTTTTCAAAACTTATTCTCTGGAATGAAATCATAGTTCATGACAACCTAAAGGTACTTTCTCATACTCCTAAATGACAGGAACACTTTCTGCAGTTCTGCCACTAGACTCCTATGTACATTCTTGATGTTATACTCTTGAGATACAACTTCATTTGTAGAAGAAACCACCCTCAAAAGACAGCAATTTAATTGCAAATAGCAGCACTTGTAGTGCCAAACGTCTTCTAAGAAAAGCAGGATTGAACCAACAGATGCTGTCCTTCTATTTGAATCCTGGCTCTTGAACAATTAGGATCTTAAAGGACTAATTCTTACAAGTTCCTCCTGCACAAAGAAACAGCAAAATACTTCTGTGCTCATTTGAATCTCAAAATGGAAACATATTTGTTTATATTCTGCAAATGAACATTACATCCGTAGTATTTTGACAACCACTGTAGCAGATTAAATGGTCTGTGCAACAAGACGTACCTGCATTCAAAGTCAGTAGAGGGAACGATACAGGAAAAAGATAGCCGGAGGATGCAATGACAGCCAGACCTAAAGCACTTTGTTTATTTGAATTTCTTTCCAGCCATCTGTATCTTGTCTTTACAGAGTAGAAGTATTGTCTCATTTGCCCTTGATGAGATATAAATTAAGAAATGCTGCTAACACACGTTCTTTTTAAACAATTGCATAGATTCTCATTTCAAAGGATATTTTAAAACCATTCTCCCTTACAAAACATTAGCATATGCTTCTTAAGTGCTCCTGAAATAAAATTTGTATCAGTACAGTCACATGGCGTTATTCTGTCTACAATAGCTACTATCAGCTGCCTTGTTGTTAAGACTTGAATCAGAATTTCCTTGCTGCAAATGTTTTCTCTCTAGGGTATGTAATTTTACCTCTCAGTCCTCCTGAAAATTATAAGGCAATGTAAAAACATCCTCCACTCCTGTTCCTCATATGAGTATCTCTTTTTCACCAGCCCTCCTTCCAAAAAGAAAATCAGCATTAGTTCAATAAACAGATGAAAACAAAATTCCTGGATTCTTCTCAATAAGTACAAAGTTTGATTTTTTAATGAACCTTAAAAAGTAGTATTACTTTTAACATGTTTAATAAAAGCAATGAATTAGCAGAATAAAAATGAAGGCATTACGTACATGTTATAATTTTTAAAACAAGCCCTAATTAATAACAGTAAATCTTGAAATGTTATTGTGTCTCAACATGCACAACTCCTGACCTTGAAACCTGTAATATCTATCATGGCCTTGCTGTTAGAACTGCCACCTCTACAAGCATGTGAGATTTTGTATTTAACTGAATCAACTGATCACTGCAGCATTGACAATTATTCTATTTTTAAAATTACCTAGGGTTTTGCTTTCCCAGTATAGAGTTGGATTGATTAAATAAAGGTATCCATATTCATAATATTACTTTACAAGGCAGGGATAAAAACAGACATTTACATGTTTTTAGACCAACCTCTATTCAACTGAAATTCCTATAATGGCTCATGTTGACTTGAATTAAACTTATATTTCCCCATAAGCTCTGGTTAGAGAGGTTTTGTTTCCATAGGTTGCAGAATTATGCAGCTATAATTACTTTAAAATCTTACATAAATAGGCTTAATTTCAGAGTCTCAAAAGAAAACAAGAGCACATTATCTAGCACATAGTTCAGCAATACATAGAGGTAAGCGCAGATTCTGCTAATACTGATTTAGGATTCTGACAATTCTGTAAAAAAATAGGATACTCATATAAAATAGGCAACTTCCCCTGGTTTTTGTGCCAAGCATCAGAATGGAGTGGACCTGCTACAATAAAGGCAATGCTGAGCAGAGAGTCCCCCCCTGAATTTAGGTTTAATCATACTTGACTGACTGAAAAAAAGCAGCCATGCTATTTAAAAGAAGTAAAAAAGGTCAGGGGTGGGGAAAGAAGCAGCTGATAAGACAGTATCCATTTGGTAACAGAAAATCATATTTCTTTAGAACAGTGATTTTGTGCTGTAGATTTAACCTGGATGGGAGAGTTATGCAAGACTCAGACTTAATAATCAGGAGTCTTTCATTGGGATGAAGAGACATGGAGTCTCAACAGCATAGGACATGTGAACTGTTCCCCACTATCTACTATACACATCATACATGCCTTTGAATCTGTCACGTAAAGCAAGCTCCTGCATTTCCTGAACTAGCCTACTTCTACACAGCGCTATGGCCATATTGATTAGTGGTAAAACTTTGCAAGGACAGTTAGCAGAATGCAGCAAATGTAAATCAAATCAGCAGGACTACTTCTGATGCAGTGGGAAGATTCCTACTGAGCCCACTTTGCAACTAATAAAACCCCATGTGATCAAGACTCCTCTTCTTTAATTTCATGCTTATGTAATGTATAAACACAGCAAATTCTTTCATTCCTGGTGGCATACCTGCTGGCTCAGCAACGTACATACCTTTTCAAAATCAGAATTTGGAATACTGAATTTATCTTCAAACATTGTTTTTCCAAAGTAGCCATATCACAAATACTATCAATGTCTGAAATATTGAGTTACCATCACATTGATCCGAAAAGTCACTGGAATACCAAGGCTTAAATTCAAACACATCAGCACAACAGGTGAAAAACTTTATGCCAAACTGGACTCATGAACAGGGCATATTTTTGAGAACATTACAAATGGCAGAATAAAGATATCAGAGATCCAGGTCTATTCAAATTTCAAAGTGAATGTTAAAAAGTTTGCAGTTCTCCAGATGAGCACACACATACAAGCTTAGAACATGTGAGGATTCTACCACCGTTCATACGTGCCCACTCAGATATACAAACCATTTCTTTCTTTAATGATAATAATCTCAATTCTACAGTTTACAGTTATTCCACAGAAAATTAAGCAAGGCACCACACAGAGTAAACAACTGGTCATCTTGCTAGGAACTTAAATGTCTAAAACTTTGCTTTTTCTAATCTAGTTTCACTATTTTGCTGTTGAAAAACCCAGTTTTCATTTTTATAATTTTAGTCCAGATGGATTGCAGGCTTGGATAACAACATAAAACTGGTTAATCAACTTTCATGCCATATTTATGCTGCAACAGGGAGATTTTACTGTTGTCTGCAGTTTACCAGTGCATACTGTGGAATACAGCCAGTGTTTTATGTACCCTTAAAATTGCAAGCTGCAGCCCATCAGTGACCCTAAGCCTGCTACTAACAACGATCTCGTCTTTGCCGAACATAGATTCAGTTAAATTTAGTTCCAAAAAAACATACATAACACCCCTCCAGCAAGAAGAATTATATTTCACTCATGAAATTTATGATTTCTCAGTCCTACTGGTTATCTTGTGTCAGAAAGCCCAGTTAAAAAGTCAAGAAACACGTATATCCTAATTAATTTGTTATGACATCACTATCCCCATTCTTAAGGCAAGTTTTTGGCCAAATAAAGAAATTCTTTTTACAGAAACTGCAGTATAACTGCAGCTCTGATTATCATATTTTGACAATAGTGCTGCTTTGGTTTTACTGGAGTTATCTTCCCCAGCATGCTGAAGGACTTGCATGGTAAAAAACTGTCAAAAGTTAGTATGGCATTTTGTGTTTTATAAATCACTTGTGGACATTTATGGCAGCAAGTAACTTAGTAATTAAAATCAAATGCTATGGCTGTTCAGAAGAGTCAAGACTCCGATATCAGACAATTAACAGCAGATATTTGAACCATACCAATTACATATAGCTTGCAATTAAGATTATTACTCATAAATTACAATGTATAATGTGCTTTGCCTAATCACATGACCAAGAAGGAGAAGAGTGGGAAATTACTCATATTTCAGCAGCTGGCTTTACTGTACCACCATCACTTAAGCATTGGAACCAAGCCAGTTTACCCAAAACTACAAAGGCAATACCAGTGGACTTTGACCTTTTGCCCTTCATAAGTCATTTCACCTGTACATGAAATGTGGACAACATTAACCTATCCCACATTGTGGTTGGGGTTTTTTTGGGTTGGTTTGGGTTTGGGGTTTTTTTTGCAGGATTTTTTGTGTGTTTTTGTTGGGTTTTGTGTGGGGTTTTTGTTTGTTTGTTTTACAATGTAGTGTAGCACAAATCAAATTCCTATGGAGATTATATGTGGTATATAACTTATATGTTATTTAGATTAATAAAAGTAGAATATTTGAAGGTTTAATGTAATACAGAAATAAGCTTTATTTATCATAAAACAAAGGTAGTTTATTTCATTAGCTTAAAATACAGAGACAATTGATACCTGTGACAGTAGGCAACGCAGTTTTTTCTCCCAGTAAGAAACATTCTGCCATTCCAAATGATAAAAAATAAAATTAAAATCTTATTTATAGTTTAAAAGTAGTTGTAACATGGGAGGCTATAAATTCATCAGCAAAGCAGGACTAAGTATTATCTGCAGGTGCCCTGGATTAGTTTGATTTTAAGGAGAACGGGAAAGCACAAAAACCCTACAACCATGGGGCAGGGGGGTGTCATTTGAATTGGCTCAGAATTTGGAAACATTACCATGAGTTCCAGCAGCAATCGTTTAGCAGAGTACCAATGAAGTGACTAGAAGAAATATCTTCTCAGACAATTACAAACTACTTCAATCACTTGGCTCTGAATCTTGAGAGGAATACATTGCTATCTACAAATTGCTTAAACCCCTTCCTACAATAGCAGTTCCTGAAATTTCATTTTCCTGCTCTTTTCCTTCCTCCATGAATCTCTCATGTTGCACTTTTTCAAGCCAGGCGAGACCAGGTCATAGTCTCTCAATAGCTACTCTGAAATTTGTAGTATTTTATTGTCACAACTAATTTTGGCCTTTGAGCTTTCCAAGAAGCTGCATCTGTTTATACCAAAACAGTTATTTTCATAACCCCACTACTTTTATTTTATTACATTATGTTTCAGTTTAATATTTTTAAGTACAATTCAATTAATTGTCTCTAATGCCTTTAAAAAAAAACTTAATTGAAAAAAATTGTTTCTTATTGACTAAACTGCACTCTAAATAATAAAAAGCTGCTTTAAATTTAGTTTATTTATCATCACGTCAGGCACCACAAGCAATAGCTAACTATTCTCTAAAATAATAAAACCATGATGACCTCTAAAAACCATTCCGCACTCTGTTTTCATTCTTTCTATAACAATGCACTCAAATGCACAGCAGGAACAATTAAAAACACATCTGGGATTTAGTAGCATAAACTGCCCTACCCACTTTGTGAGAGGACAGGCCTGTAGTGCAGGTCCAGAACTGACTTTAATGAAATGCAGAAATATGCAAGTTGGTTGGGTACCAGTAACATGAAGGAGTTGTGAGTCATTTACCTTCCTTATAAGGTAAATAGGCATGGGAAAAATCAGCTCCTTGCTGATGTGCCTACCTTGTTACTGGTACTCAAGTTGACAGGGTATTTGTAACTGCTACACTGTAGTCACTTTTGGGACAGTAATACAATGTCTAAATCCTCTGACACAGGCAAGAACTATAGAAAGCTTCAAAAAGATGAAAGTAGTGTTAATTTAATCAAGGAGAAAGGTCTGCTTTGCAAAAATGTTGTACTGAGCCAAAAGGTGATTTGTTCAAAACAACACGGCCTAGGATACTACTGATAGTGGGCTGAATATGTAAGCCCTGGTCTCCTGTTTTTAACAGTGACCTCAGAGAAAGGTACACAAATCCCCATAACAAACAATGAAACTAGTCCGCTCTGGCATGTTTTTGTGATTAGTTAATGACCAAAACAAGAACATTAATCATGCATTTATTATTAAAACAAACCATGTTTTTGTCAGAGTTTGAGTGATGATGCTAGAACAAATTAGACACTACTTCCACATGAAGCAGTACTTCTGTTTCAAAGAGTATATAGGCCATACCAATTCAGCATAATTCAGCTCCAAACAGGAACAAAACTAATAAACATTTCCACAAATCTCCTACCTTCCTCACCAGTCACATTGCACTGTTTTGCTGTGTTACTGTCTGCTTGTCTTCCCCCCCCGCCCCGCCCCATTGGCATTCCACCCTTCTTCCATGTCTGTCCCCTTAAAAACAGAAGAAAAAGGTCTTTCAGTTTTTTATAATTGAAAGCATGCTATTTTCAGATCATTACAGGAGCTACACACTACTCTCCTCCTTTTGTCTTCTCAGTTGAGATAGTTAGATAGAACCTAAATTTGTGCAAACCCTAACCCTAATGACAAGACCCTAATCCTAGTGACTACCTAAATGTTATTAGCACACACTTACTAAATTTAGCAGTATAATTGTGATTCAGTAAGGATTCACCTTCAACTCCAAAAATAAACTTATTAGATGTATCTTATCCTTGTCTGTGAAAGTTAAAAAGATCAACTGTATGCTCCTTTTGGAAGCCTTTTTGCTCAATGTTCAATAGTGAGGAGCCGGTGAGAGACCTCCAAGTCCAGACCAACAGTATTTCCAAGTCTAGGATCTGCAGAATTGTTCAACTTTTGATACAGAGAGGCATCCCTGCTGTCAGTTTTCATTTTTTTACTGATCCGTTAATACTAAGACATCCTATTTGAAATAACAGAAGACACTGCCTTGCAAAAACCTGTCCTCTTATGCCCCAACATCCTCATTTCCACAACTGCCTCATTAAATCATTTCATAACAAATTCTTTATAACCTTCCTGCGATAAGATTTCGCTGTTCCTCTACAAATGAAACTCCTGGATTTAAGTAATATTGAAAAGAATAGGTTCCATCATTACTTGATAAGGAATGAGAAATGCTGTTTTTAAAGCTTCAGTACGGTTTCAACTATGGAGTATGGTTGCTGCCGAAGTTTCAACCAGGAGTAGGGGGAGTATGACTACCCCTAGTGCCACACAGATGTGACTGTAACAGCTGGTAAATGGCACAGTATATTAAATCTGGCACTGCAGAAAACCAAAAGCCATATTGACAAGGCTCAGTGGAATAGGTGATCTTCCTTCTGCTAAAAATATCTTTTCTAGAATTAGACCAATAAACTATATCTTAACTTTAGTATTGTGTATATTTTAAACTCCTATTGTTTTTGTCTTTTCTTTGCTTTTTTATTATTTCTGCTGAGATATTTCTATAATCATACAGAATATAATATACTTTGTGTACCTGAATGGTAAGGGAGAGTTAGAGAGCTTACTAAATCATATGTACATCTAAGGAACTCTTGATTTTGTAATATTAAAAAAATTGATACTGTAATTTTACAGGGGTTTCTCCAGTGATCCTTAATCAGCCTTGTCGTATATAACTAGATTTACCAAAAAATTTAAACCTAAACTCATGTACCCAGGCTCCAATATGATAACTATTTTAAGTACCCAGATACACGGTATTAAGGGTTGTTTCTCCTCCTCCTGTCTGAGAAACGGATCAATCCAAAAAAGTAGCCATATGAGTGGGAAACTTATGGTTTTCAAAGCATGGTTCTTACAGGAACATTATATTAAGCCAAACAACACTACAAGTACAGTTTCTTAAAATATCCTCTGAGAGTCTAGTGCCAAACTTTTCCACTGAAATCACATGAATTCTGCTATAGGTTCAAACTAGATTCAGGATTTAACTTTTTAATGGCAACAAGCATATTACAGGAGTAGAATACCTAATGTGATGCTGATTTCATTCATCTGAGCACCAAAAATTATGATACTTCAGTGTCTAGAGTGGAACATTGATGCACAGTCACACACAAGCATCTGAAAAGCATTGCTGTCCAGTTAAGCAGGTTTAGTAGTTCACGTTGTAAGGAAAGAGAATTAGAACCAGAAAGGAATATAGGCCTCCCCAGTGCTGAGGACTGACCACAACATTTTGGGTGTTTTATAAAGCAGGGGAATTCCTAATTAAACATCTCATAAGAAGAAGAATTAGTTGCTTTAGAGCAAATGGGATGCCATGGGAATCACCAAAGAACGTTAACATGAAATGCTGAGATGTTTCTTAAAATCCCATACCTCTCTAGAAGCTAAATAATTTATTTTGGGATGCAACAAAGTAATTAATTATTTTCATTAAGAGAGTCATAATTCTGTCAGAACTTTTTTGCAAAACAATGGTAATAACAATGAGAGTACCCATTCCCTTTTATTAAATAAGTCAGGATAAGTGCAGAGCACATAATATTCATATTCAACTTCCAGCAATCTCCCAATTCTAAGGTAGAGTATACTAGATTATGCAGTTCCTTGAGTAGCTAGGTTCTCAGCTTTTGATGCTGAAAATTCTGCTATTTTATGTAAGCATTTATTGTATTCAATAATTACTGTGAACCAAGTTACTAATGGAAATGTCTTCCTTTTCGTGTCAGATTTCTAACTGACCAGCAAGCTTCTGCATAACACAAACCAGCTGCAAATGGATCATACCAGAGCCACATACTGACACAGCTCCCCATATCATCTTTTCCTAGATGAATATGTCAATATTAATAAACCAAAGAATGTCAACTATTCATAACCACTTATTGTCTAAAACAGTTTCAATAAAAACGATGGTGTTTGAATGAGTGGTTTAAATAAAATAAATTTAGCTAACACTGTTAAATCTGTCTCGTAAGTTATTCTACCATGTTTTATAGTCCTTCCCTTGACATCAGTGCCACTGTCAGGCATTAACTATGTGGTTAGTCTTCTGAGACTATGAAGTTTCCCCCAAATCCCTCTGTTTTTAATTTTAGCTATTTATTGCCACCTCCTTCTCTTTAGCCTGGGTCCATCTTTGCTAAGAACTTCACACAGCTCTTAAATACCTTGTAAGGTCATTGCTGTTTGCAAGTACAGACTCTGTATTTTAGAAGTTCAGCTTATAGCTATGGGATGGGTTTCATGATTTTTTTCTGCTTATGTGCTTATGTCTGCAGATGGGTCTCAGTGTGCTGCAGATATCCTAGCCTTCAGGTTCTTTGGAACAATCAGCATGTGATAATCTGTGCTATACTTCCATTAACTATCCCCGACATGGTTCAGAGTTAGTAAGCACCAGACTTCTTTCACCATTTTAACCAACTCAACTAGAAAAGAAAATCACAGTCTAAACCCCTGCTTCATTGCAAAGTGATGAAGCTTTCCAGAGGGCTACAGACCTAGAGCTTATTATAACTGTTCCATTATTGCTCCCCATATTTCCTTCAATTGTTTTCCTCCTGGTATGATATGCAATTCACAGTAGTGGGACTATTTTGAATGAAACATCTATTCATAGCTGCAGGGTCTCCATAAAGCCAATGGTGACTTTTAGTCCTACCTGCCAACGTCCTATGTTTTTATGCCTATAGCTAGCTAGCTAGCTAACAAGAAGGGAAAAATAATATTGGGAAAGGAGTAAAATCCAGTGGTTTAAGAATTTAAGTAATAGAAATGAGGAGACAATCTTCCATTTAAGTGGAAAGGCCCATATTATGTATTCTTACTGAAACACTTCTGAACCTGGCTCTGAAGCACAGCTTGTTCTTCTCAGCATCAGACACACCTGATTAGGTATCAGAAGACACTTCCAGTGAGCCCTAAATTATGTCAGAATTTTTTACAATCCATCTCTCCTCAACATCAAACACATGAATGTCATGGAAAGAGACCCACAGGTTTAAGACATAGAGTTTAAAAAAAAAAAAAAGGAAAAAAAATTGAGGTGGCCAAAACTAAGTTGAGGCAAGACCTAGTTAATTCAGATAGGAAGAAGGATGAACTTCTAAGAACTTGCCTACAGCTATGTAGGGCATCACCTACCGATTTTTACCAGACAACAGTGATATTAAGGGGTTTGTGGGTTTTTAGGATCCTTTAGGATTTGTGTGTAGTATCACATAATCCTACTTCTATTTGTGACTCGTCAGAAAAACTTCATTCCTCTGTCAGAAACGGACATAACAAACTTTGGTGTTGATCATAACACTGTCCTGATACAGGCTTACACCTCAGGCCATGGGAGATGAATTCTCTAGGCACATGCTGTAATGAGGCTGCAATTCAGTCAGGAAACCACCCTCATATTTTTTGAAGAATGAGGAATAGAGTGTTGTTTTCTAACAAGTCACACAAGATATTTCCTCAGATACCGAGTTTTTAAGTGTAGACTTTCTACTGGCACAGTCCACATTTGACATGGTAAAATTAACAGCCATGTACAAATTTAAATTGCACGCTCCTTTTAAAGAAAGCAAAGAGCTTTGCATAACCCATAAGTGTAGTCTCTTCTTATGAAGAAACTAAAATTTAAGACATTTAAGTGCCAAGCAAAACATAACCCATACACTTTCTCCTAAATACACCTTGTGTATCTTCACAAATTATGCTCAAACAAAAGGATATTGTACATTCGCAGGATGCATTACCTTCCAGAGCGGAGCACAGCAGAACAGACGCGAGGCCTGGGTTTTAAACAGCATTCCATCACAAACTCCTTCCATGCCCTGCAGGGAGCAATTTCCAATCTGCCTTAAGCACAGGAATGGAGTCACTCTGACTATTCTATATATTATTTTTCCAGTATGCTTAGTCTATGAATGATTGCTTAATATTTTTCTTTCACCTGTCTGTTGAGGAGATGTGGCAGTGGGGGAAGGTAAGGAAATTCTATTTTCTCTAGAAGAAAGCTATTTTAGGTAGTATCACCAAGATTCAACCACACAAATTTAATTTTATAAATAATTTTAACCCCACAGACAGTGCTCATTCCTGTTCTCAACTCAATTAAAAACCACCAACAACAAAGGCAGAGGGCTAAAGGGCTTCAAAACACATTTCACTGTGTCATGACATAATTCTCTTACCTCTGTAAGAAGACTTACAGAACAACTTTCAGAATGTGAGATATCATTCTCTCACCTGTTTTTTTTCCTTAATTGAAGAGCTTCCATGACAAGCAACCTTAAAATAGGTACCTTAAGAAAGATGCATCTTGGTGTGTGTTCGTAGCTCCATAATTGAGCACAGATTTTCTTTTATCCTGATTGTTAATGATCATGGTAGTGCTGATAACACTTAGTATACAGCAATGTTTGTGAAGCAGATCTGCTTGGTAGCTAGCATCTGCTAGTAAGTACATTAAGAATTTCTACATGTAGAGAAAGTCATAACAAGAGGTTCTAAGTCCCAATACCAGAACTATAAAGAACATACTTAATTTGTTTCAAAGGGATTAGTCATATGAATAAAGCCTAAAACATCTAACTCTACAGAGCTTCTAAAATACTTGGAATCTGTGATCAGTAAATAAAATAATATGTGTAATCAAACCTCTTCTCAATTTTTTCTTATTTTTCATTCATATATGGGATTTATTGGGGAATTTCTTTATTCAGAAGATTGTTCAGCAACTTAAAGGATTTCAGAAATAGGACCATAAAAAAACCCACTTCAGCAGCATTTTCATGTAGTCGTTTCAAGTAGTCATTCTACCTATAGAGCTATGAAGCAAATACAGAAGTATTGGCTTTATGTTCTTATGAAATGCATACAACTGCGCATGAATGAAAAAATCATGCCTTAATTCCACACCCTTCCAAACCTACCAGTATTAGTAAATACATTTTCTAATTTGGATATTTGAAAGTAGAAAGTGATCATAAATTATCTGAAAACTGGTTTTAGGAGCACCTAGTTGTTCAGATTTTGGGGTTTTTGTAACAGTAGTCTCATTTATTACAGAAACATACCTGACAATACAATAGAGTTTATGTAGCACTCATGATAATTCTGTAATAGAAATCAGCTGCTATGATTTCCTGTGGAAAGCATGATTCATTCTGGACCAAAACCAAATTAAATACTTTCTGCTTTCAGTTAAAAGTTAGAGATTTCTGGCCCAAGATGTTAAAATTGATTAGTAGACTGTTTTACTGCACTTTTAACCCTTCTTGTCAAACCAAAAAGCCCTGAAAACTCAAGATGCCACCTACAAAGTTGGTTAAATCTAATAATAATTTAAAAAAAAGACCATCAGCAATGGAGCTTTCATAGCAAAGTTTATATTTCATTGAAGGTCTCAACACTAAGAGCTGTGGACTCCTTTAGATGGCAAAATATACACTACAAAATTTAACAAGTACTCAGCTACAGAGAGTTTATATTTAATCTAGCCAAAAGCAGAAAGACAAAACCTAATTATTTGGCAAGGAATACACTTCATTTTTACCTTATGGTACTGAATGTTATTAAAAATGTTTTAAGAATCACATTCACCAGATTGCTTTTGAAAGCAAGCTATATAGCAGCATAAAACCTTTACATTTTTACACTCAGTCAATATCTAGCATTCAATCTGATGATCTCACACCCCCACACTTGTAAACTAGATACTCAAAACTCTTCCCTGGTCAAAATCCAGTTTAAAACTTGGGACCTCCTCCTCCAACTCTGAGGAGGAAACATGGAGAGTAAGGTGCTACGAACCCCTCCAGATCTGTCCCTATCATTACAGGGTCAGTGAGCAATTTTGCGAGTCCTCTAAAATGTTATTCCGATGTTAGAGAGAAGAAAACAAAGTCAATGATTGGACTTGCTGAAGATGAAAGTCCACAGAAGAAAAAAAACAAGAGATAGAGACCTACTAGCAAACCCGACTCTTTCTTACATTGATTTCTGGTTTCGTTTTTATTCATCATTGCCAAAACTCACTTCATAGAAAATAAACACATTCTATTGCTTCAGGTTTCCACAGAAATATGCATGTGTGATCCAAATCTCCCAAGTTTTCATCTACTAAGGACTTAACCCCTACAAACTGAAAATAGCTACTACATGTTGGAAGAATTATTTAATTTTTCATGTAGAACCTTCTGGTTTCATAGTGTCTGTATCCCCCCTTTGATTACTTACAAAAATATATTGTTTTATCTTTTTCAACATTTATGTTTCTTTTCAATATCAAAGGAAGCTGAAAACTAGGGATTTGTAGGAAAAGATTTTTGTTCTCATACAAGCATCAGTGCAGCCACAGGTTTCAGCTATAGCCCTGCTGCTTTTATTTTTCACATTTGATTAAGAAATAAATATGATATTCTCCCTTTTTGTAGGTGGCAAATCTCTTCTGAAATCTGGAGCCACACTGATGCAAAAGGAAACAAAAGCACTGTAAGTTTATTGCAAATAGACTCTGATTTCTGATTTGTGAGACAGTTCTCTCATGTTTTAGAACTGTAATTTAACACACTGGACTCAATAAACTTTGAATAAGATTACATTACAATGAACAAGTAAAAATACATATGATTTGACACAGATATTAATGTATCTTTAGAGTCTTCATTTCATCTTATTCTCTGTACCATGTAAAATATACCTGATGGGAAAAACTAAATTCCATTTTTAGTAACAATACAGTAATGTATAAACCACTATTTATAGATGTTTAAAAAGTATTTGGAATTTTTAAAATACAACAAATACAAAAGAAATAATATATTCTTATATAAAATAAGTCAAAGCCAACTTTTTTTGCATCTTCTCTACTTTACATATGCCTTGGATCCTTCTGGATTTGATCAAAACAGCAAAAATGTCCAAGAAAACATTTGGTTTTGCCCTCATTTTTGAGTTTCATAAAATTAAAATTCCATCTTTAAAATCTGTCAATATCATTCAAAATATTATTTATAGCTCCTTTAAGAAACTTTTCATGGCAAACTTACATAGTATGTAAGTTCACTGTTCACAAATTTGGTTTGAGGTTGGCATGCCCTTGTCAAAATCTGGCATTCCTAATTTCAAGAGAGTATCTATAGTCTGCAAGAGTTTCTCAATAAAACAAACTTTTGGTAATCATCAATGTCTTCCCATTTCAACCACCAAAAACCCAACACATTTCTAAAATTGGAAAGAATTACAAAAACTGGTCTTGAAAATAAGCATTAAAGCACTTAAGATCGAAACCCAGCATTGTTTTGCATTTGTGAAAGTGAATCAGAATAGGACTTAGGCCTCACAATTTCTACACAAAGAGAAACTCCTTGGCAGCCAGAAGAGGCAGACAAGTATCTGGCCTAGATTCTCCAAAACCTCAGAAGAGGCATTGCTTAGATGATGAAATTCCATTATAAGATTTCTTATGTCATAGAGTGAAGACCACTGATAAGCTTTAAATGCTTTAATACTTGGTTTGATTTACACAAATGAATTTCCAGCACAGGTATTAACATCCCCTTAGCTGGATGCAATAATGCATTATCAATGACTCTTCTCTGTCTAAA
The DNA here is from genome assembly GCF_034638445.1 of Ciconia boyciana. Taxonomy (NCBI): domain Eukaryota; kingdom Metazoa; phylum Chordata; class Aves; order Ciconiiformes; family Ciconiidae; genus Ciconia; species Ciconia boyciana. Next base: position 36,698,529 of record NC_132942.1, on the reverse strand, counting down.
ACAACCACAACATCTACTGTTTGGTAGCCACAGCTGTTGGAACACCTCTTTGTCAAGAGGCCGCTCATTTGTTGGTAATGGTAGTCAACCATAAATGATGTGACAGGAAAATGCCTCTGTCTGGTGTCAAGAAATAGACTAAGAGCAACTCTTTTTTTATGGTTTAGTTGGGAAACTCTTCACAGTATTCTATATATGTGAATTTGGATTAGTTTCAAAGTCCCATTCAAAGGTTCCATCTATGTGAAAGAGGCAAACAAAACAGTCAAAAAAACCAAAGCAACATTATTACCTTCATTTTCAAACATTTATGAACATCGATTTTTGGCCTGTACTTCAAAAACTAAATTTAAAAAAAAAAAGTGTTCTTAGGTACTAAGAGTTATTACTGCTTTGTTAAGCACATTAATGTTTATTTAGGCTATGCAGACATGCTGACAGCCTATATACATATCCTAATGTTTAGACAGCCTAAGACATTGTAGTAGCATAAATGAAATTAAATTTCTCCTCCTGTGTCTCATAAAAAGACATTTGTTTATGCCACTATCATCATAATTATTTGTAAGCCATATTACTTGCCATATTACTGGCCCAGAAATAACTACATAAGAAAGAAATGAGCACACATTTACAGACAAGAGCTGCTAGAAGCTTTATCTTAACATTTCCTCACACCATTTGATATGCTTGGCTGGACCTCTGAGTAAAAATAAATTATCACTTTAAGTTTGAAGGTGTACTTTTGTAGTGGATTAAAATTCATGCATCTTTTCATTTGATGACTGCTTCAGGCTTTCTTTTTAGGCAGCTTCAAAAGGGAGAATATATATATATACTTTTTTAATGCTGAGCTGCCTTTTTAAGCTGGACAAATACGAGTTACAATGTGCTCCAAGGGAAACAAAAAAGGACCACATTAAAAACTGTCATTCGTATGAAGAAAATAACTCCTGAAATAGACATTTCCACATTTCCAGGACAAATCCATCACTATCACAAGCAGATTTTTAAAATATTCTTATTAAGTTTGCTGGGAAAGTAAACCATCTATAGCAAAAAATCCCACCTACTTTCAAGTTTAAATATCACTTTGCTAAAAATCTAACTCATTATTAGAATCTAATGATTTATGAAGCCTACATAGTCATCAATTTTATCAACAGAAAATTTATTATTTCATTATGATTTAGCAGAATTACTGAGATATCGAATTTGAAAATGTGTACAATCTTCAACTTTGTTCAGAATGTAATTCTGTGCATAATGTTTAGTCATCTGTGCCTACAGAAAGAAATTTTGTCAAGAGAATTGTGACATAGTTTACATAGCACCTAGAATCTTCATTTATTCTGTTCGTAGTGTGATTTTTCACTGAAGTAGTTACGTCAGTATAGCTCCTGTTTTGGTTCTGCCCCACACCAGAATACAGTTTAGTCCTCTGAATTTACCAGATTATATCACTCTAGCACAAAAACTTTTCTATAGAAATGACTGTATCCATGAGTGGAAAAGATGCTACTTTAATTAGGCTATTATATGAAAGGAAGACAGAATATGATGTATAGAAGTCTTTTGAGAACCTTGTCCATAACCTACAGGTTTTCAATTCATGTCCTGCAGGGGCACAGAGAATTATGCAAGGTGTCTGAGAACCTGGGTAAATGACCAAATCCTCTTGTAAAACATGAAACCCCACTTTCACAATTAGTTTTTGGAAACAATTGGAAAGGTAGACAGGTCTGATTCAGTAGGGATTCAGGCACATTCAGCGAAGTATTAAAGTCTGTGAGGAGCAAAACAGGAGAAAAATTCTGAAGGACTGGACAACTGGTAAATAGATATGGAAGGTAAATTGCCATAACAACTTCTAGGTGAATAAAGCTTCTAGGGAAAGCTCACTCACGCTAAAGATGATAGTACAGCCATGGAATAGCTTATGAGGGAAAATTGTGTAGCCTCCACCATGGTGCCAGAGCAGGAGATGGCAGAGGTCCAGCACAGATTAGATCAGTATCTGACCCTGTTGATCGACTGTAGAACAGGCAGATGGACCAGGTGATCCCTCAAGGTCTCTTCTAGCCCTGTTTTCTCTGACTCGTTTATAAGTAGCACCAAGAAGCCGTTTTGGCTTCTTGTGCCGTTTTGGAGGCTGTACTGAGATGGATAAGAGAGGGCCTCTACCAAAGAGAACCTAGAGTTAGCAGAGATGAGACAAAATGTGCCTGGGGGGAGAGGGAGGCAGAGAGAAGAGAGCCAGGTTTCTCAAAGCTGGCCAGTGGCAAGGCGGTGGGGAGGAATCTGTGCTTCTGGAGCCACCATCTAGTGACTGTCTGATCAGATATGGAAGGTAAATTGCCATAACAACTTCTAGCTGAATAAAGCTTCCAAAATTCTTTTATGCAATATTACTTTTAATGGCAACTAATAAAACTATTTTGCTTTTTCGGAAGAACAGGTGGAAATTTATCATTAAATTGTTTTATAACACTTTTCAGAAGCAGACTTTAGAATTTTACACCAAACGCCATTTTACAGCACAAAAAAGCCCCCAAAATTAAAACAGATAAATAAAAATACTATTAACTTCTACCACCACTCAAGACTGGTCTAAGTACTGTTCAAGCAGACAGTAGGATTGTCTTTGATTTAAAGAACTCAAAATTTACAAGCTCTTTGGAGGAATCACTAATAGATGTCACAGATATCTTACAAAGGGACGGAACTATAACATGATGTAAAAAATAGTACATTCTGTAACTCTTTGGCTAAATGGTAAACTTAGTTTTGTCTGTTTACTGGTGTGATGTTTCTAGGAAAATATTTAGCAAGACACTGGGCAGAGGTCCTAAGAGTCTCTTCGCAGCATTTTCCTTTCAGCAGAGCTGATGTGCCACAGTCACACAGTGCAGAAGACAGAGACCTGTACAGAATTCCTATTGCTGCACATCTAATAGAAATTATGAACCCCACAATTTAGATAGATAAAAACCTTAAGAAATTCCCAACAGCATCATTTAAAAATAAAATTAAAAAATACCTTTATAATTACCATGTTTCAATTCTCAGGAGAATAAGCTGCATTCAATAGAATCACCTGACAGAAGTTGCAGTCTACAAACTTCAATGAAAAAAGGATTGTTTACCATGGTCAGGATGCCTGACCCTGTTGTATCTCAGCTGCCAATAGCACACAGAGAGCTCATAATTCAGCTGAGACCAATTCTTTGATCTAGCGGGGAATCTCCATATTACTTTCCCATCATCTTCACAGATTATGTGTGACCTTTTGTCGTTTCGCTAGTAACTACTTCTAAAATATAACAACATGTAACTTAAATGTGCAAACGTTTACTACAACAACCACAGGTCTGGCCAAATGAAATTACCGATGCTGCAGTCATACTGCAATGTTGCAATATACAGATGCTGCAATACATGAGCGGGCATCATAAATCTAGAATCAATTCTGTATGCTGGGTTAGGCAAATAAGCTCAGAACAAACACAAAATCCCCTGAAATTGAGAGATTCAAAGTAAATGAGGCTTTTGGATAACACTATAGTTAGTAGTTTAACGTTCTGATTTTATAAATGTTGAATAGCAGAACAGGGAGAGAACCTGCTTCTGACTAATACATTATCCCAGGAGTAATGAAACAGAACTGACAGATGTGAAAGAAAGTCAAGCTGATATTTTCTAAAGATGTATTGCTTTTTTCTTAGTAAAAGAAAAATAACAATGCTTTCCAGGGAAAAGCCAGTTGCGTATAGCCATATTTTAACAAGGTGCAACCAGGACAAAACATCGATAGGACCCAAAGAACAACAACAACAAAAATCCTGTAGAACTGATAAGACAGGCATCTGAAATGGATAAATTAATTTTATTAGGCACAATAAAATTCTCTGCTCTGTACATCAGACAGTCATTTAGGGCCTACTCCACTGTAGCTCATTAAAGATTTCTATTGACTTCTGTGATCTTTGGTACAGGAGCTGAGATTTTTGTAACTATAAAAAGAAATCATTCCAGTTTGCACAGGTGCAAATTACAGTACAAGGTAGGAAAAAAATAAAACTGAGACCCCAATGTATCCTTTTATGGAATAAATAACAATTTAAAAGGTTAATCTAGTAACACCGTGCAGACGGCTGTTAAATGAGACCTTCTCTGTGTTGCTGAAGGTGAGGAGCATAATGGAAAATTCCAGAACTTGTCCCTCCGTGCCAGAGGAGATTGCAGTGTCAGATTATAGGACAAACTTCATTTCACTGGCTCAAAAAGCACTGAACTCCTCTTTTTTGGTATATTACCTTGATAATGGTTTCTCTACAATAAGCTATTTTAACACCCTTGTCATTTCACTTTTTTTTTCCCCTACATACTGTACATATTTAGACCTAAGTTAACTCATTTTCTATGCTTGCTGCAAGAGCTAGTTTCAAATTTCTGTTCAAAAGTGCCAACCGTATAGTGATGCACCTTTTTCTTATGGTGCACAATGTTGGTCTTCTTCCATGAGGAGTCTTGCAGTCTGAGGTGTAGGCTAGAACTTCACCATAAATCACAGAATCATAAAATCATGTAGGCCAGAAAATGCCCCCAGAGGTCACTTAGTCCAGTCTCCTGCTGAAAGAATGTCCAGCTAGAGCAGCAACTGACACACATTTTTCTTAGCCTTTTTCTTTTGCTGTCAATGCACTTCTATAAGACATTACGGTTGCCTTTCACATCCCTCTTTTGTTTTCAGCTCCAGCTGAGCTTTAAATTTCCTAATTCTATCCCTGCATGCTGAGGCAATGTCTCTCTTTTCCTCCTGGGTAGCCCATTGCTGCTTCCACTTCCTCTGTACCTCCTTCTTGTGTTGGAGCTCAAGAGTTCCTTGCTTATCCATGCTGGCCTTCTGACATGCTTGCTTGACTTTCTAAGCATTGCAATAGACTGTTTTTGTGCTTTGAGGAGGTTGTCTCTGAATATCAACCAGCTGTCCTGTGTCCCTTTGACCCTCCAGAGCAGTCTTCCATTAAGCCTGCCAAGAAGATCCCCGAGTAAGCCAAAACCTGCTTTCCTAAAATCCAAGCTTGCGATCTTACTCTTTCTTACAGGATTTTAAACGCCACAGTCTCATGGTTACTGCAGGGAATGATGCCCTTGCCCTTTATATCTTTCACTGGTTTTTCCTTGTTTTTGAGGAGGAGATTCAGCAAAGCGTCTCCCCTACTCAGCGCATTATTCATCTGCCTCAAGAAATTGTCTTCTGCTTGCACCCAAGCCTATTACACTTCCAACAGATTTTGAGGCAGCTGAAGTCTCCCATGGATACAACAGCCTGTGCCTTCCCTACACATGTGAACATTAAACTTATTTCACTTTCACCAACATTGCATCTCAGTGTCTATTGACAATACCACCACTGTATCCACTTTCAAAGGCAGTAATGGTACCACCTTGTCCTGTTTGGCCCTGCACACTGCTACTCTGCTGGAGGATATACTACTACATATGCCGTCTCCTAAGAGTTACAGAGGTGAGGTCCTACCATGAGGAATGGGTTGAATGATCAGCATAGCAAAGTGGAGAATTAGTACAGTGCATTTTTATTTTCTATTGGCTTTCACTGCTTATCTTCCTACTTTGGTTGTTAGGTCATAACTATGCTCTGATACAAGATGCTATGACTAAAAGCCAAAGTACTTTCTCCTCAGCTTTACCCTCTAACTTATATCCAGACAGATGTATGCAAGTTACCCTATTTCACTGCAGTTACAAGAAGTGTGACAACAACAATTCAGGAAAATAAATACCATAGGAAATTGCTACCTTTGCTTTTAGAAGCAAGCAAAACATAAACTCCATTTGCTCACAAAATTTTTTGAACAGCATAACCAAGAGACTTGCAAGCCACATGATCTTTCCCTTTCTTTTTCAGCTCAAATAAGGAACATTTTTCACTTCTCATTCCTCTTATCTCTTCATGATATAGTGACTTTTTCCTCCTTCATGCTTAGGCAGTGGAACTGAATGCTGATGAGACAAAACCAGGTGCAACACTAGACAGTCACTTTTAGTCTGATTCCCTGAGCCACTACCCCCCCAACTCAGGCTATTTTTAGTGACAGGTAAGCCAGATTTACCAAACTGAAGTTAGTTTTATTCATACATGCTAGGTTGATCAGGCCATTCTGTCATTCTTAACCAGTAATGAATAAACAAACATGATTGGCTTTGGGGGACTGGAAAAATAAAAATTTCCTAACAATTTTGACTAACACGTTTCATCTTTGTGAAACAGGTAACAGCAGTCACACAGCCAAATCCCACTGAAAATCCCTGTTCAGGAGAAAGACATCTTACCTCCAAAAATACCAAGATATTTTCAACCACCTTTACCTGAAAGTCCAACAAATAGCTACGACAAATATTTTAAAGCTCCTTATACGATGACATAGGCTTCTTAGCTTTCCAACAAATGATAATATTGACAGATCACTGTCATGCCAATCTAATAGAGCAACTCATAATTTATGGATGAAGATTTGGTAGAGGGTTAGAGGGTAAACATTAGAATCTAGGGTCAGATCCAGCTTTCTCAAAAAAAAAAAAAAAAAAAAAAAGAAAGGAAAAAAGCCACATAAAAGCCTCCATTGTCTTGATTTACAAAATTGCTGACCACACAAAGGTGGTAAAACTGCTAGAGATTTGCAGAAGAACACAACGCACAACGATCAAAGTAAACAAACTTAAAATCATTGGGATTAGATTAAAAAGCTAAAATTGTTGGGATTAGATTAAAAAGCTAATGCAGCATCTTGATCCAAGTATGCAATCAGTAAAATGTATCCCATTACTTAATGCTAAATATAGAGCATAAAACCCTTTTTTCCATTTTTCCAGTCATTTACATTCATATTTGGATACCGTCACAAAGCTCCCATGATGAGGAACCAAAATGCAGGGATTCTTTTTCTTTTTTTGAGCCATTTTAATTGTGTTAGCTGACAGACTAAAATTGCACAAACTTATATGGGTAAAATGGCTTAATGTCTAAAATTTTAATTTCCAATGAAGTAAAGTATAAATACATTGGGAATATTAAGTTTGGTTGTTTTTTTTTTTAATTAACATTCTGAAAGTAAGCATTGGAACCACTTTAAACGCATCTTCAGCCATGAAACTATGAATCTGTTTTTAGCCAAAAGGATTGAAATTTCACTTCTCCACTCTGCCAATCAAGTCAAGTGGGTTTTTATGCATTTTAGAGATAACACAGCCTAAGGTCTTGCGGGAAGTTATAGTTGGGAGCACTGCAGGTCCTTTCAATTCTTGATCTTCTTTCTCAGGCCACTTCCACATGTTTCACAACTAGGGAACATCCAGGATCTCATTCTCACATGCTCATAGCGCAACAAACCAAAATGAATGTAGTTCTGATGATAATAAGGGATGGATGGAGGAACAGACATGAGGGTGAAAGTGAGCGGCACACCAAGGGAAGCACAAAGCATACTTTATAAGGTAGCGCAACTCCTGATTTCACAGTGCTAACACTCCAAGTCACAGTGTTTACGTGGGCTTTAAAGTCTACCTTTCCATGGCTATGTAACAAACTAAATGGAACAAAAACAAGTCTTCTGCAAAAGAGCAGACACCCCAAAATCATACTGTGCTACATTACGATAAACAAAAATTACAATATGCTCAGCATGTCATGTGATCTTTCTATAAATTTATCAAATACTACCTGAAATACTTTTTTTTTTATTATTCAAGCCAGCATGGAAGGCTATTTCAGAACTTCATTCTTCTAACAGTAATGGAAGCACATTCTAATTTCCAGTCTAAATGCATTTTTGCTTAATTTGATCTCATAGAATTATTATTTTTTAATTTAAAATAATCCTTCTCCAACATTTACTGCCTACAATTTTTCAGACACAGCAGTCATTTCCCCTCTCAATCTTTATTTTGCTGCACTAAACAAGGCAAGATCTTTTTCTGTCCTCCAATAAGACTAGTTCTTCATTCCCCTCATAATACTAGTAGCACTTTTCCACAACTGCTCGTGTTTCCCTGCCTGTTTCTAAATGGACTGTCGTGGTTTAGCCCCAGCCAGCAACTAAGCACCACCCAGCCGCTCGCTTACTCCCCCCCGGTGGGATGGGGGAGAGAATCGGAAGAGCAAAAGTAAAAAAACTCGAGGGTTGAGATAAAGACAGTTTAATAGGGAAAGCAAAAGCCACACACGCAAGCAATGCAAAGCAAGGAATTCATTCACTCCTTCCCATGGGCAGGCAGGTGTTCAGCCATCTCCAGGAAAGCAGGGCTCCATCACGCGTAGTGGTTACTTGGGAAGACAAATGCCATCACTCCACATGTCCCCCCTTCATTCTTCTTCCCCCAGCTTTATATACTGAGTATGACATCATATGGTATGGAATAGCCCTTTGGTCAGTTTGGATCAACTGTCCTGGCTGTGTCCCCTCCCAGCTTCTTCTGCACCTGGCAGAGCATGGGAAGCTGAAAAGTCCTTGACCAGTGCAGCAACAACTAAAACATCTCTGTATTATCAACACTGTTTTCAGCACAAATCCAAAACATAGCCCCACACCAGCCACTATAAAGAAAATTAACTCTATCTCAGCTGAAACCAGGACATGGACACACAACTACTACCGATAAATTATTTTCTTACAGAAGTTAACAAAATGTCCCAGTAACACTACAAAAAAAAACCCCAAACAATAAGGCAGCAGTTCTGTACAGAGTTCATGCATCATATCTGGAAACGACATTCAGATGTGGATTTTAGTATCATCTTCTAAGCAAATCTCAGAACACACTTAATTCTAGAATGGCTACCAGTGTTGGCAAAACTAAGAAAAAAAAAAAATCAGCAGCAGTTGGGGAGATGGAAATTTGAGATTGGGAGGAAAAATCCCCCATGGCAGTAAAAATTCTATGAATCAGCATTCCTCAGTTTGGAAACTGATCTGAATCTTTTCCAAGCTCTGTTATACAGCTTTACTTTGAAAGTCAGTTTTGCTCAGGTTTAAATAAAAGGGTTTAATCTCTGTATCCACCTGGGCCATTGATTTGGAACAGTTTTGCTTTCTTATATTCAGCCTCAGAAAGAACACTCCAACTATGTCAACATACTCAATTACTGCAACTCACTTCAGCGACAGTATCCGGTATAATCAATAGATTATACTCCCACTCCACCACACACAGATCATGACTGTAACTTTTATTTTTGAATTCAGATTATAATCTGTAAAGAACCCAATGCATTCTTACAAAAGGATATTGCACAGTGAAGACAAAATTATATAGAGTGAAAAAATAAAAAAGAGTGGAAGGAACAGGAAAGCAAAAAAGCCAAGCAAATGGCCATGCTTTGTATATTTTTAGCACTCTTTAAGAAGGTTTTTATTACCACAACAATATATATATATATATATTTTATGATGCATATGGTTTAAAAATAAGATGAGCAACGCTTGAAGCAACAGTTTTAATTTTAAAATTATCTAGACTGATTGATTATAAATAAGGAATGGAGTATAAGCAAATCATATCTTTTGGTTAGTAACACAATTGTCTTTCAATGCTTAGTATTACAGGGAAAAAACTGACCATTTTATACAAGGTGAACCTACCCAGCATAAATTCCTGCAAGCACATAGCAATCACCGTGACCTTAAACTCTAAAATACATATATGTGTGTGTGTGTTTCTATGTAGAACTATATAAAGGTACTCAATAGTCCAATTCCTATTCAAATCCTATCTGGAATTCTCAGTTTAGCAAGGATGAGTCTTCTATGTATGTATTTGATCCACATTTGGAAATGCTTCCTGAAATTTCAGGATGAACCAAATAGCTATCAGAACTTGATTTAAAAAGACTGATGTTAAAAATTTCTTACTAGGATAAGGTAAAACAGTGTGTATGATCAATAGCACTTTCTTTTTAGAATGTATAGCTTTAGATGTACCCTGTAGCATACCTCCAGGATGTAACTTATAACACAGCTCCAAGCGAGTCAAGACTTAGAAATGTAACAGCTAGCTCAGAAAAGGGGAAAAGGGAATTAATAAAAGACATTTGATAGGCTTGTGGAAGAAGACTTAAGTCACATTTCTTAAGTGTCCCATATAGAGTTTGGAAAAAGAAAAAAAAGACACTGCTAGTATGAGCCAACAGAATTCAGGTATGCTGCTGACCCCTTAAACACCCACCCCTCCAGTGACAGTCCCACTTCACACCCTCCCTATAATATCATACAGCCGATACAGTATTCTTAGTTTGCTGTGGGTGCTATATGAATCACCTGAGAATAAAAATTATTTTTCTTCTGCTACTGACTGGTTCTGTAAAAATAGTTCCCCATATAATTCCTGGGATCTGATCTATAGGTCAAGAGTTAAGACACAGGTTCAAACATGTGCGCAGCAGTTACACATTCTACACAGTTCCCTGTTAAACTACAATGGGAAAATGATTTTGAGAAAGGCCTCCCCTGAAGGTGGGAAATAACATGGATGTCCTATTGCTTAACAGAAAAGAACTCTTAAATTTCATATAAGCCAAGACTCGTAAATTTCATATAAGACAAGTGTACAATGGTCCCAGTAACAGACTGTGAGGATTAACACCGGTCTCCTACTTGATGAAAATTATTCAGGAATGTGAGTAAAATTTTACAATTATTTAGGAATTTACAACCTGCACTGTATGAAGTTCTGCCAGGTAATTTCCTGTGAATTAACTTTAAAAACTTATGCCTTAATTAAGCTACATTCCTTCCAACTGGCCTTCTTCCCATGAGTCTTAGACAGGTTATTTGTTTGCCTCTGATCTTGAACATAGGCCTGAAGTAGCTCAAGATTCTTTAAGTACACCGTGTATCTCTTCTGTATTTACCACGTATGTATCAGAAGACAGCCGAACAATTTAATCTCCATTTTCAGAAACATTGTATGGCTGCTAAAAACATCTTTCAAAAGGACTTCCTATTGTTTAACAGCTTGCATGAGTATTAGTAGGTTAAGATTAAGAAAAGGAGCTTGAAGAAAATATATTTTAATTAACACTGATTAAAATTTAAGACGTGAAGCAAGAGCATGACTATGAATTACAATTCGTATGCAGAAGAACTGTCCTTTGCTAAGTACGAATAACATACACAGAAAAATATTACAAGAGAAACACATATCACACCTTAGCTATTACGCAAAGTTAAGGACAGAAAGTAACCTTTTTGGTTTGTTATGCCCTCCTAATTCAATTAAATGAGAACAAAACTAAAATGAGGATTACATTTGCAAAGACATTTAGCATCGTTAACAGTGTCTGCCAGAGAGCTTTTTTCATTTTTTTTTCCTTAAAGAGAAAACAAGAGCACGGCCTTTGAAACTTTATGTTTTTTAAAACAGAAAGGATAGAACTTAATAGTGAAAGCCTGTACAACAAAATTTTAAACCATAAACAGTTTATGAATTCCATTGACAAGGAACTCATCTGACGCAATACTTGCTTTTTCCACAATGGCATTAAATCACATTGCCAAAAGAAAAATGCAAACAGTGTCAATATTTTTAGTGCAACCATCTAGCAGTGCCACAATTTCTCATTGCCTTTTTTTGTTAAAACAAATCAAATCTTGCTCTCTTCCAGTGATGTATCCTCAAAAGGACTACAGAACGAAATCCAGATTTACATTAATTTAGGGCAAATTTCAGCCTTTCACAGGTACAACAGACAATGCTCTTAAAATACACGAATATGAGAGCACAATAAACTATTACAAGTACACACAGCAAACTAGCTACTCCACCATGAGGGTACTCCCAAAGAGAGCTAACGCACTTCAATTTGTGCACCAAGGTGAGACATCTAAATCATCCCTTCTACAAAAAAGCTGTGTGAGGAGCAGGCTCACCAAGCATGCTCGAAAGAAAGCCTGAGATCACAGCACTGAAACAGCTGTGCGGGTGTCTGTTTGCAAGGAACCGAACTTTTGTGTGCCAGTCTCAGACACAGCTCCTCCAAGCATCTAAAGCTGGTTGTGCAAACAAAAACATTTCTGTGAAATACACTTAGTGTAAACAGAAACTTAAAAAAAAAAAACAAAATAAAAAACAAACCCCAAACAAAAAAAAAAACCAACAACAACAAAAAAAAAACCACAACCACACAACACAACATCCACACAACTACTAGTCATTGAAATGAACAATGTAATTTTTACTAGAGAGGAAAGAGTTGATAAAGACTCGGGGGGGGGGGGAAGCTTATTGATCTCTACCCTTAATAATTAAACTAGTTACAAGTCTGAAATGGAAGCAATATGTCTTTATTTACACTATTATTTTTTTCTCTTACTGGTTTATCACGGTTTCTATAGAAGAACATCTATCTGCATATCTTGTTAGCAGTACCCAGCACACTGTCTACAGGCAGCTTTCCTGAGTGTCAGCTTCCACACATGAATCCGATGCTAGCTCTCACTTTCCTTTTATTATACTGAATAGCTTAATTTCTACTGTGTTTTTCCCATTTGTTGAAGATTCCTGTAGAAACAATATTTATAACCCAGATACTTCAAATTAAGTGATATTACACTTCCATTCCTAGAGAACAGAGACAAATAAGACGCATCAAAGAATTTCCTTTTATTTGCTGTTGTCTCTATCTTCATATTGATGTTCAGCTCCTACAGAGTAGGTTGCATATTATGCAATAGCTATGTCTATCTGATAATACTGTAAACAATCTGCTAAAACGTCATAAAACTTGGTCAGGCAAACATATTCTTCAGAAGGTTCAGAACCAGGCTGGTCACCCTGCTCCCTCGCCCGCACCTGAAAAAAACTTTAAAAATAGCTAATGGATACTTAACCTTATCTTGCCACACTTACATTACAAGCTAAATAATGCTTTTTTGTTATTTTATGTGAAAATATAGTAAACATCATAACAAAACCATTCTGCCTTTTGATTCTTTTTAGACATTTCAACGGACTACAATGTGTATTTTCAGACTTGCCAGGTATTCCTCATTATAGCAATCACTAAATAAAATTTCATTTACGCTGATAATGAAAATCTGTTACAAACTTCGCATTCTAGTTAGCATTGCCTACAGCGTGCACACAGAAATCTCTGAGCTAAACATAATATATGCAACCTAGGCTCTAGGAAGATGATGCTGTTGGCTGCCTGAAAAGCACTACTCTCTATTGTCCCACTCCCCCCCCCACACCCACCCACCCACTCCCATCCCTGTCCTTTACTCCTCATTCACTGTAGGCATTTGTCTGCTGAGAAAAAGAGAGGCTGACAGGGAAGGTCATTGTGACCAATTGTAAGTCTCAGCATACAAATGTGCCTTTTAGCTGTTGGCTCCACAAACAGTGACCGTGTCGTATTATTGATAAATCCTTGAAAAGACTCTAATGTATCTTCATTTCAGAAAACAACTGCCTTCAAGGTTGCTCCGAGAAAATAAGCAGCCAGAATGCTGAAGAATTCTCAAAGTTGGCATTCTCCTGAAGATTAAAAGATAATAACACTTCTATTAGAATCACTCTGCTACGCTGTATTGATCTCATCAGGGAGGCCACTGCAGGTCTAATATGAACAGAGCAGTTTTAGAATTAATCACAGGGGTTTTTATTACGGTTCATAGGGCTCCTCATTCAAATGGCATCGTTTGCAATATTTATGGCCTAGATTGGTTGCCATTATTAAGTGCAAGTGTGCCACATGGTGTCTGGCCTGCTGTGTTAAAACACAAAGTCATTCTTCAAAAGTAAATCTTATCTAAACTATGCACAAAAAGCCAATTACTTTTTGATTTACATTTTAATTTCACATTCAGCTTTCCCCTTATATACAAAAACCTTACTTAATCTTTGTTTTGGATTAACTAGCACAGGCATACAAGGTACACTTCGTAGCTTTAAGTAGACTGTTACAGCATATTAATGCACTCTGCTCAGAAAGATATATATTTGGTCAATGACAAGCTACAATTTCTCCGTGAGAGAAGCAAATGAAAAGGTGGAAGAAATACAGCATCTTGGAAACTGGACTGGCCACTGATCTTCAAGATAAAACTGACTCATTAAGGCTCTCAACTAAGACTGTGCATTTGAAAATGAAAAAAGTGTTTGCCAATGTCATAGCAAGCCCTCACTGACCGGTTCCAGTAGTAATTTAAGGCACAGCTGTTTAATTTCCATGCTCCCTGCTTTTTCTTTTTCTTAAAATCTTCTTTTCCACTTCACCTGTGCTTAATTAGATCATTCCTGTTTTCCTCACCTCAACAGTATTTTCTTGCCATGATGGTGACAGAAGTTTGATCTGAACAAAGGTGAGTGAGTATATGCACTCCTGATGCTAAGTTAATAAATTATTTGAAGTCCTGGAAGAATGTTTGTTTGTGGGTTTTGTGGGGGTTTTTTTTGGTTTTGGTTTGTTTATTTTTAAACAAGCAAGAACCTTAGACAGCACTCTCCTTTTCCTCACCAAATGCCAGCATGCTCAGGCGAGCTCCAGGAGCCTGCAAGCATACTAAACAAACAATCAAGCCCTATCAAGCACACTCAATTTGTTTTACATTTATACCCCTATGAGAGGGTTAGCTAACTTACTGTCATGTTCTTAAAATCATCCCGTACCAAAGCAGCAGAAAGAGTGCTGTGAACAGTAGGACCGGGAGGCGAGGGAGCCGATTCGGGCTTGTTGTTGTTGGCCAGGGAGAAAGGTAATGGTTTCGTCACTGACTCGACATCTTCTCCAGCACATAGAACCTCTCTGAGCTAAGCAACACCAGCATAGCAGAGCTGCATCTTTCTTTGTGGAAACTACACAAATTAGTAACCTTTGCATAGGCTTCCATGACTGGCAAAGCAAACTCTGCAAAGACTCGATTATAATGAAAGATGAAACATTTCAAGACGCTTCTCTTACCACCACAGCTTCTCCAGGATGAATAATTCTGACATTTCAGCGACTGACTAGCCTGCTAACGATGCAAAGAACAGCCACACACACAGAGAGAAAAGGCCGCACCTTCCTTTATGCAGCGAAGGGCACCTGCCGGAGGCCGCCAGGGCCCTGAGGGCAGCCTGAGCCCTCCCCTGCCCCGCGGTGCCCCCCAGCCCCTCAGGGGCACAGGCCAGGCCGTGGCTCCAGCCTGGGCTGCAGCGTAGCAGTGCCGGTGCCTGGCCTGGCTCCCTGAGTGACCTCGGGCCCGAGTCGTCACCTCGCTTGCGCCCGACTCCCCCGGGGCCAGTGGCACGGCGGGGCTGTGGGGACAGGCCGCCCCAGCACAGCCGCTGCCTCACTGCTCCCTCAGTGGTGCACCTCGTCCTGACCACGCAGCTGGGATCCAAGGCTGAACTTTCACTGAGACTAATGGCGAATGCGATGCTTTGGTCGAGAAACACACTGAGGGAAGGGGGGGCCCTTTTGGCTGCATGTCTTGTCAGCGAAGCAGAGAAGCAGGCCTGTTCTTGAGACCACACTTACGTATCAATGTGACTCATTTACAAATATATTCCCGGGTGCAGATTTAGGCTAAACCAAGTCAGAAATTGCATTATATACAAACAGGGTCCTCCTCCGTAACCGAATCCGAATCCCGTAGAAACGCATCCATGCTACCATCTGATTTTCCTCCTTTGCAGTTTTACCGCTTTCTCCTTTATTTACTAATCGGAAATCCAACTAAAAACATTTAGAGTTTGGGATGGTTTGATTCTGAAAATAAGCCTTACTGTATAACCCCTCAAACCCAAAGTTTACATTGTTGTTTCCATCATATCCTGGTCACTCTCAGCTGCGCAGTGAAACAGGTTTGCAGAACATGGGAACACCTCAGATCTTTCCCCACACAGCACAGCATTTCACTAATGACCATTGGCACTAACAGAATGTGTGGAACTGGCATATGAGCTTTTAATCATTATCATCATTTCACCAAAAACAAAACCCTTCCTGAAAATTAAGTACTTCAATAAATTTTGTTGTTCAAAAGGGTTATCCCTGGTAAAGTATGTTGATAATTTTTGTCCTAAAGCTCAGAGTCCACTGAATTTGTAGTCAATTTTGGGCAAGAAGACTGCACTGACCTTTGCAAGGCCGTGTAAGGAATCTACACACCAATTTCCCATTAAATCTAATAATTAACCTATAATAAAATGAATAAGAATTGCTTGTCTAAATATCTCTGTCAACTTTAAAATCCCTCATATGTTCTTAACTCTATTTGCAAGAAAGCCTTCATTAGGATATTCATTTCATTTGAGGCACTAATTACATGTGGTAAGCACATACCTAAATGCTTTGAAGGATGGAAACACGTTTAATGAACGTAGAGAATAATTGTATTTATCTGCTTAGTCAATGCAGAAGAACAGGTACGCTGCTCCATGCTTGTTTCTCCTGAAAGCACAAGGTATGAAGCAGTAATACAGAAAAGATGAAATAAAAATGAACGGCAAATGCCTCCCAACCCCATTAAGACTGCAAGAGATACATGGTTACAAGCTCTTAATTCTGTAGACAAAACCGATGCCAAGTTCTGCTGAGATGCATCTGCTTTCTAGTCCCAACCTATTCACAGCATTCCCTGTCTCATTTCAGTCCTTCCAGGATTCTGCTGTGAAACATCTCCACGTATTTTTGGATTCTTCTAGACTAAATGACCTGAGAAAGAAAATAACCTCTATGACTTTTACCACAGTATCATATGCTTGAATACACACACACACTTATTTTCATCTTTCACCTATACTGACACACTCATAACTTCCATAAACAACTTGCCCTGTAAACAACTCTCTTAATGGCTACCAATGAATACACTGGTAACAAAGAAACCAACCTATCTGAATTTCAGCCTGAGGGCTAACAACAGTATATCACAACATGCTATTAAAGCTGGTTGTTTCTGCTTTCTATGTATTTTCTACACTTAGTGGCTTATTCATATCCTTGTTGACCACTGCACTTAAAAGCCAACCATAAAGTACATTATATGTCCTAAATATGAACAAAATCAAAACTGAGACTGGAATACAGAAGTCTGAACATCTTTCCTCTCACAACATCCTAGGACATCCACTTATGCTCTTAACTTCGATAGCTAGTGAAAAAAGTTGTTTTGTTTTTTCAGACAACTACATATTTTCTGTGTAACAGAACTTCTGAAAATAAGCACTTGGATCACAGCACCATCTTATTTACCCATCCTTACCAGCTAGGCTCCTGAAATCACATATTGACTATCATTCTCACCTATGACAGATTCAAACATAAATCTCCTGGAGTGAAAGATTAGGAAGTTAATCCATTTTGAAACCTTGCTGCAAGCTATTAATGCTTTAAAAAACAAAAGTGATGGATGAATATTATTCAGGTCAAATGAAATCAGAGTGCTAAGAAGAGCTAGCTAGTTTTCAGTTCCAACAGTGTATGAAAACCAACCAAACCATAAAATAGGGCACCAAATTTGAATCATAATGTGAATTTAAACACTCATATTATTACTAGTTGGTGTCTAGTTTAAGGAGATATTATAGTAGTAAATCAGTTATAAAGTTATAATACAGTTTTTAGCAAGTTTATTCATTATCTACTATAGCATGTTTTGGGGGGAGAGAGCTCTGATAACAACACTGTTTTCAGTATCTTTCCATAATGTCATTTTCAGTAATTTGCAGCCTTTTCTGCATGTGTATATGTTTCTACACACACAGTGTGTATATCTTGATACACACATATTAATGCAGTATCTTTTCACCATTAAATCTAGCTTTCTTGTGTGTGTGTGTATATATATATATATATATATATGAAAATACAGGCTTCGGAAAGCTTCCAAGTGCCGTATTCAATACCTGAAATTCATACTTCAGGCTCTATTGGATTTATGCATTTTTTACTGAAATTGCCTATGCAATACTGTTCAAGTGGTTGTCATTAATTATACACTTGTATTTATGTCATAATTTAGTATGCACTTGAGAACCGTAATTCAGATTCACTTAGATTTAGTTGCCCAGCTTAAGGGAATGAGACTAATTGATACATGAAAAGGGTGACACTTTGACTGGGTAAGATGGGAACTCCAAAAACAGATATAACCAGAAAACATCTCCAGAGGACATCAGGAAAGGCTGAGTATTTCAGGCTGAATACATGGAAACTGTCCAGAGAATATAAAACAGGGCAGCATACCTTATTGGGGCAAATTACCCAGTTCCACCCAAGATGCTTTTACACATACTTAAGATGTCCATCAGAGATTTAAGATGTACACTACCTAGGAGACACTGCTATGCTTCCTGTAGCTTTCTAAAGGAAGAAGGAAAAACAGGGAAGTAAACAGGCAGGAGTTCCTGAAGAACAGAAAAAAGAAATACAAGGCAAGGTTTTTTCTTACACCAAAGTTTTAAATAATGCTGCACTGAAACGGAATACATTTTGACAGAATTTTATTAAACAATAAAGAAGTTGGCAACCAAAAAGCCCAACTCAAAGTTTAACTCCTAGAAGAGATATCTCTCTAGGAAGAAGTGAGCCTTGTGAATGAAGAAGGTATGATGGGATGCAAACTCTTGCTGTAAAGGCCAAATTCTCAATGGCCTTGGGCACCCAGTTACTTAAAAGGCTATGCAGACTTTTGCAGATAGTGACCAGCACCATTAATTTTACTGTTTAGTTTGCAACACAAAGCATGCACCAACAGACTACTAATGCATACCCGCTGTGACACAGCAACAAGTGTGAATGCCCTGTCTAATAGAGAGCTAATCTCCGTATATTGTATATTTGCTTAAGAATCCTTAAGATAAGCACCAGGAATGTTGTTATTGTTTGTGAAATATGAATCTGCCATAAAAAGTAAGGCATTTGCTTTGTAGGTTGACCCAGATTCTATAACACTACAGAACCAATCTAAAGAACAGGCATGTCACCATTTTTCCTCAAGGTTATTTTATAGATAAAATGGTAAGAAACTGCAGAACAATTATAGAGGCACCCCTTCAAACTACTTTCTTAATTTTACTTGTTTTCTGTCACGTACTGCCCTAGAAACTGCAGGTGACTTCCTCAGCTTGAGTAAATCCATATAGCTCTGTTCTCTATAATGATTTTCAAATCACCAACCAAAAATTACTTTTAGGCAGAAGCTGACAGGCAAAAATCAACCCCTCATGGACACATTTTTATTTTACTGTCGCTGAAAGAAGTAGGAACTTAACAGTAGTAACTGTTTAAATATGGCAGATAAACACAACTTCTCTTGCATCAAGATACCCTAAAACAGCACAAGTTGCTGAACTTCCACCTAGCATAGCCATGACTTACAATAAGTCCACAGGTAACAGCATCATCCTATGAGGAATTACTAACAGTACAGTGATGTTTAAGTAGGAATGCATTCAAGATATATTTCTAACTCTCAGCAAAGCTTGTTAGCTGAGGCATTGTGGCAGAATAACACAGAATCCCAATCCAAGCTTAGCCACAAAAATTCAGAACAAATATCTTCCCAGACCTTCTGGTTTTGCAGCAGGCTCCAGGAGCAAGCCTGGGTTTGCTCACCATTACCAAACACGTTCCCATGGCTCTGAAAATGTAACAGGGAAACGGTCTGTATTCTGCAAGTAGCATAAAGTTTCAAAGTATTAGAGCTCTCTGATCCTAGGTGCTGTCAAAACACATAACGAAAAGGCAGGGATGAGCAGATCTGCTGAAACATGCTTAAAGATGCATGTATATGCCAGTGCAATGATTAGATATTTTACCTGACAGTGTTAGCTACAAGCCAGCTCTGTAGCTCTCGATAGTTCAGGCCTTCTGCACAACCGTCTAAACACTTCAGGCATAACAGGTACTATCACAATGAGCCCAGGCCAACAGTGACACATGCACAGTCACTGCTCAGCTGCCTCTGCCCTCCTGTAAGCAGCTGGGAAACCAAAGAGCTCTCCAAAGCACCAGTACTACAGCCTAACACTGCTTTGTCCGGACTGGCTATCTGAGTCTTCTGCCATCCTGTCCCCTGCCTCTCTTGGGTGTACTTCAAGATCTCATAACTAAAACACTGATTGGCAAAACAACAGCACCACCCCCCCAGGCAGATGAAAATAGCTGGAGTTAAGGTTAAATTTCAAATGTGGAGCTAACCCCCAATTTCTTCCCAGCAATGCTGTTTCAAAGAAAATATAAAATATTGCAGTAAAGAGCATCACATGCATACATCACATTCTTCCAGGAGTTATTTAGCTTTGATTTTGGTGCAAAAAATAAAATACAATTGTGGATTTCAAAGTCAGTGACCGCTTTCAGACATACTTAGAGAGGGAAGAAATCCCCAGAATAAGTCGTCTCCAGTCAACTGACAATGCACCATTTCAGAAAAACAGTTTTAAACTGTCAGTGATCTACTTATTATATGCTTGACTAATTTCTTGAACAGAGGAAAGCCATGCATGACTGCATAACAGATATAAAAGGCAGATGATATACGGACTTCCTTTTGATGGAATCTGATTGCTGGTTTCTATAAATATGAAAATATATTTTTGTGATACAAGCAAAGGCAAAACGTGACTTAGCCTCCTAGTCTATTTGAAAATGCAAAGGTTTTTCACAGTGAGAGAAAGCCTGGACTGTGCCTTGGATAGAATGATGAACTAACGCCTCAATTACCAATAGTGTAAGTCTGATTATCTATTTCTAACTCCCATTCAGGGTTTTAATATGGCAGAGATTCACTGGGAATACATGGACTGAGATTCATTTTCATTTTCCTACTGGGAGGTGTTTACTGCAGAGAAGCTCACCTTTTTGTATTGTACACTGACATTCTCCCTAATTATTTTTGATTCCCCATGCCTTCATCAAGCGCCTGTGATCCTCATATAGGGACCATATCTAAAACCCCAGTTGTCTTAATCTTTTAGACCAAAGTGTGGACTGCGCACAATCAAAGTCAAATTATGGGATAAACTATTTTCAAAGCTAGAATCATAAATAATAGGCAGGAAGTGTGTAGCAGGGGGAGGTGACATAGCACTTTTCACATGAAGAACATGAGACTTTCTCTATGTATATTACTCCTTGTTAACAGAGCATTCACTAAAGTGTAAAGATCACCTGATTAAGCCCACAAATAACAAGTCAGCTGTAGAGGGGGGAGTAGAGATACTTGGAGATGGGTAGGGGGGTAGTTAGAATTTTTATCTTTGCCAACTGACAGAAAGTTTCAAAACAAGACTCAATGCCTTGGCTTAGAAATTACATGCACTTTTATTTAGGCTGACAGCCTGCCTGTTCACCTTCCAATGAAGAAATATACTGGCAAAGATATTTTAATGCTCATGAAACTCTTCGCACAGTTTCCATGCCCAGAAGCTGCTAAGAAAACCCAGGTTACTGCAGTACAGTAACTATACGACACCTGCCCTGTGGCCCACCACACACATTGCCACAAAGCATCAGTGGGACCCAACACATTTACACTAAGACCACAGACACTTTCTACGCAAGCTGCTTAGGGGCTTGGAAATCTCTCTCCAGCATGCTCTATTAGACCACGCAGGTGTGTCTAGCATAACTCAGGTTCAATTTATCCGATGCCACTAAACCCACGGAGTTCATTACCCTGAGTACTTATCATCCAAGCTGAACATTAAGATGTTTCTACATCAAATCAACTCTCAGTCAAGCACAAACCGATAAAGTCTCCACTACCTATAGTAGAGCTACACTGTTTCTACCAGATATAGGTTTGGTGCTGCTGCTGTAACTATTAGATCTTCTTTATATGCTCCCCAATTCACTCTCAACCTAGAAGTCAATTATCATATCCTAACACAAATTTCTAATTACTAGAGATGGGGAAACTGTTATATTCCATCTACAGTTCCTGACAACAGTACCACACCTACTTAATTTCAGCTGCCCGCATTTCTCTGGTATAATGAAAAGAATTCACACACAAGAAATGCTGTGCCTATTCAGTGCCTAGCTGCATATGTCAAATTATCAACTGCCAATTCATACTGGTTGAATTCCTTTCATCAGTGATAATGAATCACTTCTGTTAGCATATGGTTACACACCATGTGTCTGACTATACTTTTGCCCTCTGAAAAATTATCTGAAGAGCTATTTACTGAAGTTTTAGATATGGAGAAATTCAACATTAAAAATTATTGATGCCTACCATTATCTGTTTGCATACACAGTCGGCAGGCTGGGCATGGAATGTTCACATAGCAGTGGTGGATTAGTATTTTTAAACTATTTCTATTATTGATTTAACCACTTGAAGCTGCTGGAAGCAGAGTTCCTGTCACAGCTGTTAATGCAAAAGGCATTAGGGAAAATCCCTACTGTGAAGGTGTGCAAAAGTGTTCACACATAAAATGGTGAGATTTCACTTTTCATCAGCATCATGTACAACTGAGAACCCCCATTTTTATTCAGCTCAGCTAGACAAGAAGCATGAAAGGAGAAAAGCTACTATTTTCTTTTTCTCATTTACTTTAGTCCTGTCTAAATACCAGATCCTGCAGTCTACCCGAACTGAGTAGCATTTTTTTTTCCTCAAGTTGTTCCATTAAAGCTAATGCAGCCACTTGCAGAGCAGGGCTATTCAAAGAGAGGAAGGGTATCAGTGTAGCTCTGCGTGATCACAAATCCATTAACGAGAGCCTTAAAAATTCAGAAAGTAGCTTTATCAGAAGTTGGAAGAGACCAGACCCTGCAACACTGTTACAACAGCTCTTGGCCAATGCAGAGGGCAAACTAGTTTCTTAATCAAATTAAATTAAAAATTACTAAGTAAATAACTGATTTCCAGACAACATGAATCAAGAAGAAAAAATCCACTTAGTTTTGTCTTCTCTGCAGCTTAAAATTCATTCTGATTGAGGCTGGGTGTAGAGTCATAGTTGAAAAGCTACTCTAGGATAGTTCTAGTTCTAGGATAGATTCTCTAGGATAGATGTTAGTGCATCTCTATTCTAAGTGATTATTTCATTGATGCAAACAAAAACTAACATATTATTGCCATGAATCAACTTCATTCATTGCCTTGACAACGCTGCACTTCAGTTCTGTAAACACTTGAAAACTAAAAAGTACAAAAATTTGGAATTTGGGGAAAAAATTCCAAAATATAAGCAATAGGCCCAAGTAACAAAACCCAAGCACATACCACTCCCACCACACAAATCCAGACATATTTCACTTGTGCAAAATAAGAAAGCAAGGTAATTCTCATATGTAAGTGCAAAGAGCTGCCCTATAACTACTCCAAAATATCCCTGCATACTGAATATTTGCGTGCATCTGTGCACTGTGATTAGCCACTGATTAATGTGCTAAACTACTTCAACTAGTTCACCAACATCTAAGCATCTGTAGCTCTGTTGACTTCAGATGGCATTCAAAGCATCAGTAGTCACACTGGAATGAGGGGCGTTTCATTACCTACAGACTTCAACAGTAATACTCTGAAAAGCACAGTGGAAACACTGAAACAAGTTGCCTTTTTAAAACATTACTATTCTATTCTGGTTTTATATACAAAATTCCTATGATAACCTTAATGGTTCACTACTAAGCTGCTAGCATGCTTTTTTTAAACCCACTTGGTCTATGGGTCCAACTGATATGTAAAATGTGTCCATTGCTGCTTTTAGATACATATCTGGCAGAACTGTGAATCTGAGGAGAATTATTTTCTATTTGAATTGAAAACAGACAAATTACAAGAGAAAAGTAAAATTAACAAGAGCAGAAATGAGATAATTGCACAAATTCAGCTATTAATCAGGGAATTTATTATACAGAACTTTGGCCTGTAGAGATCCAAAAGTCTAAGGATACAGCACAAATTAAACACAAAAATTGTCTGTTTGCATGCAGTATTTCAGTGGTGTTGATCAGAAAATACTGCTTCTGAAAAGCAGTATGACTTAGATTTAAAGTGCAGGAGAGAGATGATAACATACCCACTGAACCCATGGCTCTATGGGTATGCCACTGTTTGACAGTCTTATTGTTGATTATACCAATTTTCTACTTCAGCAAGCAGCAAAATTTTATGAGACCCATAGATGTTTGTTCCCTGACACAATCTGGTCTACAGTTACAGAAGTTGCTAAATATGATTATTGCCTGAGAAGCAAGGAGAAAACAGAAATATTACAACCAAATATGCTAATCCTAGTGATTCCTCTTCTGCCCCCCCAACAATAATGTCAATATGAGGCACTATCATTCAAACCCCGCAAACTCTACAAACAGAGAAACAGAAAACAGTAAATTAAGTTAATGAGTAGAAAGGCTGTTTATTTAGTTATATTTGAAGATGGCACATGGATGAAATTGCTTTATATCTTTCTCAAACAGTACTTGGGTTTTTGTCTGTTTTAAGCAAAGGTAGAAATGTTTGTAATTTCCTAGCTGTCAAACAGTTGCATGGGTGTAAATGGGGACAGAACTATTCATTCCTGTTGGGACCCAAATCTTCATACCTGTAATAACAAATGTCTGATAATGTACAGAATACAAAATAATTTTTGGTGCAATTCCTTCATTCATTATTTCTGTATACAATGTTTCTGAACAGCCTGGTCTCATCCTGTAAACAAAATTATTCTCTTCTTTTGCTGCTTTGCCCCTCAGAGTAATTTAACTGAAAGCAGAGCACTGTCCCCTCTGCCCTGCTCCCCCCCAGTTACTTTTGATAAATTTGAGGCATTTAACACCCTGCATCAAGCAGGTGTATTTGTCAGTGATCATCCTCCCTGCTGCATTAAATTGCATCCTTTCACCAGCAAATGTTGCCAAACAAAGCACTACTCTGACAACTTCTCATTTCCAAGCATATTAAAGGGTTACATCTTAGGCCAATTTTACTGTTATAGATTTAGATTCAATCTGCCTCAGTACCGTTGTCCCATTCTGGGCTGATGACGAAACCTGAGCTATCCATATGCTTAATTGTACTCATAAACGGAGCTCTTAACAGTCTGTGGTAGTGATAGTTACAGTTGCTGTTTATGGAATTGTTCTCTAATTCCCTTTTTTGTAAACGGAAATATTTTTTCCTAGGACTTGCACACATTCTGATAGAGAATGGTATTTTTCATGAAATGTATTTGGCCTGCAAACAGCAGCAGAAGGGAAAGGGAATGTAAATGAGAAATAATGAAATGAGATAAAGAAAGGGTAACGGTGTACCCAACCCGAGAGGAAATAATCCTAAGTGGGATCTCAGACACAACCAAGGTCCACAAGGGGCATCAAGTTATCCGAGCACCCAAGGAAGCTGTATGGTCCCATTTGTCTTGTGGCAACCTCTTTCCCAACAAACATCACCTGCCAAATTCCCTGCTAGGGCATATCCCAGCTGCCCAGCCTGGACAGCACCCACAAGGTGGTAGGAGACAGTACACAAACCACAAGAGATCCACGCTACACAGTGCTCTCAATATCATGTCAGCAAGGGAAGGATTCAGTTTTGTGAAGAAGCATGAAGAGGCAAATGTAATGATCTTTGTTCACAAAGTGATTCCTTTAAGGTAAATTATTCACATCTGGGATAATTCAATGGGGAAATATACAAATCTATAACGGTACCAAAACTTTCAGACCATATAATTTATGCTTTCTTAATATTCATTGACATTAAAATCTTTCTTGACTTGTTGCTTGCTTTTTTAATCATCTCCCTGGTGCACACGCAATCTGTAATATTGCCTAGGAAATTTCTTAAAACAGCATTTTGACTGACACTTTGAAATTACATTCCTGTTTCAAATGGGACTCAAGTAATTTTAAAATGGCAACAAAGGTTCAACAAATAACGAAATAAATGATTCACTTAAGCTAAACCATTATGCCTCAGGTTAACAGAAAACAAAATCACTAACTGGAAAAACTCCCGTTTTGGTTGGGGAAGGCACTCTTGGAAGATATTATTTCTAACTAACTAAAGAGAGCATGACTGTGTGGCTTAAAACACTTTATGAAAACTTTTTTAGAAACACTCATGTCTGGACAAAGAATTCTAACTCTTGAAAAGCATTCTTAAAATAAAAATCTTTACTGAATTGTTTCATCTGATCAAAGTGCTGCCTTCAAAACTTGCAAAAATTAAAAAAAAAAAAAAAATAGATCTATCTTTCTCTCTGCTGTATGTACCATCCGCTTCCTCCTCACTATACCAATACAGAATTTTATCAGTTTGGATGTAAATATATTCTTTACAGGTGATGATTTCTTACAGCGTTAATGATTTTTCAAAGTAAGACCTCTAAAACTATGTCTATGGCATATCTGATTCAGTTACATATCTCACAAGTATCACTCGGCCAGAGGTGACCGGCTGGTACTGTTTTGCAAGTATAAACACTAATATTAGCAAAATTCTACTCTTCATTATATTGCAGCACAGCTGACAGGAACGTTATCTGATATTTGCAAACTGGTTAAAGCCCCTCACCCTGTCACTGCAACTGTGAACTGTCAAAAGGATATAATGATAGAAAGACCTTCTGTATGCCGCAGGGAAAGTATTTTAATCATTTATAAGCTGGTCAATGGGGTTTAAAAGCACTCAGACATGCATTAAAATGTGTCTGAGACAGGAGCTTGAAGTCAATTTTCAATTGATTCTGTCTAGCAAATGCCGCTTAAGTAAGAACCTCACAGTCTTTTTCTTTTTTTTTTTTTTTTTCTCCTTTTTTTTCTTCCTCCTCCAGAAGGCAAAGGCTTAATTAGGAGGGTATCATCCTGGTTTACATCTCACAAAATATGTAATTGCAACATTTCAATAATCATTTTTACATGTGTACCATACTTGAAGTAACTTAAAGAATTTAATTCCCTACAAAGAGCTGAGAATTATGTAATACAGTGCACAAGCTAGATCATAAAAACACAAAGTATCATTGTTTCACTTAAGTCTATTTTACCTTGCAGATTTAATGCTCTTCTGCTGAGAAAGAACAAGTTAGGGAGAATCAATTACACAATTTTAATATATAAAGAAAAAAAAAAAGAAATCTGACTACAGCCTGGGAGGTTGGAGTCATATTGATTTTGCTGTTTTTCACGGGAGTGTAATATCAATTCTGTCTGCAATTATTTTGCATTACTAATCAGCTCATTACAAGCCAGTAAGACAATGTTAGTTTATAGTACAATACACTTGTGGTTCATTTGCCAATACCAATAAAATTTCACAATGTATCAGGTCAAATTTTTTTGTCATTTATGATATCTATAGAGGCTCATCTGCATATCTGCTTTATTGGTAATGATATAGCTACCAGAGATGGTAGAACCATGTTGCACATGAGGAAATACAACATTTAAAAAAGAGGAAATGTCTTTTGGAGTGTAAACTAAGCATCTGTAAAGCAACAAGGAATATCTAGTTAAAGGTGCTTAAATTGAATAAGTATTCAACTAGTAGCCTAGTTTTAGTAGTAATACTATATATCTTAATACTGGGTCCATAACATGCAAAACTCAGGCACAGCCACTGGAATTGTATCTTTAATAGAAAAACCAAGATTGTTAGCAATAAAAATATGACCTATGACACGGCAAGAGCCACATGATAGGACCCTTAAAGATCCACAAAATTTTCAGAGCATTACATGACAAAACTGTAAGAAGCAACTTAAGATGGTTGGACAAATTTAGAATTTCTTCATCAAGGTATAATCTGTACAGTGCAGTTGGGTTTTGAAGCTTCAGGCATACTTCAAATACACTGAAATTTTCTATTTCGTTTTTCTGCAGTATTGTTTTCTCCATAATAAAGTATGCTATCATTTAGAATACAAAGGAGAAGGAAAAAATGGTATATTCAGTCCCTGTTTATTTCTATAAATCATAAAACTTACTGAACAACAACAAAAAGCCTGTTGAAATTTATTTCAACTAAATGCACAGAATATGAAATGTAAGGACAAATAGTCCACTGCACAACCCTTATTAGAAAACAAAGCTTTTTTTTTTTTTTTTAATATCATTTACTCTCCCCAAAATATCAGTTATGATTGCACAGTCATTTTAGCATGAGGTTTGTATTTAGAATTTTCAAGACTTTGAAGCATTAAGGTTGACAATATAACTTAACCTCAGTTCTCTTCCATATATGTTGAAGTTCTTAAATACCTGCTTCTTCAGTATATATTATTTTTTCTTCAGCATTTCTAATTTGGTTCACGATATGGCTAGCTATCTTTTGAGAAGCAATTATTCTATAATATTTCACCTTATTGTCTACTCAGGTTTTATTTATTCCAATGTACTCAGATTTGCTTTGTAAATGGTCCTCATCACTATAACACACTTTGCAGTTTTCCAAATAATTTATCTTCATAACAACACTGACTCAGGAAGGTGGTAATACAGAGATATACAGAGATTAAAGTAAAAAATGTCTCGGATGGGATAGTCTGGTGCACAGGTCAAGTAGAACTGCTACGTGCGCTTCACATTGAGTAGAACTACATGTATACCAAGCTGTTACAGTAAAGAAGACCCAGCAATATTGCTAATAATACCTAAAATGTCTCAAGCCAAATATGACCCCAGCACCCCCCCCCCCCCAAATCTGAAGAGTCCCATGCTTCAGCAGTCAAATTCTTCTTCTTTTGCAGCAGCCTGCCTACCCAGCCATTTTGCAATGTCTATTCTGCACTTGAAAAGTTTTTTCATACATTCTGAAATACAATCACGTTTAAGTAGACAGTACTAAGAGTTGCAAAGCTAGGCCCTGGCAAGTTTCAAATCTCTGCTGAAAAGAACAGGGACATGAACAGCTTTAAGAAAAGGCCAACAAGCACCTACTAAAAAAAAGAAATAATCTGTTTTCCTAGCTTGGTCCTAAAAATATGTCTGCATATAAATATGTCCATTCAGCTGAAGTTTTCCAGCATGGTTCGATCTAAAGCTTGTTCCCAAGCAGATGAAGACAGATATTTATCATGGGAATTATGTACAGCCTCAGTAAAGGGCATTTTTATCAGTACAGGCTGTGTATTAGGCTTATTTGAAGCAGCTTAGGTGATTGTCCGTAGCTTTGAACACTCACATAACAACTTAAGGTTTTATACTAAAATTATACTACTGTTTTCATTCCTTCTTCCAGCTCTTACTTTAATTATTTTTTTTACAAACACTTTATTTCAGCATCCTGCTTGACTGAGATGTGCAGTGAGGAACATCCTCATTTTTCCAAACCAAAATCAAATCACCAAAAATGGTGAATGCCAAAACCATTCACCCAAGTTCAAACAAGCATCCCAACTCTTAAAGGAAGATACACCTTTTCAATCTAGCACATTGCTATTATGGTCTTCCGACTAAGCCACTAAATACAAAAGCTTAAGAATAATGTTTATCACCAGGCATTTATTTGGAATTTCTGAACATGTACCTGCCACTATTAAGACATATGCTATTATTGTTCCATGTAAGACTGTAACTTCATGTTTTACATTATAGTTATATATTTTAATATCATGAGATTATCTGCTAGATATCATCCTTATTAGATATTAGGCAGTGTATTTATCATACTTAAATGCTTCACAGTTACCAACCCTGAGGTATTTTTATCAATCTATACAAGTGATAAGAAATACAGAGTACAGCAGAAATTCAATTGAGAACCAACATTACCATCCATTTCAGAGTTCCCAATATTTTTATCCGTTGTGAAAGGTGATTTGCCCTGAAATGAAATGTTTATCTTGGATAGTCTACCTCACAGCAGTAGCCCTTCTAAATGCTCCTTGAAAATACTTTCAGATATTATCTCACTCTTATTCCTCCTTCTTCCTTCTTTCCTTCCTCTATTAGATTCTAGGCAGAAATATTTGTTCTTCCTTTTCTGTGCTCAGTGTGGATAGACTGCTGATGTGAAGAATTCCTCTTCTGTATATTATACCATGCAAGAGGCACCCTGATGTTTTTCTAACACTGAACTCCATTCAGCACAGCAGTACCGATAGACTAGCTAAAATACCACTGCTTAACCAGGAAAGGAAAGTAGGACTACGGTAACAGTTCGTTTAAACTTGTTTATGCTTAATATCCAGAGAGAAAGAGAGCGCGCGCGCATAAAAAAACCCCGCCTTTCAAAGACTATTTGCATTGTTGTGAGGGATTGAAATACTACATTTACAGTGTAAATAGATCTATTCACTAAATACACGGCTAGTAACACCCACACTTACCAACTATGCCAAAAAATATTTTTTTCCACACAGATTTTCACACTAAATGATATATTTGTAATTTTCACATTTTACTGACTACCTTGGACCTGATTTCTCTCACTGTCTCCTTTGCACTGTAAATCTTGGAGTACACATCTATAATTTTGTTGTGGTTTAGCCCCAGCCAGGAACTAAGCCCCACACAGTCGCTCGCTCACTCACTCCCCCCACAATGGGATGGGGGAGAGAATCAGAAGGGTAAAAGTGAGAAAACTCGTGGGCTGAGATAAAGACAGTTTAATAGGGAAAGCAAAAGCCACTCACGCAAGCAAAGCAAAGCAAGGAATTCCTTCACTCCTTCCCATGGGCAGGCAGGTGTTCAGCCATCTCCAGGAAAGCAGGGCTCCATCACACCTAACGGTTCCTTGGGAAGACAAACGCCATCACTCCAAACATCCCCCCCTTTCTTCTTCTCCCCCAGCTTTATATACTGAGCATGACGCCATACGGTATGGAATAGCCCTTTGGCCAGTTTGGATCAACTGTCCTGGCTGTGTCCCCTCCCAACTTCTTCTGCACCTGGCAGAGCATGGGAAGCTGAAAAGTCCTTGACCAGTGCAGCAACAACTAAAACATCTCTGTATTATCAACGCTGTTTTCAGCAGAAATCCAAAACATAGCCCCACACCAGCTACTATAAAGAAAATTAACTCTATCTCAGCTGAAACCAGGACAAATTTAAAAGGCACAGGGCACAAGTGATGCACGAGAGGATAATCCTCACTCGTCTTGCCATTTCATGTAAATACACCAAGATCCTGTTTGCATTACATACCTTAGGTCTTTATATAGCACCATGACAATAAAATAATACAACAAAGAGACCAGAGCAACTGAATTCACTCCAAATCTATGAAAAAGGTCAGTTTAACTTGATCATAGTATATCAACTGGAAAGTCAAAGTTGGTCAGGTGCAATGCTAACCAGACTTCTCTGTGTAGCAACCATAGAAAATTGGCACTCTTTAGACTGGTCTATGATCACACTACATGGTCAGAAATAATATTTTCCCATAATAAAAATAAAGACTACAGTCTAAATGCAACAAGCAAACTCCCTGGGCAGTGGAATTTACCTTTGCTATAAGCCTGCCTTATAATAAAAAGGAGAAAAATTAATTTTGTGTTGAGAGGTTTCCACATGGTGATTCAATTTTAAATAAATTGTAACATCACAGTAGCAGGACCAATGTGATTCATCAGTGTGGCCAGCACAGCTGGAGCCAAAAGAACAGACCATGCCTACAATCACATGGCAAAGTACTGTCATGAAACACACACTTTTGTGAAAGGGTGAAATGTAGACAACGAAGATCAAGTTGACACTCCCCAAAACATTCAGCCATACCACCCTAAAGCCTCTTAAAAGAAAGCAAATTGTCATGGGATAAGAAAGTCATCACAGGGCAGGAATAAAGTGATGCATTTTCTCAGTGGGAGGTAGAGTGTTACAGCAATCTGGGCTAGTCAGCAATGTCCACAAGGAAACAGAAAAAAGGACTGGTTAGATAACTAAGTTCTTGAGAAGTTGATAAGAAGTTAGCAAGGGTAGCGCACACAGAAATTGTAGAAAGCCCTCCCAATACCTAGTGACTGTGTGATAAAATGGCAGATGAAATATGAAGTATGAGTAAAAGAGGAAAAACCTTAATTTTACACTTAAAATGTGGGCTAACTATCAATACTAAGAAATGAGCACTTGGGGTTAAAACAGAACCATTCGATGTTCCACAACAATGACAAAAAGATAAATCAAAACCTTAGAAATTGCAAGGAAAAAAGCTACTAAATATCCATGTGCAGTCATATCCTGAATACTGTTTCCTGTTTTGTTCCCCCATCTCTAGAAGACTATACATTTCCTAGACACACAAAAAGTTGCAGAGAAGGGCAGGAAAACTAACTAAAGGTGTGGAACAGTTTCAGTGTGAGGAACAGCTATAAGTGTATGTGTACGTATGTATGTGCATGTATGTGTGTGCATGTGTGTGCATGCACATACATTCATATATACACACATGCACATAGTAGAGAGTCTTCTGACTAGAAGACAGATAACTGAAGGAGGATATGACAAAGATCTGTGAAACTGTACCTAGTGTGAAGAAGTAACGATCAGCAGATCCTGTCCCTGCAAATGAAAGGACTAGTGGCAACAGAAAAAATTTGGTATGTTCAGCATTAACAAAAATATTTAACTTCTTCAGGCAACGTGCAGTTAAGTGGCACATTCTACCCCTGGATTCTAGGAATGCTAAAAAAATACATATTCAAAAATCCATTAAATTAGCAAAAGAAAAATCTGTCAAATGCCATTAAACACACACACAGAGTAAATCTAGTGCAGAAAGTCTCTAAGTCACAACACTCGGGAGTATGGGAGAACATTCTGGGGAATTACCACTACATGTCTATCCTACTCTTCCACAAGTGTCCATTGTAAGAGGACAGGAAGCCTTTGGTATAACACACAGCTGCAAGGCTAGAAATTGAACCAGTTTCCCAAGTTCAAATCCAGACAACCATTATTGTTTCTCCTTAATACTTTTTGTGATAACTCAAGAAAACCACTCCATACAATTAAACATGGTTTCACATTCCATATTCTGTTTTTATTTACAATTCATATGTTCATATATCTGTGCGGGCAGGGCTGCCCACTTCTTACCCAAATAAAGCAGAAAAATGGAAGGTCTAAAGCAATTAGTCAAGCTACACTGCCAGTACTTAAATGAACCATCTGTTCAAAGGTATATAAGACCAGAGTGGTTTTGAGCCATAAGGCAGCTCTCTCATTTCTGCAATATCTATCCGTGATTCAGCAATATCCATCCTTGGTTTGGAAAGGTTGTGTGTGTTGCTGTTTTATAATTAAACATAAAAAGGGCACTAATGTCATCCTCTTAGGTCACACAAAGATGTAATTCTGTCATAGGTGTCCTTTGGTTTGCAGGGATCTTGTTTTTGGCAGAGTGAGAATGTACCTGAACACTTAAAACAGTGTGGGAAAAGCCACTCAAAGCCAGAATGCATTGTGCAAACTGTCATGTAAAAATTAAGGTCAAGACAACGGACTTAACAGTATTTCACCATGGCACAATGAAATTCTTCTTGAATGAAGAAATTTGACCCTGTCTTACTGCTCAACCACAGCTTTTATTTTGGATGGAAAGGGGAAGGGTAGGAGATTGCTTTTTTGTCTCCTCAAAAACAGATCTAAAGCATGACTACCTCCAGCACCCAATTCTAGAAGTATTTTATTAGTACATCACTGACATTTATATATGCCAAGACTGAACATGCTCATTATGACTGTTTATTAGACAAAAGGCTACTAGTAGAATGATAATTAATCAGTTGGCATTGATTGAAATTCTTGATGAAATGAAGCATGAGCTGTTGAAAAATAATTGAATGTAATCATAAAATCTATGAATCATCCATAGAAAGCACATTTATTAAACCAGAATTCATAACTAAGTTATTTTGTCTAGCTGTTTTTCTCCTCTTTGGATTCTCTCCTGTTGAATAAAAAAGCCAGATGTTCCTACAGCAAATATAAAAAGAACAGACATCAGTTAAATATCCCATGCTATAGTAGAATATGAGTTTTAATATGTGACTTATTAACGAACTCAAAGAGCTTTTATAAAGCACAAAACTAAAACCTGGTATTTGCCATAATAGTTCAGGAAAAGTGAAACACTTTTATGTTAAAAAAAAGTTAGTAAAACCATAGCAGCCTTCAAAAGAAGTGTCCAAAATAAGTTTTGTTGTACTATAACTGAAAAAATTAAAATTAACTCAGGATACATCTACCTATTCTTTCTCAATACCATTTTCTGATGGAAGAAATACATAATGCAACATCACAATTTCAAAAGTATTGACAGGAGCATCCCTTTGTATACAAAAAATAAGTTGCTGGTGTGGGGTTTTTTTTTGGTTTGGTTTGGTGTTTTTTTTCCAATCTATCATTAACTAGACACTGATACAGCCAAGATGACTAAGGCTCCCAGTATTAAAAATTGCAGACCACATTATCATGAAACAGATATTTAAGAATTGGGATTGAGTTTAAAGATAACCTCATTTTCTGAAGATTACAATCAAGTAATTTTATATAAATCCTGCTTCTAGAGGTAATGGTTAGTGCATCCAGTATATGAATTGAATTAATTCCCCCTTACACTGATTGATATTCAACTAGACGTGAACTTTGTCCTGATAGAAGTTAAATATTTGTATTACAGGCAAAACTGTAACCAGATAATCCTAAATGTTAGATTAGACAAAAATACATCTTTAATCATGTAAACTAAACTAAACAAACTAAAAAGCTCAATGTTTTCATAGAATTTCAATAAAAATTTTTGTTTCTGCTCACTATCTAAAACTGAAGTCTTTAAAAAAATATACCCAGTTTAAATATGTGTCATTAATACCATGAAGATGTGAACAAACATAAAAGGTACTGATTTGTCTGTTAAATCACAGAAACATGTATCAGAATATTTGAAGTACAGAAATATTTCTGTTGCAGTGGATCATGTATATCAGAAAATCTTACTTATATCCTTTTTCTCACGTCCACAGAGAGCAGAGAGTAGTTTAGCAAGTCATAAGAACAATTCTTTCTTCAAACAGCATGTAGTCGCAACATGAAATTGCAGGTGGGACTAACAGGTAAGCAATGACTAAAAACATCTATTTCCAAATGCATTTCTTCTGGATGAAGAAATATCTTCTTTATGCAACACTCACACACATGTTCACTACAGGTAGTGCTACAAATTCCTTAATTGGTATCACTTATTCATGGCTAGCCCAAACAGGAAATTATGCAGCATAACCTCTGAACTCCACAAGCATTTTTTTAGCATCCATCTGGCAATGCAAAAAGAGTACTAACCTAGTTCTGCCGAAAAAAAAAACCAACAAACCACCTTTGCAAAAGTCCCTATTAAAAAAAAATATGGTCATTCTAAATGCTAGTTGAATAAGTGCGAAGGAGGGAAAAACACACTGTACAAAAACTTCTGCAGTATATGATTCCACAGCCACCACCATCCCCTTTGCTACAGGATATCAGCATTGCTCTAAAGGCATTCATCAAGGATGTCTCAAAGACTATGACCAGCACTATCAGACTTTCAGCCTCTGTTTTCTTCCTAGTACTGTTTTCCTCTGTCAGAAGTACTTATTAAAAAAGTCCTGAGCTTACATGTTACAAAGGAAACAAATAACAGAGCAAGGGGCAGGTTTTAATTATTACATTAAATACAAAAACCACCACAATAAATTCATTTAAAACACAGCTGAACTCTACAGAGGTAAAATAAAACACAAACTTAAAGAGCCACTAAATCAACTAAAAAAAGCTTTTAAAGCAAAATCTTCTGCTTTTTTTACATTACATTTATGTTGCTCAGTGTCCTGGTTTCAGCTGAGATAGAGTTAATTTTCTTTATAGTGATTGGTATGGGGCTATGTTTTGGACTTGTGCTGAAAACAGTGTTGATAATACAGAGATGTTTCAGTTGTTGCTGCACTGGTCAAGGACTTTTCAGCTTC
Organism: Ciconia boyciana; assembly: GCF_034638445.1. Taxonomy (NCBI): domain Eukaryota; kingdom Metazoa; phylum Chordata; class Aves; order Ciconiiformes; family Ciconiidae; genus Ciconia; species Ciconia boyciana. The sequence continues at coordinate 36,662,610 of NC_132942.1, read as the reverse complement.
CCATGCTCTGCCAGGTGCAGAAGAAGTTGGGAGGGGACACAGCCAGGACAGTTGATCCAAACTGACCAAAGGACTATTCCATACCACATGACGTCACATTCAGTATATAAAGCTGGGGAAGAAGAAGGAAGCTGGGGACATTAGGAGTGATGGCGTTTGTCTTCCCAAGGAACCATTATGCATGACTGAGCCCTGCTTTCCTGGAGATGGCTGAACACCTGCCTGCCCATGGGAAGGAGTGAAGGAATTCCTTGCTTTGCTTTGCTTGCGTGTGTGGCTTTTGCTTTCCCTATTAAACTGTCTTTATCTCAACCCTCGAGTTTTCTTACTTTTGCTCTTCCGATTCTCTCCCCCATCCCACCAGGGGGGAGGGAGCGAGTGGCTGCGTGGTGCTTAGTTGCCAGCTGGGGCTAAACCACGACACTCAGCTGCATATCCTCTTGCATACCCTCTCTATTCTGATGTATGTATAAACCTTTAAATAGACAACAAATGTTACCATCATGACATTATTTCAATAGGGCACTCAAAAAACATCTAAATTAATACCTAAAATGTGACACCCATAGAACATAACAACTAAATAGTTAATTTTTGTTGACATGGATTTTCAATCCCTACAACTTTCTCACCAAAGAAAGAGTGATTACATTGAACACAAAGATCTGATTTAAGGCAGACTTGAGGGGAAACTACTGCTTTTGTGCCATTACCAAAACAGCTACTATGGCAGCAGAAATAGTACAGCAGTCACTGAAATTTTGCTATCATTATGTTATTTGGACATTTCTCTGAGCAGAATGATATGACAGAGTGACTATTGCCACCACTGATAGAGCATCTACAGTAAGACGATAGTACAAGATGAGCATAGGCGCAGCCTGTGTATTACAGATAAAGACAATACAAATGCAAGCTCTAATAATAACCTCTTGTAGAATTTTATCAAATAGACTTTGTTTCTATGCATTATTTATCCACATCTACATTTCAACAAAAATGCCCTCATTCAAATTAATTGAAGCTTTCCTGTGGTGTATTTGTTAGAAATCAGTATTACACATACCCTGGTTTATGTTATATTCCAGCTTTGTATCATCACAGGTATCCAATAATTATAAGTTGAGTTATTTAAAGTAAATAAACATCAAACAAAGACTTAATTTACTTGTTTAAATCATCAAATAAATGTGGGGGGTTTTTTGCAGAAGTCTGAGTAACTAATGTACAGCTTTTTTTGTTCTTTCCCTGATATTATTTCTGAACCAGTGCATCTATTTAAGATGGAGTGTTCTACAACGTTAAAAAATAAAATGACATAGTTCAGAAATTAAAAATTTAACTTGTGGAAGATGCTGCTATAACTAGAAGTCATGAGGATTTAATGAAAGTCCTCAAAGTTCTTTCAGTATGACAACAGCAATTATTCCTTTTCTTCCTCATCAGTGATCTCCCCCTTAGTTCCACATTCTGTGTATTAAGCAAAGCAGCCCAGTCTCGTAAGCAGGTAGGAAAAAAAAAAAAATCCCTACAGGGAACCTCATCGCAGCCTTAATGGTCCCTGAGAAACTCCATTGCTTAGCCCCTCTCACATTCCCTTCCTGCCCCACTGCAGGCAAAAGATTAATGGCTTTTTCTTGATGCTTTGAGTTTATTCAAGCCAGACAAATGATGAAGCTGCAGAGTGATTCATTCCAATTTCTGACCAACTACACCTGATGTCCCTCAAGAAAAAAGCCTCAGGAACGTCCAGCATTGCTCAATTGTTTGGTTGAGCAAATTTGTTAGTCTCTGGTTGCATAGCAGGGGAAAGGAGGCAGCACTGATCAAGTTTAAGGAATAGTTATTGTAAAATTAGAACTCCTAAACATCATATTAAAGACAGGCATAAGTAAAAAAAAAAAATCCATATTTACAGCTTTTGAAGAGCCCATATTTGAATGAAGTTACTAAATCATATGTGACTTATGTTCATTACTCTGTTCTGATTTCATACAGTGCCACTGTGCACCACCCTAGATACTGCAGTTGCCTTATGCTTTGCTAGGGAGAGCGAGGAAATCTCTGTGGATATTGCTGCTTAGCTTACCATGTCAGGTACAGCAGCACAGGAGGAAAGCAGGGAGCAAGTGCTCCTGTGGGTACGGCACAGATAGAGCGCAGATGATTATGAGAGGACAAAAGCTGGAACAGGAGAAACAGAGGAGCTGCACCGTGTGCTAAGCAGAGCAGAGAGATGAAGCTCAAAACAGGAGGAGGAAGGGGTTTTGTTTGCTGCAGGGTATGTAAGTAGTATGTACATAGCCTTTAACTGTAAGACACAAATATTAGATACATTTTGTGTGTGCATGGTTTCACAATAGTATCACAAGTAGATTAATTTAAGGAAAACAAATTGTGGAGTTTTAAAGGTTTAAGAACACATTGGTAGGGTATGACTACCACACAATGTCTCTTCATAATGCCTGCACATGTGGAAATACTCTGCATTTATTTCCAGTATTCCCCTCCCTGCAGCAAACATGCTGTCTTTACTTATCTTGCTGCTTTTCCCCTCCTTCCCTGCTCAACTTTTTTAGACCCTCCACAACTGGCCTCCCAGTATACAGCATCATTTTTTCCCCTCATGTTTCCTCAGACTGCTCTAAAATGGTGGAGCATATACAGCACAAGAAGTGCTGCTCTCTTTACATTATTTCCAGCCTGACTATAGATGTCAGGAACTGAATACATCTGCTGTAACATCATACAATACTTTCTGGTCCCACTACCAGAAAGCCTTATGCATTTCTCTCCAAAGAAGACTACAAACTCCTACTGTGTGCTTCCAACACATGAAGACTAGCAGTCCTAGCCTAGCCCCCTCTGCTTTCACATCAACCTGAACTGCATTGTAACACTGCATCTTCCATACAGAGCAAATATGACCCAAATGCAGTTTCAATTTTTACATTTCTAAAAGGAATGAATGTCATGATAAATACTACATGCATCTCGCCATCAACAGTGGCAAATATAAGCTGTGCTACTTGTGTTTCAAACAGTATCTACACACAGCAGGAGATCAAACAGTAGGAAAGGATGTTTTTCTTCGCTGGTTTGTTAAACCAAAATGGCACATAACATTGTCCAACTGCAAAAATATCATCCTGTGTTTTCTGGAGTGCATCCTGTAGCGCTTACTCTGAAACAGCTCTCAGCTGCTTACAGGATTCTATGCCCAAACACAAAACATGGGCTTCTGTCACTGATGGTTATGAATGTAAGCCTCAGTAAGGTTTGTCTACCGTATAATCTTCCCATAGCTGATTTGCTGCACAATCATTCAAGGTAATGAAGGAAGTCCTGACTCCATGCTTATAGCAGTTGTGAAAGCTGCTGCCTCCTAGATAAGGGTATGCCCTCTAGGTGAAGTGGAGGAAATCTGCCTCAAACCAGTATTGAGGTCCTGCTGATGAAATAAAGGAATCCTCGCTGTTGCTGAAGATTATCTGCCTTCTGCTTAGCTCAAGTGAGGATTTAGTACCATCTTTACAGGTGTCTTACAAACTGGGAAAGAATGTTCTTTTACAGAGCTGATTCTGATCACATTTAAAAATTTTTTTAAAAAGGAGGGCGGAGGGCAAAGGCGACAAACAAACGGCCCCTGCATTCAGCAGTGATCGTGCATAACAAACAGTACTCTTATTTAAACAAGGTCAAAAGATGGTATGATGCTAACCTTAGCAATATCAATGTGGTTACTACTTTTTCCTCCTTTTTATTTTGAAGACCAGAAATGGAAAATAGTTTTCTTACAGCCAATGAACTCCAAATCATAAAAATAAAAATCACATGGTCAATACTATTCATTGTTATATGCATTGTTGTCTCAAAAAGTGGAGAATTTATTCCTGACAACAGCAGATCAGATCATGAACACAAAAGGCCTAATTTTGAACTTGTTCTCTTCACAAATATATTGCAAGAAGATAACTTTCTCATATATTTTCCAGTGGTAGCAGCGCTGCTCCCAGCAAAGCAATGAAAGCTACAATATTAAGCTTGCTGCTTACTCACCAATTTTCATGTCAGAGTCTCACTGGCAAGTGGCCCAGTCACAGAGAGGATGCTATTGGAATTAATACTTCTATACCCAAAACAATGTTGACTATTTAATTATTAAAGTACTTCTTTCTAACTAGATATTTTCAACTAGTGGGCCTGACAGAACTGAGGGAACTGTTCTGTGCACAGGTTTGCTCAAAGAAAGGTTGTTCACTGTCAAATCACTTCAATTTGAATGTTTTAAGCTGGCTGTATCCTTAAATACAAATTCACAGTTCCTTTGCCAATAAGAAGCTGATATGAAGCACTGAACTAGTTATCAGGCAATGAGAAAGTTGAAGTCCCACATTTAGTTCCCAATTTCAGTCATATTTTCTCTCACATTGCATTTTTCATTCCCCAGTTAAGTGAAGCAAACAATATTGAGAGTATTCATGAATGTTTGGAAAACTATTTCTGTTCTTGAAAATAAGTATTTGTTTTTGCCTGACAACCCTGTGTGTTTTGGTGATAGCAGGAGAAAAGAGAATTAAATGCAGAAGCAAACTATTAATAGCCAAAAGATTTTGCTTTCAGTGCTTTGTGTACCTGCCAGGTAATTTTCAAGCTGGGATCCGTGCATGTAATCAGCATGGAAAGGGAAATTTTTAAGTGTCTAAAAATTCCTTAGACTTACTTATCTCCTACTACCTGTCTAACTGCCAGAGGGTCCTTCTCTCATTCCAGATGGGAGTAAAAGGCCCCTGACTTGCTCAGAAACCCCTTGCTATATAGAACAGGATATACAGTCAGGGACTAAAAGCAATCTCCCATAACAATTTAGCTCGGTGGCAAAAACTCAAGCTATAATGCCTGTGTAGTATCCAGAATCTTATTTCTTCAGTGCATTCAAGTATTAAATTAGTTCAGCCTTTAAAGGTAGTGGTCACCTGTCACAGTAAAACTGGTGACCAGGTTTAGCAAAGGAAGTTGTTCTAATGCAAATAATTCAACCAACTGGCTACTTCTTTACACGAAAATATGTCATTTTAGCAAATTGCACTATTACCACATTGCCTCACTTATCCTAATACTAATCTAGAAGAGACTCCTCATTTCAGGTCTCTCTGGATTGAGAAATGCCAGTCAGCAGCTCAGCTTCAGAACCATTTTGTTTTTTGAGCAACAGCTAACCAATGTCCAAAGATCACAGCATTTCAATGATCCTTACTCAGCTCTGCTACAGCGACAATCAGAGTATGAAATAAAAGCCCTAGACACTCTTATTAGCACATATATTATACTTACGACATTTGCAAAGGACTTAAACTTACCTAAAACTGTCAACTTCTGCTTTTTGTGTCATTGTGTATTCTGGTGCGCGAGACTACATACAGTTAGGCAGCATCAGACATGCAACATCAATTCTAGATAAACAGGAGGTCACAAAGCTCACATTCTCAAAGCTATTATAGAAATTGCAGGCTTCATCCAATCTCAAATCCCAGCGCTCACTTAAAAGCTCTAACCATATAATTAAATGTAGGTCAGCTTAAAAAGTGGACAATTCTTTTCAGGCTGTATAGAATGCTCTTCAGTAAAGCCTTCAGCAATTCTGTTCTTTTATCTTGGAGGGCTGACAGATCGTTGTCAAAACCAGGGTCTTCCTGGTAAAAAGTTTTAACGGAGAGAAAAAGGTACAACAGTGTAGGAGGAGATGCTTAAAAGAGAATAAATCTCTAGCTTGCTTTCTTCAAAGCTAGAATTCTTCCCTTGTCTGAGACATACTGAGGACAAGTTTAACCCAGGGTAACTCTGTAGTCTAATGGCCTTACACCAATGAGTATTTTGACCCAATCTGTCTGAGACATGCCTGGAAAAATAACCTTCTATTTTCCTCACGGTCCTGCTGCACAGAGGGAAATCTTTCTTGTCACTCCCTCTAGCTGTCACATCTTAAGTTTTGTCTAGAAATTCTCCCCTGACTTTCTTCACCCCTACTAGCCATTCTTCATAACAGCAGGCCAGATTAGATTGTCCTTTGCTCCAGTGGATTTTATTCAGATATATACTACTATAAGTGTTAGAAGAACCTGAACTTGGTTTTTGGAGTCCTGCTATGGTTTCTTTTCTAATCAGAACACCGAGAGACTATCGTAATAAATCAATTGCTTGACTTGAGGCAGGTATGCTTGGACAGGTTTTCCACTTTTACTGTGTGTTTTTAAAGCTAAGTAACACAAAATGTACTCAAATTATTTTTCTTAAAGAAAAACCCTTCATGGGAGACGAAGGGGTATTGGAGACTGCGAAAGCAAAGGAGAACAATGAAACCCTAACATATAGGTAGCAGCAGCCTACTCAGGAAAGGATATATTGTCATGTAGCTTTACAAAGCATAAACCAGCTTGTTTTTCAACTCAGACTGTATTCTTTTTCAAGTTCGATCTATTTTAATCTCAATGGAACTTGGCTCACTGAGGCTTTTGTTCACTTAGCACAACTAAATCTACTCTATAAAATAAATGGAATCATATTCATTTGCCATACTTCTACATATGAATTTAAGTATGTTTAATACTTTTAGTCATTATAGTATTCTTGAAATTGTTTCAGTGTGAAAAGAATATACTCATGTAAATTCCCTTTCACAGTAACCTATACTTTTTTCTTATCTTTCAAAGAAAAAAAAGCAATGTGTTCTTAGTGTTAAGTATTCACAGATATTTATTATCAATCTGTTCTAGAAGACATCTAAGCATCTTAATCTTTTGTTGTGAAATCAATTCACAATTCAATTACTGAAGATTAAAGACTGCCTAACCTAGCTGTAATTTTTTTCAGTAAGTGTAAAAACCAGTGATACACTGCACCATTACGTAAGAGAATCCAAATCACGGCAATAACTAAGAAACATCATTCAAACGAAAACAACAAAAACCATTTGAATGGACCCCTGAAACCCTGATATTTAGACAAATTTTCTACTTCAGATGTTTTATCACTATGCAGTATGAAAAAGCATCTTCTACCCAGTTTAGCATTCAGCTAATTAATATGCCAAGAAAAAAAACAAACAAACAAACAAAAAAACCCCAAACCCATAACATGCCCAAACCACCAAGGTCCTTCGTACTGGACAATTTTCATTCCCACAGGGAAGTCCCATGTAATGGCATTATTAAAGACATTTAGAGCCAACAGATTATTCAAGATAAATGAGCTACAACCAAGAAAAGAATCTGGGTTTAAGCACTTGTTTCTCACCCTCCCTTTGCTCCCTCACTTATGTTTTTGCAGGACATGGCTCTCCTTCCCCAACAGTAATAATACTGCAGTAAAATTTTCTGCTCTGGATATAGTGTTATTATAGTGATTAATCCACATTATTTCTGTATTACTCCATAAACAGATTCTAAACTCTGTTTTCCAGGTATACTGGCATGATGCAAACCTCTGACATCATCACTAGGATGATTTAACACATTCAAACAAACTGCAGCTTCATTTGTTGATTCTTGATATAAATGTCTCTTATTCATGCAAATATATAAAACTTAAGGAAAAAAAATTGTTTTCTCCACTTTTCTGTTCAGAACTTTCCAGAACGACATGCATACAAGCTTGTATAGGCATACCTGCATCATTTATCTCATTCTCATAGTAGCCTGACAATCTGGATCCATCCATATATAAATCTGCACAGCAGGTGCTCCTTTCCACAGTATTGCTGGGCACCAAGCTACCACCATGCAAATACAAACACTTAAAATCCAGCACCACAGTACACGACTGTTAGTAATAGCAGTATAAATGCATACTTGACAAAAGCAAGTATGAATACTAAGAGAGGGGTGAAAATTTTATCCTTCCACTGTAGCAAGTTTTGACAACTTTTATTATTTTAGAATTAGATTCCACCTCCATCCCCTCCTCTTTTTTCCTTTTTTTCATATTAGTATCAAAATACAATATGGAGCTTTCAGCCATTATGCACTTAGGTACAGCAAGATGTATTGTACAGCCTGCGCCATGAGTAAGATACCTGAAGTGACATGTCATGGCTTCAGTCTCTTATATAAAGCTGAGACATTTGATACAGGTCTTGAACAATGCCTTCTGCTGGCCTCGGAGGAAAAGGGATCAATTGCTGGCTTGTCACAAGTTAAAACCCTTTACACCCCAGCTCTCCAGCATACTGAAGACAGCTAACATTCTGCTGTCTACCATGTCATCCCTTTCCATCCCTCCTTTTGTCAATCACACGTTGAATTGAAGGGATTAAGCTCTCATTTACTTGATTCCCAACTGGAGAGAAGGTGCTTTCTTCTTCTTAGACACGTAGAATTGTACATAATTCAAGTCAACTCTGAGCAGCCCTTTCTGATTAAAAAAAGTGTATGAATATTGACATGAAGGACATCTTGTATGCTGAGCTCCAATTCTCCTACTTGAATAGGCTCCCACTCGTATGAGTGGATAACAGGTCTGCCAAACCGGAGCTGGAACTGAACCAATTCAGTCAGTCCAAAGTGAAATACACAATTATGTATCCTATTACACAACAAATATTTAAGTACTTAGAGGAATATAGGTCAAAAGTACTAATGCTGAACCAGTGCATTCTGTTTACTCCTCCATCACAAATTATTAATATAACCTTATGAAATTAATATTATCTATATGCTCAGCAAGCATACCTGTGCACAAGTCTTTAATAAAGGAAGCCAGGTCCTCTTTTAGTAAAGCAATGCAACAAATTAAAACCATCACCCATTTCTTCCAAGTTATTACTGCCACTGGAAACATAAATGATGAAAAACTTTCCAATGCTGTTTGTAAATACTGAACTTGAATTTCAAAGTTAGGCACTAATCCATGGAAACAAATCAATGCAGAACAGAAATACTTGTGACATATCCAAACACCATGCAAGTAGCATATGTCTTCTCAACTGATGTAACATGATTCACAGACTTACAAGAAAAAGCCTTCTTGTATGATGAATATGGGTAACGATTTAAAATATTTGTTATATTATTACTCACATGCTTTCAATTCTACACTTAAAAGGCCATAGGTACGTGTGGAAAAGCTCTGAACACTGAGTATTTGTGAATCTAAAGTTAGCTGAAAGCTGAGTAACTGGCAAGCCAGAGGTACCAGTGGATATAAATCTTACTTCAGATCCCCAGAGAATTAATAGTGAGGAATGTATATTACTAAGAATTGCTAATTTGGGGATTTCTTCTTTTCTTTTCTTGGTCCTTCACTATTATTCATCAAATATATTTGGATAAAGACATATTCTTCATGTCAGAATTTAAAATCTTTGTTTCAGCACAGAGCTGAAATTATCACAAGGTCAGTAAATTAAAGTCTTAGGTTTTTAAAACCAGAAGGGAAAATCTGAACATTCAGTAGTGAGACATACATCTCTTCTTGCCTCCCTCTCCTTTATTTATTTTTTTTAAGACAGAACAGAATCTACTACAGTTTTTCGTGGCTTTTCTATGTACAGAATAGTGTTTGTCTCCTTAGACTCATCCCTTTGGCATTCTCCTTGGGACACACTACATCTGACAAGAAGATAGAAACCTCATTAGTGAAATATTTCAATTTGTGGAAACAAAAAGTCAGATGCATAGAAACACAAACATGAGCTGTATCTTTGTATTCTAGCAGCCAAGTAAGCTTCAAGGAAATCTCTTAACCAGAGTAACAAAGATAAATGAAAATTAGAAAGTGGATTTAGTAACAAATACTTTTTTTTTTCCCAGAAGTCTTGCATATCTGTTCAAAGACAAAGCAGCTTTTTTATTTAAACTACTAAATCTTGCATGTGACAACTCTGTTCCCAAGTCTGGCCTTTGTGGTTGAGTGCAGTTATGTTTTCCTCTGACTGTTGCTAATACTTACTCTCTTGGAATCTTCTTAAAACTACTGGGAACTTGATGATATTAGGAAACTGGTTTAGCATTAAGCGTTAACAGTAGAAAAATTAAATTATGATTAGGTAAATATAAACAAATCATAAACTTCGCTCCAGCATTAGCTGGTGTGTCTGTCTGCCAATTTGCAATCAATTTTTAAGTAGTCTCACTGGGCCTTTTGCAAGGCACTACAATTTTCGTAATATACACATCGTGTAGGCTGTATGCCTGAGCCTGCTTCACTTTCAAGAAGTTCCAAATTTTTTTACTGCTAACACATATTTGAAAGTGAATTATGAGAGCATTCCCAGATTCTACCACATCTGCATCAAGGTGGCATCAAAGCCAGCAACAAAGCAAGATAAATAGATAATTGTAGGTTCTCCTAGCAGAAGGGTATTATGCAATCCCTTCACATGGACTCAATTTCAGTAGGACATGAAGTGCATTAAAAATGTCTGATTCAATCTTCAATCCTCAAAAAAAATAAGGAACACAATTTTGGTGGTGTACAAACCAATGAGGGGTTTGTATTATATATAAATGCTACAAATACAACAGGTGCCACCTGCATTATTAATTTGTATACTTCTTCATATATATGCTCTCTCATCTTAAAAGCTTGAGATTGGTGCATCAAAGGGGAAACATCTTATTTTACATACATCCTAACTTCTATATATTCGATTAGCTTGAATTTTCTTAGAGAATGACCAATTATTCTTTCCGAGGACAATCAAAGACTATCAGCAGGGCAGGGCAGTGATAACATGGGACAGATACAGCAAGTGGGGAGCCTGTAGCAGAAGCGAAAACTGCCACTCATGGAAGCCTCTCAGGAAAGGCAAAAGAGAAAACTACAGAGATTTAGTGAACCAAAATAACTGGACTGGAAGAAAGGATCTATTCTAAAAGGGCACAAAGGTAGGAGGATGAGGTACTTACGAGTCTTACTTTAATCTATTTCAATAGTTCTTTGAAAACTTTCTGTGGTCTACTTCCATTTCTGTTGCTTAGAACCTCAGACATTTCACTAGTTTCTGTTTCTCAACATCAAGGAAAAAAAAATTCTACAATCCCACCTTAAAGTTCTGGTAAATTTGGATTTCAGTCATCACAGGGGAGAATGTAATTTATTCCCAGGTATTTTTATAAATACCAAGCTAAAATGAGCACAGGATGCACTTAGAGAAGAGTTCAATAAAAAGGACTTCATATTCAGTTCTGCTGGAGTCTATTGATCATTACCAATAAATGACCATTAACAGAGTCTCCAATTAATTCTTCAATACAGCAAAAGCAAACGTTCTTGCCACTGCAAGTGAAGAATTCCCCTGTATTTGAAGAGCAAAGCACAGAAGTCTAGCTACAAATTATATCATACAGTGCTTGAAGGAGGAAGAAAAGGAAGATACCTGATCTCCAACAGAGAGGAATTTCCATTTTTATTAAAAAATTATTCACCGAATAGTCTGTTACAAGTATTAATACACGCCAGTATGGCCAGTAATAAAATTACTGTTATAGAGCAGAGGATAAAAAAAACAAAAACAAAACACTTTTGAAATTATCGGCTATATATAATCAAAACAAAATTATCAGAAATTAAGATTTTTTTTTTCAAAACTATTAAAAAAAAATTTTTAAAAAGTCAAATTAAAGACTCCATTCAGCAGTCCATAATATTACTGAGGTTTCGGCTTAGATAATGTCTGGGACAGGACTATGGATGCCACCTCCCCGAGAGCTTTAGAAAGCCCACCAAATAATCCTGCACAACTCTCTCACACTTAACTTTATTCCAGATGTCTATCACCATGGCTAAGCTGAACTCTATTCTGCATTTATGAAATGTCAGTCAGTGCTACAAATCAAAAATTTCACTATCCAGCAGACCCTTCCCAGCACAAAACACAACATAGAAATACAATATAAAGGATCAAAATAGAAAATGAATACTACTGGATAGTATTGCACACTCCAAATCATTCGTCTTTAGCATAGCAATCACCTTACATTACCTAGGACAGTGATAAAGATTGGAGAGTAAAGACGACTACCACTGTTTTATTTCTGATTTTAAAGAATAAGTTTAATTGAATATTCAGGATAAGAGATACACTACAAATGGAACAACCTTCAGTATTTGGTGTTAAGTACTGAGTTTGTCACTTAATATTACTTATCATGTTTGTTTCCTGGTTTAATACCAGCATGACTGACATTTTTCCATTTCCATACCATCAAGTCTGTAATGCTTAAAATATCTTGTGAAATACAACATTCAACATTTTCAACTTCTGAGTTATCAGCATAAAGGGAAAAATAATGCCTGTGTCATCAGTAACCTTGTATGTCATACAAGGGTAAAACATCCAATATTCTTCGTTTTTTCCATCTATTTGATAAATTAAAAATTGTAGGCACTCATCATCAGATTTCAAAAATTATTTATCTCATCTCTATCAACTGGCTCAAGTGTGGGAACAAGTTTTAGAAATTTGCATACTGCAAACAAACCTGTTACCAACTGGATCCACTCTGACATCTTTTGCTGCTGGATGATGCAGCTCTGCTTTTATTCATGCCATGTTCCCCCCACACGAACCCTGTTCTTCACTAACATATCACCAGGTGATAAGCTGAAAGCCCATTTTCACCCTCCAGAGTCTGGACTTTAGCAACCAGTCCCAAAAGCAGAGACCATACAGACCAGCCCTGCCATCAGCCCCGTATTTGCTCCTTGAACTGCTGTCAGTAAATTGTTCAACTTGAGTTTTCCAGTTTCTACTTCAACTGCTTGGTTGAATACACTAGATATGGCACATTAAATACACAAGACTGACTGACACCACTCATTTTTTCATAGCATAATAAGTAAGTTTCCTTTGGAAACTAATAAACATCATCACCCACTTTTCCCTGGAAAAAGAGCAAGAGTGCCATCCCTGTTAAAGGCTGCTTTCCTATACCTCATCAATCCGCTCTAAGTGGTTTACGGTGCATTTTCCCTCACCTTATCTCAAGCAGCCTGAAGTAAACATCTTGTTGGAGGATGCAGATGGCCAGGAGAATAGGAGGAGGAAAAAAATTGAAAACAAAAAAAAATTTAAAAAAAAAAAATTTTCCTCCCAAATAATTCTCATTCAACCTTCATGCAGAGGGAAAAGTTTGTTGAGGGCTACCAAGGCAGAGTGTTTCACATCCAGCAGCTTATCCTGCAAGACAGCCATGAGCCTGCAGAATGAAAATTTGGTCTCTTGCATGCAAACAGGATCTGGTCCTGAGCAAGGCTGAGTATACTGAACTCCTGGAGCCTTCAAATTGCAAATAAGTGAAGCCAGTAATGTATATATTTTTTTAATATATAGTGCTCCTTAAGGCCTGTTTTCTTGCTAACCCATTTTCACAAGAATTCTACTTGTCTGCACTACTATTTGTCATTCAATACCAAATAAGCTGTCTAACCACCTGATACCAGATAACTGCTCCTAAATTTGTTTCAAAACTTTTTTAAAGGGAACAGAAATAATTTAGAAACTAAAAACCTAATAACAGTCTCTTCCTTTGAGTCTACAGTCACCTGTGAATGTCCTCCACCTCTGCTCCTCCCTGTGCATCTCAAAATGTGCCATCTGTTTCAGAGCAGAAAATTACGTATAGGAAGGAAGTCTCATGCAGCTTAAAACGTGACCGAGGTGATTCCTTTTTCTCCTCATTCCCCTTCCACCAACTTAACGTAGCTGGGTGGGTGTCTTAAAGGTGCAAATGTATCAGGAAAAATAATTAGCTAATGCTGTTTCTGTTTCACATGTGTTGAGTACAACTACTTTCACATCAAAGTTTTATTTATGTCTAACAAAAGAAGTTGAACAAACATCCCTAGCAAAAGCATCTTCTCAGAGTCTACCTCCGAATACCTGAATGCTGCATTACAAAATCTTTATTGCATGATCTTAGACCAATGACTAATTGCCACCGAGAGGAAAGAATATAATGTGACACTGTTCATTTCAGCATACCAAAAAATGTGTTTTAGGAAAACTGGTAGGAAAAGGTGCACCTTGAAACATCATGCTAGAAATTAAAAATACTCTTCTCCTGACAGCATTATGTAAACATCAATGAAAAGTGAATTTCAGCATAGCTTAAAAGGAAAGTCAAAATTTATTACTAAGTAATTATTATTACTAAAATGAATAAATAGAAAGGTATTATGTCTGTTTCACAGGCCCAGGTGTTCTGTAATCCTTCTCTACTGAAGTCAGGCTACTTAAATTTATGTTGACCTAACACAGCTTTAATACTTGTAGTGGATTGAAAAAGATTTTTGTAACACACAAAAAAGGCCATTTTGTGTCGATGTGCAGCCTCCAGGCATGTTCAGATCAAGGGAACTGGCCTTTGTCTGGGACAGGTTTTCATTACTTAATCAGAAATCTGTTAAAATTCATGAACACATAGTAAATCCTCACTATGCCAAAACAAAGGACATTTGTAAAGTGGTCTTCCCCGAGTTCTCCAGCTTTTATACAACAGGTTCCTTTTACTGCATGGTGGTATTTGATGACTCGGTTTCCCACAGTTTTGTTCTTTTATATATGGTATCCATAATTTCACAACATACATATAGGTTATAAGGTTTTGGGTTTTTTTTAAATAAAGACTTTGCACAGAACCAGGATCCTCTACAAGATACACAGGAATGCACATCTATTCTGCTTTATTGCTTCCAGCCTAGCCAGGGTGAGATTTTATAAGTACCTTAAGAGGAAAGAAGGTGACAAACTGCCAATGAAACCCAAACAAGATAATCTTTTCAGGAATTCCTTCCAAAAAAATCTTCAAAAATATGGGAAGACATTAAACTTTATGATAGGCTTATCACGAAAGGCAGCTTAGTGAACAGGAAAACAAATCAGAGACAAAAAAACCCAAAGGAAATCTGAACAAAACCTCCTGTCCCATAGCTAAATAGCTGCCTATCTTCACCCAGGTTATATTTCAGTACTATTTTTAACACTGAATGGCAAAGCAGTAAAAGTCAAACACATATTAACATGTAAGCCTAGCTTGTAGCTTTTGGCTTCAGTGACTAAAAAGCTGAAAGTGTTAGAGAAGGCAGTCATATAACAGCCATCAGGATGAATGTAGATAGCAGCTCCTCTCCAATGTGTGCAGTAACACAGCATTTCTAAGATAGCACTCTGCAGTCATGAAGAAGTGGAAAAATGAGTAAAAATCTTGAAGAGTTTGCATCACTGCTGAGCCCCAGAAGCTCATGAAAGCTTCTGTGGCCCAGCAGCTGTGGAGGCCGTTTATCTTATTGAAAGGAGTCTCACGGGAGTGCATTTAATTTAAGTCCCTGAAGTTAACACCATTAGAAGATACATTTCCTTGATGATTAAAAATTAAATACACAAGTATTTCAAAGCTTTTGAAATAACTTAGAACTAATGAAGGACTAATTGCTTCACTACATGTCTTCATATAATGATGTATAAAAAATTGGTGTCAACCGTCTTATGTCAACTTTTGCATCAGTTAATTACATGTTTTCCATCAGTCATCCATAGTCACAATTAAAACATGAGAATATTCTTATAATTAGTTTTCTGTTTTAGGGAAAGAGACAACTGAAGGAAGTATTAAAACTTAGTTGACTTTTTTTGTTATTAAGCTGACACAATAATTACCATCATCTTAGAAATCAACTCCATGGCCAGGTGGCTAGTGGTAGTTATATTGCTGAGGCTTCATTCACCATTAGAAAACTCTCGGTTTTAGCAAATATAAGCCCACTAATTTCAATTAGTTCTTTCTTATTTTTTGAAATATCATGAGTAACATCTAGTTATTTATCACAATAATAAATACTGAAATTTCTTTTGAACAGAAGTCTAACACGTGAAATTAGTAGGCAACCACTACCCCTGTTTTCATGGAAATAAAGAACAAGTAGGACTGGAGAGAAGGGACCTTCATCGTGTCTTTTACATTCCTTACTGATGGGGAAAAGTCTGCATATAGCAAATAGGAAATCAGTATGAAGCAACTGTAGAAATGCCATTTAAGACCTAGTTAGTGAGCAAATCCCCACGTAAACGGCTATATTGAATTATTATTTCTTACACAATTAGCTTAGTTTTAAGAGATTTTTAAAACAAGCATAAAGACATTACAACAGCTCTATCTCAGAAGCTTCCCAAATACAAATGAGCAATTACAAGAAAATACTGGTTTACTAGAACCAGAGCTGCTGCTCTCTGGCTCCAAACTAAGGTTACTGCTTCAGCAAGGCTAGGAAGTCAAATGAAGCTGACATTAAACAGATACTGGAGAGACAGAGAGAATACCAGGAGCTGTTTCAGAGATAGTCAAGGGAGATTGCAAGGCAGTATCTCAGGCTTTGAGGCATTCTCTCCCAGCCTTCCAGAGAATGAAATCCTTACAAAAAGACAGAACAAAACACACATAGACCACCATCAGAAAAATCACCACCACCACCACAAATGTATCTGCATATGTCAAAATACAGATGCTTATCTATAGAGCCAAATATATTTTTCTCAGAAATATCTTATTCTAAAATTTTAGTTCATTTCTGCAAGGAGACAGTCAGGAACAAAACTGAAATCAGTGAATCTAATGCAAGCCATCTGAAATAAGCAGGAAAACTCCAGACAAAGGCTTCTCCTGAGTCTGCGAGCCCTATGATTTAACCCTGAAAGAGAGGTACCCTGTGGTACTCCAAAACAAACAGTAGATACATTCAAAATGTTAGAATTGTTAGAAGTCCCAGAAGCTTATGAGAAACTTAATTTGATTATTACCCAAGAAAACAGTAGTAATTGGATCCAGCTGTTCCTTAGGCTGCTGAGGATTATTTTTAGAGCAGAGTCCCTGGGGATTACTACAGGTAGTCACACTCCTGGTCAACTGCCAGCACAGCCCAGGCAAACACCATAACTGACAAGAACCAGACACGTAACACTGCATTTTCACAACTAATAGTTAGAGAGTTCTCTAAAGGGCACCTGCAGTTGATCACAGAAATGCATGAGGGGAGGGTGTTGTTTCAAGATTAATGGAAACTAGAATCTGGATATGAAAAAACTCCTGACACCATTAATTTTCATTAATTTGTATATTTTTTTTTTAAACAAGACAGCTAGCTTTATTTCCAGTTCTCCAAAAGAGAGTATTGAAGTTTAACAAAGAGCATGATTCTACACAGCAAAGGCATTTCAATGGCAAGCCAAATCAAGAGTTTTTCAGATCTCTAGCACAAATGTTCCTGCCTTTGCTGTATCGAAATATGACTTCTACACCTCTCAAATTTCAGTTTGTAGAAGTCTGAACTAAGTCTTTGAAATTACCTTTCAAAAAAAGAAAAAAAAACAAACAAACCTCACAAAAATATCCTCCCTCACCCCCAAACAACGCATTGCACTACCTGGAAGATTAAAATGAAAGAGAAAGGACTTGAACTGCCAGTCCTGTCAGGCACAAGGACCCTGGAGCCTTCAGATTCTCAATACAGGCAGGATTTATAAGACAAACAAGTCAAGCTCCTGCTCCCACACACTTGGCTGCAAGGAGAAGGGCCAGAGCACAAACCCATCCACTGCTAAGCCATAGCCTTAACCTCCCCTTCAGGAGCATGAAGCCACATGGCAATCGTAACCTCAGCCATAGGCAAGGACGATTCCTTCACCCTGTGCCGCTAGCGATGCATCACTCTGGAGCTGCACCTATCATTTGCCATACACAGCAGAAGGTCAGCTAAGCACACCTCTACTTCAAGTAGAGACAGATCTAAATGAAACACTTTTTCTAACAGCGTTGAATGCATCCTAACCTTCAGTGAGTTAAGATGAGTGAGACAGTACCTCACTTGAAAGAGTCACAGGGGCACGTCTCACTTCAGAACGACTTCTTGCCTCTTCAGAGCTTTTACAGATTGCTCCTCAAACTTCTTGAGAGTGGATGCTTTTCAACTGCCATTTAATTCCCTGGAATGAACTTGAAATATGACGGACATGAAAAGGAATAATAAATTACATCATGTGCAATTGCCAAAAGGGATGTGCACTCACAGAATCCTGCTGCATACATGCTTCTCTTGCATATCTGATCTTGAATCGCAACCTGTCCTAGATGGGACATACTCAGTAAGGATAGCCCACCCTGCTCTGTAATTCATTTCTCTACAGAATACCTGAATATACCAAAGTCAAGTTTCACAGAAACAGAACACTTTTTCCAAGCTTACAGGAGACACACTGCTTTCTATAGCGAGGACTTTATTCTCTCAACTAGATGCAACAATGGAAAACGCTCCATACATGCATGCATAGTCCCAACCATGCCCAACTGATAAGACAGTAAATATTAGCAAGCAGAGCCTGTTTCACATTTTAACCTATCCCCATTTTATATCAACAGAAATAAATTTTATTAGCATTTGTACATAAAGAAACTTGTGAGCATTAGTTTCATTAGACTGTAAGACAACCTTTATTCAGATCATTCTCTCTAAAATGTGATCTTATTTCACCACTACCTGAAGTACACAAGCTGCTCAGCTGGCATTTTCTGATGATGCTGAATTTGAAACTCTTCAAAAAGGCTGGAAAAAATCACCAGAGGGTGGGGGGTGGCAGGGTGGCAGGGTCAGGCTTGTGGAATCCCTGGTGTAGGTGACTGAACACATGACAAGTTTAGACACTTGCATTCTTCAGTCTACTCTTGGTGGTCATTGTCTAACATATTGTTGTTGAAATAAGATTTTAAAGTCCGAAACCTAATTAGAAAAGCTATTTTCAGGGCTCCTCTCATCCTTTCCTCATGTATTGAATAAGCTTCCCTGAAAGAAGGGTTTAAACAAACATCAAGCAGCTTTAACACTAAGCTCTGCCTCTGTTTAGAGCTACGAATTATTCATTTTACCTTCAAATACGATGTACATTCACTGTGAGGGTGCAGTATATAAATCACTAAGAAATATGCTCTTACTTTGCAACTTTGAAATGAAGTAATTTGAATTGCTTTTAGAAAAATATACCATTTTTTGTTAGTAGGGTCCCAAAGCAAATGCCATTTTAAAATTTGCATGTAAAATAATGTTTGTAACTTAAGGAGCTCAAGTGATTTTTCTCTTCTGTTTTGCTTATGCCTTCCTTCTCACAATACACTATTAGCAACCCTGGCCAGGAGCAGCCTATATATGCCCATCCCACGGCCCAGTAGGACACGATGGTGCCAGATACGCACAGTGGACTCTTTGGAGAAAAACTCGTAGTTCTTCCTACAGCCAGCAAAGCAGCATATTGGGGCAGTTCAGTTCTTTCAGCAGTAAGTTTAGAAAAAATCCTTTGAAGTACAATCTGACAGCTGCATAAAACAACTTCTTGAAAACAAGAAAGATCCATATTTTAGATGTCTCCAAGAGACAGAGCAGCAGTCCCAGCCCTGTCTGCAATTTGTACTTGTCACAGAGCAGTGGCAGTGGGGGGGGGGGGGGGCATGTTAATTCCCTGAGGGGGCACAAGCACTGTCCTCCTTTTGTTTTTTCTATTGAGAATAGGACAATCTAGAACGGAATTTCAGATAAAAGACACTGGTGACAATTCTCTATTGAAAGTAAGTGTCTAAATATCAGAAATTTCTTGGATATAAACTCTGATGACTGATGTTGCAACACTGAAGCCGATGAGAGTTTTGACATCTACATTTATGAACCCAAAGTCAGATGCCCCTCCCTTTTTTTTTTTTTTTTTTTAGCATGCAAGTTGTGCAAGTCTTGCCAACAAGAGCTGCCGAAGAAGCATGCTGAACCAGTACTGGCTCTACAAAGAGTCCTGGAAACTGTAGATATATTAATCAAAGTGGTTTTCATAAACTGAGAATACAACATTGAGGGAGGGGATAATAGGCAAATGGATGTGTTTGCTTACTGCTTGCCAAGTAAAGAACCTCATGACACCACAGCCAAAATGTCAGAGATTAATCAATCCTTATAAGAAAACCAAGAAAAGGCACTCTTTTGCTCTCTTTTATAAAACTAAAGAGATGTCAATAGTTTATGACATTGGGATGAAAAGTCAAATTCAACAGATTTAGAAAAAAAAATTCCCTGGTGGCTACCATTGGCTTAGGTCAGTAGCAGGTACAATGGAAGCACTGTGTTTCATAGGACTCGAGATGACTGATAGCGTTTCAAGCTCCACGTCATCTAATGCTGCTCAGAGCTTAGGCTGCATGTTGGAAATGGAATGGTTTCCAGTGCCTCATAGTGCCAGTACATCCACAATAACTGCTCATGTGAAAGTGAAGTTATGAGTAGAATTAAGAGAAAAGCATTTACTATGTAGCCTGTGCAATGAAACATGTTAAATTGATATATAGTATTTCCACCAGCAAAACTTAACTTTCTTGTAGTGGAGCAACTTACTCCATCTACTAATATTCAGTAACTTGAATTTTACTACTATCTATGAATGAAGTAAGAAATCCACATACTCAGAGGGATTTAATAAATTAAGCAGGAAACACATCCCCTCCCCAAAAATAATGCAGTTCACAGATGTTGGAGATGTTGAAAACAAGGAGAAAATACATTAGTCATTTAATGTCATGTATAAGAGTAATGAGATGGAGTTGTGGAAAATAGATCTAACACAGATCATTCAACTAGCCTGTTTAAAAATCACAATAGCCAATACAAAATTGTCCTAACTTGCTTTGGTTTTAATTAGTAAGTCCTTCCGAGTAAATGGCACCTAATAGGTAATATAATTTCCCATATATTTCCTCTGAGAACAGTTTCAAAGATCTGTTTATTGTTAAAGAATAATTTGGTGACAAGAGATCAAAATATATAACAAAATTATGAATACAAGCTTTTTTCCATTGTGATTAGGTAAAATACAAATAAACACCATCTCAAAGCATCCCCCTGCCTAAAAAAACAAAAACAAAAAAAACACACAACAAAAAAACAAAACCCCAAAAAACAGCAATCCCCTGAAAAAAACCAAACCTGCAATATTTTTTGTGTTCATTTATATACCTGACTGCATCTGCTGTCACAATTTTACACAATTTTATTTTTTTTCCCCGAAAGAAACATCTGCTCCCTGATGTCTGGAATTATAATCTACAAGTTTAAGTACTCACTGTGTCAAGGGATGTAATGTCAAAAAGCTACAACTATTAAATGATATTTTTTGTGTCCTGCTGTCAAAACTAAAAGCTCATCAGTAAATACATCATTTGGATTTTATCAATCCAGTCCTGGTATATCTTTGCAGATGAGAAAATACTGGCCAAACCCTTGTCCTACGGAATTCATTAAGGACTTTGAGGTTGATTGCAGTGGAAACAAGAGGCCATAGTTTATTTACTCCAGTTTTAGTAACAGTCTTTGCATACACATAGTGAGCAAGACTTATCCTACATTCAAAATTGCCACATTCACCAGTGTTCACTGAAGTGGATTCAAATCTTTACATTTTTCAGTCAAACGAAAGAACATTATGCATTTTACCAACTTTTTTGATTGATCCTCAGAAATAAGAAGTGTAAATCCCTATGGGAACAAGGCTACTTTTGTACCATAATTTTAAGAGCTACATGGCCCTGCTGTTAGCTAAATCAGGATGCACCCTCATCTGTGTGCCCATACTGGTGTTCTGGCACTTCCTGCAGTAGAAAAGTAACCCCAAGAACAATGCACAACTGCAGCTCGGCATTATTCCTTATTCCAGTAATTTAGCCTCATCCTTCCCCTTAATAAATAAATAATGAACTTCAGAAAACTTTAATATGAAATTAAAAGTAAAATGAACATAACCTTAAGGGACATTTCTTCATATACATTTAAGTTTACTGCAAGACCAAACACGGACAGCACTAGGAGGACAATCCCAGTTTATTTGACTAACAAATTATCCTTTTAACAGGAAGGCGTATTTGCTTCCAGCAGTCACATTTAAGAAAGTCCCAATGTGACGTAGTTGTGTGCCCTCAGGTGCAATTTCTTAACCTTTCTGAAGTGCAAGATTTGAATCTAAGGTTGTTATTCTGCAATTAAAATAATTCTAAAATAGCTATCATAATGTATGTGCACAAGGAAGCAACTTCAGGTCACAAGGGCAACCTAAGTTTTTTCTACTTTTTAGCATTTGAGACCTAATTTTTAAAAAGCCCATAAGGATGCAAAGCAGTTTTTTGACCTTGATATTATGAAGACAAAAGATTTTTCCTAATATATATTGAGAGTTTGCAAAATACCTATATTCAAGCTATCTTCTACAACACCAATGAGAGGCAAGACTCTCTACATTATTTGTATGCTACTGTATTCTGCAGATAAATGCTGGGAAAACTGAACAGATCGCACAGCTCCAAGTATCAGATTCATTTTGAGATGAGTACTCTGGAGCAAAATGCCCAAAAGAAGCTGGAACATATCGTGTTGACAAGTGACAGACATTGATCCAGTACACCAGCTCAGAGACTGGCAATTAAAAGGGCAGACCGCCCATCTAGCTGCTACCATTCCGGAAACAGAAGCCTAATTTCCAAAGTTTGGTTTCCAGAACTTCTGCTTCTTAGAAGCATTCGAAACCCTCTTCAACAACTGAAAAGGAGATGCTTTGAGCTTGGCAAGAGACAACCATAATAAGGACAAACTGCAATTCCTGTTCTGTGAGCTCGTGTGGGGACATACGGCTACACAGGGAGCTGCTTTACTCTGCTGAATTCCCTTTCACAGATGACAGTTTGGGGAACGGCAAGGGAGCTGCTACTCACACTCTTGCACAGATGGATGGGAAAAGGACACAGCCGACGTCCCATACAGCAAGCTGAATTAGGAGTTAAACAGAGCCAAGAAGAGGGTTTATAGTGTTTACTCCCTCCCAGTAAGGGAAAATAGCTGAATTTTAATTCTCAGGCTGAAAATAGCTGAGTGTAATTGAACATTCAATGGCAGTACTACCAGATAGCTGCCAGGGCTCAATCCCTCCTCAACCACACACTCCTGTTTCCCTTGCTGCGCTGGGGCTGTGCTGGCATAAAGAGCACAGCCACGCAGAGATGCAGGTTAGGGAAATGATTCGGCAGAAAAACAACTCATCAGCAAAACGTTATCAGTCACCTCCCTGATTTGGCTTAATGTACAACAATACCAATTCTGTTATCAACAGGAGCGGAAGGAAGTGACAGCATGAGAAAGCAGAAGGGAGAACAGGGGCACGGCTGCTGAAGCCAGAACTTCCATCGGGAGTTACTTGTCCCACTAGGCTTTAAGCTGTACCCCTGCTTGGCCCTGCTTGCTTCTGAGCCAGGGGAACTTAATGTGTCTTAGCCAGTCACACTGCAAGGCATCACACCTACTCATCATACACCAAGGCAAAGCACACTTAGATGCGACAGAGTATATCCCTTTGGGAGAGGATAGAAGGCTTGCTGGCAGGATGCTGCAGTATCCTCCACCATTCAGATAAGAAGGACAGGAGACCACTCCTCTTGCAGGATCCCTTTAATGAACAGGGCAAGATTCTGTTTTACAAAGGACAAAAATAAAACAGAAAGACATAACTGCAACCTTGAGACTAAATGACATGCAAGCTGAGGAATGCCAAAAAAAAAGTGTAGCTATGCTCTAATCATTTCCTACACCACAAGCTCACAAAGATCTGGTAATCCTGTCTGGAATTACTATGTTTCAATAATATTTCTTGAAGAATGTAACTTCGATGGGTGTTTGTCATGACGACCCAGGTCCAAATTCCTAGATGAAAGTTTGCTTTCACCTGTGCTTTTAGACTTTACACTGTGATGTTCAAACCTAAACATCCCACAGCAGTCAGAAACAAAACACATCACCTTGAACAAAAACTGAGTTTAGGTGACCTTTCCCATCTATATCTACTTAACAACAGGAATTATTATTTTTTTTAAATGCTTTGAGCTGCCATATGTATATCAGCTGCATTAATCATACAGTAGTCTTAAAGTTTTAAAAATTGTAATCTGAGCATCCTACAGCTGTGAAAATTAAAGTAATTTCTTAATTCACCCCTCCAACATAATTTTTTGTAATTTTTGAAAGTACCTTCTGTTTTGGCGGTTCTGTTCTTGATTTGGTTGTCTGCTGGCAGACCTTGTGCAGATTAGTCTAGTATTACAATACTAGTATTTACACTAGTGCAAACAAATACTCAAAATAGGACCAAGCAGCTGCTTTCTCTTTAGTTCCTATGCAAATGAAAGATAAGAGCTTAGCCATGTTAGGCTCCTTGTTCAATCACACAACCCAGATTCAGTCTTTTCAAGGTAAAACTGCCTTCAGCTGGCACAAATCCCAGCATCTTATTCCAGCTTTATGGGGCTTTTCACTGCTACAGCTGTCAAATTAGTGACAGTTCAGTATGGCTTGTTGATGTGCACTCTCAAAAAAGTACGAACAAGGCTGAGACCATCTGATCTCATTTTTACTTCTTATACTGTTCTGAACTGTCATACTGTATGTATGTGTTTCTAACACTTCAGGGTAGTGAGAACTCCACAGTGGGTCTGAGAGGTTCAAGATAAGTTCATTAAGCCAATTTGTTAATCATCTCCATGAATTGTGCTCCCATTTCTTATGAGGCTTTGTGTAATGGATTTTATAAAACCTTAATGAAAAACTAATTAGAGCCAAAGGTCTTTGAAAGATTTCTTCCCTTTTTTTTTTTCCTTCTTCCCCCTCCCCTTTTTTTTCCCTTTTTAATTATGAATAGTAGGAAGGGACAAAAAGGGACAGTAAAGGAAATGACAGTAACAAAGAACACTTCAGAATAAGCTACAAATTGTCAGCATTTTTCTTTCATATTAATGTGCATCCACAGCAGACAACTTGATAAAATTCTTGATGTTTCTATGTATTGATATTCCACCACAGGAACTGATATAATGGGAGATACTGGGACAACAGTCACAGCACTAGATCTGCATAGCTTTTCTTCAAATAGGTCAGTCTTCCACACCTGTTTGTCTTTAATCCCACAGCTCAATTTATCTTTCATTGACCAATTATCTCAATCTTTCCCAGATCTTCATAATTATATATATACACACCTGGAGTTAAAGAAGGCAGTACCAACTGAGCTAAACTATCTATAGCTTTTGAAAGGTTTGTTTGGTTGGTTGGTTGGTTGAAATTAATTTTTGTATCCTGAATACATATATGTTCAATACTTTTTGTATTTAAATTACTTTAGAACACAAAAGAAAGCCAGTGAAAACTCAATGGATAAATCATAGAATGGTTTGGAATAGAAGGGACCTTTAAAGGTCATCTAGTCCAAGCCCCTTGCAATGAGCGGACATCTTCAACTAGATCAGGTTGCTCAGAGCCCCGTCCAACCTGACCTTGAGTGTTTCCAGGGACGGGGCATCTACCACCTCTCTGGGCAACCTGTTCCAGTGTTTCACCACCCTCACTGTAAAAAATTTCTTCCTTCTATCTAGTCTGAATCTACCCTCTTTTAGTTTAAAACAATTACCCCTTGTCCTATTGCTACAGGCTCTGCTAAAAAGTTTGTCCCCATCTTTCTTATAAGCCCCCTTTAAGTACTGAAAGGTCACAATGAGGTCTCCCCAGAACCTTCTCTTCTCCAGGCTGAACAACCCCAACTCTCTCAGCCTTTCCCTCCTTTCATAGGAGAAGTGTTCCATCCCTCTGATCATTTTTGTGGGCCTCTGGACCCATTCCAACAGGTCCATGTCTTTCCTGTGCTGAGGGCTCCAATAAATGAAAATGTTACTATTCAAAGATGCATTTCAAGAATGCCACCACATAGCTCTTGCTGTTACTGGCCCCAACAGCTGATGGGACAGCTGAGGATCAGTCCCATTTCAAAGTCATCTTAGTCATTCACCCTTTCCTCCAGCCATAAGTTCTGCACCTAGCTTTAGGGTGGATATCTAAGCATGCAAACACATACTGTGGCTCCAACTCACTGATGTGGGATACACATCCCATAAGTAATCAAGTTGGTTTTAGGGAGGTAATAAACCACTTGTTAGGTAACTGTTCTATGAGTATATACAGCCTAAAGAGAGTATTTCAATACGGAAGGTACAGTTACACATTTCATCCCCCCCCCCCCGCCCCGTTATTCCTCCCACAGCCTATTTGAACAGGTGATTAGCTATACTGGAAAGGGATAAAGCTGTTGATTGTACCTACAAATTCTCAAGAGATGCCTTCACCCTGCCCCCCTCACCAATTTATTAAAAAAAAAAAAGGAAAAAAGAAAAATTGCTCAAACAATTACTTTTACATCTTAAAAGATACAGATTCATTATCTTTAACATACTGGTTTTGCAAGACATCAGTATTTTGCAACTGATTTAAATATCATCGGCTCAAAACATAATTCACCAATGCACATATGTATGCTATGAAATATTATTACTTCAAATATTTGTAGGTTTCATGCAAATATGGAGGGGAAAGGGGTTCTATATAACATAATTCTATATGCCATCTTACTCAAAACTTGAAGCACAAATTATTTTTCAACTCTTACCTCTTTCACTTAATACCTTTGTTGGTAAACATGCAAATATAAAGAGTCTTTAAGAACACAAATTGGTTTGGGTTTTTGGGGTTTTGTGTCCGTGCCCCCCCCCCCCCCCCCAATACATCTGTGTGATACAGGGATTTTTGTTTGTTTGTTTTCTTTGGAAGGTTTTTTCCCACCCCCCTGAAAAAGTTACATTTTTCAGCAAGTTTTAATGATGAAGAAACTAAGCTTGGCTACTAAGTAGACTCTTCAAAATATTCAAATTTGCATTTATAATACAAATACAGCAACCTTATTAGTGCTTGTTATTAAGTATGAGGAAATAGAGAGAAAAGAGAACTGCAAGCCATTACACCTCACCTATGCAGTATGCAAGATGTCAAAGACCTTGAGGGACTAAAATAATTAAATCAATTTGTCCTATGATTCAATAGAAACAAATGACAAATAGTTTCAGATGAAAAGAACAAACAAATGTACCAACAGGGAACCAAATCCTGAGGTCTTGTTCAGTCTTAATCTGGCAACTCCCACTGAGATCAACTGACTTTGCTTGAAGATGCGACAATTTTAAATTGAACAAGGCCATTAGGATTTTCCCCGTGAATAGACTCTATGCAGGAGCATCACAGAGACAGAGCTGTATGTCATACTGGATAATACACTGAATACAAGTTAACAATAAAACACTGTCACATAAAAAGTGAATGCTATTTAGGTCACAGCACTAAGTATGTAAAATAAGCACGATTATCCAAGTCCCATTAGATCTCAGTCAGAGCGTGTGTGTTTTGGAGCAGCATGCTTAGGAGATGGACAGATCAGAGGGAGTTCAGAGAAAAGCATCTAAGATGATAAAAGGTTTGGAAAATAAAAACTGTACCATGAGAAAACACCACATGTTAAGAAAACTTTAGAAAGACAGTAAATGGAAAAAGTAAGGAAGTCATTGCAACAAAGTTGTCAAGGTTCAGCTCGATAAAATTAAACCGTTAATTTTAAACGCTAAACCATTTCTAGCATTAAAAAGTCACTTGTGCCATACAGCAAAATATATAATAGTAATAACATTCATCTACTGCCCAAACTTTTGCAGTTCAGTGGTAAACTTGTAAATTAAGACTATTACTTGGTGTTAATCTTCCCCATCCCATCCAAGCCACCAGTAATACAGATTGAGTAATACAACATTTTTCTGGAAATAATGCTACAGAATACCAAGGGTAGTAGATTAGAGCCTACTAACTTCACTTTCTGCCATGCTACCCAGATTAAGATTTATAAAGCCTCAGACGTTTAAAACCTTCTTTGAGCATGTTTTTGAAAGTCCAGAATGAACAGACACATTATGGTAGAGTTTTTTGAGTTTATTATTTGAGTTCTGGAAAACAGAGCCTTACGTTTACACTTAACAAACTCAGCCTGTTTAAGCCATCAAAAAGGAGTGACTCGGTGTGCTTCGGTGTCGTCACTATGCAATACAGCACTGTGCCATTAACCCAGTCTAGCTCCAGCTCAACTCTCTAAAGAAACTGTACAACCATGCCAGCACAGTGCTGCATCTGAGCTAATTAAACACAGAAAAGAAGAAGGGAGGGACAGAAGACAGACTAATTAGATCAGGATGAGCATCCCACTGACATGTCAATACTGTTTCTTGGACTTTCACAAATCGCTCTGCAGAGAGATGCGCTAGACAGTAAAACAGTAGAGAGGCTCCTTTTCCAGGAATAAAATGATGGGCAATAAGAAAGCTT
This sequence comes from Ciconia boyciana, assembly GCF_034638445.1. Classification (NCBI taxonomy): domain Eukaryota; kingdom Metazoa; phylum Chordata; class Aves; order Ciconiiformes; family Ciconiidae; genus Ciconia; species Ciconia boyciana. The sequence continues at coordinate 36,634,311 of NC_132942.1, read as the reverse complement.
TCTAACGAGGTAAGAGGAAGCAAACAGGATACTGAATCCAAACAAAAATCAAACTGGATTAAGGCACAGATTTTAAGAGTAAGGGCAAGCAACCAGTGGAGCAAACTACCAAGAGAGATGATTAGAAGACTTCAAGACATTATTTCTTCCCCCCCAGATAGAGATGCAAACTCACAACCAAATATCCAGCTGGGCTCAACACAGCAATGACTTATGGACTAAGTCATATAAGAGGTCATAATAGATTTTCTGCACCCTTCTGGCCTTAATACTTACTAACCTAAATTAAAAATATATTTGATGCTATGCTGCAGGTCTGGAAAATATACGATCTTTGTTACGTTGACTATAACCATGGGTAAAGTGACATACTGCTTTTTAAGTGCCCTTTCAACTGAATACAAGAATACAACTTTGTGTGGGAGGAAAACTGAGAACACTGCAATATGCATGATAGGAATAAACAGCAGCTGTCTACACATACACAAAAACCCATCGCCAAATTATAGCACAGGATACCAGGCTGCCCCCTTTCCTTGCTGTAATTTACTTTCTACGCATGGTAGCATGAAATGAGGAGGTACTGGAGGACACAATGTTGGCAGTGCACAAGCAAAACGCTTATTTCCCTAGGTGTGGATGAAAAATTGTATTGTTTATACAGAAGTGATGACACAGAAGGCATTGTGATAATAAGAGACTATTTTAGGATATGCGCAACCCAAACAAAACTGAACTATGGCCATACTTTGCTACTTTACTTTACATACTTTGGAACTTGAGTGGCTGAAGTTTGTTACACCTTTTCTCAGTATTTCAGGAAGTATTCTCTGTTTATTTTGTGTCGACTTATACCGGTACCCCCAGTGGGATTTTAAGTTGCCGTGCTAAATTGGTCTGCTTGTCAGGTAGCTTTTCAGTCACCAAGCCAAGCAAGCGAAAGGCAGAGGAAACCGAGCACCTAACCCCCTCAGGCACACTAAAAAAAAAAAAAAAATTCTGCTTTTCTGCTTATGTTAAACCAGGGCTGCTACAGGAAGGGCATTGGCCATAAATAGAGTCCCAAAGCCTGTGCCCTCTCTTTATTACATAAGGTAGGGAAATGCAGTTCTTCCCAGTTCTTGACTTCCTTCAAGCAGATGGTTGTACTATGAAAAGAGCAGAACAAATGGTTTTGTTTTCTTAGCAGCATTTTCTTTAACCCACATTCATAAGCTCAAAAGTCAGGAGAGAGCATTCAACACTCCCAAAGGCTGGATCCCTTCTCCCATATTAATCATTCACGTTATTCCTCATTTCTATTTCTAGATTCAATATTCAGAAGAAATATATTCTTATTCTGATTTGTCTTCTGGAGCAGTTTTGGGAAAAGATCCAAGTATTTATATGGCAAAATTTTGTATCCACAAAGGTACAATTCAGAGTATCTGCATCTTGATTTGTACCTGCCATGTGACAGGCACAAAAAACCATAGCTTATGTTCCCAAGTGACTGAGTGACAGAATAAGTCCAAGTTTTAAACTTGAAAACTACACTCATAAAGGGAATCTGTGTTGAAAAGTTTCCCATAATCCTGTTCAGATAGTATTCAAGATTGGGACTAACTCCTTTTTAAAATTAAACCTGACCTAGGCCTCCTAGCTGTGATCAGTCCTATAGTACACATCTTGTGAAACTACTTTCTCAATTTCAGTAAAGGACTGAAGACCTTTTACCAAAAACAGGTGTTCCGTATTTCCTGGGGATGCAAATTAGCGATTTTACAGTTCCTTTAACATTTCAAGTGCAAAACCAAAGGACTAGATCCAAGGAAATACATTTTTCATCATTTTATTTTTACCACCAAATTAAAATATTCCAGATTATTATCCATAAACGTCTTTCCTATAATAAACAGAAGTATAACTAAATCAAGTCCTCTGACAAATCCTGTAAAAGAAAAAAAAACCCCTCATTTCAGTTATTTTAGACAACTGTACAGTACATACCAGATATGCTACATATATATTAAACAAACACAATCAATTTAGCAGAATATGGAATCAGAAGTTTCAGTTTTCCCTAAAACAGCCTCGTGGTATGAAATATAAACTTTAGAACACTATTAACTGTAACTGTCAAAATACAAAAATAGTAATTTCATTCTCTCAAGTAGGAAAATAAACACAGAATTAAGTATAGGATTTTAGGTACAGACATCTGATTTCTTCAAGATCCATATTTCTAGCATGACCATCTCCATCCCAGAAAATCTACAAGATTCCAGTTGGCACATTTAGGCTAAACTGGTACCACCACAGAGGGCTCACTGAGCAGTCCACATAACATTTCATCAAGGCATTGGTCTTGAAATTGGACACACAAACTTCTTACCTGCTACAGCTCACTTTCCACTGTACATCATGACTGTTGCCCCAAAAAACCCCTCTGCTTCTGACAATACTATTTCCATGCCATTTTTGATCTATATACTCTTGTGCAGTTTCAAGAACAGAACAAACAAACCACACCAACCAAACAAAAAAACCCAACCCAAACTATTTCCCTTACAGCTAATTCTGTAGGGCAAGACCTGTAACAGCTGGTGTTCCTGGGTTTGTTAGTCTATAAAGCAAAATAAAACAAAAATCAATACTCATGCAGTTTTAAAAGTTAAGGGATAGGAATTTGCCTTTGAATTTAAGATGATTATTCTTTCTTAAAGAAAAAAAAAAAAGGGGAGGGCAAAATTTGGCTACCTATAGTTCTGATTTATGTCAAACACTGAGAGAAGACCCAGAATACATATCCAGGCTTTTCTAAGATTCCAAGATGCAGCTTCAATTTGTGCTCTCTTTTGCTAGTAGCATACATTTTCATTTTAATAAGTATCTTACCTATATGCATGCACGTGCATGCATGTATCATGGATAGTTTCCCTATTTTGATTACATATTTTTCAACAAATTAGCAAAATATACACACACAGAGGACCTATGTAAAACAGACCCAAAACCAGATGAAACTGAAATCTCAGTGTAAATGTGGGAAAAGTTTGACTTGCATTTTCTCCAGACAAAAAATAATAATTCTCATTTTTATTCTTAGATATTATGTGTACTTATGCAACAGTTTCACTATGACTTTAGTAATGCAGCACTAGAAAGGCAAAGGGCCAGCTAATCAACATTTCTGCTGCTTGCAACTATTCCCAGAAGTAACATCACACAATGTTATCAGCTGCTGCTTCATTAAGTTATTTTAAAGAATACCTGCTGGTACAGTATCTGTCCATTATTCAGAAGCTATTTCAAGTAACATATGATGAGTATTTCAGTAGCTTTTTTTTTTGTATATCAGAAGTTTCCTGGAAAGTTCTCTTGACAAATTTTATATACATTGTAGCATACCGTGTATATGCTAAGTGTACCTTAAGAAAAAGCTTAGAAATAAACCCACTTTTCAAAAAACAACACACTGAATTAATCCCAAAAAATCTTTTCAGAAACTCAGTAAAGTGCTTGTTGTACGTCAGGAGCCATAATCTCCGTAGGTCAGATGGGATGTTATAACAGTTTGAAATGAGCTTCTCAAACTTGATGTGTCATCAAGCTGGAAAACCATTTGTTAAGAACAGGGGAAAACACACAATCCAGCAGAAAAAGGCATATCCCAAGCTAAACAAAACTGTGTAACATTGTTTGTACTGTTATCAATATTGTGTTAAAACAAGGAAGATGTATCAAAGGGGGAACAGCAGAAAACTAGATGGACCACAATGATAAAAGACAGCTACATTTAGACATATAGCTGGTGCCAATTTTTAAAGCCTAATTTTTAGGTTGCATTGAGCTACAGTCTTACAGATATAGCTCTTGCATATGATGGCTGCTCTCTGTAACCATTCAGAAGGTGAGTCACCCCTACACACGAAGAATCAATAAGATCCAGGAGTTCACAGCATTATTACATTTTCAATTTCTGTCCAAGTGAAAGTATGTGATCCCATACCCTCTAGATTTCAAAAAGCCATTACATTAAATCAAAACCCAGAGAAAGCAGATTAAATATAAATAACAAAGTATTTTAACAGAACTTTGAAGGAGGGCAAAAGAGTCTTGAATTTTGTTGTTTTCAGTTGTTCAACCTGTCACTCAAAACTCCACAGAGAAATGCAAAACTTACATGGGGATAGTACTGCAAGTATAGCAACAACAACACAGCAACTACTTAGGGCTACTAAACAAAAGCTGGCAGGAATAAGGAAAGAGAGCACCTTTTAACTGTGAAATGCTATGGAAAGGTATGAACCACTTCCACAAGTCGATGTCTCTGGTTAGCAACAGTATGGGTGACTAACACATCAGAATTCTTGGTGATATTCACTCTGTTACTTGATGGGTTTAGCAAATTTTGCTGCAGTAAAATACTCTTATCCCCATAACAAAATTAGGATCTCATTTTATCTAATTTATCCTTTATTTCTTAATTTTCAGGCCAGCTGATGCAGTTTCATAGCAGATAATGCATTGTTCTCTCTATGTTGTCTAACATATCAGCTTTGGACACTGTTCAACCATTGCAGCAAAGGCTGCTCATGCTTTAACAGAGTCAGATCTGTTGCACCGAGAGAGAATAACCAGATAAAAGAGAAACCTGCCTAATGTCTCTGTGCCACTTTGATCCAGCTAGAGAATGGCCAGCATGCATCTCTGCAGACCCCTCTGTGGGATGCTTTGAAGCACATTTACTCTTTTAAACATACTCTCTTAATTAGGTGAAACACTACTCCTTATAAAACCAGGAAGAACCCCTCCTCATACTCTCACTATTAGTGACTGTGTCAGGCTAGTGATCTCCTGTAACCTCTGCAACACTGGTTTCATTATTTTCTCCCTACAACACTGATTAGATCTGCATCTGAAGTTGTAATCCATGGGGATCTAGGGAAGGTAAAATAACTGGGAAAAATAAAGGGAAAATGTTGACAGAACAAAGACTACAGAAAACAGGAGGTGCTCTGCACCCTATGTACAATCTAAAAGCTATATGGAGCTCCAAATTATTTTCACCAGGGCTAATCTCTGGACAATCTTGTGACTGAGCACACATCAAACACAAAGCAATACAAGCATAAAAATATATATTGACAGAATTTTTCTAAGAGAGATTTCAGGACGTTGTGGGTTTGGGGGGTTAGGTTTGGGGAGGTATTCAGCAATTCCATTATCAGGAAGTCTTACACAAGAGATAGTGTACCATGCATTGTATTCTATAATAAAAATTGCCAAAGATTTTTATTTTTAGAGAGGACACCACCTGTTTTGACAAAGAAACCTGAAGGAATGAGAGATTCTGGAATGCTGTATCTATCCAGTCAGAAGTTCTTTTGGGACTAGATTTGAAAGGAGCTTCAGAGATTAATCTGTAGTATCACCAGATGCTTAGGCAGGAGTACTCTGTATGGATGGGAGAACGCACAGGAATCCAATACACATAAGTGCTAACATCTCTTTCCTGGGAGTTTTGGACCAGTGAGCCCACAGCAATGCAGCAGATAAAAAGTCTAGCTTAATATTGCATGAAGGAATTCTGGTAGATAGGAAGAGTCTACACACCTGACATCCTAATCAACCTGCTCAAGATGTTTTCTGTAGTGACTGCTGCAAATAGTAATGAAACAATACACAAAACAAGACAACTGCTGAGCTAATTTCTCCTTTTGCCATGCATCTCGCAGCTGGGTAGATAGCCACGCACAAAAAGTTACAGCCCTAAGACTCTGCACTACTTCCTCCCTCTCCACTGTTCCCCTGGCAGATTTCCTTGGGCCTCAATTCATTTGCTGCCCTTTCACTTCTGCAGCTCCCAGCACCACCTTGGCCCCCACGGCTTTCTCTCTGCTGCCTCGCAAGGGCACCTGACCTCCCAGGTCAGTCCTGCACTCAACCCCTGCCTCTTCTGCGGTTTCTTACTTGTGTCGTAATTTCCCGAGGGACAACTGACCCACTTATAAACTAAGCTCCCAAAAGGAAAACAAAACCCACTTAATTTATAGACAAGCTTCTAAAGAGTTTGACAGGAGAGCTGATGAGCATACAGCACATATTGCTGAACAAATACAACATTAAACAAATTATCAGTTCCCATTTCCAGGATATGGTTTCCCTGGTAGGCAGGTAATACGCAGCTATAGCAGTGCTATCTCGCGCTGCTGGCACTGCAGCAGTGCTAACAGGCTGTATGATATTAAGCATGGACGGCTGAGAATTTTATGATTCAAACCTGAGAAAGATTGAAATGCTACTGATTGGTTCTGGGTGCTTGGTAGGCATGACAACTTCTTTTGTGATTAATTCTAACAATAATTTGGTTTTAGGATACTCTGACATAAAATTCTTGGTTGCTACAATATTAAATAAGAGATAAATCCAAGGAAATTTATCTGTTACTAAATATTTTCTTTTTTTAAAATAATCTTCATAATATTGCTAGGTTAAGATCTCAATTTAGAAAGCACTAATGCATCTGGAAATGTTCTCAGTTTTATCAGGACATAGCAAAAGAATTTTATGATTCCTAGAACCAGTTTTGGATAAGTGTACTGTATTTTCGGACTGAAATTCTCCAGGTAGCGCACATTAAGGCAGAAATTTTACAGCTGCTTCACAATTTGAGCAAAATTCCGAAAGGGAATTAGCTGTAGCCATCATGACTCAAGACCCTCTTCATCAAGCACAGGCCTTGTGTGCTTGTGCCCATCCTCTCAGATATTGTAACTTGAAAATTCAAAGCTGACCATACAGCTTTGTACCTTCCTTAGAGACTTCCTGCCCAAGTCATAGCGAAGTTATAGCTACAATGAATTCAATGCAAATTATATTATAGGCATCAGTGAGGACAGAACTTCAGTCCTGAAATAGACAACAGAGAATCCTCTAGATACTGGCTTACTTGTTTTCACCTTTCTACTAGAGTGTCTCCCTATATACATTATCTTTATAACCACCGAGTATAACAATGCCTTTCCTCCCTCTGCGTGCTGACATCTAGAATTCAGCTTTCAAATTAAAAAAGAAATAGATCAGTGGTTGGGAGAAAACACCCCCTACTGAATACAAGAACAGAAGCAAAGATTACTGACTGGAAGCACTATAAATTAAGAGTAAACAAACAAAAGTCTGCATCACTAGAGGCAAAATTAAAACATAGTTGTTTAAGACAGATTCTGGGTGGCACAAACATACTGGCAAAATTCAGCTAGGAAATGACAGCTTTGACAGGCATTCTCAAGCTGAAGAGGCTGAAGACATTACTAATTGTAGGTGTCCCTGTATCTCTATTGTCATCTAGAGTCCAACTTAATAAAATACCATGAAAACTAGGGAAGCTGAGGCACAAGGGAAGGTCCCTAACTACCACTCTGCAAAGAAGCAGTAACCTGTAGCGAACGGTAGAGCTGATAATTGGATTTAGATGTTTTGAACCACATCAGTGAGACTTTGCAGAGGACATCCATTACACACCAAGGTAACAGGACCCACATAGGGCAAAGTTAACAGGGGAGAGCACTTTTTCAGTTAAGTTTCTTAAGAACTTGTGCAATCACACCACCTGCACCCTCCCTTCCCAGTACCTTCTGAGTCTGCTGGCCAACATTAAATAATCTAACATTATATATCTTAACAAAAGAGATGGCTATGATAAACACTGAATCTTACAACATTTTAAATGGTAAAGATACACATCTATCTGAACTACTATTTGCTGCCTTACAGAGATAATAGAACAAAGAGAGAGAACTGGAGAAAAAAAAGAAAAAAAAAAGGTATAATTAATAGCTCAAAGCAATTACTTGTTCAGAGATGGTAAGTGCAGAGGAAGGTTTATTAGGCAAAATTACTAAGGCAGAAACACTATGATGACTGAGGAAATTTTTGGTTTATATCCCATAGTTTAGAGATAATAAGAAATTAAATAGGTAAGGAATGGTTTCTTACGTATATTTTCTTACCTATATTCTTATCTATATTTCTTATGTAAAAATAAACAATGCTATTCAAACTTAACATTTGTATTTCTTAACACACACAAGAGATGAGTTGATTTATTATGACCACGTAGTTAACCATATTTAAAGGGAAATAAAGTTTCTTCCTTTAGACTCTAATAAGATGTAACTGAAGTATGAACTGCTGTCAGAACATGCTGACCAAAATATGCTGTCTTTAAATCATTTTTGCTGATAAATGCAGGTTTCAAAAGAACTGGACATTCAAAGTACAGACTAGCCTAGTTTGTCCAAAGGATAGAGTGCAATCAAGCTCTTGTTACTTCAAGTTCTGAATAGCCTTCCCCTTCTTCCCAATTTAAATTGGAAGTGCAAGAGGGATTAAAATAAACAAGTATATTAATTTGATTTCAGTGCAACTACTGAACTAGGATACTCCTTGTGATGTATCCTGGGAAGGGATTAAAGAAAGGCTTTATTTGAAAACAGCAACAAACAGAAACAGTAATTGCTAACTAACTGCTTTCTCCCTGGCATCCCGATAAGGTTTAAGTTTCCTGCATTGCATGTTTGTACTTGTCTACGCTCTGACTCCTGCTGTGCCACCAGCTCTTGGGCACAGCAAGCAGTGTTAATGTCACCTGTAGAAAGGCTCCATGCTGCCAACATTTAGAGAAGCACTGAAACCCATGAAAAAAGCAAACTGGGGGGGGGGGTCACTTAAAAGTAATTGTGAACACTCCCTTGGAAAGACAGAACAACAATAATTATATTCTACAACCTGTATGAAAAACAGGATCAGTACAGCAAGCCATTACCTATGCATTTAAACCTTCTACTGCCAGAAGGGAGCATGAATGGAACAGGTCATGCCATCGTTTTCAACAAAATCAGATATTTTAAATTAAATACAATTCAGCTTTTTGTTATAACTCAATCCCTTCACATCCAGAGCAAAGAAAAACTATTTAGAGAAATAAGTAAAGCTTGTGTGATAATGAAGGATCACCTCTGATCAGAGCCAGCAAAAGGCAGAGGGAAGCATGACAGGGCAGGAGGAAGACTCTGGGAAACCTTTACAAACAGTGTGTGGGGTTGGTGCTCACTCTGCTCACAGAGGGTTGTCTCACTTGCAGAGCTACACTATGAGGCCACCCACTGAAAGTCTTCAGTTTTGAAATTGTCTTCAGTCAGTGTTTGTCTACAACATTCAAGTGAGTGAACAGCAAAACTTGAGAGCCAATGTTATACCGCTCGGAGTTTCTCTAAGGAATGTGAGTGGGATCAGACAGTACACAAGAACACACAAGGATAAATAACACACTTTTGTTTTTCCCTAGCAGATTAAATCCTTTCCTGAGATAGTAAGCATTAAAATAAACTGTTAAGCTGTTCAGCTGCACTTTCGAATGTCCATAAGTGTTTAATTTAAAAGACTGGAAAAGAGGTCACTTTATGCCTTTGCTCAAAAAACCCCAAAACCAAACAAACAAAAAAACCCAAAACAAAACAAAAAGAAACCAAACCCAAAAACCCAACATCCCTTAAGCAAATGTTTTGTGTTAACTGTCCAATGATAAATACAAAGCATTGCAAGCTGGCCTGAAACCTGCAGAGGTGAGACACTCCAACTTGTTTTAAATAGTCTTAAGGGCATTCAGACCTAAAGAAATTATTTCATTTCATATTACTAATACAATGCATGGACTTGTCTCCATTCTTGAATGCCTAGAGAGTTAAGACATTCGGCCACCCAGATATCTAAAACTGTGCTCTCCCCTTTTGATTAAGAAACTGAAACTTGAATATCCATGTTTTTGTTATTTTCTGGCAAGTCTCTACATTACATCCAGCCAACAGTAACAGTCTTAGATGAACAGTAGTTCTACAGCAGGAAGATGCTCCTTTCACGATGAAGCAGAAATTGGTAACAGCCTGCTACACCAGTGCTGTACTAGTTAATGCTGCTTACCTGCCAAGTACAAAATCCAATACTTGAAGTTCAAAACTGCTAACTTCCAGTTGCTTGAGGCACAAAGACATTTCAGTGAGTAGAAGCAATATGACAGATATAAGCACATTCTTCTATGGCCTCGGGTATTTAGTGGCTTGTGGTTTTTTGCTGGGTATTTGGGGAGTTTGGGTTTTGGGGGTTTTTGGTTGTGTTGGGGTTTTTTGTTTGTTTTGGGTTTTTTGGGTTTTTTTTTTTTTTTAAGAACAACTTTGTTAAAAGAACCTCTTTCACAACAGGTTAGATTCACTGACATCCTACAATGTTTGGAGCAGAGCTGGACTATGTTTGGTAGTCAGCTAATACAGTAGAGTCAAATGGTCACAGAACCAGACATCAAGCTATGGTCCAACAATGAGAACAGGATTAGCACTGCAGAGGCACACACAGTCTGTAGGCTCAGTAACAACTCAATTACACAGTTGAAAACCTAGTGATGGATTCTTTAAGAATATATACATTTGTATCAGTAAATGCAAAATAGAAATCCAATTCCATGCATTAAGTGTGTAATATCCCAGCTATTCATTGAACGATAGATTATGACCTTATATGCAAAATAAGTAGGGCTCATCCATTTTTAATGAAGCACAGTAGTCTTTGCACTCTTTCAATGCCCCAGAGAGTGCTGTAGGGCCCTTTGTCGAGTCCTGGTAAAGGTCAGTTAGTTAAAATCAGGCTTTTGGGGGGGTTTGGGGGGGGGTGGGGGTGGGGGGTTTTTTTGGTTTTTTTTTTTGGTAAGGAATGGGTGAAATTTATGCTTGCTATGACTTCTTAGGGAAAGAAATAGTGAACCTTTTCACACAAGTAGATGAGGACAGATTAATTACATGGTATAGGCTTCACACACATATTATATAGGGGGAGTTAATCAGCAGGGATCCTTTACTGCAAAGCAGAGATTTCAAAGACCTAACAAAAACTTCTGTTGCCTTAATCATTGACTTCTGGCAGTTGCTTTTTCTCAGATATCAGACAACTGGAGCCACAGCACGTAAATGAAGCACAAGAAAACCTAAAAGATCAATAACATTTCTACACATTAGTTGAGAGCCACCAATATTTTAGACTTTATACTTTTTACATTCCTGGCAGGATCCTTTTCTCAGAGTGCAAACACTTCCACTTTCTCTTCCCAGTGTCACCAGATGTCATCTTCCCCTGGTTCTCAACTCCTCCATCTTCCTCACAACTGCAGCTTAACTACACCGCAAATTAATGAATCAACTGTGTTTCCACCTACAGCTCAAAGCACAACATCAGACATAAGGGACTTTGAGTGCTATACAAAGATTCCCTTTAGAAAAAACTGTAAAATGCACAACTGTTACTCCCAAGACAGTTAAGGTTTCTAAACAACATAGTTACCTACATCATTAACTGAGCATTTAACTAAGAATAATAGCACCTAAGAATAAATACACTGTTCACACAATGTCTTTCAGTTTTTAAGGACGAAACAGTGCATACGTTACTGAGTCTTAACTTTAGCCCAAGGAATTATTACGTGTGTATGTGCACCTACACACGTCCCTTGTAGCTACTCTAAGTTATGATTTGATATCAGGTCTGCACATATCAGATGTGGGGTCAGAAGAGAACAAAAAATGCTACTTCCTTCTATTCCAATACTGTTCCATTGCTCTTCAGTGTGACATGCACTATATTCTCTTTATTTCACCTGCAATACTTTCCCTTCACCATACCAGACAGGGCTTTATAAACCTAGCATAGTGCTTTTAATGTCCTTCATGTGATTACAACATGGTCTGTACATGAAGACATTAGCCAAAATTCTGCCTATTTTCATAAAGAGCCAGTCTTTTGTTACGCCTTGTATTTCTAAACATTTTCCAAACCCTGGATGGATACAAGTGTGTCTGAAAGTCTCTGGAGAAAAAGAAAGCCAACCATTTAAACACTTGAAAGCATTCATCAATTTGGAAGATGAATTCTCCTAAAAAGAAATCAATGTGAAAATACCTATTTCCAATCACTATTATTTCTAGCTGAAAGTTGCTTCTGACATCATCTCACCCATCCCTAAATCTCACAAAATTCTGGTATTAATAGCACAGCGCTTTAATGTATTAATCATGTATATACATACGTATACTTGCCTTAGTTCTTGTACATTAGACAGGCAGCCCGCCCTTAGTTGCTGAAGCTATAGAGTGTATTAGCTGGGCAAGAAAATGCATCTAGACTATCTGATCACAGCCTGGATGTGTTGGTGCATTTCCAAGCACAAGGTAGTTCTAAAGCAGTCAAATCTGGATTCCTTAAGCACAAGCCAACACCATGCTTTTAAACTGTCACCTGATTAAAATGCAGCTTCTGAAAATTTAATATTGTAGGCAAGCTGTATCACAAAGTGGCTTGACATCACTGGTCCTGAATTATCTGAAGCAGACAGAGTTAATAATAGAAGAGGTTTCATATGGTTACACCAGTTCAGCAGAGATCAAATGCCTGTAAACGTACCCCAATTTGCTCAAAGGGCGAACGTTTCCTACCTGCCTGCTGGTTGAGACTGACCAAAAGAGAGAACTTCCTCACTTCAGAAGTCACTCCTGCAGTTACTCGTTTTTATCTTTGCCATATTAAAAACACTTCAGTTCTTTTGACTGTGAAAAAAGAAACGATCATTAACACTACCTCATACTTTAGATAGAACAATAGTTTAAAGAAAAAAAAACTAAAAACCCACAAACCTCAAATATCCCGTTACTACATGGGGGCCTGAACTTACAACTAACAGCCAGTTTCTGTGCCTCTCTGTACCCCAGGAGCAGCTTGAAGTACTAAAGCAGCATCTCCTTCAGCACTCTGCACCAAAGACTAACAGCCTGCTGATGTCTCGCAGAGATATCATGGCATGCAGAGAGACAGACAAACCTGCTTTTTCTGTGGACAAGTCTTAAGCTTTAACAGACTTAATAGCTAAGGTATAGAGATCTTTAGAGGCTTGACAAATGTTTGTAGCAATTATGGCACTAACTCTTCCCATCCATTTACATCACAGACATCTGTTTAGTTGCAGACTTGTGGCTTGATGAATTCGTTTATTATTTTAAATGCATTCAAAAATAGGATAATTGACATTTTACATTGTAACTATTCACCAGTTTGTCATTACTATGCATGTTAATTAACATGAATTCCTAAAGCTTGGGATTGAAGAGAGAGCTAAGTCATATTAAAGTCAATAACTGTCATGTTTCAGTTCAAATTCAGAGACAGAACAAAACTAGACATGTCTATCAAAGCTGACATTTCAACAATACTAGTTAAAGGGGATAGTACCAATTCACTGTTTTTAAAGATGCTTGCACCAGAAGAGCAGTGTTCAATAGTCTTTTAAAAAAAAAAATAAAAAATCAATCTTAGGTCAAGTGCAGTACTGGTACACATTAAACTAAGTACTGTTAAACTTCACTTAAACAATAGTCAAGTAGTAAGCACAACTCCATCCAGTTTCCAATTAACCAATGGTGAAGTCATACAGGGGTTGTAGCTTGGCCGTATGTAGCCCCTTCCACACAGGGGGTTCTCCTCTTCTGTGGCAGTGGGGTTAGCTCTGAGCTGCCAATTTACATTAAAAATAAAACAAAACAAAAACCCACCACGCAAACCCCACACTCCAACACACCATCCTACGCCTCCTAAAGTGATGCAGGAAGGAAGGCTGACCATATGCTTTAGGCACAGTATGTTTACATCTCACCTTTAAATTGCCCTGAGTCAGTTTTCCTTTGGTGAAATCCAAGTATATTCTTCAGGAAACCCTTTAGCTTTCACTCATGGATAGTGCAATTCCACTCCGGATAGTTTTTCTCCCTCAATAACAGTTCATGAGCACAAATCCACCTCCTGCTTACTAAGTGTGACTCTAATTCATGCTCTATCATCACAAACAATCTTTAAAGATAACTCAATAACCATGCCAATTAAACATCACAGGAGAAAGACGTATATGCCCTCATTTACTGTTCATTATTTAAAGTAGGAAAATAGAACTCTTAAAATATAAATTTTAAATAGCAAAACCAAGGAATTTTTTGTTAAGAGTGTGCTGTGCTATCATTAGGTTTCTCATGAAAATGTAACAATATACTGGACTGAAATTATAAAGCTAAGGAAAGAGAAACATCAACATTTTCAAATGTACAAAATTTTCCATGTAAACCCTGTTACATCTAATAAATTCAGATATAAATTAGATAGTTAGCATGTTATTAAAACATGTAAATAAGTAAATATAACTAAACAAACACCAACTGTGTTCACCACTGAACACAACAGGGGAGAAAAGGAGATCAAGGTGGCTCCTTTTAGATTAGGTCTGCAACTTTGTAAAGAGACTGAAGAACAATTCTGCCCGATATATACTGTCTGGAAAATGTAACAAGCAGTCATGTACCATACATAAAGTGCCAGCTTCTCTTTTGCCTAGCAAGCTGTAAAGATATAGCCCTGATACTGACCCCACTAGCTGCATATCCACACAGGATTCCCTTGTATTGGTGCACTCTTAACAGCACACAATTTAGAGAGAACTCACCACTTTAATGAGCCATTTTGATGCTGGACCTATAAAAGATAATTATAAAAAGAAATAATCCTGAAAAATACCAAAATTTAATTCTTTTGTGAGAAGCACAACGCAGGAGTGCAAGCTAAGCAGGGGTTTATAAAGTAGAAGCAGTATCACAATCCATATGCAGCCACTAGCCATATGCCTATTTCAAAAGGTCAGTAACTGCTCACGCTGTCAGTCTTCGCTTATTCCTATATCTTCTTTCTACAAATATCTTACAACATTACCAAAACCAAAAATATTCCAGCCAAGTAGTAGTGATGCCGTGATTATGACAGCAGCAGACATTCACACTGTGCTTTGTATTTTCCTCTAATCACTGTTTCCCCACAGTAATAATTGAGGTGTGCTATCTTTTACCATAAAGAAATGGTAAACAGATTTCAGCATTGGAGAAAGCAAATGGAAGGGCCCCAGGTATGTTTTCCTACCTTTTCTCTTACAGTAAAGATTTATTATCCAATGACATCATCTTAATGCTGTAACTTTCAATAGCCGTGACCTTTTAACGTTCTTTACTTTCTGCTCTAAACTCCAGGTTTGCTGTCCCTGAGCCCAGGTTTTGTGTTGTTTTTTTTTTTTTTTAACTTTCAAGACCACAGAGCATTTTCAGACTTGTTATTATCCATTCTGCTACCAACTTTGTTCAATAAGAGTGCAAATCACTTGCGGGCAGAAAGGTTGGCTGAGAGCAAGATAAAACATGTTCTCCGAGGCTAACTGATTATGGTTTGAAGATATTGTTAATGAGTATCTGACTCTCTGTCCATCGGGTATACTTTAAACATGTTTGCTTCTACCTCTTTCTTAAAATGACTAAATCATCACAGTGCCAGTTAAACGCTTACATGCTGCAGTGATGGGTGCTACAGAAAACCCTTATAAGAGCTCTGGGAGTTAAGAGATTGATTTTTGTATAGCAGCTATAAAACTTCTTGGGTTTGTATTTCCCAACTGAAGGGAAGTTTGGTAACAGCACCAAAACAGCACCAAAAACAGGTAAGGTGTTTTCTTCTAGTCAAACAATGACAAATAACCCACATTTATAAGCATTTCTTAAATAGTTTACCAGGTAATAGCCCTGTGCAATTTGGAGTGGTGCAAATGGAGTTATTCCTCCAAATTCTTCCAGCCAGTCACTTCAAATCTAAGAACACCTCATGGAGTCCAGATGGAAACCTCACCACCAAGTGACAGCAAAATCTGGGAGTAAAGAGGTTGTCACTGCTGCTTACACAAGGCCAGGCATAAGGTTAGCAGTTTGCTCACTTCCCAATTAGTTTCTCCATAGCCACAGGCTGTCAGGTGGTCTTTGCTTCTTCCTAAGGGAAGACACTTGCTCTCATGGCAATAACTCTGGGCTCACCCCAAAGCCACATGCCAGAGTCACAGATACACCAGAGCTGCCAGGGCTGGCAATCTTCTGCTTTCACCAAAGGCTGAAGGAACACCTTTCCTCCCAGACCAATACTTATTTTCCCTTTTTCTTCAGCTGTTACAAACACATGCTCATTGGGGTATCTGGGCTTACCAGGTGCACATGTCACCAACTGGATTAAGTGCCAGGCAACAGTGGGGAGCCTGCTCAGCCACTGCTACCTTAACAAATACCTCACACTCAGACCAAAATCAAATTCTGTTTGATGCATAAAATGGGTAAGTTTGTATCAGTGATACAAACCTTTTTTTCCCCTCTCCATTTAGAAGAATCTAGTCCACTGGTTTGACCTATATATTTTGTTTACCTACATTTTACACCATAAGCTTACAATTCCCATAGACAAAATGAAGCTGTAAATTAGCAGCCTATTGCTAATATTCACCATGACTGTGTTCTTCTCTCTTCAGGAAAGACCTTTAGTTAAAAACCTGTTCATTATGAGTGAAATGTAATCCTAAATCATCAATGGCAATAGAACACTGAATTCTCAGTTAATGGTCTACTAACCTTAGTTGGTAGTTTTCTTTTATGTACACCTTAAACTACAGGTATAGCAGAACACCACCCCCCAATTAAATATTGGCTTAAAATGTCCTCTACAGTCTTGTATATCATCAAGACAGACCCTGAGAGAGCTGTACAATGCACAACCTCAGAAGCTTTCAGCACTAGAAAGCTTTTTTTTTTGTCACGCTATTTTTCACTTGTTTGCATCACTGTATAATGCAACTCTAAAGAGAGTTAGCTAAATTAACCATCATAACACTACAGTTAACTTGCGGAAATGCAACATATTGCCTTCTTTTAAATTAGAACGTTATTTAAAATTAATTGGGTTATAATAGTGACACTGTGCACTGAGTAATTGAGTGAAAATTGCTATTATACAGAGACTGCCATCACTACATAATTAGTACACTAGCAGCCCCTACTTAAGGCATGAATCTTCTGTCCATGCAAATGCCGGGGTCGGACAGTTAAAGTGGCCTCTAAAAACCAAGGCAGCACTTCTCTGCTGGCTTACATTTATGCAACAAAACAGGCGTCTTCCTGGTGAAACAAACAGAAGGGGTGGGGTGGAGGGCAATCGAGCAGCAGCAGCTCCGAAGGCCAAGCAGGCAAAGCTGTCTGGTGTGCTCCCCTGCTCTGCCTGCTGCTGGAAGCTCAGCACTCCCAGCTCCGCCATGCAGCCCTGCCCTGGAGAACTGCCTGTACTTTCTCTCTTCCAGCTGCCCACGTAACCGTTCTGCCTCAACAGTACCAGGTTTTGGCTTAAGCTTGTTTCCTTTAGATCTTTGGATCTTCATGCCTGCCCTATGCTATTTTGAATGCTGTTTCTTATTTTGAAATATCGTTTATTCCAAATAAGTCTGAAGTCCCAAATGAGGATGAAACCACATCATTTAATCTCTGCATTTTTGTTTTGACAAAACATGTTAATTCTAATAGCCTGCAAGGAATTTTCAATGCATCTCGCTCAAAATTATCCAGCTCTGTTTCATTTCAGGGTAGGATAAATCTTCAAGGCATTTAGATATTTCAGCAAAGCTTGTATTTGTTGGTACTGATCTGGAAATTATTTTTGAGACGCCTGAACTCCTTGGTCTACTTAATTGTGCATGAAGCATTAAACGAACTTTCCCTCATCCCACCAAAATCTATCAGTGTTCTTCTCCAATTCAACTCCCACAGAACTCACTTTAAAGTGACCAATGTTTTCAGCAGAAGCAGAATAGGATGCTGGAAACTCATGTTAGCACAACCCAGGCTCTGCTGGATGTATCAGAGACCCACTGAGATCAAACCATTTGAATACCATATTATTATTCTCCAATTTATTTGTGTATTTTCAAAGAGCAGCTTGGACGTTACTTCACATTTTCCTGCCTGTGCCAAACCAAAATTTTGCCCATCTCAAAAAAACCCCCCAAACAACGACAAAAAAACCCAAAACCAAACCAAACCGCCACCAACTAATTTCATAATCTTGAAGCCAGGGAAAACAAACCAGAGTGCTTTTCACACAAAGAAAAGCTAATGCATTTTGGAGCATACAGCACTTCTCTGAATGCCAAAAATACAATACCTCAGATCACTGACCCATTTACTAAGAGCAGTATCAAATTAAATATAAGTACAAAAATACTCTCATTCCCAAAGCACTTTTTTTTCCCCCAGGTTGATACAGCAGATTAAGCACAAATTCACTTACTCCATTATTCTATCAATATAGCAATTATTATACACAGCAGGAATTTAATCACTCTCATGATATACTCAGGCTGTTCAGGCTGCTTGTTGGGTCGACTTCCACGTCGGCTACACACTGACAAGAGATCTTGTCACTTCCTTCCACAGGCTGGTCAGTCGGTCTAAAACAGCAACTGCTCCCACCTGACACACAGACACCAGCAGCCCCAAAAGCAAACAACATGCCTGGCAAACTCATCAGAATGAGTGGCAGCAGGAGGGACAACAGGTTACTGCTAAAACAGCCATGCAGCAAGTTCTTTCTCAAGAAGCACAGGGTGACAGAAGGGAACAGTTGCAGGTAACTGATGGGGAGAAGCATGGCTGTCATGTAATCGCAGCCTGGCGGGGTGCAGACTGGCCGGCTACCCTGGGCTGGCTAAAGTGTAGCACAGGCCTCCATCCACAGCAAGGATCCTCCTCCACACCAACACGGCGCAAGTGCTGAGCAGGAAGACACACCGTGCCTAGCACCGCCATGGCCTGCAGCTGTTCAATGCACTTCCAGTCATAGACTACTATACTTCAATGTTTTCAGGCAAGTCTGTTTTTAAACTCTGGAAGAATGTAAAAGCCTGATCCAAGCTGATTAAAGTCAGCAAAAGTCTTAACCATCACCTCTTATGTGCTTTCAATATGCTTATAAAGTATATTAATTCATTTAGATTGCTTTGCAGTTTAGCATTTCAACATTCAATTTTTCCCCCCAAAATTATTTGAAGATGCAACCAAGTTTCAACCACAGAAGAATTCTGATCATTTTATAAAGCCCAGTAAAATGAAAGTTTGGTATGGACAAATGCACCCCTGTGGTTAGTGTGGCAAATTTTGCTCTACTAGCACACAAAGAAAATATAAAAATGAACCCTTCGTCCAAGAATAAGAACAGTGTCGTTAAGTTCTTTCATTTTCCCAAGCTTTTCTTTTGTGTTCTCTACACCAAACAGCAGAAAAATATATTAAAAAAAAAATTTAAAAAAACCAACCAAACAAAAACCAAACAAAAAACCCACACAACAAACCACCACAAACCAAAAAACCACAACCAACCAAGCCCCTCCCAAATCAAGTTACACTGTGGAAAAGAGACAAAAAGCTATTCAGTAAACATCTACCTGTAAGTGCAATTAAAATGCCAGATTACTAATGAAAATAGGCATCTTAAATAGCTAAATAGTTAGTTTTCTGATCTCATTTTCAGAATAGATTTGTTTCCAAAATTTGGTACTGAAACTGCTGGATACCATTCTTCAACAACCAGAAGAGATTTAGAAAATTCATATATGTTTTTATGGAGAAAAGATCACTGCCCTTTAAAACCATTGGATGTCTTCTGTGTTAAACCATATGCAAGTATGTCTCATTTTCATCTTCCCCAACACCCTGAGGTCTCCAAACAATCAGAAGAGTTTCAGTGTTTCTAAATGAAGTGTTTCCTATATAGTCAGAAACAGTGAAAAAAAAAAGTAACTCGGAAAAATGGATTATTAACTTCCAACAAGCTAAATCCTTCATTACATGAAAATAAATTGTATCATGAGAGTAACAAACAGGATAATTTGTACCTAAAGTATTTATCTACACCAAATCATTTCTGTTTGTCATCACAAAAAAAGAAAAAAGTTCTATAGCTAACGACTACACAAACTCAACTCAGAACTCTGGGTATGGCACAGATCTTTCTCATGGGAAAAAGACCAGAAGCACAAAAACCTACCACGAGGTTTTAAATACAAAAACTAGAGTTTTTGCTGGTGTAAATTACTGACTCTAGTGAAGAGCTTCAACAGCTGTACAGCAGGTTCAGCATAATAAAATTCTGCCAAATGAGACCCACTGAAATGCTAAGCGATAAATGTAGATTTATCAAATCACCACTGAAGAATTATTATTTTTATCAAAGGGATACTATCAACAGTGTTTACACTGATGCTTGATCTTGAAATAGACACCTCTGCTATAACTACATTGCAATACTGCTTTAATATTCAGTAAGACTAGAAAATAATTTTCCCCACTGTGCATGTCTCTTGTTTTCAGTTTTGCAGTAGGTTATTTCTGCTCAAGCACAGACCTTAGAAGTCTGTGGTAGCCTCAAAACACTGTTCTGCTTGGTTTTGCTATAATAACGCAAGCAAGCTCTCATCTTATTTACATGGAAGCTTACTGCATTACACTTTATTTCTTCTGGAAATATCATTCTTTTCATTTTTGCTTTTGATCCTACAGGTATGATTAGAATGGTGAAACAGTAGTACATAAAGTGTTTGCGCAACTAGAGAAAGACAGTGTCTGCAAAACAGCAGTGCTAGACACCCAGTAACTGCTGCAAGAGTTCTGCCGCAGCTTGCTCTGCTTCCGAACGTGGCATTAATTAAAACAACATATTAAGGCTGCTCTAGAGAATCAGTTAATTGATTATAGATATCCTTTCAGAATGAGCTTTAGAGGCTATGTTGCATTTCATAATAATGACTGGAAAATTTTAAGGTGCCTATCTGGCAAAAATCTGTATATACATATGCATATGAAAACCTTCCTAAATGCATTACTGTAGCTACTGTTTATAAAACAGGAGCCACGTGGACTGTAAAAGGTAAAATAATAAAAATCCACGTGCAAGTCAAGTCTTGTTCCTCTTTATGCAATTCTGGAAGGTACATCGTTAGTGTATCAATCATCCATCTATAAACACTTAAAAATATACATACATAATCAGTAATGATTTGTGGAAATTCTGAAGTAACCCTCCTGAGTGCATCTTGCTTCTGTAACTACGCCTTGGGGCCATGATAATCAGCATGAGAAGCAGAGAACAGATTTAAGAGCTTTCATCTTGAAGCTGATTTGTATTCTTCCACTTATGTACAGTTCCTACATAGGTCTGCATCATCCTGTGCTGGAGTGCTACTGTAATGCATTTCTCCAGAATTCAAAGCAGATAACCCCACCATCTCCAAGGAAGGCTTCTGAAAAGGTATCAAAGAGCAGAGCACACTGTTGACTTATTTTACCCTCCTTGTTTCTCTGAAAGGTTGCTCTGAGACCATACTCATGGCCTCACCCACATGACCATACCCACTATATAGGGAGTATTGCTGAGGAAAAAAAAAATAAACTACTGCACCATAATTTATAATAAATCACTCATGAATCCATCAACTTAATCTTCATTACAATCTATTACTACAAAGACTTCTACAGTATGACAGAAGACTTACTGAGTATAAAGATTTGCCTAAGGGCTCAATGTAATCAGAGACAGGACAGAATAAAAACACAACTAGCTTGTTAGTACTGCTATATAAAAACATAAGGAACTCTTAATAATGGTGAAACTCATGGGAAAAGATGGATTTTTCTCACTAGCTCTTCTCAGGAAGTCAAGACCTTGCCACATTCAATACATTTTTCACAGTGATATTCCCACTGATTTGAGGAAGACATCTGGTTTAGCCTACGGAAAGTTTTTATTCCCCAACACCTGCTTTTTGCAAAGTCCGTAGAATTTAGTACAGTCAATCAGGGAGACTGAAGGATGAGCAAATGGTTTGAAACTTGAAAATTACCTTTTCCTTATTCTTTCAGTAAAAATACCTCTCAAAAAAACCCAGAAACAATAATAGAGGGATAGACACACATGGATAATCAAAAATGCTAGTGCTTTTGTGAAGCTAGAGTGTGTCTCTTCCCTTCTGCAAGTTACGTTCCCTCACAACTGACCAAACCAGGTAAAAAGAGTGAAGAACAGAAAACCTCCTGTTTGACAGATTGGTCCAAAGCACTATGTTACTTCCCTGTGCAATGCCTGAGGACCTACAGTTTTGTGGGATCTTAACATTATTCTCGTCCTGTTTTTTTAACCTGCCAAATGAAGTAAAACATTTATTTTGTAGCCCATACGATATTTGTAGCACGAACTGTCTGCTTATATTGACTAGATTAAAGTGATCTAAAAACAAGGAACTACAGGCACGTACCAAGTCACAGTGAATCTTGATATTTACAAATACCTGGTAAATGCCATTTGCTGTTGCAAAGTAATTGGGTCATGGATTTCTCCACTTCAACTAAATGCAAAATTAATACACTGCTCATAAGGACAAAGATCAGCAATTCAGCTAGATGGCTGTAACAGTCCATGGCCACTAAAAGGGAAGGTCTGTCTTCTCCATCCCTCATGGCATCATGCCTTCCCAACATCTCAGTTAAGCCCTTTGCCCCACATCAGCACTCTTGCTCACAGCACTCTTCACTGACCTAATTGCATTCATTAACCCAGCAAAAGACTATTTCTTGGGAAACTGTCCTGGTGTAGGGGAGGAAGCATTTGAGGTGAACTGGCTCACCGAGGAACACTATGGGAGAAATGTCTATAGCACAGGGTGGTGAAAACGCACTACCAGAGCATCCCTCAGCCAGGCTGAACCCAAACATCGGTGTTCATTCTTGCAAATGAATTACATATAATTTTCAACTAATTTTAATTCTCCAAAAACTAAGTGACTAGTCTTTTGACAATCCATAAAGTGGGATACAAGCGTGGATGAGGCTGAAAACAATCGAAACAGAAGAATAGGAAATACTGTTTATCAGTAGAAAACAGGGAAAAGAAGAAAACAAAATCTGACTGACTCAAGAATGAGGATGCCTGAAGCAGACTACCTTTAGTCTAACCCCTCTTAGTTACATAAAGATCAGAGTTCCCATGTCTTTTTCTATGCTGATATGCTGCTGACTCAGATGGCCAGAAACACAGCATCAGCTGCAGGTTTGTGGGATAAATTGCACGCTTACACCTAAAACGTATTCTACAGTGCGCTGGAGATTGAGAACTGATGAAGACTTCTCTCTTGCTCATTGTCAAACACGCCTGGGTTCTCACCTGGTGTTCTTACCAGAAGTGCTAATCACAGCATGGCAGCTATCATGTTGGAGGTACAGCAGCTATGGGTCGATCTACAGTTGTAATGACAAAGTTTATTTTCCACATAGGCTTATAGCTGGTTAGTTATTTGCAAATCACTACTCTGTCTGTAATAGTCTGGTACCATAGAGAGAATTTCATTAACCAAAGTATTTTTACTATGTACAAAATAGGCCAATACATTAACATTCACACAGACACTTGAGTTTGCACATGTATATCCAAACAGACTTTTCATTAGATCTAGATCTCCCAAATCCTGTTTTCCCCTCGCCCTGTTAAATTCTATTGATTTCTTCTTCCACTCCATCTACCACTTCCTGAATGTTTCTGAGCTGTTTTACAAGGAGACATTAAAACCACTGTCAGTTCTCACACATCTGAACTATCTACAACTTCCTTCTTTAAAGTGCTCAACTTCTTGTTCCTCAATTATTTTTTTTTAAACCCTCTTGATGTGTACACAGCCTCACCTGTAGATCCCTATCTCTGGGGACAGGCAGGGGTTGTGTCCTTCATTGGCATTCATATCTGCCTCCAGTTTTGTTTAGTGTTGTGTCGTCCCTCCGTCCCCCCCCCAACTAATTATATTGCCATGGATTGAGCATTTCTTGGAATACATCATCTCATTCCTATCTGTCAGCCTAGGCTGCCTTCTGCTTAAGACATATGGAGAGGCATTCTTTCTCCTTGAGGGGTGACCAAGCAGACAAGGCCTCTAGTGCAAACTCTCTTCAGAAAAAAATGCTAGGAATTGCATGGCTTCAGAATAAGCTCTGGGGAGCGGAAGTGGATAAAATTGCAAAAGCACAGACAAAAGCATTTCTCTTTGCTGATCCAAACAATGTTTACTGAAGCTGATGATTGATATTGCTCCTTAAAACATTTTTTTTTAATCATCAATTTTTGCTAATGAAGTTGGCCTGTTGGAGTGGTGAAAGGACAGCTGCTCAGGGCAGTTGACTTCCAATTTGCAGTTGGAACATGTCTCCTCAAGGTATGCGACCAAAGATATCCAAAGTTCAAGAATTCTGCTGCTTTGCCAGCAAACTGATCCAGCCAACTGCTAAGCTGTTCTTCAAGATACCATGGTCACATAAGATAACATTCAGAATTCCATTAACCTAGAAAATTTCAACCACTTTTTCCTTCCACCTCACAAATAAAGTAAATGAGATCAAGTTTTTCCTCACATATTATTCTCACCACATTTGTCGTGTTTCAGGTCTGTTTCTTGCCTGAATCATTAAAGTGCCTTGAGGCACAACGGATTAAGTACTTAAATAAATAGTTCACTTTTCCTCTAAATTGCAAAAGTGATTTCAATTTTTTAAGCTGTTCACAGAAAACATTTTAAAAAGGTAAACATCCTATTCATTGTGCAAATACAGAATATATTTTCATGGCCAGCTTTCCTAAAAATGTCTATAAATGCCTGTAGCAAAAGACAAAAGTTGTAAAAAATATTTTTTTTCTATTCTTGTCTTAAAAGACTTAATAACTGTTTCAGATTCAATGGACACAAGCTTGAACTACTCAGAACCAGACTGGCAGGTCAGCCAGGTATTTTCAATGACCCCACTGCAAAAAAGGTTTATGCCAGAGTGAACAAGCCCTGCCTGTTTGGACTGTAAACACTCCTGGGAGAAAAGAGGAGCAGCTCTTTACACTTAGTTCACCTGCTGCCTAGAACGAGGAGACCCGGGTAGCAGACTGCCTTACTCCCATTCTAACACACTAACAACAGTACTTGTCCAGCAGAGCCTGTCTTCAGAAACAATACAGAAATACTTGTTTAGATACTGTTTATTTCAGTATGAAAGATGCTGGCCAAACATTTCCCTTATGTTATTTTTATGCCCCAGGGCAGTGTCAGATGGGGATTGATGTCATTTGCTTGAAATATTTGCTGTAAAATAAAAGATGCTTACTTTTCATCTAGGAAATCCAGCACAAGAAATACAGAGGCTGAACTTAGCACTTTCTCCTGTGGCCAGTACATCTGGCTCTCTGACTACATTTCACATCTGGTTTTGCCCTGCAGTCTTGCCACAACTTAGAGAGTCACATTCATAATTTCTGAAGCGTCTGGAGCCTAAGTTAGAAGCCTATCACCCTGGGCTCCCACAGAGCTAACTTAGAGAAACCATCATCTCTAAGAGGCAGTTCAACCCATGCGAGCTACTGACCAACCTTATTTCTTTCCACTATCTTCACAGAGCAAGTGGACTCCTAATTTGGGAGGCTTATATAAGTGCTTAAGGTTAGGCAGAATTAAATCCATGAAGCCAGCCCAAATCGAGTACTAGATAAGTCAACATTGGACCCACTGTGACCACAAAGGGACCTCTTTGACACTGTTAAAATAAATCTCTCTGCATAAATCTATAAGAACAGTCAATAGGGATCATTGGATAAAGATCCAATTTCCCCTTTTGTAATCCTGACTTCAGTTAAATCTCTTGTTCAAACTTACCCTCTATTGCTCCTGCATTTCCCAGCTAATTGTATTATCCCTGATAAAAGTATCTAGCTCATATCCCCTCCTGGGCTGAAAGCAGCACTAGGTCCCCACATCCTTGCACTGGGCATGAGAAATCCTGGTACATTCCAACGCAGGGTTTCCCTTCGGACCAGGGTCCGAATCAGATGGCAAACTCCATACACAGACAAGCACTTCATATTTCCAAACAAATAACACAGAAGTGCATCTTGTAATGAATTATAGGTACAGTTCAAGCCTCACAATTACATCTGCATCTGCTCAGTGGTGTTTGCCAACAGTATATCATAAATACTTCATCGCTGACTCTAGCAGTCATTTCCACAGTAAAAGTACCTTTGTGCTTTGGGTTGTCCTCATTAGCCAAACTATAGATGAGAACAATTCTTCACCACTTTCTCCAAATATGAGGGTTAAAAATAAAAAAATAAAAAAAAATATACAAACCCATTACAATACAAATCCTCACCCATTTGAAAAGGTTGGAATTTTTAAATGCAGTATCAGTAGCCTACACCTGCAAATTAAATTTTAGAAATACCACTAAAATACCAAAAGAAACATTTGTAAGTGTTAATATTGAGAGACAGAACCGCTGGAATCAAGGGATGGAGGAAACTCTTTCCCTGATAACCTGAATAATGAGCTGTCCATGTTGTAGGGAGAAAATGAAACTCCAGGATGGGAAAAACAAAGTAGATTTGTAAGTGCAATAAAGGAATTCAAAGTCTATTTCAGGGAACACAAAAACCGATTAGGAAGAAAAAAAAAAAATAGGCCTTGGCTTGAGCATGTGAAATCAGGTAGTGACATTAGGATACTTCACAGTACATTTTATGTATGTTTCTATATTTTCAGCTCAGAAATTTCTTAATTCAGGCGTAGCTGGTACATTTAGTGACATCTATAGACCTCCCTTTTTTTTTTTTTAATATATATAGTTACCTTTGACAAACATTTCTAAAGTAATTCAGGGCCATTTTTCTCCCTCTAAAACATTAGCTAGAAAAGCAAATACTTTCATAATAACCTCTGTCATACTATACAAAAAAACCCTGAGGAATTTAATTTGATGGAGACTCACAGGCATGCAGGGCTGCTTCTCATGCAACTGTCTAGATAGGAGAGACACGCTATATAATGCACACATATCCAACATAAAGAAGTAGTAAGGATACTCCTTACCAAACTGATTCAGTATTTATTGCTGTCATAACACTCCTCAAAGTGAATGACAGGATACAGTTGCTGGTTTTAATAACTTTTCCTTACATGGAAATAATTCCATTACTTCACAAGTATGCTACGTTTTTCTCTTTTCTGCTAGCAAATGGGCAACCTGGAATTACAGATGTCTTCTGTAGTAGTAGCACAGAAAATATCCAGTAACTTGATAAAAAGAAATTAATTAAAGCTAGTATACAGAAAATGGATAAGTGTATTGTGGTCTAATAGAAGCCAATCACTACCTGATAAATCAGCATGAAAGAAACAAAAAGGTTACACAACCTAAACATGACATGGGAATGCAGAGTTATCCTAAAGAACGTAAGAGCACTGAAGTGGAACTAGATTATTGGGGATGCAAGGGCAACAACCACCACCTACCCTGTGGTGACTGCAGAGGGTATTTTACAGTTTCAGACAAAAATGAAACGCAGCCAGACGTGCAAGGGAGCACACTGGTGAAACAAGGGATCCCTACATTTAAGAAGGTACGAAGGCAGCATATTAACTAAAAATACAGCTCCAGGAAAAATTCTTCAGTGGTATTTCTGTAGTATATACAGTATTTCTATGTTGTTTCTTTTTATTAAAAAGGAAGGAAAAAGAGGGACAAAACAGTGATTTGCCCTTAACCCTTCAGAGCCATTAGTGTCTCCTCGGAATACAGTTCTTGCTCCGCATAATACCAGCAATTCAGAGTGATGCTACGCAGGGACCTTCCTCTTATTTCCCCTTCTCCGCTAATTAGACTATTTTTTAAAAGCACTGACCAAAATTAATGAAGAGACAAGACACTGACCATAGGGCTGTTAAGTCTGTACTGAACATACATATACTGTAGCAGTGGCACAGTCACCTGCTGCACACTGCTGACAAGAGATGTGTGCCTTTGCTATAACGGTACCCAAAACACAAGGAAAAAGTGATTTAGTTTCTGAGAGCCCTGAGCTGATTGTAATATATGGGTTCAGAGAGCTCTGAAAATTCAAGACATTTTCTTAGAGGTCACAATCACATTCATACAACGCAGCACAGCTTTTGTTTGTTTAACTTTACTTGTATGTTTTAGATCCCTTGTTTGTCAGCCATAAAAGTTACTTGTGTAACCATAAATTGTAGTTAATATGGCAATTTCCCCAACATCAGACAGGTTTCATTAAATCTACAGGTTCTCTGTAAAATACATAACGGAAAAGATGATGTTCCACAGTTTGGGGGTTTTTTGATGCATAACAGACCAAGTACACTGAACGACATTAATTACTCTACAAGCTGTACAGGAATATCAGAGAGGCATTTTTATGAGAGATGGTTATTATTAAAACATAACCATATGCATATTAATTACAACTGTTCATTAGAGGACATTCAAAAGATTTTTGCTCCAGATCGTGAAACAATTACCACGGGAAAACGCTTCGTTGTTTTTCTAGTCTGCTCTGCCCTAGTGCAGGGGTTACATTTATTTGTTGTCAGAGGCGAATGCTATTTTCTCTAATGGATTGGCATTTCCAGGTCAGATGAGGTCAATCTATAACAGCAATGTTTGGGGCTGTTACCGTGTTATGCAATCAACACTGGGCTAGTTCAGCCTGGAGCCATTCAGGGTTTGGAGACAGAGTTTAGCTGACTGCCAGGGAGAAGAAAGCAAGCTTGCAGAAAGAGATTGATTTCAATAAATGATAAACTCACACTCACTAAATGCCTAACACTTCTAAATCAAGTAGAGCAGGGCAGAGATGGAATGATACATGATGTCTGCTAGCAAAGACTTTGAAACTATTGTTTTCAAAGACTTAATTTCCTTTTTTCATACACTTGGAATAATATTTGCTTCCTCGAGACTAAACCATCCAAGTCCAGGGCAGGAACATTAAGTCACATGAACAGTTTTGACAATTTTCACTGAGGCTATTTCTGTGAATGCAAACAAATTTTAAAAGTACACTCAGGCTGTGAGAAAGGTGTGTTTGCCTTCTCCCCGATTTCTGGTTTATATATGTGTGTAATTTAAAAGAAAAGTAGAAACTTTCCAAAGGACTGGGTAGTAGATTCAGAATGCCACAAGTCAATTAAAGCGTGACACGACATTCCCTAGATCCAAGCAATTTTATCTCTCCAAAGGTCTTCCTTTTACCCCCTGTTCTTACAGAGGCTGTGATCACTGCAGAACTAGGCAGGAAAGTCTTTGTTTTCCTTGAAGGGTGGTTTTGCAACACGTGTCTTTTAGAAGACGGTTGGGTTTTTTCCCCCTTTTCTTTCTTTTTGGTAAAGCCTGAGCTTTCACACAGACACCAGTACCTAAATGAAACTTCACTACAACTGAAGATGGAAAATGTTTTCTCCCCTCAAAAAAAAAAAGTCCTCAAGAAACCAAAAATAATGATTTTTCTACCTTTATCTTTGCACAATAGCCAAGACTTCAGGCTGACAACTCTCAGTATATGCTGTATAAACCACCAGCACCCCCTCAAACAGCCCATTTCCACCCAATTTCCTCACACTTCTCAAAAAAGGTGTTAAGTCAGATTTTGACCTTCTGTTCACAGTGTTGATAGGCCATGTATCTTCATTCAAATGTACCTCCATTTATTTCTTAGTCTAAAGAACAAGTTATTGAGAATAAATGTTAATTTCAGCCCACTTCAAGGGGAGTGAAGGAATTAATAACTTAAATTAAGCCAGAAAGATATTCAGGTCTATATAAAAACTAGATGCCAGAAAAATATAGAAGATCCTTCTTCCTGACACAAAGAAGAATTTATTATTTTCAGGAAAAATCTTTCCAATAATCTCTCTCTTCTAAATATACTCTATTTTAAATATTTTTGTGCAAAATCTAGAGACCCAATCCTGTACACACTACACCACACCTCTCTATCGAGTAGCATTGAAGTGTTGATACTAACTTACCCCAACCTCGTGAAGACACACATTTTCCATTCTGTTTATAATTCTGCAAGGTAACTTCAGTTCCCCAAAGTAAACATCTCAGAGATACATAAATCACTTCTTAACAAACAAATACACTATCGTGTACATACAGCTTACTCTTGCCTCCATATAGCATTTCCCAGGATGCTTCTGACCTCGGCTTCTTCATCTTGTAAGAGGCCCATAAGAGGCATAAAGATTCCTCAAGAAACCAGGGGAGTGTTTAAAACCCTTCAGCAGCTACCATGCAAGTAAGAATAAAACAAGCAAAATATCAGCTGTGAAAATGGTAGAAGACATGACGAGCCAGGCTTTTCATATCAGTCATGAATCTTCTATCAATGAGATACCGCATGAAGTTTACAAAGGTAACCTAAATGCTAAAAAACAAGTTTCAGGCTGACATGACCTAAATGAATTTTTAGATTTCAGCTGACTGCAATACAATGTGTGCTTCCTCCAGCATGCAAAGGTTAATAACTTCCTCGGTGAACAATCCTAGTGTGTTTGCAGAGTGTTAACGTGGTGGGAGATGCAGGAGATAAGTGATACAAGTACTCTACCTCTTCATCTCACCACTGAGGATCACAGTGTATTTGGAAATATCCTTTGGAGGCTACTAATAAAGCCTGTAATGGTCACAGCACACAACGATGAGGCACTCGTACTCCCTCTTCTTGCTTCTCAGCAATGGAAGCACACTGAACTCATCTTACATATTGAAATAAAGCAGTGATTTCAGGCTACAGCCTGATCATCTCTAGTACAAGCCATTGCACCCTGAACAAACAGATACAGGCATAAGGAACGAAACGAACTATGGTGCTTGTACCTCTTTGACTGTGCTAACAAACCAAGTGCTACCTCATGCTTCACTGTTGACAAATGTAAATGATACACCTTGGCACAACATAAAAATGTGCAAGTCCAAACAAGTGGAACTAAACATCCAGGGACCCTCGGGTAATGGACAGTCCTCACTGTACATATCATCTCCAGGCAACAAGGGCAAGCCATTTTCAAAAAGGAAATTAAAATGCTCGCTACAGGTAATTTAAGATTATAGGTTAACACTAATAAAATTATGATAAGGTTAAACAGGTGGTATGACTTACTAGAATTTATCTTCAGAGTTAGTAACTGCATTTTAAAGTGATGTCCCAACACCTGAAAAGATAAATAAACTATTCCCGAGATTGAAACGCACAGCTAGAAGGGCAAGCATAAAAGATTTATACCATACAGTTTTGGTGGAGAAAAAGGTGGAAATAATTAGATGAAGAAAGCAAATGAACACAAGAAAAAAAATGACTAGTATTTTGCTCTGGACAAATCTGTTTCAACTAAATCTGTCTAAAACTTTATCAGCACTGAACATGTGCAAATTTCCACTGAAGACAATAGGACATAGTTATATTTTCAAGTGTTTGTTAGATCAGGGCCTTACCTTCCAGGGAGAACTGGTTGCTCAGCAGTCCAATTGCTTACTGCTGGGGAAGATATTACTTCTTTCCTTTACTGCAGCCACTATGGTCTCTTTTATACTATTAAGCTTCTGCAAACCTGCTATCACAAATGTTTTGTACCATCCAGCACACACACGCTGTCATCTCAATTGGCCCAATATGGTTTTTAATCAGTACCTCCCAAATACATTCCCTATCATTTTGAAATTAGGAGCAACATTTTTTTGTTGACAAACGTGTGATGACAAATACTAAGTTGATGATATAAAATGGTCAATCTGACACCTAGCATAAATCAGCATCACACTGTTTAAGTCAGTGGAACTAAGGCAAGATACCGAGCTGAAAGTCTAGCTTACATGCAGATTATGAAAAAACAACTCTTAATCATAATTCTTCCCTTTCCCCCTCTCCCTCCTCAATTTGGACTTAAATACAGGCGAAAACTATATTTTTACCACAAGCTTACTGAACAAAATGTTTTCTCTGAAATATATATTATAATAAAACTATGTTAGAATAAACACACTGTGGCATCTTAAGAAGAGTTATAGAAGTAGAACAGCTGCCAGATTTCAACTCTATGACCCTGGCAAAACCTTAAGATGCTTTCTTGCACACTGTACCCTGGAGATTTCATAAATTTCTGAATTATTACATTCTTGTATTTTTCCTGTCTCCCTTGTGCCAGCACTGGCATGTGCATTAGGAAAAAGAAAAATAGAAACCCCAAAAAAAGGTTGCAGACCTAAAGGATGAAAAACCCACAGTTGTAGGGAATGCAAGTAGATTCCAGAGAAGCATCATATACAGAGATTCTCAATGTCCATTTATTTTTGTTCTACAATATGGATATCTGCTGCCACAGAAGCTTCTCAGTTCATTCAGCAGCAAACAAGTAAGGCATCGGGGGGGGGGGGGCGGGGGGAAGAAAGCTTATTGTTTGTGCGCGTCAACCAAGACCTCACTTCTGAGGGAAGAATGATTTCATGATTAAAGCACTGGATAGGGACCCTAGAGATTTGAGTTTAGTTCTTGTCTCTCTCACAGACCCTTAAGCATGTCCTTAAGCAAGGTGCTACCCTAACCTTTTAAATGGAAGCAATATTTTCCAGCATCTTGCTCCCAGTCATCTTCATTTCTGCAGTAGCCTCCTAAGGACAGAGAGAGCTCATACTTAGCAGCACTTGGCATGAACATTCCCTGGTCTAGCTTGGCTCTCCATATAGCTCTGATGATATACGTTTGTTCAAATTCACAATATTTGAATGGCACTTAACTGTGTCTTTATTGCAAAAACTTAAGATCTGAGTCACAAGGCACCTTTTTGCAAAGGTGTGTTAGATTGGTTTTGGTTTGGTTTTTTGTTTGTTTTGGGGGGTTTTTTTGTAAATACCATGTAATCACTAACTTTTAAATATTAATAACATTACTTCATTTTCCCTTTAGTACAGTTTAAAGACTATAAATTAAACTGATTATCCCATAGGAGTAACAAAAAAACTCATTCAGAAGCCCAAGTTCACACAAGAGTGACAGAGATCCTAAGAAGAAGTAACTTAGTGAAACTGTTTATGAGCCAATTTCCCAATACTAAGCTGAGAAAGTGTTTGAGAGGAATTTTAAACCCCCTAATTCATATTTTAGGCTTAAAATATCCTCTTGAAACAAGGGGTTGGGGGGAAGGAGAGGGGGAATATTGGTGAGCAAATGACTGCAGCTGCTCAAAAATGGAAAAGCTGTCTTCTCGAACGAAGCCAGAGTTTCACATTTACTTGACCAAGTTTGAAATATTCTTTCCCATCTCAACACATTGAGCTGTACCTTTCCCCCCCTCCATTAATGAATTCAATAAAATTAGGAATGACCAGGATTGCTATTTCCCTTCCCTCTTTCTCTTTCACTCCAAATCCTTGTCATCTGTGTGCGTGCATGCATGCATGCACATAAACCCCCCATCCCCTCCAGTCTTACTCAACTTCAGAAAACATTCCAAAATGATGGAGACGGCAGCTGGGATTTTATTTTGAAAAAGTCATTGAAGACAAGAAACTGCTGAACTCTTTCTGCCGAAGTATTGCAAAAAAAATATTCCTACCGAGAAAAAAAAAATTGTTAAAGCCCACATTTTTTGGAGAAACACTTTCATAAATTCTAACTACAGTACTTCGGAAAATTCCTAGTAGTGTGATGACAAGTTCACTCAGAAGCTGAAAATAGGTTTGGCAACAAAATGTCTTGTAAAGAGCAGACCAGAAAGTTTAACTATCCCTCTTTGCTTCCACATACTACATGCCTCAACCCTTGCCCTAAACATCAGTAACCCAATCACACTTCCCAACAGTTGGAATAATTTTACATCTCTAATATATCACACACAAAAAAATCATACAGATGTAAAGAATTTCCTATTAATGACAAGTCATCTTCATAAATACAATTATGAAACAACATAAAATCTGGAGTTTCCAAATCTAGGAGATAAAGGACTTCATGGTAACAACTATGACAACCTGCCTTTACTGTGTTTCTTTAAGTACAGGCTGTAAATGTACCAGCGAGGATCACCTCAATAGACAGAAAAGGATGAAATACTCTGGTTTTCCCATAACTTTCCAGCCTCTCACCCCTAGTCTTTTTCATTTCTGCAGTAGACACCCAAGGACACAGGGAGCTCATACTGGACAAGAGGAAGGACTTTATTTCTGTGTTCAGGAATAGGATCTCTCTTAGTGATCACACTGACAGGGAGCCTCAGGCAGCCAGCCATTGATAGATTTATACAAGCAAATTCAAGAAAGTTCTTATGAAATATAGTCACACATACATTTATTTTTGCCTTTTTTTCAGTAATGGGGGGAAAAAAAAAATCACAAGATCCTTTTATTGCAAGACCTAATGCTATTTCAGATGCAGTTTATTAAGGGATGCTTTATTACTAGTTTTTCTGTAGTTGAAGATCAGACTAATTATCTGGAATATATCACTACTCAGCCTTTCTACCATCTTTATTTTTAATTCTGTTCTGTTTAATGTTTGTTTAATCCTGATTTTAAGTAATCATGTAGGAATACATCTTTTTTATTATCTTTATAAATACTTTGGATTCAAAAAAACAGAAACAAATTATATTGCATTCTGGGAATTAGGCTAATACTAAGAGAAAATTTTCAATTTAAAGCATAATAGTAATTTAAGCTTGTTATTAAAAATTTCTGTAAGAGACAGTTGCACTTCGAGTTGTTTCACATATTTCATTAAAGCAAGGCTCACAATTGCAGCGTCTAAATCAACCAGATGCTACAGCCATGAGACATAAAAATCTGTTGAACAAATCCCGAATTTGTTGTTCAAGCAGGACTCCCCTTCAGCAGAGCATCCTAAGCTCTGTACTGTTTCATGAGCAATTTGTATAGGTTATTATAAACACAAGCCAACAAGTGAATAAAATGCCTTATTTATTTGTTCATCATGATGATACAATTTCCTCTAATAAGAATCTTCACAAACAAAACCTAGAATTTTACTTTTGCTTTTTTCTTGAAGCAAAAATAAGGACAAAACAGTGAAGCGGGGGAGGGGAACAACACCCAATACAACGACAACAAACATGATTTGAAGAATCATCACATGTAAAGGGCTTCCCAAAAAATCTAAGCTTTTTAGTTCATTATTCAAATGATATGATGGTCATTGACTACCTCATTTTAGAAATACATATATGCATGAATATAAAAATGAAATTAAATACAAAAGCAATGGTTTAAAAGGAGATGCATCAATAAACTATGGTACGGACCTACAATCAATTACAATTTTTTTTCCAACCGATTGAAACTCATAAAGCCAGCCTACAAAATACATGAAACAAGCTACTACAAACCTAGAAACTGCTCAGAGACAAGAGTCAGAAACATCCAGCAGGTAGGTAATACAGCAATATTAGCAAAATTAACAGATTTAAATATGTTTTAGTTACAATATACAGCCCAAAATAGCCAAGTCCAGAGCCCAACAGGTTACTTAATATGGCTAAAAAAAAAGAAGGGGGGTGGGGGATAAAAATCACATTCACCAAGTTATATCTGAGACTTTCCTTTTTCAAGTCAAACTTTCCAATCAATGATTAATCAGCTCCAAGCCAGAGAACCCACCTAACTAAAGCACGATCTAAGATGTACCAGTTTGTGGATCAGCACTTGCTTGGATGATAAAAAATATCTGAGGCATGCAGAACTGAAAAAATGCCTGAATATTTGTAATATCCTGACAGACTGCATCTACCCCAATACATCTGAATAAAACTGTAACTACAATGTAAGTTTGCACTGAGGAACACAAAGATTTCTTCTTCCCTTCATTACATATGCATGCTCAATAAATTCTGGGCTTATCTGTCACCTACAAGCAAGTCACAAAAAAACTTGGCTGAGACAAGCTGGTGCAGAGAAGGGCATTTCTAAGCTCCCACCAGCACATCCCAGAGCTTCAACTTCACTAATTCCCTGCCCTCCCCAGGGTGTAGGCTCTCTTTTCAATGCAGGATACACAGGGTTCATAAGGGTATTGCTTCCTGATCCAAGGGGAAAATGACTTCATCCTTCTGTGCATGGTGATGTACATAGCTGTCATATTGTCTGTCAAATCCCGGCAATTTCATAGTCTCGACAAGAGACAAGCCTTGCAGGCTTGCCAAATGGCCCTGACACTTACAACTCTTACAGGCACTAATTCGATATTAAAGTTTCGACTAGTTCCATTCTACAGGAAAGGTCATATTTCAAAAACAATTTTATTCTAAATCAGAACGCAAGTGGGAAATGCTGAGGATTCCCCCCCACCCAGCCACCATCCAGCAAACAACAACAATGAAAGGATACGTTAGCCCCAAGAATTACAAGTCCCACAGCTGGAGCATTTCACAGAAGTTATTTTGAAGCAGGAACAGAGAATTCGAGACACCTTAGCATCAAAAACACAGCACACCATCCTTCCTGTTGGCTGGTGGGGGGCAGAAATTATACACTTGTTAAGCATATAAAGGTCAAATAAAAATGTGGATTTTAAGACTGCTATCGTACCTGGCCTTTGCTGCTCATATGAGACTTCAGGAAAGAACATTTTCTATAAAATATTGATAAGGCAGGCCTTGAAAAAAGCTTAGCAAAAACTCAGTAATATAAGACCAATTATTAAGTATAAATCCAGTAAGGAGAGTGCAGCTTTTTCTCAGAAGAACTGCAGTATGCCTGTGATACTCTTGTCTATTCTGCAACACAAGGGACAATTGCAGCTCAGCTAAACATACGTCATCTCACATGCTGACAGCACCACAGATGGAGTAGCGGATTTAGAACCTGTTGACTAACTAACCACCAGGTAGCAGGAGATCACAGTGAACTTGGTGCTACGAGAACTAAATTTCAAGCACTATCCAAAGCGAGTAACTGAAGTTAGCTTGATGACACCTGTAATAGTTATGACCACCCTTCTGTTTTTCTGGTAAAGAGAGCCTGAGTGGCACTTAAACCTGCTCTATCTTTAAAGCCTTGTCCTAAGGAAAAGACAGAATTTCAGGGCATACGAATAATCTCTAGAGATACTCTGGTTACAAATCCTGTGCTCGTCAGTCTGGGTGCACATGAGGGTATAGTTACCAACTGCCTAAGAAGACGCTCAATGAAGATGATAGCAGTTATCTCAATTGTCGGTCGGCATTCAATGATTTATACAAGAACTCTATACCTCACGGACAAAAAGGAAAAAATAGATCAAAATGCAAAATTACAATATTCCTAATTAGCAAACATAGTGAATAAAAAAAACAAACCCTCAGAATGACATAGGTGTACAGCAAATACTTACACAAACAAAAGCACGTTGTACCAGGGAAGTCAGTCACACAAGCCCAGTTGTGTAGTCCAGCAACTTTTGCAGGAGAGCCTTGATTATCATTATCTGTGTCAGCATGTCAACGGAAAGAACTTTCTATTTTCCAACCACTTTTTGAGATTAGCCTTTTTTCTTAGAGTGTTCCACTAATTGTTTTTCCTTCACTTGCATCAGCAGGAGACCCAATTATAGCTCTATCTTCAATTTGCAATAACCTCCTTTTTAAATAGCGTAAGTCACCTTTTCACCTTTTATTACAGAGATAGCATAAAGGTCTGATAGAGAAATAGTGCAAATTCTAAATTCCATTTTTCAGAAATAGGATTTTATAATTGTTGGTCACTTTCCTTGATTTAATTTAAATCACATTTACATCCTAATATGACCTAGAAGAAACTATTTCACAGTCACAGTTTTCTGTATGTAGTTTTAGGTTTTTAACATTGTATAAACTACCTCCTATTTTTACCAATTAAACACTTTCCTTTTTTTTTCCCTCCAGAAGTCCCAGCATCACTGAATCTATTGTCACTCACTGAAAGTAATTTTTTTTCTTTCTTTTCTTTTCTTTTTTTTTTTTTAATAAATAAGTAGGCCATCTATCCTTGGGCATGCAGACTGTTAACCTTGAAAGCTGCTGTATGAGGTTGACTGATATGTATTGGATGCACAGAGATGAACAAACTGGGGCAGTATTTAGTTGGAGTAAACTCCCAAGATGCCATTAGTTGTGATTTCAAAAAGACAGCTCTCACTTCCACCTGGCAAATGCAATTATGCAACAGAAGCGTAGTTCAACAAAATAAACAACAGCTCAGACCAGCAATTTACAGAATGACGTGCACTATCTACTTTAAATGTATTTGAGAAACAATGACAATAAATCAAAGGAAAATGCTCATTCATTTTGGGAACCTGAAACCATGCAGTTTTCACTTTAAAAACAATCTTATAATCAGTTAATAGCATAACAAACATTTTAAAATAACTTATGTAAGTTGAATCTTTGAGAGACCTGTTAACAACAATTAAAATTATTGAAAAAGAGTTTTGTAAGCTTTGAAGAAAAATGAGCCTTACTGAACTCCACTCAACACGAACTCTTTCAACTCAAGATAAAAAACCCACTGTATTCACTAGAGAAAAGGAAGGTTAAAAAGGGATAGGACTGAAATCTTTAAGATGCCAGAGGAACTAGCAGGATAGTGCTGCTCTTGCTTTTCAGAGGGTAAATGCTTTGAAATAATGGTAAACACCAGAAGATGACTAGTAAGGTTGGGACTTCTTCACTGAAGTAAACGAGTTTACACCTGCAGCTAATTTGGCTGTAACATGGGAGACTCATTTCTAAAAGCAGTGCCTTTTTTAAACTAGTGATGAAAAGCAGCAAGATGTTTCACAGCTGCTAAGATTTAGATTTTCTTACAAAAGGCAAAAGTAGTCCTAATGCTTCCCCTTTCCACCTTTGAGTCTTTGAGTCTGACTGAATAGTCTCAACTCTTCTGCTAGCAAGTCAAAGTCCAAGATCAAGGGCCCAGCCAGAGACTGTTCATAGAGCAAGAACTGTTATCCCAAGCTCTGCATTCCCATCTCTGATGGGCTGGGACCCTTTCCGCAATTCAGCCTTCTTGCCCCTCAGAAGCACAGGGTGCTTCGTGCAGCACTTTCTGCTGCCGCCCCTTCCCTTGGGCCGTCAGACAGCTAACCCCATCTCTACCTGCTGCAGATCTTAGCAGCATCTTTGTAACAGGAGGACATGGTTGCCAAAGCTTTCTTCAAGTTACACTTTGATTCTGCTGCACTTTCACGTCCTTAGGAGGGACGCACAGCAAATCAAAGCACCTTCAAATAGGTGCATGTTTATAGTGACTAGGAAGAGAAAGATAACAGGAATTAAAAAAAAAAAAAGCCTTAAAGCCTAGTTTCTGACATTTATCTTGATCTACTAGGAATCACAACTTCATTTCAGCATTAAAACAGTAGCTATGAATAAGTATTTAAATGCATTTTAGAAGAGGAAAGCTAATACTTTAAACCAAAAAAACCCCAAGAAGCTAAAATCCACAGTAGGAGCATAATGCACACCATCGAAGCCAAGGATCGAAGAACCCACAAGTGCTTCCTGGTTCAGCTGGAAAGAAATGAAGCACCTGTCCTGCCACACCTTCCGTTGCAGCCTTACATTCAAAATACCTAGCGACAGATCTGTAGGAAGGAAAATAATCCTACAGACTCAAAGAACTTCATCGTTAGAGCTGCACCAGCAGTATAACACATATACACTGAGACTGCTCAAAAGACAGATTAGTTTAACTCTAGTTAGTTTAACACTCTACTAACAACTTAAAATATTTCAATTTTGTGAATTGCACTTGGGGGAAGGGGGTGCTTTCTAAGGCATCCTATTCTGTAACAGTTATCTGGATTTCTTCTTCTGTTCCAGGCCAAGCTAATGCAGAATTCACCAAGGCAGGGTCTTTAAACCACAGATTTCCCTGATCACTATGGGCAGCAGTCACCAGCAGTTTCAATGCAGCTCAGGTTCATGTAAACAAATGTTTCGGGCTCCCTGCTGACTCAGGCAAGCACCAGAGCTCTAGGAACAACCCCTTCATTTTCCTCAGGGGCAGCCAAACACAGAAGGAGCTTTTTATTCAACTGCTGTATTGCACCTGTTTTCCTCTCTTTGAATACCTTTATTTGTATATGTTTTGCAAAGATAAGGTAAATATTATTGGAAATACACTAACAGGAGTATATATTTCTTGTAGACAAATTGCCTGTACTGGCTATGGGATGTGAAAGCACTAAAGAGAGCACAGTATACGCTCTCTTTAGTCTGAAAGCACTTGAGATCTGAAAAGATCTTGCACTTAAGATCTTAGATCTGATCTTAGATCTGATCTTCTTGATCTTAGACCAAGAAGCACTTGAGATCTTAGATCTGAAAGCACTTGAGAGCACAGTATATGACAATCCGTCTCTATGCACGATAAACCAAGACAGAAGTTATATTCCAACCTAAAAAAAAAAAAAAAAAAAAAATCATTTTCACTGCCACTGTCAGTATAATTAATAAGTAACACTTACCACACGGTGACACAAAGACAGAAGGGGTCAGCATGGGGAAAGCAGCATGAGTGGCAGCAGCGTGACAGGGTCTGTCCTCCTGTCCAGCACACACACACTGCCATCAAGCAGCAGAGAGAGGAAAACAAACAGTTTCTGCGCTGTGGTGCCGCACTGATTGACTGGCACAACACACGCACAAGGAACCGCAATAAACATAAACCAGAGGAAAATCCTGGCCCACTCCATGCCCTCAGGTGTCCTCAAGGAACAACGGCTTCACAGGCATCGCCCTCCTGACGAGGTTATCGCTGTGACACATCTACATTAACACCTGAGCTGATTAGGACCGCAGTTATTACTGGCAGGAAAACTTTTGTTGACAGGTTTCCATTCCAGCTTCAGGTGAGAACAGAAGCTGTTTTTGCTGCCTTTGGAGACACCGAAGTTGCCAGCCGACAGCAGCGCACGCCGAGAGCCACCTCAGCGCCGCCAGTTCGTTCTGGGTAGGCCCGGCCCGGCCCGGGGCCTGCACTGCGGAGCCACCGCCCCGCCGAGAGAAACGACAACCGCGAGGCCGCAGCTCTCCTGACAAGAACGGCAGGGGCTCCTGCAAACACCGTCATTTAAGGATCGCCACAAGGGCAAGGAATTGGGCTTCCTGGCCTTTGGAGGGATCCAATCTCGCACAGTTGCTAGATAGTACGTGTGCCCCTGACTTGAAATCGGGGGGGGGGGGTGAGAACCCGACTTTCTCACCACGGGGGAACAAATGCAAAAAAGGGATTCCAGGCTGAACAAAACAAAGTGTTTAATATAGAAAGCAATAGGTTTGGGATTACTGTTGCACCCACAGTAGCTGTGGCCCAAAGTGAAGTCCAGCTGGGGCTGCGTGGCAGCCTGGCACCCTCACTGGGGGGGCCCGCCATGCCCACAGACCCCATCACCCCTCCTCAGGCTCTGCCACCTGACGTCCCGGCCGCAACAAGCCGTGACAAGAAAAAAAATCTCCTCAAGAGGAGCTCAGAGCTCAGGGGTGAAGCAGGTAACACAGCAAAACACCCAGACACCATCCACAGGAGTGTGCAAATCGCATCAGTCTATCCCTCTGCTTTTGTTACAAATGCAAACAAAACTAAAGTATTTTGAAATTGCAAAATTTGGGGTAGGTTGCATTTTATTTTGGCCAAATTATCAGCCAACTTTGACACAAATTGATGAATACCTTCATGTACCCTTAACCTGTAGTCTTTCAGTGAAATAACTGTGAGTTTCTAGTCAGAGAGACAGGCTCCAGCTAACACATCCTCCTCTCCTCAGCACACTAGTCAAAGAATAACCTAATAAAAAGCTGGTGTATATGCATTTTATTACTTACAGGAAGCACATTCTAAACAGCACATATACATAAAATAGCACATTGCTGGTAGCCAGTAAAGACTCCCTCTTTGTCCAAAAGCCTGCATTTACAGAGAAGACACATCCCCGAGCCATCCCTGTTGCTGTAGTGTTGCAGCAGGGACAACAGTGAAATCCCGACAGCACCTCGTTCACAAAAGCTGTGACACAAGCCGTTCCTGTGACTCTAACAGGGGCTCAGCGCATCTGCAGCAAATAAACTTGGCCATTAGGTAATCATAAACTAGTGGTGACTTTCATAAGTTAGTGATAGCATTGTGGTATATGCAATAAATAGATTAAAAGAGGTGGAAAATCTGCTGAGCCTAAGCAAAGTACTGCATATGCTGTGGAATCATTGATAGCCATAGATGAGCTACGGAGCCAGGTAAGCTTATGGGGTTTTAATGTGTGATTAACTTTTGACTTATATCAAAAGGAATTTCATCCATTAATTTTCCACAGAACTGCTTCAGAACCAATGTGTCGGTGTTGTATTTTACTTCCAAAGCTCCCTGCACTGTTCCTGTAATTTCAGCTTCCCCTCAGGGCTGCATTTTCTCTGGAGATCTCCCCGGGAGATTTTGGGTTGCATAGCGCTCCCATTTTTCCACTTGAGAAATTTGGAAAGATATGTTTGAGTAAACGCAGAGTTTACCCTGCACCATGAATAGCACCCTGGGATACACTGTGTGATGGCTTTAATTCACATGGCTCAGTTCCTAAGCACACAGAGCTGCGTTACTATCCCTGCATCGCACAACACCGCACGTGCACAGACAGCGCTTGACGAGGATGTCTGAAAAGCAGCGTTCCAGGAAGAGGGACTTGCTGAAAATCCAGAAACTACCAACAGGTCAGGTTCTTCTCAATTTTTTCACTTCCTGGGTCAATAGAGTTCCATTATATCCCCAGGCCTTATTTATCAGTCTTCAAAACCACTATCTGAGGATGTCTGTCTCTTCCTTTAAATGGCCAGCACATCAGAAATGCCAGCAGGCAGTAGCTACAGAATGCTGCCAAACATGCACGCATGCACGATGTCTAAACAAAAAACCCAGGCCCAGAAGGTGAAACCCTAACCATGATGCTGTCATTCTTGTATTCTTTATCTGAGATTTAGCAGGTGTGCAATCCTCTGTTGTTTTTTTTAACAGGTGGAAAATGTCATCTTGTCATGAGAGATTCAATGTAAAACACTCTAACGCTCTGTTGCAGTGGTTTATGTATCTCAACGTTCATCACCTAACAATGAGATAGAATAGCTTTTTCTATTCTCCGAGCCATAATTTAGTTTGTCAGTTACTGGCAAATATATTTCAGTGTTGCACCCCGCAAACATGTAAAAATATCAAATGCATTGTATTGTTAATAATATGGTTGTAAGTCATTCATGGCAATTAAACTTGCATTACAATTAAATCTCTTCTGACCATAATTATGTTCCTGTTATGCCATTTTATTATTGCACAGTGAAAAGTACAAATAAATGTATACCCTGT
Source organism: Ciconia boyciana (assembly GCF_034638445.1). Classification (NCBI taxonomy): domain Eukaryota; kingdom Metazoa; phylum Chordata; class Aves; order Ciconiiformes; family Ciconiidae; genus Ciconia; species Ciconia boyciana. Next base: position 36,591,100 of record NC_132942.1, on the reverse strand, counting down.
AAGAAAATGTAATGAGGTATACTCACTTGTTTTAAGTGCTTTTAAACATTGTCCTTTGGAAATATAAACTGGCATAAAAATACGTGATATAAAGATTTCACACCAAAAAAGTATTTCTTTTTTTTTCTTTGTTTATATTTCTCAACCAATATGCCCACTGATTTCCAGTTATATTCCAGTACTACATATTTTATCTAATAGATACTTTGAGCTTTGGCAGGAAATTTTTAACTGTCATTTCCCAGTTGAGAGAATCAATGAAATTATAGTACTATCAGAATAGCATATCTGAATTCACACCCTCAGCTGGCAATACTGCTTTGCAAGTATTATTTAACATTCTGTTGGCTTTGTCTTCATAATCTGCTTTCTTCCCTTAATATATTGTTATGTTGCCTATGCTAGCAAAAAGCAGGAAGTAAGTAAAAAACTTAGCCAACAAGACTTTGAGATCAAAACTCTTTTTCAAGGGAATAAATAATAGAATAAAGAAAACTATTCATTTCACTGGACCTAATACCAAGCCTTTCTTTCCAATAGTTGTAGTACTAGATATGTAGAAATTTCTGGCTAACTCCCATTTGAGGAGGAGGCAAAAGTTACTTTTTTAAGGACCTAAATTTTTTTTTTTTTCCTACTGGAGTTCTAATGCACTTTAACCCCACGTTCTGGAAAGATTAATTCAAACCAAAATAAGCAGAGACAAGGAATACCAGAATGATGGAGGAGCTATTGTAGAAAATAAAACTTTTGGCATGCTTAATCTTAGCGAATCAAAGGCTAAGAGTGTTATTTATAGAGGGCAGTCATATCTGACTGGAAAAGTGAAACCAAACCCTCCAAATACTATACTTTAAAGGTGGAGCTGGAGTCAGTTATGAAAGGAGCTAAGATGTTGTGGCTTCTAGCTATTGCCAGTGAATAGATTTATTGCCCCACAAGGCTTCTAGTAGTTCAGTGTTTGTCCCTTCCCATGATAGCGGAGAGCTGATGAGTGGTCACGGTGGGGACTGAGCCAGAGAGCAGTTTCAAGGTGAGCTGCCTCTGCAGGACAACAGCCAGATGAAGTCTTACCACTCAGGTGTAGGCTTTGAACAAAATGTTCTTTTTTTTCCCTAAATTGCATTAATTACCCAGTCTTGCCTGGCAGGGAACATTAGTTAGTCATTAAAGCACAGTGGTAGGAATCATAAGGTTGGATTCTCTCTTAACTCTTTCAAAGCTTTATTGTGTTTTTTCCTAATCTTCATCTGCACCGCTGGAAACAGTATTTTGCTGTCTCTCACAAGGGAGCTAGCAGATAACTGATGGATTATTGAAATCACTTTCTGAAAACTCTCCAGGCACCTATCTGCATCTGTAGATGTCTAAATGCATTTAAAATCTGGCCTTAAAGCCCTCCAGGTTGGTAAAGCATGGCTAGAGAAGTGCTACAGAGGTGCAAAGTATTATCTCAGTTGGTAAGTATACATGTTTCCTTGGATACAAGTCAGGCTAAATCATGCCTTTTTTTTTTTTGCTATATGCTAATAGGCTTTTGCAAATTAATTAATGAAGGAATTGGGCATACTAAGAGAATTACTGGAATGATGCCTGAAGGATTACTAGTTTTTTAACTTCATTTGCTTGAAAAATTGAAAGGCACAAAATGTCAGGTTGTGTGCCTGAGTCTTTATATTGTACAAAAAAAAATAAGTAGAAAAAAAAGCCTTTTTTGTTGTACAGAAACAAGGAGAGTCACCAGAGAGCTTTTCAGCATTCCATGTTATTCCTGTTGCTAAGGAAACTTTCCTTCATCTGTGCTCAGTAAGGCATCCTCAATAATTCCTCCACAGAAGGATGGCATGACAGATCAGTGTCAGAAAAATCAGCTGACAATTAGCCAGAAAACTAGTCACTGCAAAGTTTTAACAGGGGAGTTCCCAATTTCTTTTATAAAGCCAAGCCCAGGATGATTTGTAGTAGGGAGGAGCCTGGAAGAACTATAGCAAGCCTGTATGATTACTCTCATCCCAACAGAATTTCCTTCAAGAAGCAAAACAGAAATAAACAAGAATAAAACTAATCGTTTGGCTTGGATTTTGTTGGTGTTGTCCCATTAGCTTACATCCTGTACACTCTTGATTGTACTTTCTAAAAGACAATGCAAAAATCTCCCTCTCAAAAAGATGTACATGTTCTTTACTCTCTGTACTTAAGACACCTTAAAGAGAGCAGGAAATAAAGAAATCATCAAAATCTCTGTACTTTGTACTTTCACTATCTCTGTTGCATGTGTTCATTTTCAATCTGTTACACACACACCACCATGGCTTTCAATACCATTACTCACAAAACAAGGTACCACCTATCATGAGAAAGAGAGCTGAGTTGTCTCTTATAGAAATAATAGGTGAAAGTGTGCTATCTAATTTATGTTGTAAGATTTCTTATTCTTTTCCAGCAAAGGTTTACCTGCTTTCATTATATAAGGCTTGAAATGCAAGCTAGCAGCTAGCTTTATTATGCCCTTTAACATACATCAAATATTCTAAAAATATTACATTTCCTGGGGGACTTTGCAATCACGATTCTGCCACGTTTCGCGATACAGTAACGAAATGGGTCTGCTGCTACGGTGGAGCCCAGCACTGTCTAGGTGACCTCCTTTCTCCAGCAGCATTTCACCACAGATAGGTCAAGAAAGAGTGCAAGAAATGGGGCTTGTACAGCGTGACCCTTCCTCTGACATACTTTCCAGAGAAGGCAGCTTCCAGCAGTCACTAGTTAGAGAGGATTAAACCTATTGCTTTACCCTGTCCATTTTGTCTAACAGTCACTAATGACCTTATGCTCTGTGCTTTTGTCAAATTGCTTTTTAAAGCCATTTGCACTTTTGCCTAGTGTTAAAATATGCATATTATTGGTCCCAGTAGTGTTGCTCTCATAGAAAATGTGATACAGGAGATGGTAGACCAAATTTTCATTTGACGTATGCTTATGTATTATAAAAATGAGAAAAAGGAAAGACTATGAGACCCTTTCTCTTTCCTGAAGGGAAGCAGTGGCTGCCTTACTTTATGCCAGTTGCAGTATTCACTTAGAAATACTATGCCTCCTGAAAAGGAGATGAACCTTGTATGCTTTACCTTCCTATTCCTACTCCATGGCACGTGTCTGCTCTATGAGAATTTCTGGTCACAATTCCACCATCTTTGGTAGAAAGTCTATTTCCAGAACGAGTTTTTGTTTTCCTCTTTGAAGCCATTTGTTTTGGCATACAATTCCTACCTGTTCCAGAACTGAGACAAATGCAAGTTTCAGCCGAGATATAGTTAAATTCTACCCTTAATCACTCAAGGTAACCCAAGAGTATTCATCCTAGGAGATATACAACTCTAATGCATGCAGAACTGGTCTTTCATCTTCAGATCTGGATGTGGGCTTACCTGATGCAACTTAGGAAAAAGGCATACCTTTCCAGTGGCATACTTCCTGAAGAGATTTTACTTCATTTCTATAAGGGATTTCAATAATATTATTTTCCTATTCAAACTCCTTTGTTTTCCAGGATCACAAGGTTTTTTCCTTAACAATGTGCATAGCCTTCAGTAGGAAGTCTGTGTATGTGATTTCAAGCCATAAAATGTTCTTTCTCGTTCCTTCTTCATCTCCTGGATGAGAGCCCACGAAACAATCTGAACATCTTCAGCACCAGTGTGTGACCTTCTATACTAGCCTGTTGAACGTGACCACAACATTACTTCTCTGGAACCTGCCAAAACAAGTTTTATGCTGTGGTGTATAAAACTGTAAGTAATTCCCTCTTTCCAACAAATTGAGAGCCTCAAAGGGATACCATTTCTTTTCAGATGGCTTAGGTTTTGCTCACAAGACCTTAGCTTTCATCTTGGTTAGCAGTGAATCTGAAGGAATGGAAAACACTGAAGTATTGTGGTATGTCTGGAATATGAAAGACACATTCTGTTGCTTCTTTGATGTCTCATGAAAGAAAACTGAAAGAATACAAATGCAATATCATTAAAACACATTACTAATCCAGCAGGAATGGAGAGGCTTGTGCATTATAAATTTTTGCTCAATACTACTTCAAACTATGATTTGTAATCTATTGAGGAAACTGTCATGAATAATGGGTTTCAAGATGACAATGAATTTTACATTTTCTTGAGTGAAATGTGGATGACAATTTTTTACCACCATTTTGAAATACCTTGAAGTGGCAGTTGCAGGTTAGAGAACAAAACGCCAAATGGCATGGTTTAGATATACAGAAAATGGAATATAATGATGCATGAAATAAACGGAGAAGAATTGAGGAAAGTACTGGAAAGTGGAAGTGCAGAAAACAGTTTGACCCACCAGTGGGCCTAGTCCTATTTCTATGGAAATGAGCTCATTACTACTAATTTTTTTTTTAAGCTCCTAGTTGATTCGTGAAGTGCTTTTTGAATTCCAATAAGGGCTTCATGAATCACTGAAAAAAACCATTTGAACAAAATATCCAGTCAAATGATTACCAACTCCCATAGATTAATCAGCTGTCTGAGTACTTTATATAACAGAGCATGCACTAGGAGAGCCAGCTTTTTCCCCTGGTATCATAAGTCTATAATGTTTCATTCTGCAAAGAAAAGGGATCATGCTTCTGAAATCTAATTCGGGATAGTTACTCCATCCAAGAGCCTATATTAAATAGGAAAGACATCTTTGATTTTTTTCCCCTGCTGTTTCCATGTTTGATCTGTTTTAAAAATCAGCATCATGAGAATTGGCCATAGAATTGCTTCTCGTTCCTCAGAAATAAGAGCATCTGTGGTATTCATACAAATGGTGCTTTCACATTTGCAACCAAGTCAGTATTGGCTGTAGGCACTCCTAAGCAGGCAACGGAAATGCCCCAGGGCCAAAACACTGGTTCTTCCTAAACCTTCAGGATGCTGAAATAAAAATCAAATAAAGCAATAGATTTAAATAGCAAGTGAGCTTTATTTATTTTATAAACCTGGCAATTTTTAAGACTGTCTGTAGACATGAATAGAGTACATGTCTGTGACAGCCATATTTTAACTGAACAATGCTGACTGACTTTACATATTATACATACAGCATCTACACTGAACACCTTTTATTAATTCCCTAAACACTTCAAAAAGAATGCCCTTGGCAAATTCTGTGACTCTCTGCTAATTTGCCTTGTACTAATTTTCAAGGTGTGCGTAGGTCACGAGCATTCTCCAGCATGCATCTTGTAACAATGCACTTGCTAGAAATTCCACAAAATAAATCTAATCCTATTGCATGTAAGTGCATTGTGTCCCTTTTCCAAAACCTTTCACATTTTAGAAATGACTTTGATATATCATACTTCATACATGACAAATAGAACAGAAATAACCAGTCCTCATCAGAGATGCACAGGCCATGCTGCCCTGTGAATGTGCACTCTTTAAACAGTTACAGGACTCTGCACTGTTAATTGCAAACAATGGGTTAATTGACATTTGAAGTGCAAATATTTGGCTTGGCTTTTAAAAAATATTATCTAGTGATGGATGGACATACACACACACACACACACACCATTCTGCAGTTATGACAGACCTTAGATGATTTTCATTTTAAGACCAACAGGAGGTTGAAAGATAAATTTAATGATAAATTACATGAGGAATTACACTGGTGTAAACAAAAAAGAAATTGGAATATATGACTCCACTGAATTGGTACAGATTTATACTGATTTAATTTTTATAGAATTCAGAATTAATTTTGGAAGAAGGTTATAAAGTTATAAAGCATTATGCTATTCAGTTAATAGCATTATTAATAATGCAAAGACAGTACTTTCATTGTATATATTCCCATACATTTGGGCAGGATGTTAGACGCCCAAGCTGCTTTGTTAAAATACTTCCAAGGTTTTCTTTTCGCGTCTTGCTTTCTACATTTCTCAGGGCACCAGAAGCATAAAGAAATCAGCATTTGAAGAAAAACAAAGACGGAGGATTGATGTGGAAAAGGAAAATATCAAAAGCTATTTCTCCTAGCTGTGAAATCTTATGACAAAGTTGTAGAGGTGAATACAACTTTGGAGTAAGAGTTTGTGTGCTCTGCTTATGAAACGCAAAGTGAAGGTCCAAAAGCCCTCTATTTCTGAGACCTTACACTCCCAGGCTTTTTAATTGCAACTTGATTTTTGACATTATTGATGTCTCATTTCATTTCCTATTTCCCTCAAGGGAAGGCTATGGTGTAGGATGGAAGACCAATTTATTATTTCAGATTATTTAGAAAAAGATAAATAATAACAAAGATTATTCCACTTATAGTTGGGAATAATGATACTTCTTCCTATTCATTTCTTTGAATTCAAGATGATGAAACTCCTATTCAAACTAAATTAAAATATAATAGTATCATTACAAATTAACAAAGATCAGTACTCCCTTAAGCTAGGTGCAAAACAGACCTAGACCAACAGGTAGCTGTCATTCAAAAATTTACAGGACAGGTGAAGCACAGTAAAATGATAAAAACCAGAAGTCTCTTGTTAGTGCTGCCAATCAGAAATGGGAAAAAAAACTTACTTTTTCTTTATTTTAATTATTTATATGGGGTTATTATAACAGAGACTAAGAGGATATAAAGACAAAGAATTCAAAAAGTGAAAACTGAAATCACTGGGAAGAGAGGGAGACAATCCTGGGAAGGAGATGGAGAGTTTGAGGCAGAAATACTCTAAGGAAGGCTGCTGGAAGCAGTAGTAAGTCAGCACAAGGGAGAATGTCCAGACAAAAACCAAAAAGTATTGCTGGTACATCTCAAATCGGGCTATGCTCCCTATGCCCTCTCTGATAGTTTTGGTTAGCCAAAACTATCCTCTTTCACAGCTGTGCTTCCTAGCTGCAGATAGACAACTCCATCTCGAGGCAGACTCATCATGGAAGCCCACAAAGTTTTTAAAAAAGTAGATGGAATATTGAGTATTTTAAGTGTTTGTAATTGTATTTAAGCTTAAAAAAAATATTGAGCACATTGTATCACTTTATATCGTAGAGGTAATCTACAACATGCAAAGTTGAGTTCCAAGTCTGATTTACAGATTGCACAAATGCTATTTGAGTGACAGAAGTTACCTGTCCTTTCCTTACTGAAGTTCTTTAAGTTCTTTTGTATGATTTTGTTTTAAGGCTAAGAATTATGTAAGGCAGAAAATTGCAGTTATGCAGCTTCATATAACATACAAGGCTCACTCATTACTGTGGAAAACAAGATAGTCCAGTTCTGCTGAAGAAATTTCACCAGCAGAAACCTACTTTGTGGAATGCTACCCAGCACAATCCAGTAACTGGAAGAACAGGATCCAAGCATTCTTTGCATGGCTATAGCCCTGTTTTCTCCAGAAATTTAAGTAGCTAGACCTTATTCTCTTACTTGCCTGCACTTTTCTACTTGTATTATATATATGTTTGCCTTTTTCAACAAACCGTCATTTGATTGGGTGGGCATCATACTTTTACCATTTTGGTTTCAGTATTTTAAGAATACTAAATCATAAAAAGTTATATTAAAAAGAAAATGCTTTTGTTTCCTTCTAGTTAAAAAAATAATTAAATAATACAGGAATATGAATGGGTCATAATTCTTTGTCCTTTTTCTCTCCAGGCTAGAATCTGAACAGGAGGCAAGCTCATATGGGAACCTGAGCTTTGGCCAGACAAACTATAAAGCTGCTTGTGACATGGGCTGAGATTGACATTCTTGTTTAGCTCCCAACAGCGGCACTTAATTTCCTTGAAGGGGGAACGCAGTTGCCGTAACGCAGGTGTCCAAACCCAGTTTCCTGATGGCTACAAGTATTCTCTAGTATTATGGCTTACCAATAAACATCTAACTAGCCACACGGCACTAGTTTTCCTTATTTAGAGCTACTAGGTGACATTAAGAGACTTGATACAGAGTAAATAGCTTCCTAATACCCCTTTTCTAGGAAAGCAAGTGTTTCATGGACACTTCATGATTACAACGCATATTGAAAGACACATGATGCCTGGATAAAGCAATCTTTGTGTTACAGTGTGGTCTGTGCTGTAACATATTTGATAGCTGCCATCACAGGTCTCAGTAAAGAAGATTTGGTTGCTTCAAAGAATCATTTAAAAAAATGTCCGTATTACATTAACATGTCACAAAAATAAAACAATAGAGCTAATTATTCCCACTGTTAGCCAAGATAACACTACTTATGTATCCATAAAGAGCAGCTGCAATGCTTGGCCCATCCGCAACATTCAAGTCTACTACATGCTGTACAATAAGCCAGAAACTCTTTATTAAAAGAAATATTTAGAGATGCCTCAATGGAGTTTCCTTGCTGTGTGTATGTAGTATATTATTCTTCCAGATTCCCTTTTTTCCCCCCAGGGTAGACACATTCATGTTTACATATAAAAAAATCATACAACAATCCATGGCCAGTCAATATAAAAGCACCAGAAAAATAATATCATTGATCCAAATACACAGCCCTGATAAAGTTACTGCCCTGAGTCCCTACAAAGACTAAGCAAGCCAGTACTCAAGTGGTTTTCCTTGTAATTGCAGTGTGCCTTCTCTATCCTCCTTCGAAAGTAAAAAAAATACTGCATTGTCAGTCTCTATGGCCTTTCCCTTTGTGGATTATAAAGCTCTACTGTAGTATATTTACACTTCTTAAACAAGCATGCTGAATTAAGAGCATTTACTCAAAACCTTTTTTCTGTAATACTGATTAACAGTACTTTCATCTAGAAAATTTTAAACACATGTTTTACTTTTCATCATATTAATGTTGACAGACCTCCTTTATCAGTACTTTAATTAACAGCAGGTAAGGGAGACAAAGCGAGTATGACATGCTATTACTTCTGCTTGATTTAAAGCCTGTTTATGAGACTTTCTCTCAACTCATAGTTGAAATTGTCTTATCTGATACATTCCCCGGATTACTGTTCATGTAAATGTCATTTCTGGTGTCCAAAACATTAAAAAAAACCCACACCAGTGCTATATAACTACTGTCTCTTTCTGAGAGACATGAGGGAAGCTGTATGCTTTTGATCAAAGACAAGATCCTGACTTCAAAGTAACACCTCATCTGTAAATATATTACACAGTACTCAGTAAAGAAAGGGGGACTCCTTGATTTCAAATAACCTAAGGCTAATACTGTGGGATTTGCCTGCATTTGCAGAGTTTAATCTTACTCCTCTGAATACTTACAGAAAATTAGACAAAAAGATTTTAAAGACCCTGGGTTCTAGTCTCCTCTTATATAAATAAGACGGATAGACCATAGTCCAATACTTCATTGGAAGAACACCCAGCTTATTGTGGACTGAGAGAAGAATGTGGAAACATTACAAATTTCAGAAGCACCAGAGTTTTTTTAAAACGTAAGTCTTCCTTCCAATGACAGAAAGCAGTGGCTATATGCCTGCAGATGCTCTACCACTAATTTGATTGGGATCTTCTAATATTTTTTGTACCACCATTGGAGATGTTTTCATAATTTCTTTCATTGCTGCAGTCTAGAAAAGCAAAACTAAATTCCAGATTATCTTCAATGGCTTCATCATTTGAAAGCGTTAGGAAAGGACATTAAGTTATTTCATAATATGCTAATCAGCACGGTGGTATCAGATCATACAAACGATATTAACTATTTAAGAGCCAGCTACAATGCTAATATTTGCACATGCAAAGAAACAGTTTTGAGTGGCCAGAGGGTTCAGTTTTATCATCAACTGACAGTATAATCAGCAGTGCAAGTGTGCAGATACCACTCTTGTCTGAATGTAGTCAAAAGGAAGCAGCCTAAGACACTGAAATCAATGACTCTTTTCTGCAGAAAATTTTTTTTCTCCAGAAGAAAAAAAACCCCATAATTCAGTGATCTAGGTATGGTTTATAAATCCTATTGATTTCATTACAGCTTAAAAAAAAATTCCAGCTATCTGAAAGAAAAAAAATTTTTGTTTTGGAATTTTAAATTTTGAGGTTATTTTAAAATGTCCTGTTGTTTTACTAAAACTTCTTATGTTTCTCAAAAGTAGAAATAAAAAATTTCCATTTACCTGAAGTGAATGTTCAATATGATAGAGAACTGTAGAAGCTGTAATTAGGGATTAAAACCTCTTGAATGCTCAAGACTGTTAATAAGCTGAAACAAGACTTTGTTTTGCCCATATTTATTCTCAAGGTGTGCATCTTCTCACTTTCACTAAATGTATTTGCTGCAGTAAATGCATAGCAAAAAGAGCTCAGAGTTCCTTCTCTGGATTTGGAAAGGATCAGTTCCTCCTAGGTTTCTAAACAAGTATTTTCACCACTGAGCAAAGTATATCCCTTAGTCAGAAATTTAGCATTACTGCCCATCATCTCCTTCCTTCCCATACCACTTACAAAAGGTTATCATCATGACGGGCAAGACAGGCAAAGCCCTATATATGATCTCCAAGGTGTGCTAGGCTGCATGCACCCACGTTGCAGTGCTCAGCTGTCCCCACCTCCCGTCATGCACCCTCACAACCTGCTCTCTAGGAGAGACAGGAACTTGGGCAACTTGCTCTCACTATGTCAGCAGTAATATGATTGCATTATGGACGTTTGGGCTGTATAGTAGAAGATGTAGCCAGGAATGTACAGCCCCAGCATTTCCTCGCCTCTTCACATCACATGTAAATGCTTGTTTGTGTTTCTGCTGCCCATGTGTGTCTGAGCATGGACTTGTGTCCAAACAACAGACCTGTCCAAGGCAAGAGACCTAAGGCAAATTTGACCCAAATAAGGTGGTTCCCATCCTTTCTGTATCAGCACTGCTAATCTAAAGTAAAACGTTCCTCAACATGAAAATGCAGATCATGTGGCAGCTTTCTTGTTAAAGGTCTGCTGGAGACTAACAGCCATGGAACAAGACAACACAAGACGAGCCAATAAATCCTACAACATTTAAATAAAATGTGAACCTACAAAGATGTTCTCAATTTACACAAAACCAGATCAGAGACTTTCCAGGATTCATGCTGTAAAGACCTGACAGTCACTGTTTGTGCCATTAGCACAGAATACATATCCTTCAATACGCTTGGTTGCACCTTGCCATCTCTATACTACTGTCTTGCAGTGAAACTCCCACAACTTCCTGACAGGTGAAAAATTAAACAGTATAGCAGGCATAGAGGGAATTTTCAGTTTGCACAAGCTCAGACTTAACTGAAGAGCTAAAGGCATACCTGGAAACACTTTTAAAATATATAAAATTCATGAATACTTTTCAGTTTGCAACTGAGACATAAATATGTGTAATGAGCATGTAACAGACATCTTACCTCTCCAGCATGGATATGTATCTGCTGCTTCACTCTCCCTTGGAAGCAGAGTGATTTAATGTGCTTTGCTTGGTAAGTCACCCTCCAGCAAAATAAATTTGATTTCTGCTGCAATCAAAAGAATTTAAACAAAATCATCTATCAGCTCTTTCTAGATTCATTTATCCAAACGTCCATTTCAGTCTTTATTTTCAATATAGAGAAATTAAACAAGGTTTGTTTGAGGCAGTCTTTATGATTCTCTAAGGATAGGTGTGAAGACTAGTCTTAGATGGCCACATCTTTCACATGCATCATGTTTCCTGAGTCTATCGTTATATGCAGCTCTCTGTGAATAAGTCACTTTCCCAGTTACGCTCATTTGCATCTCCCTGTCTTCTAAAAGCAAAGGTCTGGCAAGGAAAGGAAAGACAGGGGACTGTGTTCCCTACCACTCTCCCACCATGCCCTGCACGTGCCATAGTCAGAAATTTCCAAATGCGTCAGTCTCCAAGTAAACAAGGAAAAAGAGCAGCAATGTGCTATGAAGCCAATTCAGCTTTTAAAAGATATATTTTTAATTCTAAGCCTGTAGTTGAAGTTTTAAATAATTGCTCCAGCAAATTTGTAGGCCCAGCCTTAGTGATCATTCAGCAGCACTGTGGAATTGCAGAGGAGCTAGACATTCTTAATTCCCCTTTCCTTGCACTATGGCTCACTGCTTCATACATCACATATAGTGCCTGAAAATAATTGCAAAACACACCCTTTTGCTCAACAAAATACTTTAACCATCCCGCTCTTTACACAATATTCAAACTGTCAAAGCTCCTGCTACTTAGTTTTGTCATATGATTTATTAAGCAATGGAATCTGAATATTTTCTATGAAAGAGAAATTGGAAATCATATCTCTTAATTCAGACACGCATCTTAATTTGTACAAGCAGGATCTGCCCATTTATTAATCCAGTGTAATAGTGTCAAGTGACCATGATTTTTCACTAGTCATTAGTGAAGAAAATTGTCTAGCAACCACTGAACGCTTGCACAGAACAGGTCACGATTACCTTTTTCCATTAATACGCTACTGTCATAATGTTAAAATGCTAAAATCAAGGACATCTTGATAGATATTTAATAAGAAGAACAAGCTTCTTTTTTCATCTAGATTACTAAACAAATTATTTATTTCACTCTATTCACATACATAATTTTAAACAGCATTTCTAATGTCCAATTTCATTGGACAAATATGTTGAAAATCTTGTCTCCTATTTGAAACTGTACAACCTTCAAAACTGCCTAAACTTAGCAGCTCCTATTGTTACACTTGTTATACAAATTTTCAAAAAAACCTCACAAGGTCAGAAAATACTTATTTGGCAAATGTTTCACAGCACTATCTTAATTTCAGCAAATTTACAACTTCAGGATGTACCATCACATATTTTACTCCAGAATGAGGGAGACTTACCTGTCTAGAGAGATCATGTTGTGCAGGTAGCTGGAGGAGGTCAGAGCCCAGCTCTAAAGCAAGGAATTTGAACCTGAAATCTTGCACTGGGATTCTCAGGATCTGGCATCTGACAATGAGTTCAAAAAAGGTATCATCAAGATCATAAAGGAAATGGGAGCTAAGGCTCTCAGACTTGTAGGATCATCCATCCACAGAAAAAAATATCCTCTGAAATCTGGGAAACTGTCTAGGATCTGCAGAAACTGGAGGCTGAGAAGTCATCTGTGAATGCTGAAATCAATCAACTCTGTTTCAGTTCAGAAAACTAAATCTGAAGTAGCTAGGGTTTTGTTTGTATGATTATTTGGTTGGTTGGTTTGGTTTAATACCTATTATTCTAAGTGTTCTTCCCACGAAATTCTTAACAATTCCAGGTGATGTTGTGAATCGTAATGAAAACCTTTCCTACATTCATTTTCCCCAGAATATATATATATATATATATATCAATTTGGGATCTCTCCTTCGAAGAGAGACACTATATTGGAAAAATGAGGTCACTGACTTGTTTCCTAATTGAACATTGGAGAATCAGGCTTCCATTGCCTAGGAATTCAATACCAGTCAAGTAATTTTCCCCACCTCTCAAACATCTCATATTCCATCTCGCTGTAACAATGAAATCAGAATGTACCTGACATTTTCCACAAGTATTCTGCATCTGTTTTCATATAATATTTTACCCCCAATTTGGGTTAGAATTTAGCTTAATGGTGCCAAATTATCAGCAGGCCATCTTTTGCTTGAAATCTTTTTCTTCTCTCTACTGTCATTTTTACAGGCAGCTCAGCAGATAATTTTATGCTACTGCAGTCACACAAGGCAGATTCTAATATTGATCCGAATTTTCCCCTTGAATATGATTTGCATTCTTAGCCTGATCTATTTTTTTTTTCTTCCCATAGAACATGATTTACATTCTTATGTCTGGCTGCTTCGTTTTAAAGCCATCTTGAAAAAGTCTCTTTCTAATCATCCTTCTAAATTCATACAGGAATAACTCTTCCTACCAATGCTTAGGAGAGGAAAATCTCAAATAAATTGACGCTATTCTTGCAGACTATAATGACTGGAAACTGTATTTGTTGATGGAAATTAGAGACTTTTTTATAGCTTACTAATAATCTAGCTCTGGGACAGCTAATTACTAGGATTGTCATGTCTGAATACTGAGGAAGTGCATTCAATCTTTCAGCTGGTCTAAATAGGAAAAAACCAGCAAGATCAGCCAAAGACCATCCTTGTGGCACAGTAGTCTCCAGTATAAAAACTTGTTTCACATAAAGCAAGAGACACACATTTTCCTCAGATTAAACATAGGTAGGTTGGGGAAAATTAATTTTCCTGTAACCATGGCCTATTACTACTTGCCTTCCTTAGTCATTGCACATGTGTCAGAGGGGGGCATATTCATTCAAGTGTATGAACGTGGCCTCGCTCCTTCTGGCCTGTTGGACACCCTCCGGACTTGCTTTCAAGGCTAGCTCCTCTTTCATGAGAGACAGAATTGCACCATTCAGATGACACAATCCATTATATCTGACTATCAAAATAAAGGGGGAACTTACAAAATAGAAGTGTTTAAGTCTCATGAATTTTGCCCGAATTTAAAAGTACATCTGGGACTGGATCAGTGATACTTACATTCTCAGTTGTTTTTCCCAAGTTCATTCACTTTGCTATCTCAGTTTCTAAAAGCACCTATTTTTTTTATTTTTCTTTTAATATGAAAAGAAAGGTGCCTTCTCAAAATTCTTTGTTAGGTCTGAATGACAAAAATTAATTTACTTTGCTACTACATTGTTATCCCCTTACCATTATTACATTCATCTTTTCCCACATACTCTTTATTCACTAGAGGTAGTAAATATTATACTTACAGTTCTCGAACACAGCTGACATACAACAGTTGTCCAAAAAACTGGAAGAGAAGAAATAGGAAACCACATTTGCCTAGCATTTTTTGTAGTAGAAGTATTGTATCACACTGGATAGACACAATAGGGAGGTTTTGTACTTCACTATTCTACTTGGTTTTAAGTTTATTATTGCAATACATCATATGGGAAAAGGAAACTGTCAGATTTTAGGAAACTCCAGATAGGACAGGCTCAGGCATATTTGCATGTTGAGTGCCTCATCCAACATCAAACATTTGACTGGATCTTGATTACTTAAAAGTTCCCCTAAGATGCCAGCATAAGAATTGTAAATATATACTAAAACATCGTATTTTGCACGTATACACAATATTTTCCTGGGGCTGAAAGCAAAAGACAGTACTAATGACAGAGGTTCATGTTGCTTAGAGTGTTACTGGCCAACACACATTTAAGTGACAGGTAAAAACAGGAAAATCTGTGGTGTATTTCCTGCTTGTATTAACTGAGTACTACTTTTTCCAAGTCATTTGAAGTTCAGTTCATCTTTAAATAAACAACCAAGATATTAGTAAATTGTAATAACTTTCCCAACTAATTTGAATCATTAACATTCATACAGATTCTCCCACTGAGCTCAATTCCCCATTCATACCTGCCTTTACCCACGAGAAGAAAAGATGGGTGGGTGGGCCAGAGAGGAGTTGCGACTCTATACTTTGCAAAAGGAGGGAAATCTGCCTCGGAATAGTGATTTTTGTGGGACTGGCAGAATATCTTTCGCATCATCAGAAGCTGCATCTCAGTGGTGCTCCTTTCAGTTGTAACCTCTGTCAGGCCTCTCATCCATCAACACTTTGAGAGGTACCATTTGGCAGAGGAACCTGCAAATCCACAATGTTTACCTAAATAAGCCACTTTCACTGCAGAAATGCCCTTAACCAGACCACAGAATTGCAGCACATGCATTTAGGTGGAATTTCTTCATAAAGGAAGAATAAATCTGGGCATTTACAGGACAACTACTTTTGCCATGAAACAATTACACAATGCAAGGTATTCAGAATTTAGTCCATCACTAGAATTAATGAGGTGATCTTACACAGCCTTGCAATCTACAAATTACATATTTGAACTAAATCACATTTGCCTGTGCTATAATTTGTCAGGCTTTGTAACTTCCTAGGCCTTATATTTGCACAAAGCTGAAGCCCAAAGTTAATAGCTTAGTGACCTTACACTCCGTATACAGTAAGTTAAGAGATGTAGAAAAATTTAGAGGTTGATTCAGATCTATGATAAGACAAATCACTTTCTAAAGAGGCCTGAATGTTGCATTCTGGAGATGTCTGTCTCTTCATTGATTATATAGTGAGTGGAGGATGATTAGGCTCCTAACCTGTGAGGTTAGAAGGGACGAATCTCTACCTGAGCATTCTTGGTCCTTTGCCAAATTGGGCTTTTTGATCTGTAACATATTTTGCATCACCACTTTATTAATGATCATATCAATATCCTCAGAGTCTTTACTGAGACAAGAGAAACCAATGCGCAATATCAGAGTATGTTCAATGCAGTTTAACATGCAAGTATTTGGCTACAACTACACTACATAACATTTCTGATTGTTTCATATATGTAAATTATTACTGTTGTTCTGATTATTAATCTATTTTTTTGTTGCTGTTATGCTTTTCAACCTGTATTCTCACTTACGGAAGTCTTTCTGTTCCTTTCTGTTCTTCCAGAGCAGTTTCTTGGTGTTCTTTAAGCTGTGGTAGCCCATTAGTCTGTGCTTTTGTTTCCTGATTCTGTGCTACCTCTTAGGGGACAGAGGTCATATACCTTTTTTTATTTCATTTTATATTTTGAGATACTTGCTTTCCTCATTATATTTGAAGGTGTTATGTAATTACTCTCCTCTTCTAGCTATCATAACACAATTAATGGGCTGATTTTCTACAAAGGTCAGTCCTGTGAACAGTGTAGTACAATCATGGGAATAGAAATGAGGCAAGTTAGCTACCCTGATTTCTCAGTCTAAAGAAACTGCATATTCCTGAAAAGGCTTTCAACCTGTTAATCAGATTACCAGAGAGACCTAATCCTCTGAAACACTGATTGCTCCTCAATACTTCTTTTTTACACTCCCTACTGCCCCATTAGTGTCTTTTACTAAAAGCTATGTCATTCAGCATCCACCTTTGTCCAATAACACCCTCAAGTACTTGATTCTTTCCTGTGTACTGTATTTTATCAATGAAAATATTGCAGAATAGGAACCTAAATATGCACTATTAAAACCAAACAGAAATCCTATCATAAACATATAACCTTTGGAATTAGTTTGCTATGAATATAAATTTAATATCATCCAAAGTTACATATTTTATTTGTGCCTGTATCATGTAAGTATTTGTTATCTGGCACTGGAGTGAAAGATTCATTTATTAATAGCTTTTATCAGCTATTTCAGTTCCTTTAAGCATCTCTGGAAGATGTCTGTGCTTTATACAGCTAAGCTCTTTTGTTCACAAGTGAATTCATATGTCATTTCATACATGATTTTTATTTATTTTATGTATCTATATATAAAGATAGATATAAAATACTAAAAGTCCAGCAGCTACTTACTTTAACCTGGCAATGTAGAGTTTGTATTGTGTGCATCAGTTTTTTAGGAAATCCAGGGACTCTGGAAAGAGTTTTAATCCATACAGTTGGTAGTCTGAAGTGTCAACACATCTGCATTAGTGGCACACCAACACTTTGCCAAGGATTTAAATGTCAAAAGTCTTACGGCACTTCTGAAACCATCACCAACACTGAAGCAACAGATTTGACACTTGAGATTACAATTGCATGAGGGGAAAAAACATAACCCTTTTCAAGGCCAGCATAACGTAGGAATAATTTCAGAAACAGCTCTTAATTTTATATGATGCATGCATGATATGCTTATGGATGGAAGATAGGGTCTAAGGCCCCAGTAACTGAATATTCATTTTCAAGATTTTGAAAAGGCTTTCAAGTGCTCAAAAGCCTGCTGCCGTTCACCTTGTAGGCTGTATGTAAGCATCTATGTATTTTACAACATGACTATATTAGCAGCCCAAGGGCAGACTAGAAACTGTCAGTTGAAGGAGTGAATTCTCTTCTTAAGGCAAATGCATAACTGCTCTTAATATCAGAATTCTCAAAAAAACACCACAAGAAAAAGGGGTTGACTGGAGCAGGGAGGTGTGAGAGACAAGGCATAGGGTTATCTGTAAGATATGCAGTGATAATTTTGTTCTTGCAAAAGGAGAGAAGAGAGAATAGTTAGGAATTACTAGATTAGAGGACGTTTAATAACCTTCAAAGCAGGAAAGAAGAGAGGATGCCTTCAGTATGAAAAATATATTAGGTTTGACACATGAAATGGTTAAGACACTGAAAGATAAGCTATAGGTATATTCCCTAAAAATAATTTCGCTCTGCTCCAATGGTAGTAAACACGCTTCTGGGAAATGCAGTTAGATCTGTCACAGCTTCAAATAGTTACCTCCTAGTGCTTGGCCTCCTCTTTTCTTACCTTCTCAACGCAGAGCTTGCTTGTTTGCACACATCCATCACAGTGCAATTTGTTCTGATTCTATTCCTAAATTTCATCCGTATGACCACGGCCTAAGAATGAGAGGATATTAATTAAACAAGAATATCAGCTCAACTGTTAGTCTAGTACATGAGGTCAAGCAAGGACTCCATATGGGCTTGTATGACCAGAGAAAGACAAAGGAAAAGAAACACCTGGCTTCTGATCTGAAGGAGATTTTCTAAAACCTCAAGAGATTGAAAGGAGGTTGGGGGAGCTTATAGCTGAACTGCAACACTGTACTAATGAATGCCTTAAAAAATACACAACACAAAGCAGAGGTAGGAACAGAGAGTGTGCAAAGAAATGTTAAAATGTTCTCCAAACAAGCCCCATAATCATGAATACAGAGCAAGAGAGAATTTCATATTTAGACTTATTCAAGTTTTCTGAGTCACAAATTAGCACTTTTAAGAGCTTATCTTTTTCCCCAATTGACTTTAATCAAGTGTTTCAGAAGCTGGAAAATGTTTTAAGTGAATAGAGCTCTTAAGCAGAGAGCCCAGGGAACAGAATAGCAGCTATTTTGTACTTTCTTTCAATGTTTTTTATTTGCTTTTTTTCTTTGTTGTTGTGTTTTTATGGTTTTCAACACAAGCGCAGCACCACAGCTGTAGGTTTCACAAATAAAGAGAGGCACAGGCAGAAAGAGACCCTTGCAGGGACAAGTTCAAGCAAAAATTTAAAATAATTTTCTTGACAGTGTCAAGCTGATGATCTTTTAAGTGTTCACTTTGCTATGATCTCTAATGCACTTCATGTAGACAAGAGACTGATATTCTCCAAATGACAGAATCCCCTTGTTTTCCAATATACTGTATGAAAACACAGTCACTTTTACTTTTTAAATAATATCTCAAGAAAAAAAATCAACACACCTTATAATACATGTCTTAAAAGGGCTTTAGCCAAATGAACTCAGGCAACCCTAGCTAAATTTTAAGGCAAATGGTCTTGGAAAATTTGATTAAAGTCTCCCATGAAACAAACATAGCCTGTCTATATTTGTATGGCAATGTAGGAGGCAAATCTTGGAGAATACTGCATCACAGCAGGCTCATGAAGTATTTGTTCTCATTATCAAATATATTGAATTGTATCTAAATATGATCTCTTTAACATACCGTCATTAGATCTTTCCCACAGTGCCTTACCGTGCCTATGTATCATCTCACACATGTGTCTACTCTCCCTGTGTCACCTACTGTAAAATACCACTGCCTTCCTCTCCTTTGTTCTGGAGCTGTAAGCCATAGGAAGCTGAAGCCATATGAACTGTCTTTCTCACTTTTGCCTCTAAATGCCTGTACTTCTACCATAAAGTCTTAACAAATTTAATTAATATTAGCAAATAATGGGAAAGTAATGCTTGCTACTGATACATAATGTGAGAGCTATCAGTCTACTGTTTGCTCAGTATGATGCTGTGTTATGATCCTTCAAACTGAACTAAGCTGATGGGAGCCAGCCTAGGGGCTGATCGGCTGGATCCAAGAAACTGCTTGCGGGCTTCTCCACACACGTTTCTGTCGGTGTCGTGACGGCCCGTGTTCTCACTCTTTAAAATGTGATTCCTCAGAACAACTGAAAGCGGCAGCACTGGTTGTGCACTTGACTGCAGCCAGCCCAGCTACTGAATGGAGATCTGCATCTTGCTGCCGTGCTGCTGCTCACTCTTCCTCCAGTTGCCTTGTTTCAGAAAGAGCAAAATCCTACCTCCTTTCCGTGGCCTCCCGCACCGACTGCACAGCCACAGGAAGCCGGTTTACCCAGAGACGCAGTGCTCACCAATGACACTCCACATTTTTTTCAGAGGCTCTCAGAAGCGTAATATGTGAAGGTGGAGTCTGTCACTTAAGCTAAAATAGACAGTTGCAATTTTGGATGAGATGCGACAGGTTTCCACGCATGTCTGCATGCTCCTCTGTGTGTGCAATCACTTTCAGCATTTAACACGACAGATCAAGCTTGGCTTGATCAAACTCCCAAGCCAAACTCCCTCTTTGCTCAGATGGTGTTTTGCCTGACCAAATTATTCAGGATTTTGCCTTAGTCTGTCTCCCACAAAAGTGAGAGAAAGTTTCGAAATCAGGTTGCATCACACACTCACTCATTTTTACGCTACTTGAGCATTACCAGGAAACAACTCCTAAAACTAAGGAACGAATAGTGAAAAATCATTATTATTACAAAACAACTGTGTCTTCTAAAACCTTACCTGTAAAACTACTTTTGAAAAGGTTACTTTCTCAAAAAATATAAAGTCTTTCATTGACTTATGGGAATAAAAGTAGGTACAGAGCTGACAAGACTAAAGACAAGGCAGTTCAATGCAGTCACAGTGCCCAATGGAGATTAGGTTATTGGAGTTCCGACACTGACTTGAGAAATGTCTTTTGAAGTCATTATGATTTAACAATTAATAGAAAGATTTGTTTGATAGCTAGATGTAGCCAGATAAAAAAAGACATTCAGTTCCAATTACCCATTATTTTGACTGTAACAGATTAACAGCATACTTTGAAGCATTTTTATATCCCAACCTGTATAATTGAAAGTGAAAAAATTCAATTCACCAACTTCGCTACATTTAAAAAAGAACACTGAGTTCTCTTTTAATACCAGATGTGCAAATAATCATGACTTTGAACTGAAAGGATGAAAGATACAAGTCAAAACCTGGGAATCAGTGATGATCATTTTCTGTTTTATCCATTTTAATACTTACACAATATTTGATGGTTTTCAAATATTTTATATTGCCTGCATCGGTATATATTGAACTAGTTAGTAAATGTTCATCTCACTGAAGTCAATGGCAAAAATCTTTTTTCTTTTTGAGAGTTATTCTTTATTAATTGGGTCTCTTGATCCTGACCCTGTTAATTGTTAACAGCAAAGGGATCGAGAGACCTGGGACTATGTCTGATCTGAGTTACAGCTATTGAATGTGCTCTGAATATTTCATTATAAGACTTAATTTTGCACCGAGAGACAACTTGAAATAGCTATTATTGTTTCTTACCTGTACTTCCCACTGAATGTTTAATGCTTCTCTCACTCCTTTCTCCAAAAATGCCTCAAATTCACCCCCCAACTTGTTTTTGAAACTTTTCCTATTTCTGAAAATTTAGAATGGACTGGGTATTTCTATTTCACATTTCTCTTACAGTGCCATTATTAGATGAGTATTAAATTTTTTAAAAACTATGGAGCTTTTAATATTACAATAATTTATGTATTTTATTTTTCCACTATGCACTCTGTATATTTCATTATATGTTTTTCAGGTTTACTACTTCTATTTTCCAAGTGCTTCCCTAGTAGTTTGGGGGGTTTTTTATTAAAAAAGTAGTTTTGTTGATATGTAATTTGACTGGCTGATTATAGAGCTAGCCTTAATTAACTTTTATCCAAGTTCGACTAGTGAAAGCTAACTTTCCATGGCCCTCAACGGAAGCTGCATTTTTTTTCCCCCATACAGACCTTGAGAATTACTTTGGTGAATGAGTATGTGCTTTTAAGGAGAAAGAGTATGACCTGTGTATTTGTAGTGGACAGTTTTTCATAAACATCCTAAATATCTGGTAATACAGAGTTGTATATAAATCAGTGTGGGCTGAAAATAATGTCCTATCTAGCAAGTAGTAAAGGATGTGACATTACAAACACAATTTTTTCAAATTTTGGAATTGGTTCCCATTAATTAAAATGCATTTTTGATTACCTTGTTATTTGTCAACTTGTTAATTATGTTTATATTTTTCTGAGTCAGTCACAACAGCTATACACTTCCTTTGAAAGATAAAAGTTGGTCTTTTTTATAAATTTGTTTGCCTCAGGTTTGAAACCTTATAGAAAACATCAAATATTCCAACACTTGACAATAAAATCAGAAGTGGCAGTTTGGAATATTTATTCTAAAATAATCAAAAGAGTTCTTTGATGCATAGCTCAATAATTATTTACTACATTTTACTCTTATAAATATGTTTCTTTGCCTTACAGATGCAATGAAAAACTCTTAAAAGATATTTCAAATGAATAATTCAAACAATGACTGACAATATAATTGTTTATATTTTTTCATGTTGGCACATTCACTTTATTCCTTCAATTTATAAACCAAGTTATCACTTTCTGTGATATTTATAAAAGTTGACTAAATAAAAGAAACTTTGTAAAGATGTCTTGTCATTTTTATTTTTTTTTACACTGTATTTGCTAATCTGCTCCCATTATTTTAGTTCTTTAGTTGAGAGCTTCTGGTACCACTTGTATACCACCTTTGGTGGGATTTTATTTTAGCTATACTAAGAAAATACATAAGCACTAGCAATTAAATTGCCTTATCAATTTTCTGCAGCTTATTAAGTTGTTTTATTGTAAAGGAAGATTAGTGTCTTCAGTAGGAATAGGAAAATACCTAAGCAGGAGTCCATGGATTAAAGGTGTGATATCTTGTACAAACCCACCTTCTGAATGAATTCTTAAAGAGATAGAAGTAAATTGAAGTGGGAATGTAAGGAAATTAAATAAAATAACAAGCTGAATAAACAAGAATTAAAATACTAACATGGAATTGGAAAATCTTTCATATGTGCAGAATAATCTTTTAGGGAATGAACTAGGTATCTTGTGAAGCAAAACAGTCTTACCAAAAAAAAAAAAATCTTAATAAATCCATAAAAAACAGGACAGCCATAAAGCTACAAAGAGAGATTACAAACTCACTCAGAATAAAAATCTGCTTGGGGCAAAACAAAAAGATATAGGCAGATGTAAGAACAAAATAAACAACAGTAGCAAAGGAGCAGCTAGGAAGATAGGAAATGGAGACCAAGACACAGAATTATGGCTTACAAGGAGAGAAAGGACTTTGAAGTTATGAGCTTGGCAGCAGAAGCAGCAGCTCATATAAAAAAGGAAATATGGATGGAGATACTTTCATGTCAGCAAAAGCAGCCTCTCCTTTTATCCTTATTTCCCTGTATTGTATTAATGGCTATGGCCCAAATTCCATTCAGACTAAAGGGTAATTCCCAAGCTGGGCATGCAGCACACAGCTCCCATAATGTACTTCTCACAAAGCCCGCACAACTACTGCCATACCTGACATTATATCTTAAATTACATCTTGAGTCTATAACTACCCGAGCTTCCCACAGCTATCCCACAGTGCAACACCAGATTTGAGAAATATACGGGCTAGGTTAGCTAATATATGTGTGAAGCAGTACAGGCATCCAACACAAAGATGTGAAGTTATGAATTCATGTTATTCAGAACATAAAAGCAAGATTCAAATTTGACCACTTAGTAATCACTAAGTGGAAATTTAAATTAGATCAATATCTAAGTCTATGAGAGAGGCTTTTGACAACAGAGTTTTTAACTCGGCTGTCACAACAGTGTTACTTGCCTAAAAAAATTTAACAAGTACTTCTGAAGGTACTTTTTCTAAACAAAAGCCTCAGCTTGGAAAAACAGAGCCTAAGAAATGCTTAACTCATTAATTATTGGGAGACAAAGTCATACATTATGGCTGTGAGGAAGTTGAATGAATAGTTGAGTTTCAGCAAATCAATTATGATTAAATCAGGATGAAATTTTAAAGGGAAAAAACCCTCACTACAAAAAAAAATTCTCCTGGGATCAATGCCACCTTCCTAGTTTTCAGCCAGACAGTTATGTTTAAAAATATTTTCTTCAGAATTCAGACAT
This sequence comes from Ciconia boyciana, assembly GCF_034638445.1. Classification (NCBI taxonomy): domain Eukaryota; kingdom Metazoa; phylum Chordata; class Aves; order Ciconiiformes; family Ciconiidae; genus Ciconia; species Ciconia boyciana. The sequence continues at coordinate 36,566,993 of NC_132942.1, read as the reverse complement.
CTGCTTTACTATGTGTTTGTTTTGCAGGTTTTGTGGTAGAGGGACTGGCAAGGGATGAAGTCTGCTGTTTAAAATTCTGGGCTGCCTCTGTCGTCTTTGTTTTCAATTTATTAACTTATTTAACTGATTGAGAAAGATATTTAAAAATTTGCTAAGGTCTCACTGTAATTCCAAATAAAATTAAGTATGTGCTTAAGTATTTAATGGAATGAAAGGAACAGTCACTCTACTATTTGCTTTTTTGTTTACTGTAGACTTGTACCAAACTCAGTTCATTGCTTTTCAAAAAAATAGATAGAAAACTTTGTTAATTCAATTAAGGAGCTGAAAGCACGCAATAAGGCACAGCAAAACACCATCCACAAAATATATAACTTTTTTCTTTTCATTGCAGCAGCACGCCAAGGCAAAAGGACACATGGGCAAAGGGTGGCTATCATTTACAGTACCACTGCATTCTGGGGAAAAGCCTTTTAGTCTGTCTTGAGTTCTGAGAGAAAGCAAGTTCAAAGGGCAGAAGGTTGCTTAAATTGATCTCTAACTACTAACACAGGAAAGGAGGAATGTACTGGAGAAAGGGAGAAGTCAAAACAAATCTAAATCAGAGGGATTTATATGTCGGTAGCAAACTAAGCTGCCATAAAACCTTGCCTAGTAAGGGTATTAATGCATATTGCTCTGCTGGGGAGGAACATGTTCCTCTCTTAAAAGCTAAGAACTTCACAGCATTTATATGTTCTGCTGCTCTCATAAATGATGCTTTGTAGCATTGATTCTGTCAACACTGTTCCTAATCCTGACATTTTCTGACATTTTCCATTTTGTAAAATAGAGAGAGTTTAAAATTTTTAGCTTTGACCTTGACATAATGAACTGATAGATCACAGCAAGGAAATGGAGATAGTATGATCGTATTTGTTCCAATCTTTCCTTCTGGTGCTATCAAAACTGCAGATTAAATTATAGTTTTTATCAGAGGTGCCTGGAAAATGGATACCCTTTTCTATGGTGGGGAGAAAAAATCCCACATACAAATGTTTCATCTTGTATTGGGACAGAAGTCCAAATATAAAATGATTCAGGAAGAGTTTCCAGAAGAAAACGCATTTAGGGACAAACAACTGGGTGCATTTTTTTTTTCAGCTTGCCCAATTTAACTACCTCCATACAACCTAAATGAATATGCAGTTTAAGATCCAGAGAATTTCCTTTGGTGTTATGAATAAAGCAAGCTGTTATGCTGTCTCCTAGATAGGCAAGAGCTTGGTACTTTCAATATTTAGAACTTCTTTCCTACTATTACTAAGCCAAGTCTCATATTAGCTTTGATGTGTTAGAACAAGTCTTGTGTTGCCAGCAATCATTGTGATCCAGAGCAAGTCACTAGAGTGCTTATGCAGATAACACTTCTCATCAGAAAATAATAATCCAGTTAGGAAGAATTTGGAATAAAATGTTGAAGTATTAAAATGCATACAGTACTAAGAAATGTCTATTCCGTGTGATTCAGGGGCCAATCAAGCCTGATGATAGTCAAAAGGCAGAGGCCTTTAATCCCTCTCTTACTAGTAAAAGCACATCATAAAAAGAGCAGTGACATATAAAAACTTTAAATGAAATCATAAAATGCACAGATGTGATACAGACACTCTTGTTTCTGCCTTCTATTAGTTAAAACAAATGTCATTGCTTGTACTGTAAGACCTGTGATCAATCAGATCAACTTGGCTGACAGCATCACTTCACATAATAGAATCAATTGGCTATGTTATATATGTCTTTTCTTTGGACAATTTCAATAGCAAAAGGCATAAGAATTGAGAATAGGAAGCAAGTTTCTTAACTTGCTTATAATACTGTTTCGTCATCATATTGCTATGCATTCTCTTCTTGTTCTGTCTTTACTCCCTCCTTCTTCTTAGAAGATCATCTCAGAAGGGTTTTATGTACGGGTTCTATTGTAAGGGTTCTATTATTTTTTAACATATACCATACTGCCTTCACACATTATACAGATTGAGGAGAACAGTCATGGCCAACACCTAGACAGAACAAAGAGGCAGCCAGTCTGTCTCAATCATCCAGGTTTAAAAGATGGTAAGGAACCTAAACTGTATCTGGGGTAGCATCCTTTCTAACAGTATGACAAGCAGTTAGTAACTGACAGCATAATTTATTCTTTCAAGGCAACATCAGGAACCACAGCAATGGCCAATGATAAACCATCATCCTGCGGGATCTGTACTGCATCTGGTAGCATAGCTTACATATCAATAGGTCATGAGCCACGCTTCATCAGAGTAACTTGAAAAAGGTTTTGCAGGGATGTTGATGGACTCATATTCACCTATAAAAAGGCCTTCCCAAAGCACTGTGGCCAAGCTGCCATGAATAGCTATTCCCAGTGGGTTTCTGCAGGAAAGAAAAAGGGAATGCCGAAGGCAAAAAGAACTGAATCACAGGGGATAGAGTGGGGAAGGGCAAGAGCTGAGCAACTGGCAGGTGGAAGAAAAGAGGAGGTACGACATGCTAAAAGGTAGGAAGGAGCTAGGAAAAGTGGAGGTTAGCAGAGACAGGTGGCTAGTAAGTATGTAAATGGAAGTGAGATAGTTGAAAAGGTTTCAACCTCATATTGTCATTTTAGCCATTTTGAGTTCTTCCATGGGTTTTTCCCACATCAAAACCTAATTTGAAGGATTAAATCTTGGCTCCATAACATAGACCTTTCTTTGCTTCTGTGTAAGACTATTTGTCTCTTTCAAATCCTTTTAGATAAGTAGATGTTTACAGATCCTGTATACACAAACAGAAATACGTGCCACTTACCCAGCTTAGGCCAGGCATCCCCTCTCAGTCCCTGTCACCTGCTCCCTCCAGCAAGGTGAAAGGAGTGCCCTTCAATTCATCATGAACCTCGGCACACAGAGCTGAAGGTTGAGAAAGGGTCTGAACAGATGAAAGAGGTATCAGCATTATAAGTGACCCCCTCCAGAGGTGCATTCCACAAAAACGACCATAACCTTCTGACAAATAATCTGAGGCTGAGGTTATCTGTAAGTTCCTTTCATGGAGAAATCTATAGAATTGAAAAACTGAAACAAGGCAAGGATCTTAGAATCATTTGTCCACTCTCCCACCTCTTCAGACAAGCCCAAGGACAAGTCTGCAAAAGGCTGACAGTGCTGGTTTCGATGTTGCTTATCTTCAGCATGATCCATATTGGCAGTTTTAACTTAAATCTACTGCTTTGTCTTCCAAAGAGGGACAAGTGCTTTAAATAAATCTTCTCTTCCTGCGCTCTGTGTTAGCACTTCATTTTCTCTAAACCGAGTAAAGAATCTATCCTGATTTAACAGACATCTGGGAGAGACAGGAGTACCAACATTGACCATGAAATCCTCAGGACTGCTCCATAATACCTTGTAGCAAATGCCTTGGGTCAGTAGTTTAAACTACATTGAGAACAAAGATAGATTTTTCCATGTTGCATACTAGCCTCTTTGTGTCTTAGTCAAATCTTATTGGAGTCAAAGAAAATGACCTGGACTGGACCTTTTGCCTGTCAAAGGCGGCTGCTTTCCCACACTTTACAAGCCTCATATTTCTTTCTGGTTCCTAGATGGCAACCAGAAAGTGAAATTTGAGGAAGAGAATTCAAAACAGATATGTCTACCTGCATTTTCTCAACCAGCTTGGATAGGAAAACCAGTTGTTTAGAGTCATCATATTCCATTTGTAAAAACATAGTATGCAGTGTAGTGAAAATCCCTGAGAACTATTTCTCTTTAAAATATATTCTAAGTAAAATTCAATGTCCCACAAAGGAAAAGTGCGTGACTACGTCATGAACATGAGGAAGACAACCACATTGTGTTGTAAACAGCCATGTCAGTGGGAAAAGGCTGTTTGCTTATTTTTATTTCCCGTCTAAAATTGCAACTGTCATGTAAACTCTTTAGTAAAAAGATCAGAGCTAGTCACTAAAGCACTAGTCAGAAATGCCAGACACTGCAGAAATCAGAATTTTGAGTTTTGAACAGAATGAAGCCTTAACATAGCTCTCAAGCTATTTAAATATGGAAAAAATTAGCTGAATGAATGAAAGAAAATAACACAGCTGGTGACTATTTAAAAAGGAAGAGTGAGACTGAGTTTTTGTAAGTTCAAACAGGGATGTTCAGAAATAAGTTCTTATAAACTATGCAAAATCAGATGTTGTACAAATATACAACTGTATATCTATTTATCTCTCCAGATCAAGGCTCTGACAATAATTAATCATAATGAAGGTTTCTCCAAGAAAACTCAAAAATACTTAACTCTGAAAGAGCCTGCAAATGTTTGGTTAAGTTCATATATGTGTGTGTGTATATATATATATTTATACACACACATTTTAAAGTAATTTGCTGCAAAGGTCTTTTAGAAGCATCTCTTCTTTCTGTACATTATTTATCTTCACCAAATTATTCTGTAGCATCTGGGAAGACTAATTTAGGCAAAGGAAATATCCAGCTAAAACCAACATCCAAGTTTTTTATAGTTTTTGGACTCTAGCAACATAATAGCTACTCAGAGAGTATACACAGACCGCTCCACCCTCATGCTGGGCTGACTCGCAGCAGCTGTCCAACATATGTCTCTAAGTTCTTGAGTAGTTTATTTTGCCATCAGAGCATTACACAATGTAAAGTTTTTCCTCTGCAGGCAAAAGACTTAAGTGGGTCAGGATCAGCATATTAACCTGAGCTCCTTAGCATCCTGCACACTTACAATTCTACCTCCCTGAAGAAATGTTTTCCTTTTTGTACAGAATCCCAGCATTGTTCAGCAGAATTCATCTGGCAGAAATGACGCATCTGATTTTTATACCTCCTTTTTCTTTTTTCTCTCTCTCCTTTTAAAACTCAGGAGCTGTGCAGATGAAAAGCTCCAAGCCGTTCAGGCACTGATAAAACTGAAAGGCCAACTGATGGTTATGTATCTGTCCCTACAGTCCTACTAGCTGTCCTTGCTCCGACTACTGCCAAGACTACGCATAATGCAGCACCTTTTGTTCTAATAATACACATAAGTGTTATCTTTGCTTCATATTTTCACAGGTTCTGTAGGTCTGCTTATTTTGATGTCAGAGTCTCTTCTGCAAGCTAAATCATCTTCTTTTCATGGCAAACCCTCCAGGACTTGGCTTGGGATTTTTGATTCAAATAACTTCTTTTTTAAGTTTGATAGGTTTGAAAAAAAAATTTTAATTTCTCTAATTTTCCACTTACTCCCTACAGGTTAGCATGGCCGCACAAAATCCTTTAGTGGTAAACAGTTGGACTAAGTCCACTCCAGATTAGCTAAAAGATGAGGAATGAAGGAGAAACTAGACTGCTAAAATTAAGTCTGCTTCTGCCGTGAGACAGAAGTGCAGCCACTCCCTTTCCTGGCACAGGATCTTGCTGGTCCATTGTCCAGGAAGGAAATCAGGACCACACTTGCTGCCTGTCAGCCAAGGACTGCACTTTCCTTTACTGTGGCTGGAGGCCATAGTATGTTAACTCATCTTGAAGATGTTAACTCGTCTCTTCTTTAACAAGGCAGAGGAGCATTACTTAGTAGCCTTCCAAACTAAATGGGAGGTCTACCCAGTCTTCCATTCACCTTCCACAACTAGGAGTGTTTAATGCATGGTTGCTTTTATTAAAACCTGTGCACATTTTGAATTCTACCCTGAATGTATTTATCTTTGCCAGTGTTTTTTAAATGTATTCAACAGGTAGAATGTTCCAATATATCACAGCTTTAAAAGCCCAGGTTCCCGTTTTAGACTCTCATTCCTACAATATTGAGTCTAATCATTTCCAGTACCACTGAACAACTTAATAGGCTGCAAAAACTTGATAAGACAATGTAATTGCCAGCTTTTATGTATATTCTTAAAATAGCTACATTCCTCATAGAGGTTGTACAGGATATAAGTGTTAGCAGAAACAATTAAAGAACTGAAACAATAGAAGCAGATTAGAGAATTATAGCATGCAAAAACTATAAAAAAATCCAAACAAAATGCCCTTATTCCTTGTCTTGCATAAACAATAATTTCAGGTACTGGAACAAACTACTCAAAACCAGAAAATCTCATTCACAATGAATAATGAAGATAATATTTACTGGTGCTACAGGAAAAATAGGTATAAAGAATCTTGTATCAGTTCAGGTAACTGAAGCTCTTGAAATGAATGAACTTCATCTTAAACATTTCAGGTATTCAAGCCAGTGGAAAAATACAGACATTTACTTATTCCAAATATTGGTGTTCAACACATCACCAGTTAGAAGGTACAATCTTTATTGGAAGTTATTTCCATTCCCAGTGTTAACAACTGACACCAGACAAGACGCCTCCTGCTTGTGTTAAAGACCCAGCCTTCTAAATCTAGTGCCGTGATTCTGTCTGTAGCAGATTGAACAGAAACTTACTATTTTGAGTATATCAGATATAGCCTCAAAGAAAATGCATGGTAGGACTCTCGCACCTATTTTATATTAGCTATACTATTTGAATAACTTTAGGGCTCACTTCTATACACCCTTTGGCAGATGCTCCCCTTTCTTATCCAAAGCCAAAAAAAGGCCAGCTCCCTTAAATAATAATACAACTGTGAAAACACAAATAGGATTACTGAACAGTGGTTTTTCTCTAATCTTGATTACTATCAATAAAGTATATTTTCTTCTATATATCTCTTGATCACATTTAATATATGCTTTGTAGTAATATTGTCAGGAAGTAATATAGGTTAACTGTTCTAATATGCATCATATTAAAAAGACAGCAAGGTTTTTTCAGGGCAAACAAAGGGTAAAATGAAAGGATTTGTAGCAAAGTGATTTGGAAGACACTAAATTAATCTTACACTCCAATCAGTCTGCAAGTGAAAAGATACTTGACTCAATCTGTCAGCAAAGTCAGACAGGTATCTGATCAACTCAATGGAAATCCTTTTATAAACTCAAGCTATGATGAATACTATAACCTTACTTGAAGAAATGGCATGCCTTATACTCACATGCATGGTAATAGGGATGAAATTTGAAGTCTGAATACCTGATCAAGGCATTTCTTTGTTTCATGAAAGGAATCACTCCATTAAGTGTTTAATCAAACAGCACTGTTCTATCACAGGATGAGACCTCTAAAATAATGATCTTGAGAACTCCCCATGACAGAAAATTTCTAGATTACATGACTAGACAAAATATCTGCTCAGTGCAATAGATCTCAATAAGAAGAAAAATTATCAAATTAGGAGGAGATTTCCAACCAGTATTCCTGCAGACTTCCTGCAGTACAAATTTATGCTGTTGCCATAACCAACATAAAGTGTTATGAATGTAAGCACAGCAGAGACAAAGCAAATGGAACTACTTTATAGTTCTATCTTTGCTCACCTGAAAGTCCAGGTCAACTTTAAATTTTTCTAGTACATTTGGTAATCAGATCCTTCATTAACTTACACCTCCAGCTGCTACATTACAGAAAGTAATAGGGTAACCTGATACATTAAGGATGTTAAGCTCTTATTTCAATCACTTCCAGAGGTTGCAAAACAGCTGCTTCTTAAAAATCAAGCTGTAGATGGAAGGACAATCCTGCAGTCAAAGCTAGGGCTCAGCTCCATCCATGTTAGCTTTTACTATCAAATTCAGATACTGTTGAAATCTATTAAAAAGCGTCATGAAAAGCAGCAGTCTAGCTGCCCGTCTCATTCAAATCCCAAACAGGCTTTCCAGTCCATGCTTTGCTCAGTGGTCCTGCAGTTACTATGGTACTGAATCCCAAGCATTTTCATTTAAAGCTATCTCAGGTTAGTCCCTCCTGTAGCTATGCTACAAAGCGGGGCAGTGTGACAACAGGGAGCTTCACCATTTTTCCCTCTGTATAACGACGTTCCTCCTCTGTAGGAGGGGAAAGCTGGTCCCGAGCCACTGTGGAAGCGTGCAGGAACTCCCGAGGATGCTGCCCTGCCGTGCTCCTCCGAGCACCGTGGCGGGTGCTGCCTCTTGCAGAGGTGATAGCCTAACAATCAGCCACTACTGAACACAAAGCCACAACAATGAGGTGGTTTCCTCCACTGCAGCCGCAGCCTAGATGTGCTTCGTTCTGGCAAAACAGACGTTCACTTCACATTTGACAATTCTGCTTTTAGCTGGAAGCTGTTCAAAAGACTGAACACAAGCAGAAAGCAGAGGGAGGAAAAGCAGAAGGACATTAAAAAAGATATGGGGATAGAGTTTAAGATAAAGGTTGAGGACATTCTTTCCCGCTAAGAATAAGGACGTACTATTCCATTTTAAATACATACGCTAAAGCATACAACTCATTTGGGAATGAAACCTCACAGAGAGCTCAGGCACTTTAGAGGAAAATGCTCACTGACTCCAGGGCAAGGTTTTGCCTTAGTTATGTCGAACAATAAGGTTAAAAGCCTGACAGGAATAATGTTTTGTCAGATGATGTCAATCCCTTGGCTTAGTTTCTATTGGAAATTGGGTGAAGAGGGTATTCTAGGGAAATATCACCTTCATTCAATATTAGGAGGTCCTGGAAGCTCACCGAGACACACAAGAGCGCAAGGACCTGCTGTGCTTTTCCTGGAAACTTGTCATTTGCCACATGGAAAAAGGAGACAGACAGAGGGAGGGGAGGTGTTGAGTCCTAGCGTGGGTAGTTGTATTGCTGACATTTAGCAACAGTAGGCTGACTTTCATTGCTGAAAGTGAGCCAGAAAGGCTCAGAAGAAAGTTTGCAGTATCTGAGAAATACTGCAAAGAGAGAAACTAAAATATTAAGCAGAGCAACACAGCAATTGCTATTTAAATGACAAGCATTTGGAACAAGGTAACTATGGGAACTTCTTCCATTTCTAAGAGATGATTGCAAATCAAGGCCATGGCCCACTGCTCAGTACTTTTATGAAAATTTGTAGACCAGATTCTCAGCTTGTGTGCTAACTTGGTCCTAAGCAAACCCGTCTTGATTTATACCATCCAAGAGCGTAGCCTTAGCACATTATTAGATTTACAGAGATAAAAGATATATGTCACTGTGTTAGAAATAAGTCAGTTTATAAAAGTTAAAATGAATAAATAAATCCAATTTCAGAGCAGCTCCTGATCTCTGAAGGGTATTATAGCTACAGTGATTATGATGGCAAGTAATGATAAAACATGCCAGCAAACACAACTGACATGCCTGAGACTACAAAACAAAAATTCTGTAATTTAAGTTCCCCCATTCCATTTTGATACTGTCTACTCATGTCTAAAGAGGTGCTCTGGGAGACAATGATACACAAAAGGCCTCTCCGTCTATGAATATGTGACACAAAATGAGCCAATATCTTCATGAGTAATTTTTCAGTTCCAGTACTGAAATTTCTGTTCTCAGTGCCGGAGAGTCATGCTTACTACAACTAACCACTCTGTTGTCCATCACTTAAAATACAGCTTTGCAGGTATTAAAAACCCACTACCATTGTTTAGTTTCAAGGCATAATTTACAAAGATTTGTAATTTGGGTACAACCCAAATGAGTGGCACTTTTCTTTGTTTGGTCTAGGTTAACTTATCATGATATCTTCCTTTTCTTTGTTTCAGTTAAGTGTAGGCTGCTTTGTTCATTGTGGACACTGTTCCTGACGTGTGAGCAAAGGTTTCTGAAAAATATCAGTGAGGACCTGAACAGGAAAATCTGACAAAATCTGAGATTTTTGAAAGCCACATCTTCCTTGGCTGTAAGGATGCTGCTAGATAAAAACCGGAAAGGGAAGAGTGCATTTTTTTCGAATCTAGCTGCTGAGAAAACACATACACATCTGATGATTGTAGACACTATAACAGTAACATGGGGTTCCACTGAATATATATATATAAAAAAAAAAAGGACACACACACAAATAAACCTTTGAATAATTTCAAGAAAGGCACAGATAGACTTTAATAAGATACAGCTCTATTGCCTACAGCCTATGGCTTCCCTCCTCCCCCAGAAAAATTTTGGGCTCTTTCTTGTTGAATAGTGGCCATTGTCACAAGAACTCTGCATTAATATTCTCACCATAAAGGCACAACTGTTCTAACAGAGAGCTTGAAGCAGAATAACTCTTATCTGCAAAAGAGAATATCATTATGGGCTCCAATAGGAAAGAAATAGATGGAAGGATGTTGAAGAAAGAACAGAAAACCGCTGCAAGAAGATAAATTATTTACACAGAATTCCATCTAGGAGCACAAAAATCTTTTTTTTAAAGTCACATTCTTTTAAGCCATTGATTTCAGAAAAGAAACAAAAAGGTGCTGAAAGATAAATGATAGTCTAAAAACTACACACAGTGCACTTAGCAAAATAAGGGGAGAGTAAGGAACATAAACAGTATACAAAAGATGCTAAAATCAACAGACTTATCTAAGCCATATTTATTGGCATTAGTTTTTCTTTAAAAAAAAAAATGTACAATTGCTCTTTTATCATAAGCACTTCACATTAATCCAAGCTGTATCTTGGGAGTTTGTTGTGTATGTGCCAACTTTCATATAAGTGAGACATGGTTATTAGGCTTTTAAATAAAATATGCGAAACTCAGAAGATGGTCGAGATCATTTGTGCATTTTAATTGAATGACTACTGGAAAAAAAAAGGTATTTTTATCACATCACATCTTAATAGAGCCTCTGGATTAAATACTAATTAATTTGCCACCAAAGTTTGCTGTTAATCAGTTGTATGTCAGCATACATTCTGAGTGACATTTAAATTATAAAGTATAGTGGGATTATCTCCAGTCTTGCAAATTACCTCTTTATAAAAGTCAAAGTAAACATTATGTGCTCACTAGAGGTATCATTAGTCTCCTGTTTACTCTCTGTATGGTTCTTTGGATTATAGGTTGTCTCAGTCTATAGATATAACACTTAGATCACCTTAGAAAAAAAGAGTTGCAAGTTTTAAGGCTGACCTTTGAAGATTCAACCTCCAATGACCAACCTCATTAACAATTGCCTCATTAGGTTTATGTGTAGCTGACAGTGTTTCTCCACAGTAGAGACTAAACCTGGCCTCCCATAGAGCACTGAAAATGCTGACGACTCCATCATCAGTACATTGGCCTTGACTCAAGCTCTTAGAAATAGTCTAAAAACCACAGGAAATTAAAATCCAGTTGGGAGACATATGAGTAGAAGCTCACTTTCTATCTTACCTCTGTATGAAAAATGTCCGTCAACTAAAGAGAACAACTGAGGAAAGATATATGAAAACAGATGGACTAATGGGTGGATGAAGCAATTAAAAGAAATAATTGATGTAGTATCTGCAACTGTATCACAAATAGTTACTGTGGTCTTACATTAAAAAAAGTAATAGAAAATCAATTCAGTAAATAAGCAAACCATTTTGTTGAAAGATGAATAATTGCGACAAGAAAGGAGAGAATTAGTTTTTAGCCTTCCTCATGTTTGAACAGTCTATTAGTATTTTATAAAAATTATAATTGGAGTGTCAGCTCCTTTATGTAATGTAAACTAAAGAAGGAGGCTGTATAAGGTGATTGAAACGTCAGACTGATTAAAAAGCCATTTATTGAGACTCAGTGTGTATCATATACATCACCGTATATGACAAACACATCCATTAAAGCAGAACTTCAACAGTAGAGATAAAGAAGGTCTTCACAGCAAAATTCTAAATTTGTCACAGCACAGAAGTAGTAAAATCATAATTTCTACTGAGATAGACAGATTCCAGTGGCCTCAAATTTGTCAAAAATATAGAAAAATCTTGAGGGATGACTCTCAAAATCTTGACAAATCCTTATTTTTTAGCACAATGAAGAAGAAAACAATGACAGAATATTAGTTCTAAATTATAATTTTGGTCTCGTAATCACACTTTCCAATGATCTTGAACTTGGCCACTAATCTCAAACCAACAACTGACTCTAGGTATAGACTGAGGGATTAGTCAAGTGCAACCACAGGGGAAAGGAAAATGTCTCAAGAAGACAAAAAACCCCTAAACTTCCTGAGCATCCACATATGTAAGACACATTTTTCATTTATCTTTGCAACTGTTAATATGTAAAACTGCACCCAGATGGAGCAAAAATATCAAGTATGGAGGAAAGCGTGCTGTATATAGTGTCTTTTCCCTGTCCTTACCTAATTCATGTAAACCTTACACAACCCACAGAGACCCAACAACTTGGAATTTGTGCGGAGGGTTCTTGTGCAGTACACTCACCTTATTCCTTCTCTTTTGGCTCCACCACCACTGCTCAGCAGAAAGAAGTAATTGTCCTTATACATAGGTGGGAGAGTGAGATAGTTACCAGGGAAACGGGCTTAGTTTGACAGAGATTTGGAAACCCAAACCCAGCTGGAGATGGGAAATCTGAGTATCCTCCCCCAGAAAGCATTTGAAAACTAGATGCAATCTGGCAGCAATTAAAACCCAGTTAACTCTTACCTTTCTTCCCTTTGTGAATCCATCTTTCATTTTATTTATGTACTTTTTAATATTTCTGTTCTTTGGCTAAGTGGATTCTAAGAGAATAGTAACAAACACTCCTGAGAACCAACATCTAAAAAGGACACACAGAGATATCTTTCTATTTAGAAGGACAATTACTCTTCTGTATTCAGGTGAGGAAAGTCCAAGTTCTGCCCCTAGGTACACACGTAGAACTCTCACTTTAAAGGAAATTCAATCAGCATAACCAAGACCAGAATTTCTCCTAGGGCTGTGTGATGGAGGTACTTGACCCCTTAACCAAACTAGCAGTAGTTTGGTATTGGCTCCAAAGGAGCTAAAGGCCTGAGCCGTGGTCGGGACAAGAACTCCTCTGGTTCTGGTCTGTTCTCTGAGAACACACAAAGGAGCCGACTGGCATGGTGAACATTGATGCATATGAGAGTGGAACACCGATCACGCGATTGACACACAAATAGTGTCTGGCTTTTCCAAGACTCATTTATCAAGGAACAAAGACAGTTGGGGGTACAAGGAGCCTCATGCATACCTTTTCCATCGCATGTAATTTGACTACGAGCCAACCACTTTAGTCCATAAATACGATAGCCTAAGTGAGCCTTCTTTGAGCTCTCCCTGCTAGACAGCGTGGCTGTGATTTCCCCTTGAGCTGGGACACCTCTCACGGTTGCTCCTCAAGGCAGAGGTACCTTTTACCAACAGCAGATCTTTGGTAAGTGACTGATAGCACACTGAATTAATACTAATGAAACATTACTAACCCATGTAGCTATTAAATATTAAGTACTATAAACTTTGTATAGATAATTCCGTTAGACATAAACCGGTGTCCAAGTCTGAGACTAAGATTGGACCTAGCCACACCTAAGCTCCATCAGGAGTTTAGAAAGCACTCTGAACCTCGTGACTCAACGGGAGGGTCTTCCTTACCCTTGTCGTCTCAGGACTCTGCGTGAATCATTCTAACTCGATTCTACCTCAATTTTCCTTTGTATGTTTCTTCCATGCAGTAATTAAGAGAGTGAACCTTGCCATCAAACTTATTGAACCTTGGCAAACCCCTGTTAAACTTTGTTAAATTCCACCAAATTCATTGAACTCTCGAATTATTATTTTACCTCAATAAAACATATTGCTGCTTCTCTCTTTTGAGTGAGGTGCATTCCACTCATTCGCAACAAATTGGCGTAGTCGGTAGGATGGCAGTAGTGTCGCTGATTACTTATGGAAGCATGGAGTAAGTCCAGGTCCCTAATTCTCATAAGAATGGGCTTGTGATAATTGGCATGATTGGGAAGCTGTGGAAGAACAGCTAAAGGTGGCCAGGGGGCATATAAAGGATCAAAAAGGGAAAGGAATTGTTTGAAAAATGCTACATACTTGTTTAGAAGCTGCTTATCAGGATAGGAAGAATAACAATTAAAAGAAGCAGTACCTAAAGGAAGAAATAGAAGGCAGAAAGGCAGCTGAATTAATACTGTCTTTGAAAACTGAGCAGCTGCAGAAAAAATTACAGGAAGAAAAGGAGAAAAAACAAAAGTTGGAAGCAAAGGTTACAATGATGCTCATGCAGGCCCTGCATCCACCTAAGCCCCTGCAAATTAGGAAATTAATAGTGTGTCCAGAGGATTGGGATTGTGATATTTGGGGTGATCCTGATGACCATGAAGAGGGAAACGTTAACCCCCTGCCTCTTCCAGACTCCTCTGAATATAAGACTAGACCTATCATTAAAGCAGAATACATTCTGATTCCAGTTGGCCTTAAACAACAACTGGTGAAATTTCTAATAGATACAGGAGCACAAATTTCAATACTAACACAAGAGGATGACAAGAAGCTGGGTATGCGACCCAGACAGCAGAGAGTTAATGTCACCAGAGTAAAGAGAGCAAGTGTTATTTGTCAAACCATGGAAGTTAATTTATGGCTCTCCAGCAAGAAGCGCATGTCGTCCATTCACTTTGCAGTTAAAAAATCACAATGAAAATATTTTGGGTTTCGATGTTTTGAACGGCCGAACCTGGCGCCTGCCAGATGGCAGTGTCTGGTCCTTTGGTTCCAACGTCAACCCTAACCCTGATAAAAATCAGGAGGCTACAGTGCATGTACTCCATGCAGCCCCTGCACTCCCCGAATCAAAGATTACTAATGTACCACAATACCTGATCTTTGCTGTGGCACAAAACGGAATTTCTGAGTTAATAGCAGACTTGGAAAAACGGCACATTATTTTGAGAACCCACTCCCCATACAATTCACTAGTCTGGCCAGTCCGAAAACTGGATGGAAGATTGTGTCTAACAATTGATTATTGGTGCTTAAATGCTAACACAGCCCCGCTAACAGCTGCAGTACCCAATATTGCAACTTTAACAGCCACACTACAAGCAGCCACACACCCATGGATGGCAGTGCTAGATGTCAGAGATATGTTCTTCATGGTCCCCTTACAGGAGGACGATAAAAAGAAATTTGCTTTTACTTGGGAAGGTATACAATACACCTTTAACAGACTCCCACAGGGATATAAACATTCACCCACGATTGCTCATGCTGTGCTTGCTGAACTTTTACAGACAGTCTCACCCCCTCAAGATGTGAAACTGTGTACCAATACATAGATGATATTCTAATCGGAAAGACCTCCCCTGAAAAAGTGGGGGAAGCGGCAGCAGCAGTGTGGCAAGCACTATGTAAAGCAGAAGTTTAAATCCCACCCAAAAAATGTCACGGACCAAGTAGAGAAGTAAATTTTTTTTAGGTACTTGGTGGATTGCAGGTAGTGCAGCAATTCCACTGGCCACCCTAAGTAAAATGGACAATTGCAGATCCCCCAATCTAAAAAAGAATTACAACTTATAGGTACTTTAGGATACTGGAGGAAACGTACCTGGATTTTCTATCATTGCTCGCCCACTGTACTCACTTTTACGAAAGGGAAAACCGTGGAAATGGAACCCAGAACATGAAGAGGCAGTCAAAACCCTAATACAGGAATTAAAAACATATCAGTCACTGGGGCCAGTACACCCCTGCAACCCTATTATAGCCAAATGGGGTTTTGCAGAACACGGTACTTATTGCAATCTATTCCAGACCGGGCCGAGCAGGCCAAAAAGACCTTTAATGTTTAGCTTGACTGCATTTAAAGACAGAACAGAGATATTCCAAAGGGGAAGAGGGACTTTTGTCTTTAGTCCAAGCAGTTACACAAGTTGAGAAAATACACCAAGGGCAACCTGTTCAGACTAGAGGGCCATTTAATTTGCTAGAAACACACCTAAAAGGTACTCCTCCCCCAGAAGGAATTGCACAGAAACCCACCACCAGAAAATAGTATGCCAACCTCATGGGAGTACGAGATGAAATGCAATTGACTGAAGGACATACAAAAATTTCCAGATACAAATACCTATAAACAGTGACCCACTGGCACTTAAACAGCCATTTAAACCTTCACCAATTCTAAATGCACCTCCCCTCACTGAGAAAGCACCGACTGAAGGCATTTGCTTTACTGATGCCTCAGCAAAGAGGCTAAACGGCAAATGGCAGTATAAAGTCAGTGCATTAGAAATTACCACCTGCAAACAAGTAATAGAAGGTGAAGGCAGTGCACAAGTAGGAGAATTAGGGACAGTTGTTCTAGCAGCACAAAACAGAGCAAAAGTTATCTATGTCGACTCCTATGCTGTGTGGGCAGGTGCCACACAATGACTTTGTCAATGGGAAGCCCTAAATTGGGAAGTAAATAGATCCCCAGTTTGGAGAACTGAAGACTGACAATTACTATTAGAAATAGCTAGACAAGCACCATTTAAATTAGGTTGGGTAAAAGCCCATGTAAACAATGACCAACCAGCCACAAAATAGAACCAACAAGTAGATGAATTATCCAGAATTAGGGGAATAAAAACAGGAGATACGCCAGACCCTGAATGGTACCGACTGGGGGAATGGTTATGTCAGAAATTAGGCCACACAAGCTGAGAAGCACTTTGTTTTGCAGCCCAAGGCTGAGATTGGCCTCTAAACAGGAAAACATGTCAAACCATCCTTACAGAATGCCCCCAATGTAAATTGAAATTGCAAACGGATCACCCTGCTAAAACACCAGCCCAACACATTAATAAAGGAAAAACCCTATGGTCAACATGGCAAATGGATTACATTGGACCCTTTAAACCCTCCTTGGGGTATTGGTACATCCTCACAGGAGTAGAGGTTGTCTCAGGCCTAATTATGGCAACTCAACGTCGGAAGGCTAATGGTCAGAGCACCATTAGAGGATTACCCTCTTCATTTTCAGGCCTACTAACCCCTGATGTCATCCAAAGTGACAATGGCTCACATTTTTCCACCAAGGAAGTGCAAGAATGGGCAAAACAGGAAGAAATTCAATGGGTATTCCACACCCCATATTATCGTCAGTCAAATGGGATGGTAGAAAGAGCTAATGGCTTATTGAAAAGGAGCCTTAATACTCAACTTTCCAAAGTACTTCATCAATTGAATAATCGGTATGGGCCCACTGGGAGCCCTGTGAGCTGAGCGTAATGAAAGAAAATATCCGATAGCATTACAGCCAGGACAACCTGTTATGGTAAATGCACCACAAATTGGAACTGTACCTATGACTCTAAACCTCGTAGTCCACTTGCCTGGGAAGCTACTGATAGCAGTGGTGCAAAACAGAATTAGTGCACAGTGGATTTTCCCTTCTTTTTAAGGGGGTAACCTGTTCAGACTCTCCCCACTGAAACAAGCCTCTATTTTTCTCTTACTGTACCCCACAGGATGGCAAACAGAAATGCTGTGTTCATGTTACTATTCCAAATCCTAACAATGCTTCTCTCCTAACCTGTGGTCAAAGAACTCTACAGTGGTCATGGTCTTAAGCTCGTGTTAAGTATACTGGGACTATGGGAACACTCCCTAGTAAGGGAGATTTAAATCTTTCCACCATGGTCATGCACAGAGCTGAAATATACTTAAAAAATGAATGAAGCTGGGGTAAAAATGAAACTGATGTTAATAAAGTTCCCTGACTTCAGGGAATGGCAGGGAAAGAAATTAAAATAGGATGCCGGATGATCAATGGCTCTACCCATGAGAAGGCAACTGAGATTTCCGTGTACAACATTACATCAAACACTGCAGATAGGAAACACCGAAACTCTGAAAGATTGGACTGTTGGTACAATTTTACCTTAGTACAACCTGTTTTTGTAACCTGCCTCTGGGCTCGCAGGGATGTGGGACTATCATTTAAATTTAAAATAGACATTACTGAGCCTAGTACAATAACATCCACCACTCCTCACTCAACATCCCCCCTGACTGAAAAAGATAAGAAAACTCTATCCCCACAAATTCCTGAAATTCGACCTTATGTGATCAAAAATACAGGCCAACAATGAGTGTTATTTAATACATAGTGGTCTCTTAAACGAGTAGATCTATTGATGCAAGTTAATATCTCTTACAATCAAACCGACCTGTTCACCATTCCTAAGTACATCCTATGCAGGATGGTTAACATGGCTGCATGGACAAACCCTCACCTCTCCAAAACGGTGAAGAAGAGATGTGACTGGTATTTTAGGAACAGGATTAGGAGTATTAAATAGCATGGATGCTGAAGTTTTAGCAAACAAAATAAGCTCAGCAACAAGTAATTTACACAAATTAGAATGTCCATTGCAATCTTCTTTACCAGCATTGGGAACTAACCAATGGCTCTTATCTATTACCTCAATGGGAAACAATTAATGAAAAGGACCGCCAACTAATTGTGAACA
This sequence comes from Ciconia boyciana, assembly GCF_034638445.1. Taxonomy (NCBI): domain Eukaryota; kingdom Metazoa; phylum Chordata; class Aves; order Ciconiiformes; family Ciconiidae; genus Ciconia; species Ciconia boyciana. Next base: position 36,548,651 of record NC_132942.1, on the reverse strand, counting down.
CACTAGGTGCAGCCCAAACTAACATGTCTCTCACTCTTAGTTGTATTCAGGCTCAACTGTGGGTACAATCTACTGTGGCAGCGATTCTGAGAGAAGGTGAAGAGGGCACCTTACCCACTGAAATTCAAAAGGTAATCTGGGATAATGTAACCGAATTTGAAAGGGAATTCCAGTCCTGGTGGCATCTAGCCAATTTCACTTACAACCCCACGAACAGTAAAGGCACAGCTTTTGTTTTAACAATACGCAATGCTTTGGTATACCAAATACCAAATCATTGCACTAGGATTAAAGCACAATGGAACTGTACTCTATCCGTTACAACATAGAGTATGAGCCCAACAAAATGGGAGCAAATGACAAACTATTGTTGTTGATGCATGTGTTGTATGGGAACAACAGGGATTTATTTGTGAAAGTAATACCATGAAGGCCCAAAACATTTGTCTTGACAGTGAACAAAATGTTTGTCATTTTGAAATACATCCTGATGAAACCCCTGAAACTGTACTTACATATGTTGGAAATAGATGTGTTTGTATGAGAAACCTTTGTGATTTTATATTCATAGATAATATTACTGTAGATGCAAGTAATCACTCAAATACCTGTATTTGTAATTTTACCAAAATTATGGGATGCAACTAACTATTCAGCTCCTATCACAACCCACCAATTGCAACAATCTAACTGTACGTTGTATCAAGATTTGTTGCCTACCCCTATTGGAGTGAATCTCACATTCTCGAGAAAACTGTTGCAACATGATGACCTGAGTCAATTGCTGAAACGAATTCGGAACAATGGACAAAGAACCCTGATTAGCGTCCATCATGACGCAGAGGAGATACACCATGTCCTGGAAAGAGTGAAGAAAGATGGGGAACATCACTGGTGGGAAACTCTTTTTGGATGGTCACTAACAGCAACTGGAATTTTGAATTTGATGCTGCATCGAGCTGTACTTTTGTTAGTTTTGACTTTATTATGTTTATTGCTTATAATCATTATGTATATCAAAGTTTGGCAAACGATGAAAAAACTTACATCAATCCAACATGTAAAATGTTGTCGTGGTTTAACCCCAGACGGCAACTAAGCCCCACACAACCGCTCACTCACTCCTTCCCCTCACAGTGAGATGGGGGAGAGAATCAGAACGGTAAAAGTGAGAAAACTCATGGGTTGAGATAAAGACAGTTTAATAGGGAAAGCAAAAGCCACGCACACAAGCAAAGCAAAGCAAGGAATTCATTCACTCCTTCCCATCGGCAGGCAGGTGTTCAGCCATCTCCAGGAAAGCAGGGCTCCATCACACGTAATGGTTCCTTGGGAAGACAAACGCCATCACTCCAAATGTCCCCCCCTTCCTTCTTCTTCCCCAGCTTTATATACTGAGCATGATGTCACGTGGTATGGAATAGCCCTTTGGTCAGTTTGGATCAACTATCTTGGCTGTGTCCCCTCCCAATTTCTTCTGCACCTGGCAGAGCACGGGAAGCTGAAGAGTCCTGGACTAGTGCAGCAACAACTAAAACATCTCTATATTATCAACACTGTTTTCAGCACAAATCCAAAACATAGCCCCATACCAGCCACTATGAAGAAAATTAACTCTATCCCAGCTGAAACCAGGACAAATGTATACAATCAACTGATTCTGTATGTGAAATGCTGTAAGTAGCATTAATTGTGACACTTAAACTAAACAGCTTATCAAATAATTGGACTCTTACCACTGATCTGCAATACACCACATATTTATGACATAGAGGTAAGAGGTAACCGTACTACCACTCTATGAGTCGATAAAGTGGATTGCGTGTATTCACGGAATGGAGTGTGACGGATGCACTCAACCCCTTAACCAAACTAGCAGTAGTTTGGTATTGGCTCCAAAGGAGCTAAATGCCTGAGCCGTGGTCGGGACAAGAACTCCTCTGGTTCTGGTCTGTTCTCTGAGAACACACAAAGGAGCCGACTGGCATGGTGAACATTGATGCATATGAGAGTGGAACACCGATCACGCGATTGACACACAAATAGTGTCTGGCTTTTCCAAGACTCATTTATCAAGGAACAAAGACAGTTGGGGGTACAAGGAGCCTCATGCATACCTTTTCCATCGCATGTAATTTGACTACGAGCCAACCACTTTAGTCCATAAATACGATAGCCTAAGTGAGCCTTCTTTGAGCTCTCCCTGCTAGACAGCGTGGCTGTGATTTCCCCTTGAGCTGGGACACCTCTCACGGTTGCTCCTCAAGGCAGAGGTACCTTTTACCAACAGCAGATCTTTGGTAAGTGACTGATAGCATACTGAATTAATACTAATGAAACATTACTAACCCATGTAGCTATTAAATATTAAGTACTATAAACTTTGTATAGATAATTCCGTTAGACATAAACCGGTGTCCAAGTCCGAGACTAAGATTGGACCTAGCCACACCTAAGCTCCATCAGGAGTTTAGAAAGCACTCTGAACCTCGTGACTCAACGGGAGGGTCTTCCTTACCCTTGTCGTCTCAGGACTCTGCGTGAATCATTCTAACTCGATTCTACCTCAATTTTCCTTTGTATGTTTCTTCCATGCAGTAATTAAGAGAGTGAACCTTGCCATCAAACTTATTGAACCTTGGCAAACCCCTGTTAAACTTTGTTAAATTCCACCAAATTCATTGAACTCTCGAATTATTATTTTACCTCAATAAAACATATTGCTGCTTCTCTCTTTTGAGTGAGGTGCATTCCACTCATTCACGACCAGCTGGAAGTCAGTCCACAGTTCAGTACAGTACAGACATGCCATTGATTACTTGGAGAGGTGCTATAAAAATGATTAAAAGCACCAGGATAGATCCTGAGCTGGTGTAAATCAGTGGCAGTCCCATTGATTCACTCCTAGCCTGAGGAGAGCTAATCTAATTTACACAAGCTAAGAATCTGAGGCCATCACATTTGAAGAAGTGGGTAGCAGAAAATGATACTGCACAGAGGAGATATATCAGTGGAATGTAAATATAACAACAAAACAAGGATAGGGAGGAACTGTTTGAGGTGGTTTGAAGTGAAAAGTCCAAGAGTAATGGCCATGAGCTAGACATGAGAAGATCCACTGCAGAGAGTAAAGATGCATTTTAAAGGATGGACTTAAAAGATAATCTTTTCCTTGGAGAAAGGACAAACAAATTGTATCTCCAGATGCTTTCCCTAGAAAGTTACAATTTAATCTGAATTTTACCTTAACTTGAATTACACAGGTTCAAAAGTGATCATAGTTGTGTTTCATGTGGGAATCCATGACTACAGTTTCGCCTTTACAGAGGGACAGCAGAAAAAAGCCCCATCATTTTGCACTTATATGGAAATATACAGAAAATTAAGGATTTTTTTTTCAGGCCAGGAATCTATGATTTTTTATTATACTAAGATACAAGAAAGACAATGGAAGTCCCCAGAAAAGTCATTGTTCCAAATGAATAACCAGCACTTTTCATGGTTCAATAATTTTTTGCCATATTTCAGGGAAAAGAGGTGGTGCAATGAGAGAAAAATGGAACCATAGCTTTGGTGCAGTGAAAGCTTCCCAGCTGAATTCATGAACAGCCTTTGTAAAATCATCTTGAGTGTCACAATTTGACATTTCAGATAATGGTAGATTAAATCTATAAAGGCTTCTAAGCTAAAACCTTCATGAAAACAAACAACAAATTAGTATCATGGCAAAGAAACTTAAATTTAATTATTTTAACAGCTGCAATTGTCTCTAAAAGGAGATCTGGCTAAACCTTCTGGGATTTTGGTAACATATTATCAGGGTTGTTGAAAATGAAGGTTGTTGTTAGTAACTGCAGTTAACTGATGGATGAACTTTGCATAATGCCTCCCAGGGATGCCCAAGCTTCATGCAGAGTAAGCTTGGCCTCTCACACAGCCCTGACCCACACTCCCCATTGCAGGAAGAAAAGGGCACAGTCCAGCCTGAGCCGATGCAGGCAGGCTTCATGAGCTATGGGCCGATTATTCTCAAAGATCCAAAAGAAGACTTTTCCAACAGCCAGATCACAGCACCACATGCTCTCTCTGCCAAAGGGACCTACCACATTAGGCACAAAAAAAAAAGTTTATCCCCTTTTCCCTAGTGAGCTACTTCAGCAGTCACCCTGGACCTGAGGTCTAGCAAGCACTGCTTTTGTGAACCTGTATGAGTATGTTCTCTGGAGCTGTCCTGTTACAGTAGCAAGAAATCTTTCCCCCTGAGAAATAAAGATAACATCAAATCTGAATTTTCTAGGATGCACCCATCTAAGTGATGACAAGCATCCTCCTTTTTGTATCACTGAGTTCTGCTGGAATTCCAAACTCTCTAGATTTATCTAGTCTCCAGTTATCTAAGATACATAATTTTCCTCTTTAGGAGCATGGGATTTAAGAAGAATATTAATCAGTTTCTTAATAATTATTCTAATAATTATAATTCATAACTATATATATACACACACGTAGTATTTTTCTATTCTTTCTCCCCTAGCATTCTGGCAATTCCACAAACTTTATTTAAAAGCCTGAAGAAGCCAAGTATCAGGCAGAGTGTGCTTCTTCTGAAACTCTTTATTTAGACTGTTCAGTGGTGAGTAAAGGGGAGGCAGAACAACAGACCTGCATTCCCAATGCCTGTCTGAGATTTAGCTCATCAGCCACCCATTGCTGGTAGATTCCAGGAATGGGAAGAAGGAACCTACAACATGGAGACCAGAAGCTGTACTGGCATATACACAACCAAAGCCTAAACTATGGCTTTCTACTTGGATCTTCTCATTTTTAATTATTGACTTCCTATGACAATGATTTTATTTTATCTTTTGTCTGTTCAAATACTTGCAGGTCACTTGCATCTGGTTAGAGGAGACTATTTAAATAAATGGCCTATTTAAGTTGAATAGCACATTATATTTTTGTACAGTGTCAGATGCTGTTTCTCCTATTTCTGTGTTTCCTTTCTTGACAGTTATTAATCTGAGTCATATAGGTAGTTAAGATTTTTTTCACATTTCTATAAAGCTATCTATTCATGCATATTCTTATATTATCAATACATTTCTACCAGCTGGCTTGATAAATATAGAAGCCATTTTCTCTGTTGTTTCTCCCCTCTGCCCCCCAAAGAGTGGCTTGGTTTTTTTCTAGTCAGATTTTGCATTTTGTTTATGAGCTTTACTAGCAGGAAGAGAATTTTAAGAGGGTTAACTGTCAACAACTGGAAAGGAGGACTGGAAAAATCTGGACACTTTTTTTAAAAAAAATATGTTTCTGTAGAAGCCTGGGCCCAGCAGATTGTACTTCAGTAGACTGAAGCCTGCTTCCATGTATAGCCCAGTAAGTGAATCATATAGAAATAACACACTTGGTCCTGTTGCTAAATGTCAGAGCTATATCTGACCTATTCCTCCTACTAGTTCTGCATATGACTTTCACAGAAAGGTCATTGCTCCTGGTTACCAATTTCTTCCCCTTGGAGATCTTTTTTGACTGAATTGAAAAGTTGCAAGGAATTTGGTTTCTAATTGACCCAAAAGGCTATTTTCCTCTTCCTGAAAACCAGTAAAGAGGTATAGAGGTATTACAGAAAGTCTTCTTGTCAGTAGTAAGCTTTCAGGGTATAACGCAAACTGGGACTTGCTAAATATCCAGGGTACCGCTTCCATTTTATCTCAAACTAATCAGCGTTTCACTCTCCTTATTTAGCCATGTTTTCTGACAAGAGTATAATTTGAAGCTGGAATCTGAGCTATAATTTGATACATCAACTGTAAATTTTCTTGTTTTTCCCTAAGCCAGCCAGTTAATACTATTTACAGTAATGTCATTGTCTGGCATTGATATACAGTAATATAACACCATGTCATGTAGTTTGACACATTTTAAATTAAAATTGAGCACATAGTCCTTTCCCATACCAAGTTCCACTATCGTTAATCAGCCACATATTGTTCCTGAAATTTAATTGTTTTAAAACCATGATGTTAATTCAGAGATTTACAGGTGGAGATTGCCAGCTGGCAAGCACTAGATGAGAAATGACATTGACCTTCAAACATGTGTATCCGCCTCAACCCTCTGAGAGATCATCTTTGTCAGATGGAAAAACAAAAAACCCAACTCTTTACTGGGAACAGCCAAGAACCGTGGTTCAGACACCTCTATGAAAAGATCAAATGTACTCTTCATACTTCAAGATGATTCTGACTCCAGATTACAAAATAAGACTTACTTGGTTGGTTCCCAAAGCTAGGCTAAGATGCTTTAGGCTACCCTTTGTCTCAACAGGCTGTGGCATTGCTTCTTTTCCTTGACAAATCTGACACACTTCCTGGGTACAGGCTCTCTACACATAGAAATGGACCATTGCTGACCTAGTCAACATGATTAACACTGGCCATCTCTCATGTAATGACAGAAAGTTTTGGAATTGGAGGAGGAATCTCATCTCAAATCAGATGCTGGCCATCAAAAGTTTCAAAAACTGGAAGCTCTGGGCTACAGACTTACCAAGAAGCCATGAAACCCAACATTTCTTACTTAATTTTGAGGTTTGGAGATAGACACAGAATATTCATTACTATTTGATTCTAGTTTTCTGAGAGCAACTAGATTTGACTAGCATCCAAGCAAAAGAAAAGTATCTTCCTCAGATGAGGTGAAAATTACATGGACTATCATATCAATATAAATTTAATAAATCCATTAAAACCTGAAATTGTGTGCTGCTATAGTCAAACTGGAAAGACCATTACTTAAATGAATAGAGTCAATTCATGGGATTGGAAATGGTGGAAATGTGCCTACCACCATTGCAGTATTAAGTGGGAAATAATTTGTACTCAGGCAGTAGCTTCTAGAATTTACCCACATTCTGGAATCAGCAACTAGCTTTCAGATTTCCATTCAGTTCCAGTTACTGTACAGTCTTAAAAATATTAATCTTTGGTTTCAATATTTGTTATTATATCATATATCATGTTGGAAGTTTAACATTCTTGAAACAGAGAGATGAAATTAGAAACATCTTGAGAAGAGCATTCTTGTTATCAATCATGTCATCTTGAACATGTTTAGAAGCTTGCTGCTGGCGCCAGGAATGGATGTTTTATTCAAAAGAATGTATTTAAAGAAAATGACAGCGCTTTTCAATTCAACTTTTCTAAAACAAGAAATCTTTCAAGTCTTCCAAGCCATGTGGATTTCAACATTCCAGTGATTAAGACTATTTTCAATTATACATGCTTTTCCCATTATTTTTTCATAGCTTTAGGGTAGATTTTCAACACTCTGCATGAAGAATTAGACACACAAATCACTCGCAACTATTAATGGAAATGGCACAGACGGTGGAAGAACTGGTACAGAACAAGAAAAACCAACTCAAACCATCAAAAACTTGAGAAAAACCTGTCATGAACTTTGCAGAGTGGATAGATCCATCTTTCCCGTTTCTCATCTTGCCAAACTGCACACTTCCACCTTCTAGCCCAGGAAGTGAAAATGTCAAACAGCCATAAGAAAATTAGAAATGGTGAGAGTACCTCTGCAGTTTCATGGCTCCAGGATTTTCAGAAAGCAATCTTTTGGTCTAGATAAATGGAGAGGTGGATGACCCTGTGTGGTCTACACATGCTGGAGCTTCTGGGTGGTGGGCTCTCCACTTGGAAGAAGAGACAAATATGATGTTCCTGTGTCTCTCTGTTGCCATTTGAAAGAACTACAATTGAACTAGGAGAGAATATGCAACGTACTTGTCTGTTTTCATTTGAGTGTTCATTAGAAAAAGAACTGCCATATTTAAACAATGTTTGGGTTTTTTTAATCAAGGGAACCGTTAATGAAATTGCAGAAACTCACTTCATTACACTCCTCTGTTGCCTCAGCAATCCACTTTTCTCCAAGAAATGATCTCTCTAATCTAATTTCATCGATATAACTTCAAAAATAACTTAATTAAAACATGCATTAAACCAAACAGATTTCAGTCTAATATTTGTTAGACTTTAATACTGTGAAGAAAGGTGCCATTTTCTTTTAGGTTTTCAAGACAGCTATAGACAGAGAGATTCCAAGAGTAGAAAGGCTTGAGAAAATGACATGGAGAATGATTAAAAGTAAGCCCAAAGTCACTACTGCACTTCCCTCCCCCCCCCCCAATTTATTTTTAAGTGCAACAAATGGTGTTTGATTTTGTTGCACCATTCGTTTTCTCATAGCATTGTAAATGGACTTTGAGGAATGCTAACCACATTTGTATGAATTCAGAGTCATCAATCATGCAACGGGCATTTAGGCCCGCAATTATGCACCAAGATATTTTGAATTACGATACTGCATTGTGAATCTCTTACTCCCCACATAAACTCTCTACTGTTGTTTGTAATATGCAGTTTCAAAACTAAGCTCAAATAATTTTGGTTTTGCCCTCAAGCATATGTGTAGTTCAAAAACATACAAGCTGTTTTTTGTGACCAAAATTATTCTCCTTTTGTATATTCTCAGCTAGCAAAATATAAAGTACAATTGTTCAGTTTAAGCTAAGAAATGTATCATTAAGTAATGTACAGTGTTCTTCATTATACTGCCAGAATTTCTTTGAAAGGAATTTCATCACAGTATGATTTGAACTATCTAGCAGAATAATATTAAAGCAATAAACTATATAAAAGTGTATACAAGTGTATAAAGTGTACACTTGATAGATAAGTTGGACATCCTGCAAAGTTATTGCCATATTCTCCACTTAGTATCACAATACCTAACTGCAACTCATAATGTTAACTGTTCTGCTGTTTAGTCATTTTTATGGCTCACTGGAAAAATAAAGCTGCCTGCTGTCATTTCAGATGTTTCTGGGTGGTAGTTTGTCAGACAAAGACTAAAATATGTAACTTTTATATATACATAATACAATCACTCTTACAACCCAGAGACTTTTAAAGTTAAATTAAGATTCTCGCTCTGGAGCTAGTTTCTGAATCAAGCCTGGAACAGCAAAATGGTGAACAAATGGAAAGTTTGCAGCTAGAAGTTATGAATCATACTTTCTCAAAAGTGGGTGCATATGTTTCATGATTTATTTCTCTGAATTCAGTTTTCTGTTCTCTGGAATTTTCTTAATATCTGCAATGTTACCTATTGGCATGCTTTATTCTTCTGAAATCACAAAAATACAGTATTTAAAAATGGTAAGAAAGGTGGTAATTTGCAACACACCTTTATAGACAAAAGGTTATTTGGAAAATATTGACCTTTGCTCCTTAAAACACATTACTTTGCTGGCACGTTGGGATTCCCAGGTTCTGCTGGGATAAAGCGAGTGTGCCTGCTCGCTGCCGAGGTATCCAGCTTCTTAGCCCACGCCCTTGTGGGAAACACAGATCCGGAAAGAGCAAGGGAGCAAGCTGAAGGGACACACGGAGCCTTAACAGCAGTCAAAGCTGGAGGAAAGGCTTGACCTAAATTTAATTATCTCAGAGATGGCTCAAGTAAGAGAAGAGCAGTTAGTGGCTTCACAAAATGAAATTTGTCTTACAGCTATAAAAGGTAAATTTAAGACAGGTGTCAAAGACATAGTATTGCTTGCCAAGGAGCAGAAGATTTAGTTAACTCAGGTCATACAAGAAAAAAAAAAAAAGAAAAAAAACCCCAAAACTTTAAAGCAGTCTGTTTTCATATAAGGTGTTTCTAAATAGCTGACCAGTGTTCACTTGGCAGCATTTCTTGGCATATAAAGTTATTTACATGAATCACAAATAATTTATGGCTGTAAGTACAGAAAACTCACTAATGTTAAGCGTTCACCTACCTTGCTAGAACTGTAAATGTTTACAAAAACTGGAAAGAAGACATCTGCTAAGCCTAACACATTGGTAGTTTAGTGAAACAGTTTAAAAATTTATACTTAGTGGAATTTTTAGTTGATGTTTTTAGTATGATCTTTGCAGGGTTGATTTGTGTTCTTGTTTGAGAATTAGGAATATATATATATTTCATGACATAAGGTCTACTATATAAGAAAAATCTTGATAATCACTAAAAAAGAATCTAGATAATATCCTAGAACACACATCTGCTCCTTCCCTTGAAACCTCTTGGAATAAGGCTGGCAAAGGAGGTGAGTAACTGCAGCATTCTCATCTTTGTAACTCTTCTGGAGCATAAGCTATAGTTACACTGCAAGTGAACTCTTATTGCATCATATAGTCTCAAAATGAACAGTAATCTCTATTTTTACTTAGGAGAAAACAGACTGTGTATCTCATCTGTTCAGCTATATTTTATTCCCAGCTGCTTTTTATGTCCCTGTTTCAGATAAAAAGATATTGGAATCTTTCAAGTGCCTGAGAGAGCCCATTTTGTCAACTCTTTTGAAAAGAAGGCTTTCAAAACCTGTGCACTAAAGGGCTAACCTGCATTATGGAGGACACACAACAGCTCTTAGGTTTGTGCACTAGCTCCACACTGATATCTTTCTTGGGGGGGAAAAAAAAAGGGTATAACCATAGCTCATGCCTACAGATCTTTGAGCATATGACAACACGTTAATTAAAACTAAACATACAAGAATAAAAGTTGGGCCAATAAGCACATACTGGTTTGAACATATAAGCGGACCTCAAGCAAGATGAGCTAACAGTATCTTAGAAATATACCTAAAGCAAGTTGTCAGCTCTGACAAGACAGCTGGTAATGATCTGTTTTGGCACAGATTTATAAAAGCAGTCTAACATGACAGAGGTCTTTGAGAAAGTGCAGATTGCCACCTTCTCAAAATTTTCCTTTAGTATCACAAAAATTTTCAACACAAACAATTTTCAATGTCATAATGCTACAATATGCAGCACCAAAAGGCTCTTCCTATTATTGTTCTTCTGTATTTTAAAATCAAATGTACAAGAACAGATTTTAAAAATCCATTCAGATGCTAAATAAGCAGCCACAATTTTAGAAGAAATTCAGCTCCCATTCAGCAATGAAGCAAACAGGTTTTGAGCTTCTAGCTCCTGTTCTCAATTGAAGTTTAGAAATCTTCATTTGTATGCCAAAGCAGGAGCTGAAAATTATCCAGTACCCAGTTATCCAAATATCCAGTTCAAGGACCAATTGTAGATGTCTGCTCATATATGATACGTGTCTCAGAATTAATCTCCTTTTTTCACTCGTCCCTATTTCAGCCCTCTCTACCATAAGACATTCCTCTACCAAATCACTAGCAATTGACAAGAACTAGCAACCTTTTCTTTATAAGAACACATCCATAGTAAACACTATTTTACCCTGACACTGGGGAGATGGGATTTGCCAGCTAGAAAAGATATGTTGATATGCTGTGCCACACAATCATGGTGCACCTACACAATACCGTGAAACATTTAACATTTTAAGTGATGTTGCAGATTAGCGTTAAAAAGGAGACACTCTTATTTTGTCAGAGTTTTGTAGCTTTACTGAAAGGCTACCATAAGCATACTACTTCTAATATGCAAATATTTTATCTAGGAACCCTTTAGCCAAGATGAACAGCGCTTCTGAGGGGAAATGGACAGTATTAAAGAAAAGGACATGTGGTAATAATGTAAGTCACCAAAGTGCAGTCCCTGAAGCTCTGACCATCCCATTCCTGCACCATTTGGAAATTTTTAATGTATACAGTATGTGCAGACACAATCTCTACAGGCACTTAGAGTACTGCTTTACTTAAAAGCTCTCAGACTCAGTAGAATAAACAGGAAATAAAGATTTGACAGTAGGCTTCCTTTTCAATAAGCACAGAAATTCAACATAGAGGTTGGGAAAAAAACCTCTGTAAGTAGTGTAGGAACAATAGGGTCAGAGGTGTCACCTTTAGCTGCAGAATTAAAAATGAGTCTCCAAATATCGGTATCAGTTAAAAGCCACCTCCTTTTTTTGTGTGTGTTTTTTTTTTCTTTTTGAAAGAAGAAAAGAGAACATTGAACAAATTCCAGTGTGGACATTAACAGATCCAGGATGCACAGAATGTGGTTAATCATCAGTGTACCACTCAGGAACAAACCCAAGCTTATTAAGAATATCGAATAGCAGAAGAATAAAATAGAAGAAAAATTGTGGTTTTCATATTACTGAAACAACTACTTTCCCTCAATTAAAGCTGTCTTATTAAAAAAATTAGAAATTAAGTATATAACAATTCCTAGCACCTCCCATGTGTAAAAAAACTTACTCAGTAATGTAAAATATAATCTTTCATTTAGGTCTAGAGTATCAGAACAAATGGAGTCCCAGTAGTCAAAAATAAGCATGTTATGATCATTGGCAGCTATTAAACTTATGCTAATAAACAACATTATGAAATAATATATTATTCTCAACATTGTACAAGTTAATGATGATAGTTTAAGAGGAAAAAAAATATTGAAAAATCATATTTTGAGGAACACCAAGAAGGAACAAGATGATGTAACATTTAGGCAAAAGAAATTCCCAGCTCTTTTTAAAATCAGAAAGTTACCATTTGTGCTTACTTCAAAAAAGACTCTGGATAAGCCAAATAGCACTTTTCTTAATATCTTAACTAGCAGCCACCATTCTATATTAATGTGTAACAAGTGCATTGAGACAAAATAAGGCAGTTATCTTAAAAATAAACCAGCTATCAATCAGACAAACCCAGGCAGTTAACTTGACTTTCTGTCTTCATTTACTTACCAATCTTGTTGTCTCCTTTGTTTAATACTAACCATAGGTCTGCTGACTCACAAATGAGTTCAAGCTGATCATACCAGGTGATAGTAGTTTCAGGTCTGTTTATTTGTCCTTGGCCCTTATATTCAAGCACACACCTGGCTGGAGGTAAGCAATTGGTTTCACATGATTCAAGCTTTATCAAACATTTGAGATTTTTCTTCCCTTCCTGTAGTAATTTCTCAAATAAATATTTAAGTTTTTCTGTATAGCTGAGGGTCAGTTCTTATAAATATGTGGTTCAAGTGTTCATACAATATTTCTGTATATTTTTGTTATTATTTTTGTTCTTAATCATTTAATGTGAAAGTTGGCTGGGTTTTACTATGCATTTTGTAAATGCTTTGTGCTTTATAGAAGAGTGATGCAGGTACACTAAAATGAACAAAATCAACCAAGATGTGGTTACAAAGGCTACACAAAGTATGGAAGATATACCACCTTTTCTGTTGTCAATCCAGTTCTTGCTGTCCCTCTGCTTCCTCATGCTCAGTGATGCCATGTGGCTGGACATAGGTGTTATGCCTTCAGGACCAGCCAAGATTTGTTGGTCAGACCGAGCTCTGCCAGAAGACTTAGGACGTGAACATGATCGGGCATTTCCTATATTATGCAATCAAATACTATGGGCTGCATAAAAATATACAACTTTATTTTGATTTGAAGAGGAACCAATCACTTTTCCAGATTCTGACCGCTCTTGGCTGTGGCACACATACAAATAAAACTTGAAGTGAAGGTACCTGATTCATGCAGTGAGTCTCTGGGAATACAGAGACACTGATTAGTGCTGTGTGCTGTGCCTCCAAAATGCTTAGGACAGGTCCACAATCAGCTGAGCATATTCCTTTAGTAAAATAGTACTCACAAGAGTTTAGGAAAGCTGTTGTTACTGCAAGCGCTTGTCATCAAGGGACTCATCTAATGACTGTTGAAGTCAATAGAAATACTGGCCAAGGGCAAGGGACGTTGACTTCATTAAGACTCCCAGTCAATCTTAAAAAGATACTCCAAAGATTCTTCTGCAGTCTCTTATAGCCTTTGTTCAAATAGGTATTTAGTCAATAAATTAGGCTGTCAACTTGCAATCCTTTAGGACAATCACTTCTTTTTCAAATGAATGATACAGCAATTTCTTAAAGGCAATGCATACTTGCTTTTATCTCTTGCTACAAGAAGACAAGCCATGAATAAAATTAGTTAATTGGAATAATGGAAGGTTGACATCATTTGTCAATATTTCTCTCTCTAAAGAAAACACCTTGTAAAAAATGGTATCCCATATCTTCCTTTTCCTTCCCATTGGAAGCAATTTACCAATGATTATAATAAATAATCTGGAAATATAAAAAACCCAAACAGTGTGGGGAATGATCACATACCCATTTCAAAGTCTGGTACAGTCTAAACTGTAATGCATCAAATAGGATAATCTAGAAATTATGGAATAAATCCCTGAAGCTCTAGATAATGGTTGAAATTCTGTTTGCAGTAGCGATAGAATATTTTACACTATGTCATGAAACAAACAAGAACACATACAAAGATATAAGAAACACATCTACAACTGGATTTTTGTTATTCTTGGTTATTCCAAGAAAAGCAACACAATAAAGAAATATATTTATCCCTAAATAAAGCATTTTACTTCTGAGCTATCCATAATCTTGGAGATTATCACTGTAAAACACATTCAGCACTTCAAGAAACAGAGAAAGAAGTTGGCTGATGAGGTTCAGTGATCAATACATTGAAAATTAAGTAAATCCTTCCCATGAAGACAAATTGAAAGCAAGCTAACAACTGGAAATACTGTGGTGTAAGTCTTAAAATCCAAGTGAGCCCAAGTAGTATGAGACAACCTTATAGGAATAAGGAATATTAATCCCCAAACCATATATAGGCTGAATCAGGACCTGATTTACATCTATGCTAACTCCACTGTTTTCTATAGAATGTTACAAGATTAACTTCAGACTGCATTTTTCCTGGCAAGATATTTTTTGGCATTTTATGAGCACAGATAATACTTTTTAATATAAAAAAAACTTTTCCTCGGTCTACATGCCCACTTATAAATTTGATCTTTTTCATGTTTCTCACGAAAGCATGCCTCTTTTCAGGGCAGCCTAGCTGAGTTCCAGCTTACAAATGTATTTATTGAAAGAAGTACAGCAATAACAACTGGTCTTTTGTCTCTGTGAGAAAAGGCTGCCTAGAGCCAATTATTGTTTATCATTCCAGATACACATTTTATGATCACTGTGTTAAACAACAAAAAAAAAAAATTAAGAATAAGGAGCCAATTTAATATCTTCAAGTCCTATCACATTGGAAAGGAACCCTTACCTGTATTTTATGTTGCTCAGTCTAATTGTCAGGTTTTATTAATTTTGCATGCTAAGCTGGAAACATCAGGCACAGGTTTCTCCTTGGGAAAGCAGCAAAGCTAAAAACAGCACAAGCACTAGAGGAAACTGTGTTTATAATTGCTCTGTTTCTTAGTTGGACTTTGTCAGCTCAAGTTGGGTGGCAGAATGACATGGAGAGAAAAAGCTCACTTTGATTTGGAAAAGGTTGTTTGCAGGTGTCAAAACAAAGTCTACTAGGAAACCAAGGGAAAAATTAAATGCTGTGAGCCATTATTGCAGGTGTGCTCTAGTGAAAATTATCGTCCTTTTGTTTTTGTCTCAGTAAATATGTTGTGCAGTTGAGGCCAAACATAGCTTGGAAGGAATTTAAAATACTATAAGCTCACAGTGAAGCTCAAATTTAAATTTCTTGGTCCAAACACACAGATTAGAAATTATTCATCCTTCTCACTGAAGACAGGAATACAATGCAGGCTGATAATGAACAAGCACTGAGGACTAAACAGCAAAAAGAGGCATTTCTGACACTGCATGGATCTAACTTACAGCATTTAATAAACAGCCACCTTCGAGGCTGTCTGCAAGCAATTAATGTGCATTGGCAATACGTCTCCCCATGCAGAAGAAAACATTTATGCCATGCTCCGAGGGGCACATCAGTGGCTGCATCTGCTGAAGCCACCCCATGGCAAGCAAGCACCAGGCTCACGCTGGCTCCCCTGCCTCAGTGCTGCACGGCTGCTCAGCCAGGCTCCGAAATGCATGGAGATCACCAGCTTCATGGATGTGGCCCCTCCGCTGCCCAGTTCAAGTCTGGGCTTAGGTTTGGGACAGAATGGCTCTTGCACTGTTTTGATCTAGGACCCATGTTGACTTGAACATGGAAAACAGGTGTCTGCAGGTTTTTTTCAGGGCATTGGATGGAAGAGTAATTGCTCCTACCATCCCACAGCTAGGTTTTGGATCAGGACAGAGGCTGCCTTTTCCTTGTAGTTCATTCTCATATACATTCTCATATACATTTGATGACAACACAGATTTTATCTGGGGAGAAAAAAGATCTTCTGGAGCACTTCAAGATGTGTAATCTAGCCTGAAGTAGTATCCCCTGCAATATCCTGGAACTAGGATTTGGAGTCTTTTTCATGCAATCAGATTCATATTGATTCAAAAATTATTACATGATGAATGATTAAATTGCTCCTCAGCTCCCTCAGAGCCTGACTTTTTGATAAAATATCCTCATCTACTAGATCTGCTTTGGGGTTACCAAGTGAGGTAGGAGGATTCTTAACAATCTAGGTGACAGTGTGAGAAGTCCATAAAGAAAATAAGGTAACACCGCCAGTCAACTGGACACTGGGTTACCAGTTTGGGGGCAAATAAAACCAATCCAACAACCACTGGAATTATCTTTAGAGAAGAATATCAGCAGAAATGAGAGAAACACAGTGCAGAAGCATCAAGGAGCATGGCATGAGCATCCTTGGTATGAATAAGTATGGATGTCGATGTTCCTGCAACAGTGATATACCGTAAATGGGTCTGAATGCTAAATGGGGTGCTCTCAATAGAAGAGAGATTTATTAGTCCCTGTGCTGTTGGAAACTATTAATTCTCAAGGAAAACCTGGGAGCATCCATGACTTTAATGAGAGAAGTGCCCAAGTCCTTTACAATGTCTAGTCTCTAAGAAGTGCCTTTGGAAACTGGAGGAAAGGATGAACTCTACAAAATAAGGCTGACCAAGAAAAAAATACTTCTCATAAGGCCAATTCAAAGAAATTGAGACTATTTACTCTACACTGATATAAAGGGAAGGGAATAGGCTGGTAGGAGCTGAACATGCCAATGAAATATTCTTATGGTGAAAAAGTTTTCAGTTTCAAATGTGTATGCCTGTAACCCAAAGTCAGAAAGGGCATGGTATGCTCTCAAAGACAGAAGTTATTGTTTCCTCTAGAGCGTTATACTTTGTTTTTACATGTTTATAAAAAGTGGTCCAAATGTCATAATATTAAGAATTGTTCATTCCATTTTTTTCCTATGGTGGAAGGCTGGCTATGCCATACTTATAGCATGCTTTGCCTCAGTAAAGTTCAGATGTCACAAGAATGATTTTATGCTGAGTTGGCTTCCATAACATCTAGCTGTGGATTATAATTAAAAAAACCACACAGGTGTCTGTGCATGAAAAATAGAAGAAAGATATACTGAATACACTGAGCAATCATTCCCAACAAAGATTAAATACAAATACACTTCAATAAAATGAAGCATGAGACCTGAACCACAGGTTCAGAGTTGAATTAAGTTTTAAGTTAGGGTTGTCTTTCTATGTTTGCTTAGCTCAAGGTTTTTAATTCAGTGCAGCACACATTGACTCTCCAGAGGTATTCATAACAGCAAATTACTTTAGTTGTCTATAATGCTGAAACTGGAGGAGTTGATATATCACAGGTGTCCCTAAATTCCCTTCCCTAAAGTACAAAAAAACTGGAAATCCACTGTCAGCTTCCTTATCTGTACCACAGCCACTGTACTAGCCCAATTCCACTAAGTCTAAACTGATAGCTTTAATCAAAGTACCTTTTTATAACTTTATTTATAATAAAAATAAAAGAAAATGGTCAGAAAAAATAAAACTTCATTTCTGCAACCCACCCTTTCCTTAAACTAGAAAGAAAACCAGAGAACAATCAAATATTAAACAGGTTCATGTCTTTTCTGAACCAGAAAACACATACCAGTGACTAGCAGCCTGTATACTAAACCAATGCAAAACCCTACAACAGCATTTGAAAGGCACAGTGTAATTTCTGCATATTTTGATTAAAAGTTTTACTTACTTTTGATATAACAGGGCAAAAATCAAGGTAATCCCCATCATAGCCAGGGCCATTTACTTCAAAAAGCTACGAACTTGTAATTATATTTTTTCCTTATATTGACTGGCAGTTTTACATCATATTTTCTACATATCCAGTGATCATTAGAGCAGCTGCTAAAGGTTCACTGCTTTCTTAACAGAGTTATTTATCTGTTGGTGAGTGACATGTGATTCCTAGTTTAGAAAACCCCTGAAATTGTTAATATTGTTGCTGGAAACTCACACGGTACCACCTCAATGTTGCATTATGGTAGTCACCAAAAGCACTACAGCTTATTATTGATGTTACATCTTCAAACAGTTTCACTGACATATCAGAAACTAATATCAATAATCTCAGAAAACGTAATATTTGTCAGATTACACTGATACTCTAGCATTTCACTATTAAAACTTTTTTGCTTGCACCCATAATAGAAACATGCATTATGCCCCTATAGAGAGAGAACTTGAGATGCCATTTGCTTAGAAAGGATTTTTCTGCCATGTTAATAGCTTTTTGTCATGCAGCACACCAAAGAAAATGATCTATGACAATCGAACCACAGTTACGACAGGTGGACAACCTGTGGCATATTAAAAAGTGTAGTTGAAATAGCTTTAAAATTTATAGCTTAATTATAAAAACACAATTTAAAGCTCATAAGAGGGAAGCAGAGGTAGGCCCTTGGAAGTTACTTTCAGTTCAGCAAAATTTACTGCAATTAAGATTGCAGAAATAAGCTATAAAGAAAGTTCCGTTGTACTTTGAGGTCTACATTTATGTCCACTACCTTTATGTATATTTTTACTCATGGCAACTGCCATGAAACTGTAACAGCTCTCTACAGCCTTCTAGGCAGCTGGGCAGTCATTGCCTGTATATAACAGTAGGAAGATGGCATTCACGAGTGTTCATTGGTGCCCCAGTCACACAGTGGAGTCGTGGCTGTGCCATGATCCAGCTTTGCAGTAGACTCAGAAGAAAAAGGCTTAACCCTTTTACTTTAAGTTTTTATACCAAATTCTCTGCTAAACAATACCAAAAAATGTCATTGTTTATGCACCATTCATGCAACTGCACAGTATAAACATGGAGGTAACCAACATCACATTGCAAGACCTAGTTCCCACTGGAGTGTATACTGTTACCAAAAAACAGTTCTGAAAATAGACAAAGCCTTGAATTTTGGGCACCAGCCATGACAGTATATTCCTATCTTCCCATAATGCTTGGGCAAATTAAAATACTGCATAAAACGGTAAATTTCAAACACCCTCACAAATAGGAAGTATTAGAAATGAAATATCAATAACATTTTCTAAAAAGCAATTGAGTGTCTTGGTTTATGGAGTAGAACCTCATCATTAGTTAGAGAATCCTCTCATCACTGAGCATGGGACTTTATGGAGGTTTAGATGAAATCCAAGATAATCTCTGTTGTTTTGTTCCTGAGACATCACAGTTGCTACCATCAGTAGCATTTCAGGACACCAGCGTTTTGATGCAAATACTTATAATAACATTGAAATGGGCTCTTTTTGCTCAGTAGTAAATACGATGGGGAGATGCAGAGTGCAGGAATTAATGCAGGTAAGTTTTTAGGCCAGGGCTCTGTAGAGGACAGCACATTGCTTGCAGGGAAGAAGAAAGGGGAAAACAGCTACTTATTATGTTATCTGGTTGTTACTTTTTTGTTAAGTTTTTATTTGGTTGAAATTTCAGAAATATAATTAACAGTCCCCAGGCAAAACTGAAGAGGTGGAATACTAATAGAAATTTTAATCTTCAGCATAAGAAATCAAAAACATTTGAATAGCCTACATACACACAGATCCATTATTTAACACTTGAGACCAATTCAAATGTAATATTTTCTTACCACCCAGGTCTCCATTTCTTTCTACAGTAAAATCATTTTAGCAATTCCATTTCTATGCCCACCTGTCCCTCTGAGAGACATTATATTGGTGTCATGTTTGTAGAAGTTAAGAATAGTAATCTTAAACCTCTGGGGTTGGTTTGTAATAAGTATGGGGCAGGTGGGATATTTCTGTATTAAATTTATTTATTTAGGTTATGGTCCTTACAAGCAAAGTAAAATAATCCTAGAATCCTTATACAAAAGTTCGTGCTGCCTCAGAGAGCTATTTTACTTGCCCTCTTTATTTGTTTTTTTCCAAGGACCGCTCCAAGATTACTACAACACTTCAGTGTTTTCCAGCTATGTTTTATCTTGTCTAGCACAGATATTCTGCAAAAACAGTTTTAAATATTCTGTGATTTGTTGATTCTGTGAATGAATTGGTGAGTCACAGGTAAGGATTAGTTCATGGTATTGTCCCTCATTGGACTCCAGTCAGATGCCATATTTTGGAGGATACTGTGATATCACATAACAGGTTGTGTATAAGGAGGGAGCTCTCGTCTTTAAACTCTACAGCTCGTGATGTGATTTGGGTCTAAGCTATATATATGTGAATATATACACATAGATTTGTGTATATACTTCATATATTAGCCAGACACATTTAAACTGATTGCCCAACAGAAAAGTCATCAATTACAGCTAGGATAATGCTCATTTGATAGCTGAGAAAATACCACTGACCATTTATCCTTCATTTCAGGTTTAAGGGAAGTGTCAAGGGTGACACTGACACTCATCATAGAAGTGAGGGAAGGAGAGGCAGGGAAGATAAAAAAAAAAAAAAGAAAAAGAAAAATGAAACAGGAAAAATGAAGAAGGATAAAAATAGAATAAAGAAAAGAAATGGGAAGTATAACAACTTCACTGCAGGTGTGAATTGCTGTTCCTTGGTGTTACATCTCAGTAAACAGAATAAATGCTTGGTGGTGTGTGACTGCTTTCCAATCAGTGAGAGCAACGTGCTGTGACTAGTAATGGGTCATCTTTCAGCCTTCCTTTCTATGGGGAAAAAAAACAATGACAGCGATTATGGTAGACCTGAACTGAAAAAAGGATGGATGGTCCATGCATTAAGTCAGGAAACTCTCTAATGTCATAAGTTAAAATCATCATTACAGTTTATACTGGGTTTCACATTCAGTGTGACTTGTTTGTAAAAAATACTATAGACATTAATTAACCCTTTGCCCACATCCTTCAGAGGTAGAAGCACTATCCTTAGCATTCCCCCGATAGTTTTACTCAGATTGTCATTTATGCCTAATATAATAAAATCTTAGCAGAAACAGTGTGTTTTGTGACAAAGACATGCTAGAGGATCACAGTTAACAATGTCTGCAGGTACTCTCAGTAACTCAGTACTCTCAGTAACTATGCAATTTTGCAAAAAAAGCATTTAAATAGATGAAACTGGCACGGGCATTTACATGCTTAAAAAAACCCTAATATGCACTAACGGTATAAACCATCAGCTACAATAACAAACATATTGCAGCGTGCCTGATTCCACGGTCCTTGTTCACCACGGATGAGTTTCACTGTCAATATTTTTTATTTCTGGTAGCTGCGAATTTACATTTCCTAGTGGAAGGCCACTTCTTTTACCATGGAGAGCTGCATCATTGGCTAGAATGGCTAATGCCAGCTCACATTGCCAACAGGTGACAGGAATTTACAAAAAAGAAAATCAGTTTGTGTATTTGATTCCTGCATGAGCCAACCCTGAGGACTCAGAAACTTGAACAGGGATCAAAGGAGGTAGATGTAAGTTTTATCTAAATATTGAACAGTTATGAGCTGTGCTATCACTAGCCATTTCTGATCTGCTCAGGGAGTCCTCACCGCCATTATTATACTACTTAAGGTAGCAGTTTAATTTCTTCTCTTACAAAAAGAAATTCCAGTTACTGCAGGGCTCTGAATGATATTGAATCAATGTCAAGTGCTCAAGTTCTTTTTCATACATCAGTGTGACAATAAAAGGGAATGGAAATTTCCTTCTTGTGATCTCACCAAATCCTCATCTTGTTTGAGGGCTACAATATTCAATTTTGTGATTTTACTGTTGAGTTTTCAGTCCTTCTTATAGACAATATAGTGTAGCCATTCCCCGAAGCCTACAGAAAACTTGGCAATCACTAGAGTCTCCTGGTGTATTAGGGTACTTCTTATCCTGCTGACCAATGTTGTCTTACTATTGCTCTCCATTTATTTTCGCTTGTTTTGTTTCTCTGTATCTGTAAAGGTAGACACAGAATTATGTGAAACCAAATGCTATTTTTCCATCATGGCAACTTACTGCCTCAGGTTGCCACCTTAGAGAGAGAAATTGGATGTAAATAATGTCACTTAGTGTACCAAATAACATTTATATGCAGTAAAATCCTCCCTTCAGATACTAACTGCCTACTCTGTTTTATAGGCTAACACTTAGCAATTAAGCCACTGAACATCTGGGCTTCCGATCGCTCAGTAATCATTTAAATCAAAAAGAGGATCCACTGAATGCCTCTATGGGTCGTAGTGTGGAAGATAAGCCCAAAGCAAAATATCTGTGGCACATACAGAAGGGCACATTTTGAAAACAGCTGATGCCTCTTATTCAAAATTTACTAAAGCAGTGTAGGAAGCTGAGCATCCTGATGATTTATGTGGATAAATAACTTAGTGAGATGCAAAGGTTTGCACATCTTTATTACAATAAAACAACACCTGGTGCCCTTTTGTTACCATCTGCATGTTCAAAATAATTTGGTCAGCATTATTGGCTTGGAAGATAGCCAGCGAGTCAAATTATTCACTAAATGGTGTGTATGAAATGAGGAATTACAAGCAGGTTTTTGAAGTATGCTAACAACAAAACTTTACCACATGTTGCCGTAGCTGACAGCTTAACGGCAGCAGGAACGGAAGGCCTCCATTTATCTATGGAGCTTACTTAATAACTGTTCCTTGATGTACCTCACCTACCCAGATTTCCCATAGGAAGAAGAGGACATTGGAGTCAACACCTGTCCCTTACAACTACATCATCTGTTTGTAAAGCATGTCTATCCCAATAAGATCTGCATGTCTGCACTTAGGATTCCTAGTGATTTCAGAAATAATAATAATAAAAAAATTTTAAAAGTACTACTTAAAGCAACACTTTTGATAAAGTTTGCTACAGCCAAAACCTGTTCACAGACCTTTACCACGTGGGCAGATCTATTTGGAAAGGAGGTTAAGGAAATAGGAGTACATTGAGTGGAGGACAAGCACTACTCCAAATTCTCATGGAAACTTCTCCAATACTTTTATGTTAGGAGCAAGCTGGCTAAAACTGAGGGAATCAAATAGCACACCAAGGAGCTACTCATACTAAACAATTTTTCTTCAGAAATTGTGAAAGACATACTTCCTTCTTCTAAATGCATTTCAGTCACTTCTTTAATTAGGCATTGGTCTTAATCTAATATGGAGGCTCTTTAGCACTTGGAATTCCACCTATTTGGACTGGACAGATGGAATTTAGGCATTTCTGTTACTCGGCAACTGTCACTGTCAGAAGTTGTGAGCATTCAGAGGTGCAACTTCAGAAACCACCATCCATGGGCAGTGGTACCATTCCACACCTCTCCCTTGTGATTGCTGGTTCATTAAATGCATCTTTCAGCAATTTACCAGATTTTCATGGAAATCAAATGCAAAATGGTAGAAAGAGTCTATTAAATGTCATTAAAAACAAAATACTTCATTTGATCTGTAAATATGTTATCAATTAGACTGAGGAAAAATCAGGAATTGTACAGAGGTGGGGTATCCAGTCTGGGATCTGGCACCTGGCTCACCATGGTTGTATTCTCCCTTTTTCCCCACAAGTAAATTAAGTAGCTGTGGAGCAACTCTGACCCTTTCACAATCCAGCCACAGTCAAGCCAGCTTATAGACATTACAGTATCTGTAATATTGACTTACCTTTTCTTTTCTAAACACTATTTTTCATGAATTACTGCCCCATCTGCTTCAAAATGCATTGACCTGAAACATGGAATACAAGTTAGTAGCCTAGAAGCAATGTTTCATGTTCATATAAAAAACAGTGTAGTGAGGCTATTTTAGAGTACAGAAAACCAAAAAATCATAAATTTGGGTTTCCTTCAAGTGCTTTTCCAGCAATGACTTCATAATAAGAGGTGCATTTTTATATTCAAAATCTAGTCCTGTAGTTCAAAACTTAGTGTTGGCTTATCCCCTGAAGTATTGGAACATAAAAGAGATCTAATATGAAAATTGGCCTCTGTGAATAATATCTAACCAACACTAGATTTTTTTTGGAATTGCTGAAAATCCTACTGAAAAGGAAAGAATGCTGCAATATCTGGTTTTCATAACACGTTGTAATTCTAGAAATTTGATGGAATCAGAAATTAGCTTATAGTGAACATTTCCCATAACTATGAACCTTCCTTTATTAATGCAAAAAGGTTATTTACAGTAAATGTAAACAGTAACAGAAGAAGACATAACAACAGAATTCTTGGATATCCTGGGGATAGTTTGCTTACACAGAATTATTTTAATACTCTAACAGGAAGCGAGAAAGGAAGGAAGAAAAAGAGAAATGCTTCTTTATTATTAAAGCATGGCTCCACTGCCCAGATGAAGGAGGTAATTGAGCAAATCCACAGTTAGCATCATTGTAAGTGGGCTTATTTATACCAGCTGAGGATTGGTACAATAAATAATACATATGAAAGACTCGGATACTGTTGGACTATTCAAATTTCATTGAACTTTTTTTCTTTATATTTCTAAAAAATACAGAGTGGAAACAAAAGAGCCACAGTCTTTGTTGCCATGATGTTCTGCATAGGAAACTTGTCTCTCTTCCAGTAGCTCCACAGGAAATGTATGAAAAAATGCTCAAATCTCTGATCTTCCTTGTTCATTTTCATGAGAACAGACAATGTTGGGGAAATTTGCCAAAGAGAGAGTTAGCATTTCCTCTTTTTTGTTGTTTTGTTTTGTTTTACGCTTTGAAAGAAGGGACAATCTCAAGCAGTGTTCCCTGTCCAACACTGTTAAATCACACTGCTAAACACAGTTTGTGCAAGTTTCCAGCACTGCACTGATCCTGCTGTGCACAGTGCCCACAGGCACTTGCTCTGCTTGGAAATTAAATTCTCTAAACCAGATTAAGGTAAATTTACAAACTGGAATTCACACAACATCAAAGCATATGATTTAGACAACACCAGTCTCCAAACAATTATAAACCCTAATGTGAAATATATATGCTGAGGAAGAATTCTCAAACTTAAGCAGTTTCAAAATTGCTCAGAAAACATTGCCAGATGTACAAGTCACATTCAGTAGGTGTAACTTGGTCATCTAGGCACAGAATACAACCCATATGGGTTCACTTGAGGTTAAGTGGAAAGTCTGGACTCTAGCTTTAGATTAGCCAAAAAAATGTGAGATCTACATTGAAACTGGAAAGGATGTATTTATAATTCTATTTCAAAATCCTCTCCCCCATATTAATTTGTCACATAGCAGTTTTCTGTTTACATCACAGATACTGTTCAAGACATTTAAAGTCTTTTTTTTTAATTGGCCGTGTACTGTTTTTTAAAATAACCTTTGGAAAATCAAAGTGGTTTTATGTTTTTATACGAACGATGGTAAAATTTGCTGCTATTTTTTTTCCCTATGGTCATTGACATCTGAAGGTTAACTTCACCAAATTTTGTCACTTGGTTTACTGACAGGTCTGGCATGACAGAATTAAAAGCTTGAGTGATTCACTGATGTTTAACATTATCAGAAACAGTGCTGTGTAATAGTAGGGAGCACTTTTTATTCCCATAACAATGACCATGACAACAGCCTGTAGGATGAAGATGAAGTGAGAATATGAATGAAGACTTCAAAAAATATTTTTATATGAAAAAGTGTTTGTGTCTTGAAAGCATACAGTATGTCAAGTAACATAGCAAGCACTTCTCAAAACTGACTGTACCTAATACTGGCTTCCACCTTACTCTAAAAAACAAATTTGACATTTTCATACTAAAATTGCACCTGATATTCTAAGCACAGCTAGCACTTCATTGCTATCAGTAGGGTTTCTGGCTTCCAGAAGGATTATTTATGGAGATCTTGATAAAATAGAATCATAAGATACGTATTTACTCATGAAAGTAAAGATAATGCTATACTCACTAGCATAGGTTTACCTGTGTGAGTAGAAGATGAAGATAAAGATGTGTTTACAGGATCAAAATCCATAAGCACCTACCACCTACTCGCAACCAGTAAAACCGCTGTGGGTTTTTTTCTATTTTAAAATGATAATACAATTCATAAACATATGACTTACATTATAGAACAATGAATCTCTGGTGTCACACTAATTAAAAAGCTAGTATTACATTACTTCCTCAAGGGCTCATTTTATAATTTTTAGGATTATAGCACATTGATTAATTTATACAAGTTTTTAATCCCCTAGTATTTAATGAAGTCTAGGAACTTGGGAGCGTGTGTATAATTTAGATTTGTATAATTTTATTACATAGGAGAAAAGTTAAACTGGTCATGTACTACTTCATGTAGAAAAGTGTCTGAGCACACCAGTTCAACCATCAGCCTATTAACCATTTGCAATGAAAACATTTGAGTCTAAATTAATTCTAGGGTTATTAGATTATTTTTCAGCTTGCTAAGGACTCCAACAAGCATCGCTTGTCTTATGTGCTTGTCAACTGCCTTTTAATTAGCTACTGTGTAACAACTGAGCACAGTGGGAAACTAATATCTGTTCAAGTTATCTTCCATATCATTTAGAGCGCCTTGAAAACGACATTGTCATTATCCTGTACAGCCTCAGATTTACCCATTCTGGCACATCAAGTTAAAATAGCATGCTGCAAATAGAGGTTCATAAATGCATTGCAACTAAACACAATAGGAACTAGCAAAATAAATTGCTGAAGACAAAATATTCTACAAAGATAAAATGCTGAATTGTGTTTTAGAGTGGTGACTGGTTCATTTTTACAGCCTCAAAAATGCAGTTCGATCACCTAGTTGTCAAACTGTTAGATCCACCCACAAATCATAGGCTCACAAACAAAAGAAATTTATTTTAAGTCTTCTGTATACAGTGTAAAAATTCTCAAAAGCTACAGTTTCAGGAAACATAATCCTGAATCTAAAACAAAGCCTTATATATATACTTCATGGGAGGAAACAAAACAAACAAATAAAACAAAAAAACCTCTAGGCACTGAATCTTGAAGTCATGTGTACCCAGACCTTATAGTAGGTCAGGGACAGACTCCAACTCTGGGCATTAATCAAGAGAAACAGAAAATTTCTGGATGCTTAGAGTATATTTTCTGGTCAAGTGATGGCTACAGAGAAACATTACAGAATCTCTAGCTCTCTACTAAGTGTAGATACAAAGGAAGGAGACTGATTATTTAAAGCACTGAAATAAGATTATTATGGAGGTGGAGGGGGGCACAGAGTTCTACTTATAATGGCACTTCTAGACTCTGAAACCTTTTCCCTTAGGATGCTCCAAGTTGTGAGAAATAAAGAGGAGGAAAAAAAGAAAAAAAAAGGAAAAAAAAAGGAGTAAACTTGCATGGTCACAAGTACAAGCTGAGCCTGACCAGTGAATCTTCTTAAAGACAAGATTTATGAACAACCCCTTAATGACATGTTGCACAAAATTTTTCTTGTTTTTGTCATTTGTTGGTTTTACAGACCAGCCTATTCAATTTTCTCCTTCTCTTTAATTTGGATTTACTAGATTTAGATGATAATAAGGAATTAAAAAAAGACACATGAATGTTGGTTAAGTAATAATTAGAATTGATAAGCACGTTGCTCTGCACCCTGTGAATTTGGGATTTGCATTCTGCTTCACATCACTTTTCTATTTGGCAGCATCTCAACACTCCCTTCACACAGATGTAACCAACTAAACATGGCATCTGTCTAGATGGGTATTGACAAAGACATTTTCTGTTGTATTTATGTTTTACAAACAAGTGAGCTAGCATGATATAAACCACTACTTAGCACCTTGCACAGATACAACTTAACAATGTTGTTACTCAGGAGAATACCTACAGTAAGACAGGAACAGCTAACAGTTGGTAAAGGTGGTAAGTTGTCTCTACTATGTGATAAAAAATGTTCCAAAGCCTAATAATTAACTTGAGTTGGCAGACTATTTAAAGAAAATTCCTTTTTGTTCCTATTTTAGAAAGATCCAACACTGACAGCAATGCTAAAAATTAGACTTTGGTGCTAAAAAGCACTCAGCCATAAAACATTTATCACCTCTTGCAGAGGAAACACCTTTAGATTATTAAATATCTAGGTTTATTTCGATGCATAGTGTAGTGCTAGGCAGAGAGGTAATTACGCAGCAGGGAGAAGTATCTCTGTGAAGGCAGTGGGAAGAAAAGGTCTTATTTATTTCAACTCTCCACAATTATATTCATTTTCTAAATGTTTTTGAAAATCTTACTGGCCTGTCATGTTTCCACCTCAGATAGCAGAAAATGATTAGGGGTATGAGTAAGAGTCATGTTTTTCTTTGACAGTGAGGTGCACAGTGTAGAGACAATGATAATTTTGGGCTCAATGTCTTGGGGAGCTTAGATACAGCACATGTAACAAGGCTTCCCTGTAACAGCTTTTAATTGCTTTCTAGTACTTTTAACTTGCAATAGTTATATAGATTAAAAATTAAATTCTCCAGATATTTTCCCTCTTGTTTTGCATTCTTCAAATGCAAAATTAAAAGCAAATAATTATTTTTCAAAATAATTACTTGTAAGTTGGAACATGCAGAAATGATACCTGAGCAATACCGTAAAGCCTTTCATCGCCTACACACATTCACAGGAAGGAATCTGTTTCTGCCGTGTAATTTAGCAAATCAAATAGAAGGAGTATCTCCTTGTAGACTACACAAGCTCTCTATGATTCAAAAATTATTCAGTATTATTCTTTAGGTTTCCATTAAAAATTCCATACATGCTTTTGTAGTGCTATTACCATGAAACTTTCAGCACGATTTTCACTAGTCATCTACCCTTTTGCTACCCCTTATTGTCCAGCCACATACAGTTCATCCCAAATACACAGCACAGTATCTGCTGCACATCCTGTCCTAAAAAGCTGTGCAACAGTGTGCTTCATTCCACATGTGCAATCACTGTAGGATCATTTATTGAACTGAGTGGCTCTAAGCCCATACTGCAGTAATAGCAATAACTAATGCCATGTTCATCAGTTTGAACTAGGTAACCATTTCCCTAAGTGTATGGGACATTACAGTAATTGACAATTTCTTTGCTTTAGTATGTGTTACTTAGATTATAACACCTATGTAATATAACTTACCTTTGTAAGTGATACTGGTTCTGATGTTCAGCCAAGACTGCCTAGATACTTTCTGTCATAAGACTCTGCTTTAGTTGCTTATAGGTTTCTACACTTTAATTGCTCTGACTGACATTTCCCATTCCAGGGTGATGTCTGCCTCAGGCTTTTTTGTTGTTTTGGGGGTTTTTTTTAAGTTTCAGCAAAAATGATTCAGCTTTTTTAGAGAATAATTTATGTGGAAAATACATTGTTCTTACCATGGTAAATTTTGCCATTTTATTGAGAAATTCTAGTACCTTCTGTTTTACAATAGTGGCCTGATGTTTTCACCAAGTAAATGTATGAAGAAGCTGGAAAATTTATCCAAATTTAGACAACTTAAGAGTTTGGGGAGAATTGCAGATAGCATGCTTCAAAAAGAGTGAATTGCTAATGCTGCAAATTGAAGCATTCACAAGTCAGGAGTGACAGAACTAAGGAATAAGCAGCAGCTGTCCCCTGCATGTAGGCATTGTGATTACATACCATATAGCCTTGTATTTCATAATTCAGAAGCACAGGTGACTGAATTAAGGTTGCATATCTTGCATTTGCCAAGTTCCGAGGGTTTGGGGTTGGTTGGTTTTTTTGCAAACTACCTCATTCTTTTAAACACTGGTTGATTTTGTCTTGTAGTTTGCAATAAAATAGAGCTGAATGCAACATACACTTACTTCAAAATACAAATCTAGGATTCTCTACCTAAACTCTGTTGAAAACACATAAAGGTTTCATGCTAGAAGAAAATCTAAAGCAGACACTTGATCAAACAAGCTATTGTTGGGGTGGATTGCCTGGGAGGGCTTGTATAGCTGAGTTTAGTAACATCAGGAATCCTGTCTGAAAGACGTGTTCAGCAGGAGGATCTCTAAATGATTTATGAACAGCTGAATCAATAAGCAACCACTGGTGTTGAAAATGTCTTTTGAAGTACGGTATCCCAGTCTGCTTTTACAGTGTCTGTCTAGAGTCCAAAATAAGGAAGCAGGTTGAAGATTAACATCTCAACAGGCTCTTGCGAAGTAGGATTTCCTAAGGAAATCTTTCTTAGTCATTTAACTGCTATTGCCCCTCAGACAAAGGTTCTGTTAGAAGAAAATTGAAGAAAGTGTCATGATAGAAGCTATGGGATCTCTGTAGTGCTGGTGATACAGGAGTTTCCAGTCTGCAGCTGAGAAGTGCTGGTTATTGCTTGTACAGATGCAAACAGGCTTATTTTCAAGAGGAAAATGCCAACATTTTGAAATGCTTAGATATTGCATCATGCATAATTTTTTGCTTAGATTCTGAATAAAGAATGTTCAACAAAAAACCCACTAAAAATGTTAGAACACCAAGAAAACTTCCTTTCCTGTTTCCCATTTAGAAATGCCACAGCCATTGGCAGTGAACTTCAGGGGCTCTTTGGCTGTCCCTGAGATACAGGAGCAAGCTGAGAGCGCTATCCCCAGAGCCAAGGACTCCCACACACACACACAATGGTGCAAGAAGCTCTGAGCAAATTGGTGGAAATACAAAGCTTTGGGGCTTGTTGCTGAGGAGAAGAAAATCTGACACTCCTAACTTGAGTTAGGGGTCCAAGAGCTGCTGGGCTCATTGTCACAAAGCTGTAAACTCAACATGAAGACAAGGCTCTTCAGCATGCAAGATTCCGTATGCAAAACTAGGATCAGTCCCCCAGGCTTCTGGGCTACCAACCTTAGGACTAAGAGCCTGGGGCAACCATTATTACAATCTTATCCTTCAGCTGTAAGTTCTGAGAAAGAGGACAGCAAGATCTATCAATGCACATTTCAATCCAGAACAAGGAACTGAAGCCAGAGTCTTGACGTTCTTCTGCTAAGAACACCCATAAAATCTGCTACCAGAAGTTCTATCACTCCACTACCAAGAGTGACAGAATAGCAGCCTTACAGTACTAGCAAATGTGTCATATATTCATGGTTTCAACCAATAAACTGTGACAGACATCCTTCTAATCATTTTCTGAGAAAAAACTTGCTGAGTGAAAATTCCTGACCCAACCATAATAATTATGTTCAAAGCCATGAGAAGTGCCAGGTGTCTGAATGGACTTTAAAAGTACTGAACTTCACTGACTATCAACTTCACAGATTAAAGATTTTTCTCTGATTTTTTTTTTTATTTTTTAAAGGGGGAGAAAACACCAGACATCTGGCTGAATTTTAACATTTCTTAGTAGGGACTTGACAAGACAACAGATTCACAGTTAATGAATTCAAAGCTTCATGAATATATAACAGCTCTAGCTTTGCGAGTATGAGCGCTGCCTCCAGAGAGCTAAGCTACAGAGCGGTGATGCTTTATTTTGTCAGGAAGGCTACCCAGCTATGTCACCATAAAGAATCAGCTGATTTCCTTTGGGATTGCCACTGGTTCAGAACAGCTCTATCTAGTTAGGATAAAACACACCAAAAACATAAGCAAATAACATAAAGCTGATTATCTTCCCTTTCAATGAAGTTTCAAATTCATCATGACATATCAGTGATGGATGCAGAGTTTTTAGAAGACCCTGTGGCAAGAACGAAAGCACTCAGAGTACAAGGAGAAAGGAAAAGCTCATCACAGCTTACAGAGGGAAAAAAGCTGGCACACAAAGAAGGGGTCTCTGACTCGATGTCTGAACAAACTATTCCAAATGGCAGATGGATCACTGAAAACAGAGGATTTTTGTGTTGCCAGCAAGTATTTTTGCTTAAAATGTACTAGAATCTGGAAACAATAGGAAATAAACCAGAAGAGCTCAAAATGTCATGAATAATGTAGGCATATGTTATAATTAGGCTGCATGAATACAGCAAAAAGTTACCATAAATATTCACTCTGATATTTATAGACATTTGCTATGGTCACACTGACTCACCTTGCCATTAGCATTCAATAGACTGGCACAAATATTTGTAGAAAGCAATTTAGAGCCATGGAAACAAAACTCCTTCTGCCTGGGTATGTTCCCTGAATTGTTCGCATTGTAAAGAATCAGTGCAACAATATACAATACGACACAGACATCTCACTCCTGGTCCTCTGCCACAGACACCACAAGCAGCAAAAGCATGACCCAACTATGCATTACCACCATTTGCATTTGTGTTCAGGCAAGTGCCAAAGCATATTTGGACTATTCACTATTACGAAATATTCCTAGAAAACTAATTTAAAACAAGTGCGGCAAATGAATAGATGTAGTAAACACTGATTTTCATATCTAGCCTTCACAGGAATTACAATAATAATGTTAATAGCATCGCAGAGTTTAGGACCACCATATCTAACAGCATTCTTGACATTCCTCTTTCCCCTTTCAGAACAGGGAAAATGAGAAGGATTGTACCTGCAATACTACTTCTAAATGTCTTCCCTTTAACTGTCCCCTGTAAAGGAGAGATCTTTCACTCTGTACTGTTTATTCTGGACAGCAATGGGTTACACAGGGAGTAAAGGGAGAACCAGATCTAGATACCCTGTCCCAAAATGTTTAAGCTAGCTCTGTGTGTACACATCCCTTCACAATGAAAAAATAAAACAGGAGCTGTCAACAAGATTATTTTAGAGGAAATCAGATAGCAAAGCATGAGTAATTACCTCACTAAATCAAGTAATCTCTTTAATCTTAAAAGGAAATTTCAAACCTGCCTTTTAGCAAGCTTTATTTCAGTTTCCATACCCAATTTAGGTGTAAAAAATGTTTGGGTTTATTTTTAAGAAAAGCATAGCAGGACTGAACTCTGAAGACCGTGTCTTGTTGGGTGTGAAGAAATTATTTAAGACAAATTATAGTGCTGTCACACTCATACCTCATAGTTTAAAATAAATCTTGTCATCTAATTATACAAGAGCTTGAGTTTGTTTAACAAATTCCTCAGAGGTATTTGTGTGGCACTACATTTCCCTTCGCCTTTGATTATAGCCTATCATTTCAGTCTTTTCCCTCTATAGCTTTCTATGTTTTATTGTGGTGTTTAACAGGTTGCATTTATCACATCTCTTCAGCTGGGTTAAAGCAGATAAAACTGTGATGTCTCAGTACAGTTCTTGGCAGTTCACAATTAAAGAATTATTTAAAAACAAAGGCACCCCAAAAAGGGATTTCTGCTCCCAAACTAAGAACTTCAACAGTAAGAAACTGGGTCTCTGAAAACAGTTTTGATGTCCCACCCACAGGTCTACTGAGAAAATTAAGGGAAAAGGAAAATTTCCCTTGTGTTTTAATTCCCATGCTATATTCCCAAAATGTCAGGGCAAACTTGACTTAAATCAGCCAAGTCATGATAATTATTTCAAGAAATTATAGTCTGCAAAAGAATCTGTCTCTTCCCTCCTTGCTTATCGTTGAAGTTGGATAAACTGTGAATTGTTCAAGAGCAGTCTTTATTTAGGCAACAGGATGAGGAGGGGCAAAGAACTGTCATCAGAAAAAAATTAAGTTAAGCACAGCTCCCTAGGAAGTGCTTAACCAACATGATGTTATAGCATTGAAAGAATTTCATTGGCCAAAACATTAAAGTCAAGACTAAAAAAATACAATAATCAACCTCTGTAGGAAATGTGAAGCACTTCAGAAAGTTGGCAAGGGTCTAAGTAACTAGGCCTTATTTTGAAAGATGACATCTCATCTCACAGATGTTATTTACTGTAAGCCAAGAATAATATTTATGGCTTAATCACCTGATCGTCATAATCTGGTTTCTTAGTGACTCATAACTGCAAGTACTTGTGAACATATGATTACACATCCAGAACTGGAAGGCTGCATAAACCCATCTTAAAACAGGTCAATTAGTGTTTTCCAGTCCATATATTGCCAAGCTGCAAGATAGGTATGTTCTCGTTCTCTGACCAGTCTAACATTACATATCTCTTGTGATCAAACTCTTCCCCACTGGTGGTTCTGGAGATAACTGTATCATAGCTTGGTTGATGTGCTCACTAATTAAAGTTACCTTACAAAATGCCTCGGTGTTAAGCTGTGATTGACATTGACAAGCTGTTAAACTAAATTTTGATGCAGTTTTGAGGCCTCCCCTCAAAACTCAAATGCAAATGTGCCCATTTCATTAAGCAATTAGGACTATTTGAGCTCATAGGGAGGGGAATAGCAATTTTAAAAGGGCAATTGTATTTGCTTATTTTTTTTCCTCAGTATTTTCTGACTGCTTCTTTTCTCTCCAGTGGAAGAACTGCAGCTGCTTCATCACTTCTTTCAGACAACTGTGACACATTCCTATTATTGTATGTATTCTGCAGGTATCATAGTCATGATATCATTGCATTCAACAATATCATTGCTGATTTCTGTAGTTTATTTTATCAGGAATAAACTGACTGTAGTTTTCTTGCTATGAGCTGAAGGCTTCCAGTATTGAAATTTAAACCAAAAATTGAAAATTAAGAGAGGATATCAGAGCCCCACCTGTTTAGTCTACAGTTTAATATATCCATCAAAATCAGATTTTGATGGATATATTCACTCTTTCTATTATACAGGATCTAATTCAAGATCTTTTAAAACACCACCTTTATTCCAACACTACTTCAGAATCAGAAGTAATTGCAAACTTTACTTATCATAGTAATTATTAGAACCAGATCTTAGCAACAAAAAAGACCAAATAAAATCATAAGCAGCAAGCCTTATTGTACTACTTCAGGAATTTTCAGCGAAAATAATAAACAAAGGAAAAGAATATGTGTATTTTCAATAATCAATCATTCCTCAGTAAATTTCTCTAGTTTTTAAAGAAGAATTTCCACTGAAGTCCATCTCCATCTACTAAAGGAGTGAGAGCCCAGCTAATGACTTTGTTTCAGAACAAGAAAGATTTGCCTTTCCACTTTCTGTTCTATGCCCCTCCAAGAGACTTTCTTGTTGTTGTTGGCGGTGATGAAAGAAGCTATTTGCTTGTGACAAGAACAAGAAAATCTTACTGATGAAAAGTGAGGCAGCTTTTTTGTTTGTTTCTCAATTAAATCAATAAAACCCAAAATGTGCCAGTTTTACTTTCCATTTTGAAATGCATTGGACAGCTGCAGGGCAGAATGTTATTCCTTCATTATTCTCTCTCTTAGTCTTCAAATAATGCTATTTGGGATCAATGATCACCTCAGACATGCTAATATAAACACAATTTGTTTCCATAATAATCGGCATGCTGCTATTTAGTGCATTATAAACATCCGTATAAATTAATCACAGATTCATACACTGGCTATGTGCAGTGCAATTTGTCTTTACAGACTTACTACTGTCAGATCAAGTTTTTATCTATTCTTAATTTTAAGCATTTAATTACATTAGTATTCTCACTATAAAACATACAAAGGGGTCTCAATTACCATTGCCCTTAATGAGATGAATTAATGTAAGTCATAAATCCACTCTCCTGTAGAAAGAAACATCCGAAGAATCACTGTTGAGCTCATGGGCTATCCAGTGTTTTCTTTCTGTCTAAATGAAATATTCTCACTGTACTCTTACTGGAGCACACAAAATGTCCATTTGTTATTGCGCTTTTCATTTGCTTTCAAGTCAGAGGAATGACCCTTCATCTATTAGTTTATTTAAATGTCACTGAACCTTTTTGGGGATTCTGCCCCATAAGTAATGGTATATATCCTGTAAGTCAAACCTGTAAAAACATCTCTGGCCTTCACGTTTTGCTAGATTACCCTTTAAAAGGAACCTTTTCTCAAATTATTGACCTCTGTGTTTCAGCACATTTCACTTTCACAAGTGGTAACCACAATTGAAAAAAGCAAAGGAAACAACAGAAAGAATTTGGCATTAGCAAATTTTACAAATGGATCTTTCACCCTAAAGTGTCAGAGTGCCAGAGTCAGAGCCTAGACCAGACTGTGGACTTTGTTCTTCCCCCAACTGCTGTTTTCTTTTCGTTGACTTACTGTACATTCCCATGTACTGACTGACTATGTACGGATTAACCAACTGCAATTTTCACAACCACCAGACCATGTTAACAATTCTCTGCATATAATATTTGTCACTGCTCATCTGCCTGTGCATTATGAGAAGCCTTCAGCTTGCACTAAGTGCGCATTGCCCACTGCCTTCCTCCATTCCTTTAGGCAGCTGCCAAAATTTAGGTGAACTTCCTTTCTGTAAGTGAGTATATCCAGGTGCACGTTCTCTTCGGATACATACCTTCACCTACCTATTCTTGAGCAGGAGTACCTCGTGATGTGTCCTCCTGTAACAATGACTGCTGGCCTTTCTGGGTAGGGCTCAGGGCCTACTACTGCTCATTCTTCTGTGTCAGCCCAGGCTTAAGAGATGCTGACTTTTCTAAAGGGACTGATGGAATTATGTCTAAGTTAAGGAAGGGATAAAAATGAGCTTCCTTCTCTGGTGAGAGAAAGAAGAAGGGATGAATTTCTAATGATGTCGTGGTTTAACCCCAGCCGGCAACTAAGCCCCACACAGCCGCAAGCTTGCTCACTCCCCCCACAATGGGATGGGGGAGAGAATCAGAAGGGTAAAAGTGAGAAAACTCGTGGGCTGAGATAAAGACAGTTTAATAGGGAAAGCAAAAGCCGTGCACACAAGCAAAGCAAAACAAGGAATTCATTCACTACTTCCCATTGGCAGGCAGGTGTTCAGCCATCTCCAGGAAAGCAGGGCTCCAGCATGCGTAACGGTTCATTGGGAAGACAAACGCCATCACTCCAAACGTCCCCCCTTCCTTCTTCTTCCCCAGCTTTATATGCTGAGCATGACGTCATATGGTATGGAATAGCCCTTTGGTCAGTTGGGGTCACCTGCCCCAGCTGTGTCTCCTCCCAGCTTCTTGTGCACCCCCAGCCTCCTCGCTGGTGGGGTGGGGTGAGAAGCAGAAAAGGCCTTGACTCTGTGTAAGTACTGCTCAGCAGGAACTAAAACATCCCTGTATTATCAACACTGTTTCCAGCACAAATCCAAAACATAGCCCCATACTAGCTACTGTGAAGAAAATTAACTCTACCACAGCCAAAACCAGCACAAATGGTAAGAGGGAAAGTTGTGCAAGACCAAACAGAATTGATGAAATGGATGCAGGAAGGGATTAGGGAGTGCAAAGAAAGGGTAGAGTCTGGAGCTAGCAATATGGTAGCATAACTTCACGTATTGACAGGGAAGCCAAGAGACAATATTGGCAGATAGTGGATGAGAAAGGAAAGAGGATATGAAAGGATTATTAATTCAAAGCTAGCTTATAGTGGTTTAGTCTCCACGCTCAAGATACAGATAGAAATAGTGAACACAGATGGCTCAAAAGAGAGCATTCCATCCAGGTCACAGAAGTGCACTTGTCAGATACCACAGAAATGTATAACAAGTATTTCCTCTTGACTTCCTTGTGCAGATCATAAAAGGGATTATCCAATGAACAGAAAGGTTTGCTCACCAACAGGTCTATTCTGCATCACAGACATCCAGGTAATACTCCAAAGCCTGTCTAAGAAGGAGGAGAGCAAAATAATTGCCACGCAGCTAGAAATCTTGCTCTCTGAATGGTGGTTTCATGGCTGCAAGTACAAGGGCTGCTGAGCCAGAGAAGGTCCTTAAATGAGAAATGTGACAGCTCTTCTTGCCTTAGCAGGAGTAAGAAAATAATGCTCAGCAAGCTCTCTGCTCACTATACATGAGATGTTTTCTCAGTACCACGTGGTTAATCCAGGTGCCTTCATATGAAATGTATTCAAGAGAGACTTTCACCGATGCCCTTACAAAGAACTTCCCTACTTTGAAGTCACACCCATCCCATTTCTTACAAAATCTCTCTAGGTAGCTATTTTGCCTCTAGCCTGCTGAGTCCTACTAACAGGTTTGCCATTAAGCAAGGGGATTAATTCCTCCCCCAAATAGGAGACATTGATCTAAACTTACACATAACTTATGTAGTCAATAAAGAGAGAATTATGTAAACCTGATTCATATTCTGTAAGCCAAATTCATATTCTGCTAGCAAAAGGATTCACTCTCTCCAGTGGCTACTGACAGTGCATAACAAAACAAGATTCCTTTAGGTGTCTAAAGTGATAAGAACCTCCAACCAGTACCAAAACCACTTTAAAATTTCAGAGGTAGTTCCTAAATTACTCCAGGAGTCATTATAATCGTCCCTTTGCTGTTGGTCTCCAAGAATTTTCAACCTAAGCAAACAAGAAATTCAAGCAACAACAACAAAACCAGCCCACAAACGAAGTAGCCTAGAAATATGTCTCGAACAATCTAATTTTTTAAACTGTGCTAAATCATTTCCTCATTTCCTATTGTTCAGATGCCCTAGCCAGCCATAAGAATGATATAAAGAGAGAGTATCCTCTAGCTATAAACTCCATCCATAGTTAAGTCCTGAAAAGAAAATATGTATACTAATTTTCTCAACATTAAGTCACTAATTATATGAAAAAAACTTCAACACATTGATTTTTTTTTTTTTGCCCTTGGGGAAAGTTTGTATATAATTATCAGTTTCCTAACTCTTTACTTGCCCTTTTGTTTTAATAATGAAAGAAACTCTTTCATCTGTCCCTGAAATAGTATCGCAATGTGACAGGCTGGAGGAAATATGAAACCCAGCGATGGTTCAGGGCTCTGGAGAAAACAAGCAATATCTATTCCTAACCTCTTACTGACCTATCACTGGCCTTAGACAAACAAGTTAAGCATTCAATTAGTAGGAAAGAAATGAACGTGCTATTTATTAATTTGGAAGAGAAAATGCAATGTTGTGCATATTAATTCACCTAATATGCCACACAGCATCTGAACTTCTGTTAGATAAATCCCATCCAGTTTCAGATACTCGGTCCTAAGAGGCAACTTGGTAGCAAAATGTCTTACACACAGGTCTCTGCATATTTGCATTACATAGAAGAAATTTGGAATTAATGATTTCTCAATTTCAATATGTCTTGAACCTTGTTTATTTATCATAGATTGAAGCTGCCTAACTCCTTGATATCTATTCATTTTAACTTGTTTTCCATCCCATATCTATCTTCCCATACTCCCTCATTCCCTGCTCTTTGCTTTGATCTTTAACTTCTATCTCTCTTCTGATTTACGTCTGTATTTACAACCACCGTCTTATAACCCCATTACAAAAAAGCCTCTTCAGCTCAACTGCCTATCAAGCTGCCTATCAAACTGCTCTCCTTCTGCCCTCAGTCACTGAGTATACTGCCTTGCATCGACCGCTCCACATCTCCATTGGGCCATGTCCTCTCAGTGCAAATGCCACCAGTGCTACTTGTGCCCCCTTCCTTCCTATCTCTTATGACAGGCTGGTATCCTTGTAGGGGCAATATGGACTGGATGGGTGGAGTGGACTACAGTGGCTGTAAAACCTGGCTGGATCATTGTGCTCAAAGCATAGCGGTCAGTGGTTTGAAGCCCAGCTGGCAGCTGATTAGCAGTGGTATTCCACAATGGTCTGATACTGCTTAACACCTTCATCTGGAGCATGGGGCAGAGTGCATCCTCCACCAGTTTGTGAGTGGAATCAAACTGGGGAGAAGGCAATATGCTGGAGGACAGGGCTGCTGGGCAGAGGAGCCTTAAAAAAGTGGATGAATGGGCTGACAAGGACCTTGTGAAGTTCAACAAAGGCAAGTGCAAAGTTTGCCCCCTTCTCCTCTCCATTGCAAGACTAGAAATATAATCCCAATGCATTCTATGCATACTGTAGAAAAAAAACCCTACACAAACTTTTCACTCCAAAGAGTGGAACAGACTAAAACTTCTGTAACTGCCATGTAAGCCCCTCGGCATTGTAGCAGCAGTGTTTCACTACTGCTTAATAAAATATGGATATTGCTGATTTGTTATTCTGTTGTCTGACCTTGAGAATATCTGATCACCACCCATGCACACAGCCTGTACAGAAATCCTCTTCCAATCTGTTGTGCACTATTGAAGTTAAGAAGTTAAAGCTCAGGCTGGTTAATTAGATGTAAGAAAGAATGGAACATAGAAATCTAAACTCGATATAATTCATTTCTGGAGACAAAGGTCAAGTGTGCATTACACTTGAGAGCTTATACAGCTTTTCTGGGTATTTATTCAATATTGTTAGTCTGAAGCTTCAGTAGGTAGACAGCAACATCCCATTTCAATGATATGCTAGGAACTGCAGGTACCTCTGGAATTATGCCACAATTTACATTGGACAAAAGACAGTTTTAACACAAATAGCTCTGTCCCACAGTTGGAATTCCAAGTATCTGTCAGCATGAAAAGGAAGCTGAATGAACAATATACGTTTCTTCCCTTGGCCTCCAAGTGGAATTTAAAAAATAATCTAGTTAAAATATATTTATCTATCTTGTCTAGTTGGTAGCTGACATTTGAAATATCCCACTTGTTTTCACACAAACAAGATGTACTACAGGTAGACGAGGCTCGGGGCCCCATTTCACAACACCTTCTCAGTTTTAAATGTTCAAAAAGAGTTCAAGACACATACTTACAAATGATAAACAAAAGTCAGACTGATTCTGCTAGTCTTTGGATGAAATCCGGTGCCCCATTTCATTAGGAAAGTAAGGAACTATAGAAATCTGACTCCAAGAAGCTAAATACATTCATGTATTGACATGAACATTTTTCACAGCAAATGTGGAATCTTTTTACAATGACATATGAATAATAAAATTTTGTTTGTTCTTTCCTATTGTATATAGATGTTCTCTATACTTGTCATCGTGCATATTTCACTGCATCACCCTGTTATGAATACTGGGCTGTTCTGAAAAAGATGCATCTGCTCTTCTTAGCCATAAATTGTAACATCCAAGCTTTTTGTTCAGATTTTTTAACTGCAGAACAGCATTTTCCCAGACTCCCAGTTGCATGTTTCCTTGTAATGTTTTGCTATGCAGCCATTTATTTCATTGCTATGTTGCTAATTCACATTTCCCTTAGGAGGAAGGTCTGGGGACATTTTTGTGAGACTAGATTGTATTAGCTAAATTTGTATTTTTCTCCAGAAGACAAAAAAAGTACTGCAGGTGGGTTTGTGTATACGGTTAATGTTAAGACCATTTTTCTTATGAAGTTCTATTGTTGCAGAGAAGTTGAGTGGTCTTGCCTTAAATTTAGAGACATTGCAGAAACCTGATGGTTTACTCAAAACTGTAATAGTATACACTAGCTGATGAGGAGGCTTAGAGTGTCTGTAACAAAGGGCAGCAACATGGAGCTTCAGGAGATCTAAATCTGGAACATTTCAACCTGACATTTCATTTGTTTGTGTAAATCACTGTGGAGGATGGTTGAGCACTCAAGTTAAAGCAACACTTAGATTATCACATTCTGAAATCATGAGTAAGAGTAATCAAATTGTCTAAATAATGTGAAGCAGTCTTATTTGGTGCTCTCCTAAAGTAATTACAGTGCCTAGTTGGTAATTTTCTCAATGTAGTAA
Organism: Ciconia boyciana; assembly: GCF_034638445.1. NCBI lineage: Eukaryota > Metazoa > Chordata > Aves > Ciconiiformes > Ciconiidae > Ciconia > Ciconia boyciana. The sequence continues at coordinate 36,506,825 of NC_132942.1, read as the reverse complement.
CCTCAGAAGAAACACAAATCTTTTTTTCATAATAAAAGCATACATGGAAGGATAACAATAGGTATTTTAAACCAAAATCTATTTGCAGGAATATTTATATGCTGTCTGTATTAACACCTCTTATTTTTCAGAAGATTGCCTATTGTCCTGGTTTCAGCTGGGATAGAGTTAATTTTCTTCCTAGTACCTGGTATAGTGCTGTGTTTTGGATTTTAGTATGAGAATAATATTGATAACACACTGATGTTTTGGCTGTTGCTAAGCAGTGTTTACACTGGTCAAGGACTTTTCACCTTCCCATGCTCTGACAGGTGCACAAGAAAATGGGAGGGGGCACAGCCAGGATAGTTGATCCAAACTGGCCAAAGGGCTATTCTATACCATATGACGTCCTGCCCAGTATATAAACTGGGGGAAGTTGGCCGGGGGATAGCGGTCACTGCTCGGGGACTGGCTGGGTGTTGGTCGGCGGGTGGTGAGCAGTTGTATCACTTTTTTTTTCCTCCCTTGGGTTTTGTTCCTCTCTCTCTCTTGTTGTTTTCCTTCTTAATACAATTCATTATTATTATTACTATTATTTTGTTCCAATTATTAAACTGTTCTTATCTCAACCCACGAGTTTTCTTACTTTTGCTCTTCTCTTCCAATTCTCTCCCCCATCCCACCGGGGGGGAGTGAGCGAGCAGCTGTGTGGTGTTTAGTTGCCAGCTGGGGCTGGAGCAGCTGCAGTGCCTGTTGCAGGAGAGGCTGGAGCAGCACAACACCTATACAGAACAATTTGGAACAAACAGTTAAATTTCAGAAATCTAACAGTCGTGTTTGCTTTCTGTTTTGCTTTTCGTTAGGTTTTGGGAGTTTCATTTCCACACTGTTTAAGTCAATAATGCTACTTCTGGGTGTAAGAACAAGAAAGAGTTTGAGTGAGCAGGACTCACTATGTGGAAATATCTGCTTGATAGTAATGCCTATAGTACAGGAACTATTAAAAAGAGTTTTCAGAATATTTTATTTACACTTGGGCACATTCTCTGGGAATCTAACCCTGGAGCCACTGAAAACCTTGGGAAGGAGGTAAGGAAGGAAAATTGACCCATGCAGCTGCTGCGCAGCCACTAGGCACTGGGCTAGCTGGGCTAGAGAGGATGTCAAAGATGACAGCCCAGATCTAAGCACTAAAACACAAGGATGTGATTATTGTCAGAGTATTTTATCACCAGCTCTTATCTTGCACAGGCAAAATTACAGTTTGGGAAAATATGATGGGAGGAAGCGGGAAAGATGAAACTACTTTTGCCTTATGGCAAAATTGACTTTAGTGAAAATGCATTTTTGTCTATGTGATACAAAAAAATAAGGAATAAATAGAAAGTTCAGGTTTTCACAGCTTGGCTGTAGATGAAACACATCTTGTACAGCCATGAAACTATACTGCAATAAGTGCCACTGGGAAAATTAATAACAGGAACAAGTGATCGCATGAGCACTGGAACTAGTGAACCCTGTTTTTTAAAGATTTAAATTGTGTGCTTGGATTCTCTGGTGTTTAATAAAACAGAAGCTTTGCTTGCTCGTCTGATGCCCTGCCTGCTTCAGCCTTTCCCTCCACGGTGGCATTAAACAGGCTTCTCGATTACTCCCTGCCTACATTCATGACATCTTTGGAACTTGCTATTTTTTAGAATCTTATTATTTTATTAAATTTAGTTCAAGTTAGCTGACTGGATAGACAACCTTCCCTACCCCTGACCCATACTCAGGGTGAGACATTGTAAGACTTGATTCCTTAAGAAGCAAGACTAAAAAATACCCGCAAGTGTCTTCCCATTCTACCACAATTGAGAGGAGCTTCCGTAAACATCTGCCCAAATAATGCATTATCTCCCTTCAAAACCTGCTTTAACATTCTTCTTTTCTGCGATGCTGACAAAAAAACCTGACAATGATTAGTTTGCTAGTGTCCTGAGACCACTGCTTATCTCACAGACCAAAAGTGCCTCGTTTTTTCTTGTAGTTTTCAGTTTGTCTGTCTGTCCACTGCTTTATCTTGCTTGGATGTAGACTGCAAACCCTTTGATACAGAGATCACTCTTTTACCCCATTTGCTTCTGCAGCAAGAACAAAATCATCCATGTCTATGACCAAGATACCAGACTACTGTATTCATTCAATTAATAGATAATAATTATATTAATAAAATGACAATTGAGCAGGATACTTGTTAGAATCATATAGTACTCATCACACTGACCTGCTATCATTGATAAAGGACTGGCAGTTGTTCTAATGCACTGAATGAGATATTATTCATATGACAAACGAATCCGTCAAATGGCTTTACCAGCCTGCCCAAATTCTAACAGAGTGTTTATCCAAAGCAAACCACTGCTTAAAGTTGGCAGACTCGTTATTTTTCATATTAATATGTGTACTAACTTGAGGGTTACTACTAAACTATTCTAGGCCTCCCTCTACAGATGGATTGATGATTGCACTTTGATTTATGGCTCATCACCAGGACATTATTCACAAGGCCTTGATAACTCATTTATATCGGTCAGCATGTGCATTTGCCTTGACAGAATCATTATCCACATTATCACCAGAACTCACACATGGACCTCTGCCTTTGCTCTGGAATTGATATTGGATTTGAAATCACTAAACACCATTCAATCCATTCCCCCTCAGAGCCACACCATGCTGCTCACATTGCACTGTAGTCACATAGTATCTAATGCCCATCACATTCTTTTTTATACACGCAATCTATGAACAACACTAACTTTTTACGTCTGTTCTACATTACCTGATATTTGAGATGTTACATCTGTGTTTAAAGTGTCCAATGGTAAAAGACAAAACCTTGACATTATTAAGCTCTGCCATACTAACTTTATTTGTAGTGAATTTAAAATTCTATTGCACCTTCAGGGCAAATTGTATTTTTGCATTATTATAGGCAGACCACCACACTCTGTGAACTCATACTTGGTCAAACCTTTCCAAATCAGAATAAAAACATTTCTGAGAACCAAATTTCTTACAATCCAGAAAAACCCAAGTTCTACTCTAGCCTGTGAGGCTTTGGCTTCCACACTCATTTAACACTTCAAACGGTTAAATACTGAAATGGAGAGGGAGCAGAAGAGGATGAAGGTTGTCCCTCTTCTGCTATTTAATGGATTGCCTTACTGCTTTAGACCACAGGAAAGAAAAAGGCGTTATAAACAGGGGCTCATAAGCATATATATTTCATGTTAATGCATTTCATCAGACAGCCTAGTAAAGGTAATGTTATCTTTAAGCAGTTAGCAGCAAGAAATAACTAGACAGACTTATTTCCCTTTCACACATTATTCACATTCTGCTATCAAGTTATTCAGTGCTTAAACAGAAATACAAACAGTCAGTAAAGATTCCAAAGATCATGTGAGAAATTACCTTCAGCTGAACAACTAATTCTAAGTGCTCATTTGCACAACCAGAATGGTCACTTTTCTATTCCTTTAGTCCTTCCTCCTGCTGCCTCTTTCAGTGATACAAAAAATGAGAGGTGAGAGAGGCCAAGTTCATTATTTGTAATTCTGAGTATCACAAGATCATTTGCAAAATTCAGATTATCACATCATCACTTCAGCTTCTAGAAACTCATTTATTTCTGACCTGTTTTGCATTTCTGACCTGTTTTGCTATTTATGTAAAAAGATTAATAGCTACCTTAGCTGCCACTGCTTCTGTGTATCTATGCATAATATATATTTCAGTTTCAATTTATTATCATAAGCCCTAGGATTATAAAGATCTTGTTTCATGTGACAAGTTTTGCACCCATATATTTTTATTTATTGTGCAAGTTAAACTATACAGGGACTTAACTAACTATACATATATTTTCATGAAATAACCATGGCAACTGAACATACCCCACACTGAACATATTCATCTCTTGAACATCATCTCCCACTAGATCTTCTTTAGCTAACTCAAACGTCACCACGACATTTTCAGTGTGCAAATAAATTATGTATCATATTAGTATACATTCTTAAAGTTCTAAGATAGAAAAATGTAAAAGCTAGTTTCAAATTGCAATCATACATGTATCTAAACATTCATTCCAATATGTTTAAGAATCAGGACTTCATCAGGGTAGCAGCTCAGTCCAAAATAAAGATACGTGAAAATTACAGCAATGAGATTTATAAAATATCTGTGTTGTTATTTAGCAGCACAAACCAAAAATGTCAGACATGCTCTATACTTACTATAAGATGGTCTTGCCAGACATTATAAAACATAAAAATGTAGTACATGTCAAGCATTTTTTACTTCTCTTATCAAGAGAAATTACTAATTTAGATTTAATATGTCTAACTCTTCTAATTATTTTACTAGTGACTGCTAGGAGAATCCATCTAAAGCTATTAAGATTCAAAAGATGTACTCATCACAGGGCACTTCAGCAGCAACCTGAATTAGCCACGCAAGACAAAACCTCTGCTCATTTTTGGAAAATGGTAATAATGGGAAGTAATTGTTTTTTGTAAAAATGTTGATGTAAACAATCCTGACTATAACTGACTAGAGTAACTCTTTTTGCTTTTATTTTTTTTGTGACATTCAAGACAGGCTCAGAAGCAAAACCCCTCATGATAATGATAAAAATTCCAATGCTACGTTCATATGAACCTGTTTTTTACAAGACTGAAAGGGCTTTTCTCTTGCACAGGGTTATGCCCTTATATCTGGCAAAACCAAAAGAGAATTGTTTTCCAGCAGGTTGAGCCATTAGGATGCAAATCCCATGTTTTGAACAAGGGTGATACCTAATCTTTATCACTGTATTGATTGAACAGGGTTGTGAGATTTACCCATATTCAGTTTAGTTGCCTGACAGACAAAACAGAAGAGGGAGAAATCTATGCCAATCAAACAACATTTCTTATGAAAAAAGTTCATCTGAAATTAAAAACTGAAACACAATATTTTGGTTGTCTAGAGAGAGGTAGAAATCCTGAAAAGTTCATTTTAGGAACTAACAGGAAATTAAATGCCAGAATTGTCAAGTTAGTAGTCTTTTTTAGTCCCCAGCTCAGCAGTTCACACCCTCAGGATATAGACTCGGGATCAATTTCTGTGACAGGGTGGTCTGCTAAAGAACTAGTATATGTGATAAAAATGGGGGAGTGGGAAAAACTGTCTTTTCGCATTTGTGTTTCAGCCTGAAGCCTCACTACTATCTTTACACTATTTCAGTCTTTGAGAAACAGCCAGCTAGACTGGTTTGGTAATTAGCTGAAAAGACAAAGGCTAAAGGTCAATTAGCCTAGGAGGCAAAGGCTAATTGCACACTTGTCTTTGGGAGACCAGCTGGGAAACGTTAGAGCCAATGGTCAGTCAGAAGTGCTCCTCCAAAGGTGGAGAGGGGATTTAGCATGAGGAGGAGGAAGAAAGGAGTGGGAGTTATTGTTGGGTTTCTTTTTTCCTACTTGTAAAGTTAAGTTACACTGGGAGTTGAAAAAAACATGACTCATCTTGAAGGATTATTTTAAAATGAGACAGATTCACAGCTCAAACCAATCTTATGACAATTCCTTTCTCTGCCTGAGGAGATTGAATCCTGAATGCCTGAGGAGAGCTTCCACCTTCACAAAAGTGTTCTAATCATCATTTTTGCTAGTTTAAGGGATTATAATCTTCCCATTTTTTCTTAGGCAATCAAACTTTTACTGGAGCAGAAACTATAAATTGAGTATTCCACTTCTCAGGTGAGAACTCTTACTATATACCTGCAAGATTCATTCTCTGGATCCAGACAAACCCAAGTGGTCCATGCAAAGGAGACCAGGTTGTACTTGAGGAAGAATTAGCTAAAATGCCATGGGGATGGGAAGCAGGTCCCAGAACTCTGTTTGTTCATTCATAGTGAAATTGATACAGTAAAAACATTTCAACAGAAGAGTTTAAGAGTACTGAAAGCCAATATCCTGTACAGTCTAGTGGGTTAAGCAATAAACGTTGGAGTGCCCTAAATGCTGACTCGTTGGATTCTTCCCTTAATCTTGACCTGAACATCTTTTCCCAGCTGAATTTATTTGGCAGGCTCAAGTAGTCTCAAGCTGAACAATACTTCATTTTTCTAGGAATTTGCTACTCAATACACTTAAGCTTATTTTGCCTCGCTATATTCCATAGACTATTTTTCTGTAGTTTCTAAATGTTTAACTTGCCAGTCAGGCCGCAGATGTCAGCAGAACGGTGGAGTCATTTCCACAAGAACACGCTCTTCTCTTGAGCATAACACTGTCTGCATACCCAGGGAAGAGGGCATTATCAGATATAGGTCTCTGCTTGGTTTTCTGTTTGTTTTTTTTTTTTTGTAAGGCTTCACCTGCATGGTTCTGCATCAAAACTGGGTCTCTCTGTTGGCATCATCAACACCATTCCTTTTCCTGTTAAAGTAGAATATATATTAATAGGGAATCTTGGTCACCAAGATTTTCCCCGTACTCTATGAAGAACATATTGTTTCATGTTTATTGTTTTTTTATTTATTTATTCATGTTTATTTAAACTACATGCTATTGTAGTTTAAAATCAATGAGCTTCCATGTCTTCAGTTTTTTCTACTGAAAGTTTTGATCAGTTCAAAGCACAGTCATAGAACCACAGAATGGTTGAGGTTGGAAGGGACCTCTGGAGTTAATAGTAAGGAAGAAATGTACTGTAAGACCTGCCAGGTTTCCCCTTCCCTTCTTTTACTGTGTGATTAGCAAAGTTCAGTGCCTCCAAACTGGCATGAAGGTGTTTAATGTCAGAGCTTACTAATACAGCATACATTAAAAGTATAAATACAACGTTTCTGCAGCTTAGAGAAAATATTTGCCCAAGACAAGTTAAAACTATGTAGCTGTATCATCTAGTGTTTTGCTGGATATAAAATGACCCTTTAAAGCCTTCTGACATTCTCCTCGAAGCTGAGGATTGAGGCTATGACCTTTTCAAAGCCTTCCAAAGAGCTTCACAATCAACCAACTCTTCTAGAGAAAGTTTCATTAGAAACCAAAGACTTTTTTGATAAACGTGGTTGCACAGTTGCCCTCTCTCATGAAAAACGGGCAAAATCAGTTCTTGCTATTTGACGAACAAACAGCTGTTGGTGCTGAATGAGTTCAGAAGACTTATTTTGTAATTTGAATTCAACCTCCAACACAGGAAATTTTGATTAAATGCAAGGGGGAAAAAATTACTGTAAGGGGCCTGGGGAGGCTGTGGAGTGTCCATCCCTGGAGTTACTAAAACATGACTGGAGAAGCCCTTAGCAACCTTTTCTGGTTGGACCCAGTTTTAGTAAGAGTTGGAGTAGGTGACCTCTAGAGGTCCCTACCAACCTAAATTAAACCACCAGCTGAAGTTAGCATCCTTCTTCCTCTGTATTTGCAATGCTAGGAAGGGAAAAGACTACTCATAGCTGTTGAGTTGCTAAGGATGACTGAACTGCAGTAAAGGAATCTGTCAAAAATAGGATAGGATAGGATAGGACACGACAGGACAGGATTGGATAGATCTGAAATCTGAAACTTGACACTACAGATGTCAACTGTGAAAAAGGGAGGGGTTGCCACCCAAGTGGAAACAGAACAGGGTGATGTGGCTACTACTATATTCTAGTTGATATAGTAAAAACACTATCAGCCTCCAGAGTAATGGATAGCTTCGACTATATGCTGTCACTCCCAATGTACCACCCTGTTTCGCCAGTACTTACAGAATTTTTTTAATTGCTATTCGCATAAGACCAGGAATAAATTGCTATCACACTGGAAGCAAAAGGGAACACAGGAAGGAAACTGAGTCCAAATCTCTATATGATGGGTTTGTTGCAGTGACATTTATAGCCATCTGCTGCTCAGGTCCATCCTAAAGGCATGAACTCATCTATTCTAAATACACAACAGATAGTTAATCGCATCTACGGTGCTACTGCATCTTGTGGTTATTGAATAAGGAAAAGACATTACCACATGTTGCCAGTTAAACAAACGAACATAGTCATTCTCCTACATATAGGGATTTAAACTTCCTCCCTCTGTTTATCATTAGTATTGCCTAAAGCATTGCCCGAAACCAGACCCCTACAACGGGCAAAAAGGGAATCAGATCATTCTAAACAAGAACTGTTGAAGGCCTCAAGCACCAAATCTACAAAGTAGCTTCAATGCTTTAGAAGGCATTCCTGTGGGCTGCTTGCTTAAATATCAAAATAAACCACTTCTCAGGAAGAAATGAAACAATGTATTTGGTAAAAGACAGCATTCAGTAAATAAACTTATGCAATAACACAGCAAATAATCTGGAAGATCATGATGTAAATATCAGTTCTCATTCTGTTTATTTTCTCTCACTGAGATCTCTTTTCCTCTCCTGAAGACTTTTTTCCATTCTTTAGTATGCATCAGACAAAGCCTTAGATCCCTAGGCTTTAACAGAGAACCCACAGTCTCATTTTTCTATTAACAGTATCATTTTTGGTTTTGTCAGCCCTTCGGTCCTGAAGATGCCAGACCAGAGCCAATCATTTTTGCAAAGTCATTTGTGGCAGCACAGACCAGCCTACTAGGCACAGTGTGCAGTGTTTGCATGCTAATGGCATTTCACAGGTATGCTGCTGTGGCTGCCATTGGTGGCAATGCCACTTCAGAATCCCCTTCTTTTATTCCCTATAGTTTTGTCAATCAAAGCAGTCCATTCTGTGCCACGCTACTGAGTGCCAATCTGCCTGGTTTGTTAGAAATCTGGCCAGCAGTCACCTCAGTGACATTTCTTGCGCTAACATCCTACAGAGGCTTCTCCTCCTTGCCTTACGGATGGGTTGCCAGCTCTAATTCCTTTTCCTTATGCAGGATATGTATCTAAAGTTTTTCCCTCATCATTTTTTAGAAGATGTGCTTTTATCAATAGGACACTGTCATTAGTGGTACTATCTATCTGTATCCAAGTGTAATTTCCCCAGGTAGGAAACATTTTCCAGCTGGGGATTGCTGGAATATTGCACATTATAGCTGCTTCTTGCACATCCAGAGGTCCCTATGTTGATGGTGGAAATAGATTACTACAGTGCTGCTCCCACCGACAGTAACAGCATAGACTCAGGGTAATACACATTCACTTCTTTTTATTGGCATTGCTAATTGTGAAAGGGAGTTGATTAAGCAGACAGTTTTGCTCTCTATGTTAGTTCAACCCTTAATAAATCTAGTGAGAGTGGCAAAGCAAGCACCAATTCACGCACATTATAATAATTTCACAAGCACTGTCTTCTAGAAAGAGAATTGCAGCTACTCAGGGGAAGAAACAGTCATGGTAATTTTTGTTCAATGAAATGGCTATGGAAAATTCAGTTATAAATGATAATTTTCACTCTGTGAGTAGCTACATCAGTCTTCATGATAGCACCCTGCCCATTGCCAGGGCAGGCAGGTGCAGTGAGCTCTCAACTCTGCTCAGACTTACTGCTCACAAAGAGCTTTGAAGATTGACCGCTTCCATAACAGAAAAATACCTGTCATATGAATATCTTAGAGGTCTAACCAAAGAAAACCATTGAAAAAGAAACCTAATATGAAAACATTTCTGTGAGGAAATAATATAAACAGAGGGCTTCTGTGTTTATTAATAAGCCTTGTTTTATCTCCCTGTTTAAATAATCTCCTTTACATGTTTCAAAAATACTCTTTCAAAAAAGATTATAAAATGGGACTGCTCCCATAGAACAAATTACGAGTCCTAGTAGGGTAAAACTTTGGAGACAAACAGAAGGGGTTCCATCAGAGGAAAAACATGGTGCTCAGTAGCACTGCATAAGGTCCGAGTGCAAAAGTGCACGACTGCCCTCAAGCACATCCAGTGGTCTCCTGTGACTCACCGAGACTAAAAAAAGAGTCGATTCAACTTCTGAAGAAGGTTGTTTGAATCACTTAATCTCTGTTCCTAGGTTCATGATCTATGGGGACTAACAGGAATGACTCAGGTAGTGTCAGGGAGGTTACGAAGTCTAGGGTATTTCATGGCAGTTGATTCCTTGCTGGTAAACCAACTGTGAGATGACAGATATATTTTACGGCTTCTTTTCTCACTTAAGCACAGAACCTATCAACATTCTGGCTCTCTCCACATTGTTTTGTCATCTGTCAAGAACAGGGAGGTTCCCAGGAGTTTTTCCTTCTTGCACAGCAATGGATGAAATGGTCTCATACCAGTGCAAAGGCAGGGCTAGGAAGTTTGAAACATTTGCTGAGGTCTTTAGGACTGGTCTGATCCTGGCAGGCCCACCCTTAAGACCCCCTCAACTCTTCTGCTTTGTTCATATCATCACTGGAACCAGATTTAATTGGAGTAGGGAAAAAAGAAGAGGAACTGTTCAAAAGGTTTTGAACAGTCCAGGGTTCATTCCTCTTTTTTCCTCCAGAGTTTAGTACTATGAGAAGAAATTCCTGTAAACCAGAGAAAGATGTGGCAGTTTCAGTCAAAAAAAGGGGTTTTTTTCTTTTTAAACTTACGACGTTTAAAAGGAGAGTGGTGCATAACTCTTTGAGCTACTGGCTGGCACTGAAACCTGGGACATTGATCCCTAAATCCCAGACTGCCACAGAGAGCAGAAATGGCCTCCTGCAGAGACTGACAAAGAGGGGACTGAGAACTTGCCTTCACCTAAGTTTCCAGCACCCCAGACCACCTCCTTTACAGATGCACACATATCTCTGTATTGCAGTCTGCACTTTAAATATACCCTAAAGGCAAATTTAATCTCTTTGATTTAGCTTTCCCTCAATAATTTAGTCACACACATCCTTACACAGCACATCCACTCACTCACACACATAAACAAACAAATGAAGGAATGAAAACCTATGAATTAATCAAGCTATTTCCCTGAAGACTCTGAAAGAAGAAAGCAAAAGAAATTGTAAATGATATTTCTATCTGGGAGGCAGCTGGATTTTATCACGATGGGGCCATCCAAACATATAAATATCTGAGATGAGAAGGAAGAAGATGAAATGAAATGGATGGAAACATTTGTGCTGTCAGTAAGATGAAAGAATAAAGTTGTGGGTGCAACAGAAAATGATTCTTTAAATTAGACCCATATCCTCAGCATCATATTTAATATCCTTTCCCCTAACCTCCCCAGAAACTATTCCTGCTATTCTCAAACTTGAACCTAAGCTTCTCTTTTCTACAACAACAGTGCTTCAATGCATAATAAATGTGTTACACCCAACAGTTAACTAATGTGGTTGAGAGCAGCCTAAGGTGAAGCTAGTACTTGCATTTAATTTGTTATTTGACAGCACTTGAACCCACTTGAACATTGATATAGCTATTTACTGACCATTAAAATGGCTACATATATTTTAATTAAAAGCCTGTGGCTTCAAATTATATTTATAAAAAAGACATTAATTTCTATTCTATATATGACCAATTTAGTCCCAGAATAAAGCTCCACACAGTTACTGCATTTAAGCACAATAGGACTTTGATTCTTTAACCTGTCTCATTTTATCAATATTCTCTAAATAGTTATTTTCTGCCCCCTATACTTTTAAATAACAGGTACACAATGAATGTTTAAAATGAGCAAACAGGAGACTGAACTTGTTTTTATAGTAGAGCATTTCCTGAAGAAAGAACAGTAATCATTTCAAATTATTCCCAGGAAGTTAAACTACAAAAAAAAAAAAAAAAAAAAAAAAAATGTTCCCTGAGAATTTTTCCAGACTGCAAAAGGGAAAAAAAAAATCCCAAAGAATTATAGCAGTTTTGTAAGTGATGGTGAGTGTGAAATAGACAATTTATGACATATGGCATATGCTTTGGAGCTGGAAAAAAAGTCTTTTTTGACCAAGGTAATTACAGACTTTTCTAGCAACAGAAACAGACACTTCATCAGAAAGGCAGATTTCTCTTTGTTAGGTAGGTAGAAGACATAATTTCAAAAACTGGCATCCAGATGGGGTATAAATTTGAGTGAGCCTTCTAAAGGAGCCAATACTGTGATGTCTACTGACCACCCATTGTCTGATGTAGAAATACATTTACAAATGTTGTATTCAATTTCTGCCTGCAGAAAAAAACAAGCATTTGGAATTTATCACAATTTACAAATAGACCCCCAAATATTTAGTCTAAGATTGTATTAGTTACTTGTTTATTGTTAAACAAACAAGAGCCAAGTTACCCTAACAGTTCCATTAATTTTCTCCTGCTTCTACCGGACTACAGAAGTGAGCAAAGGTTAGAGTGCTCTGCATCTGAATGTTTAGGAGTTTGATTATGGAAATAAGACAAAATGCTAACAATCATGAGGTAAGTTCAAACCTTTAAAAAAGATAACACTCACTTATCTCTTTATTGTGCATTACTCTTTTTATCTCTTCACAGTCCTTTCCCTCTATGATCTGCAGAGGTGATCTTTTCACCCTGTTAAATTATCCTTATCAAGCCTCCTGAATGCAATAACCTCTTTGGCACATTACCTATCTTTTAGGATTTGTATTTAATATATTGTGTTCTTCTTTCTTTTTTTTTCCTAGTAGGTTACTCCAGAGCTCAGAATTGTTGGATTACTGATTGATTTCACAATTACTTTGTGCTATGGGTTGTTTTCATCTGTGTGACACTCCCTGTTGCAAAATGAACACAAAACATTCAAAAAGTAAAAACAGAGGAAAAAAATCCCTTTTTCTCTCTCTCACATGCACACAGATGTAGACAGAGTTTATTTAATTAAGCACACATTATTTCAGATTGGAAAAACCTCAGCTTCTTACATATTTTTATAAAACAGAAGAGAATTCTGCACATACCAGATTCATCATCAGACAAATGACCTTAAATCCTCTCTCTGTCCATCATCCATTTTGTTACAGTGTTGTAGGATAAGTTTTGTCCACTATCTGTGGAATTAAGACTGTCTACCAAGCCCTAACAATAAGCTGTACTTTTATGAAGTATAAAAACAATGCTAAAAACTGTAGTGGCGGTAGAGTACACCCTTGAAAAGTGAACCCTCCCAGACTGTAGTGCTGTGGTTTTATATGTGTGGTTATCAGGAAAATATGCCCCCATTTTCATTAATGCTCAATCCACTTTACAAGTCTTCTCTCCTCTTGATTTGATGCAGGTTTAGAAAAAAGAAAAATCTAACATCAGTCTGGGATTGGTATGGCAGGACTCCAGGAGAGCTGGGGGTGTGTCGTCCAGTGTCTCATTACTCCCTGCCTCTGTGCTGTTCATTATAAACAGAGCGAAGGAGGGATGCTGTGGCGTTAGAGAGTGAAGGTCAGTGTGACTTCCCCTGATGAATACAGGAATCAATACCTAGCTGGGTGAGATGAAAAGTTGGTTCTCTGCAAAAACAAGATTTCAGACTGCAACTAGTTACTCAAAATTGCTATTGAATGTTTCCAGCAGGAATATTTTCTTGTTATTTTTAAACACTTAATTGGCGGTTATAATATCAAAAACATCAAAGTGGTTTTTATTTGGATTCTTACATGGGGAAAAAATAGGTACTGGCTTTTAATAAAAAATTCCTTTTCACCAGAAACTTGATTGTATTTTCAAACTATTAGCATGAAACAGCTAAAATAAGCAATATAGAAACAGCTGAGCAATATATCTAGCTACACTTTCTTTTATATATATATATCTTTCTATATGGATACGCATATAGGCAGTTGTGTAAAGGCACCCTTATCCTTCAAACTCTTACGCCCATGCTCAATTTTAAGAAGGTAGAGACCTAGTGACCCTGTGTCTTTCCAAGATTGCTGTACAAAATGTTTAAATATAGATGACTGACAAAGAAAGGGGAAGTGAGCTGGCTGATATGAGCATGCCACCCTCCGAAACTTTGCTTCCGTAGTGCTTTCTTTCCACTTCCACCCACATATTCTTATTACCTTCATTATTCAACCCACGTTCAGGTTGCCCACTTACCAACCCCTAATTTCTACAGTACCATCACTCTTCAGCCATCAGTTGTTTAACAGTGGACCTGCCTGCTCCTCAGTATCTCTGCTCAGTATCCCTGTGTAATTTTTACCTATTTTCTGATGAAACACAGTCTCTACCCTTCCCTTCTTTATAGGACTGATTTTGGACTGCAGTATTATTTTAAAGACTTGATTGTCAGTTGAGCATCTGTCTTTACAAGAGCACTATCCCAGCAGACTAATTTGTTTCCAGTTAAAAAAAGACACTTAATAATAATACACTGCACAAAATCTCCCAATACGGTATGATTGGCACAGGCTTTTAGCGAGTGGATCAAAGCTATTCTTTATAGAGCAGTGACTCACCATGGCTGGCGTGTATGCAGCCCTCCACTGGAGGGAACCAGTTCTATGCTTGTGATGATAGTAAATTTATGTGGCCAGGAGAGCCATACTTTTAGACCGCTATTATTCCTACTGTTATTGACATCTACAAAAAACATACAGTAAATTTAGCTGTAGAGAATTAAGGATCATTTTAATACAAAACCTGCTTCATTGTAGATGGGTCAAGTAAAGAGTTAACTGAAAAATCAGGTATACAAAATAACTGCTATAAAAGCATTTTTGTTACTAGCTCTAGTTCCTAAATTTAAGAAAGCTTGGGGGGGCAGGGGGGGAACAAGGAATGTTTATTAAAAAATAGAATTTCTGAAAAAAGCCCACATATTTGGGTGGAAAAAGAAGAGGGATACTGGGAATAAAAAAAATATTGTTAACACTTGAATTCTTTTTCCTGTATTAAAATTGTTCACTCCTACAGGCAACATGGGGCCTCTACACCTGAAGATAAAGATGGTGACAACCTTTGAGCCTACAAACGAGCACTCCACAACACCAGAACACGCCAGCCATCCAGGCCCATTTCCAGGAACAGGACTTGACTTACTACAACACACCTTGAGGCACTTGCTAGCTCTCACGCAGCAGCTTTCATTCAGTGGAGCACTAGTCCTGGCTGATTCACATGCTGCCTTCCATTACCCACTCACCAGTGATAATACCCAAATGTTTAGGAACTCTCTAAAATTGTAAGTTACTTTGTATAGATTTAATTAGTCTTTCTATGCATTGGAGAGATTTTGCCCCTCTTCACAGCCTCACCATGGCACCAGAATGAATGTGATATCTGAGATCTGGGGACTTTATCTGACCATATGTATGGAATACAAAATCAGGAGAGAGGCCAAAACTCACACGCTTGAACCACATGAATAGTCTCATTGACTTCAATAAAGATACTGATATGAAAAGAAATACTAAGAATTTGGCTCGATACGTGGAATTTCCATCCAATATATTAGGCTTTCCTGTTCTTTTAAAACAAAAAAGCACTTTGGATTTCCTTAGTTTTTATGATAATATAAGCAAAGGCTCAACAGCTCACCAGAAGAAATGAATTCTTTATCTTTACATCCACAATGCTATAACTAGCGCTCTTTTAATTCATAGACAGGCTTCCTATGTGATTAATTAATAGCATTAAGAAATAGAATTTTGGTATTTTTACCATTTTTGTGTCATGTTCTACAGTGAACTGTAGGGTGGTAATACAAGAATAATTTAGAGATAAATTAGCATAATAATTAGAAGCCTAGAAGTCTTTATAGTGTTTTTAATATTTATGCTTGATAAATATTGCTCTATTTGTCAGTTTATGCAGTATAAAGTGAAACTTAATGTAAGGAGGTTATTAGCATAAAATTAGCATAATGAGTAAAAAGCAAAACACAAAGGTAATCAAAAATAACAGAGGTTGTTTCCTCTTGCCTCTCTCAAAGGACATACTTTACACCCAAAAATCTGTGTTATGGAAAACAAATTTCATTTAAATTAATTATGAGGTTCTATTATAGCTGTGAAAAATGGATATCTTTTAACAGTTCTTCCAGAAACTGCTTTTTTGTCTCTTTCAAACTTCTTCCACACAGTCTAGCCACCCAAAGAATGAGATCATTTTGGTCACATTGCTTAGGAGAAATGGATTCTAAAAAAGGACATTTCGCCAATGTAGCAAGACCATTTAGCTCTGAGTTAGGGATGACATGAAAATGTCGTATCAAACCAAAGAGACAGACCACAGATTCATGCTTTTAGACACTAACAAAAAATGGCAGACAGCAATAGGCAAATGATAGTGTTATCTGTATCAAGAGATCTATCAGCCAAATAATTACTTTTGGACTTCTAAAGTTTTAGGTGAACATAACATTTGAAGCCTGAAGTTGCATGCTTCAAAGTTCATGGAGCCCAACTCTTATACCAGATACCTCACACTTATTTTTGCTGACTTGTACAGCTTCCTAGTGATATTCAAATCACTAGGTAAGAGAGGTAAGAGAGAATGTAAAGACTCCAAACCATTCCTTAAGCCCCTCTGATATGACCTGCATCAGGTTTATGACGGAAAACTTTATGAGACTGGTTAAACCTGGCTAGAAGAGGCTTCAAAACTATTAAACCATTATTCCTTGGGAATAAATGTAAGAAGCAGTTAAGCTTCTTTCTGATATCAGAAGCTGAAACAACAGCAAACATCTATCCAGAATATACATCAATACTCAGAATTAAGGCCTGAGAATGGAAGAGCATCACTTGAATGGGTTTTGAGAAGATTTGTTTATCTGTGAAAGACAAAAGAGGGGAGAAGCTGTGCAGACAGACATCTTTAGGCCCACACATTTAATTCTGCAAGGGACACGGGTTGCTTGAACTCACTCTGGTATAGCAGTGTCACCCCTACACCTGCTTTTCCTCAGCCCTGCCTACAGAGTTAGAAACCAGGGAGTAATCCATGGGAATCACTACAGCAGCTCTGTGGTGTCTGGAGATTTCTCAAAGCATTCTGGCAATTTCTCCACTTTTTTGATGCCTTATGAAAAAACTGATACAAACACATGCTTGTGTAAAGCACTGTTCAGGGGATGTGTCCACTTGCTACTCATCATATGCACATGCAAAAGACCACAAAGTGCATAGCAAGAAAGCCATGTTTGAACACCAGGTGACTTCACCCCCTATGTCATCTTCCACAATTCAAACCTCCCTATTGCTTAAAAAGTGACTATCACAAGCACTCACCTACAGCTGAAAAGTCAGCAGCCTTCTTTAACCCTCTCTTCAATCTCCAGTTATGAGAATACAGGTATAACAAGGTGAATTTGCATACATGAAATTTTTTTCTAACTGAAAAATTTATCACATTCTTGACATTTCCGCTGTAGTTGGTACAAGGAGTCCAGGTCCTAAGTCACTCACAAAGTCAGATCTCCTTGGCAACATATACAGTAAAACATAGCTTGGAATTATTGCTTTTTTCTAATACTATTATTTTTATGGTACCCACTATAGTATTAGTCATCAGAAGGAAACTCTTGGTTTATACTGAAAAATTATGATCCTTTTCACTCCACCAGTATTTCTAAGATATACTAATTACCAGTGTAAGGATTTGTGGAAGAGATCTGGAAATAATAGAAATAAGCCATTTAACAGGCACAGTAATTATGCAGACACAACAGATGCTAATAATTTTCATTTCTGTGGAAAAATGATTAAGGTTTAAAAGTACAATAACAAAGAGGCATAAGAAGACTACAAGGGGGCGTAGATGACATGAGACAATGTATGTGTGATCACAATTGCTAATTTAAAAAGAACGCTCACACTGGAATAATCTCAAACCCATCTCCTCAACAGCAATCTGTTTGCTTTTCATGCTATTTTCCTACTTCCTGTTACCCCAGTTCAGCTATTTACCTAAGTTATTTCAATCTCCACTTCCATTTTCTGTCATAGGAAAAATGTCAGACCAGGTGTAAAACCAGATTCTTGAATATCTGCTTACTAATAACTCTCCCAGAACCTTTCTTAATGCTTTAAATATTTGTCTCGAGCATCCTGGTAAACTCGAGTAATTGCATATCAATTTTTTTTAACTGCTTCGTACAGGTAGGGTGTTGTTTTTCACCTAGTGTCCCAAACCACTCTGTGCAATGTGTTAAGTTCCAGTACAGAAATGGTTATATATCAGTACTGCCTATAACCAGTAGACTCCTATAAAAATACACATACACAGAACAAGAGCCAAGTCTTCAAATTACCACCAAGCTCAGTGTTTAATACAATGAGTGGTAGAATTAAAGTTCATACCACTTGTGTTAGTGGTAGACTACCTGTTAAGTCCAAAAAATTGTTCATAAAGATAATTAAAGTTCTGGGCCATCTCACCCATCAATCAGTCTTTCTTCTGAGCACTTAACAGTTATTGCTGAATAGACTCTGAAATAACCCATTAACTCAGCACAGGTTTGCCAGAAATTATAGGTGCTTTGAGATCACTAGGAATGAAAGGTGGCATATAAATCAAAGGCATTGTCATTTGATGTCATTTGATGCTCCTGAAGTCTGCACTGAAGTTACCTTAATCATTAAGGGTTGGTATTGCAGCCATTTGCATTGGACATCGGGACTACAATTTAATTCCAAGATCAAAAAGGGAGGTGAACTGATGAATCTGACATTACAGCAGAGATCCTGGCAAGAGATCCCAGTGACAGGAGTATTTATGGAGCTGTCCTTCAGAACAAAGCAGAGAGTAATAAACCTGTTAGAGATATTTTCAAATCAAACCATTTCTTCCCCAAATGTCCACACAAAAAATAGCTTAGCAAATTCCATTGCACTGTGGAAAAAAGATTTGCCCCCTATGCATGCAGTATTTTTTGAGAACGATGCACACCTCCTCTTCACACAATACACCTCAGAAGCTACTGAAAGAAAAATGACTCAGTCCACACTGTATTTAAGTGCGCTAGGTGTTTTGTCAATTACTTAATGAAACAGTGGATATGCAGGCATGACAGCATACACGAGTTAGCTTTAAAATAGGCACTGCCAGCAATGTGGCTATGGTAGTTTTGAATTTAGTATGAACTAGACTCTTGATAATTTTTTTCAGTTTCTTAGGTGGAATTTGCAACTAAAGGGAATTCTTTTCATCCCAGCTGCCCTGTTAACGCAAACGAGGTTCTCCAACACAAAGTTGATTTGAATAGAGATGTACAAGTAATGCCACAATCCAGATGCCACCTCATGGTAAAATTTCACAACAGTTTCAGGAGTGCTGTGTTCAGTCATACCTGCTTGTGGACTAACCCCGAGAGGGCAGATCAAGTCCCTGAGTGCTCTCATATTGCAACTTTCCCACCATCTAGTGGCTAAAGAGTTACAGATAATAAAAACTCTTAACAGCCCTGTACCTCATGGAGATTTTTTATTATTATTATTATTAAGGCTCCTTGTTTTTTAAGGAAAGGCTCAAACAAGGCTACTTTACCTTTTCTGGCCATTTTCTGCTTCAGCATCTAAGTTTTCATGTTAAAAAAAAAAGTCTTATTCCTAACATAACATTTACAGTAGATAGGACCCCAGAATAAACCCTTGCAGTGGCATTTGCCAACAAAGGAAAACAAGAGTTTACCCCCAATGGGGTATCAGCCTCAACAAGTTATGATAATTTAAATTAAGCAATTGTTACCTAAATCACTGATGACTGTTACACTCAAGAAAGAGAGGATGAACATCACAGCAGGCAGCCCATATTAGAAATACCCTAGTTTGACAAGACTTTGGGAGATGTTAAGGTAGGTTTGAGAGTGTGTCACTGCCTGCTGGGCCCTCCCCTGTCCTATTACAGACACTGGGACAATACTTGGACACGCAGGGGTAAGCTGGAAGCTATTGTCTTCTGCACTGTTTGCTCTTAACATACCCAGAGATTTTTATGGAATTAAAAGTTCAATCACTGCTCAGTACTTTCAGAAATGTGTTCTAGAGATGTCAAAAAGGATGCTTTTAACTTATGGCAAATGCTCGCTGTATATATATCGTTCAAATAAGTGCCCTAAATCTGTTCTGTGAGCATATATAAAGACTAGATATTAGCATTTCTGGTATTTACTGAGATTAATTTGAAGACTGTTTACAGAAAGTGATGAAAAATAAGACACTGATCTAGCTTTCTGTTGTTCTCTGGCAAACTTAGCAAGAACAACACATGAAATGTTCGGTCATAATCTTTTCTGTGACAGACTTTTGCAGGAGTTAAAAACTACAAAAAATAATGTTGTTTTTCAAAAATGTTTCAGTAGTTTGTAATGTAAGAAACAACCAGTGTGAGTAAATACCCCTTTTCTTTTGTATTTCTAAGCAAACAACATCACACTACTAGCTCTCAGCTGCATCCTTGTGGTAGAAGAAGCAATGTGAGGAGAACACAGTTTTCATGGGTCATGTCATCTAGAAAGGCTAACACTACCTAAGTGCTTACCCCAAGAAGAGTTACTGAATAGCTGAGACTGCTTAAGAAGCCAGAGCAGTATTACAAATAAATACATGCCCTCTATTACATATATGCTATCCATGTTAGAAAAAAAAAAAACAACTTTAAATTGGTTTTAAAGTTCTGTAATTTAACTCTTCTTACAGGATAAAAACATTAACCACCTTAACGGTAAAAAAGCAAAAGTTTTTCTAAGCCTATAGGATACATCTGCATCTCCCGTCTAAAGCATAACAGGTAAAATTGTACAGTGCTGTTCAAACACATATCCAACCAGTTTAGGGAAAAGTTTGGATAACTCCATGTTAAGTATATTCCTCCACCTGCCACCAATACATATGTACTCTGGCCATCATTTTCAAGTTCAAAAGTAACACATGATCCTCCTTTTCTACTTGAATATAGAGAAGTATTTAAGGGTACACATCAAAAGCAGTTCTTAGGAGTTTGAGCTGCTATAGACTCCATCAGTAGAAGTCACAAGACTATTTCCTGTGGTCAAACCTAATATTGAAAAACTACAATTAAATATCCATTTGTCCCTTTCTCCTGCAGATTTTTTCCAAGTCTATAGTATAACTTGTCTGCTTTGCCAATGGAATCACTTGTACTTTTAATTTTCTACTTTAGAATTCTCAAAACATCAGTATCTACCCTTACATTCAACTGAACATACATGGAGTCCCAGCTCCTCCTGCCCTTCTTCCCATCTATGACACTTCCTTTTACTTTAATCTATATTTTCTTTCAGTGCAATGCTCTACACTAATATTTTCTTTGGCAGTGGCTTTGATGTAAGCCCCAGTCTAAAAGTGAGAATTGGGCAACGAAACACATTCACTTTCTTACAGAGACAAGGGAAGAAGAGAACAGCCAAAGAGGATCCTTGATTTCCGGTGATGAGGGCCATATTCAGTACTATTTTGATTTATTTGCAATAAAAGGTTTTAAGCATTCTCCTTCAATAGCTATGAGGATGTGAGGAAAAGGAATATCAGAAATTATTGCAAATTAAATATTATAGATAACAGACATAAGGCAATCTCCTATGGACAGATCTTGGTATCTTACACTTTGTGTATCATAACATCACCTCCTATGGTAAAAATAACTCAGGATATCAAACCCTTCTGTAGCTATAAACCAACACAGAGATATAACTGAAACACTTCCACAAAGCTATTAAAAAATCATTGAAAGAACAGATCAGCTTTGAGGTACCTCTTGAGAACTAGCCTATACTTTTTTTTTTTTTTACTGCTTTGTGCTGTGCATTTGTTTCTTTCTTTTCAGAGTTTTGGCATTAATTGGCAATACACAGCAGGGAACTGCGTGCCTCAGAGAGATTTACTGCAACCTCACCATAATGATACTGGGTGAAGAATGCAGCATCTGGAGCATATAGACAGGGACCTCAGTACTGCAGCACCCTGGCAATTGCTAAACAAGCATCAGGAATGTGGCTACACTTTGGAACAGTCCAGTTATATTTTTACTCTGACTGTTCCAAGGTTAGCATGAGGTGGTTTCCTTCCAAAATCCAAAAATCCACAGTGGTACTAAGGAAGGGACCATCTTTAATGAAATGTGCAGAAAATTATCTTAAAGCTTATAGCCTTAAGCTTATAGGCTGTTTGCTTTCCCTTGCCAATCCCAAGCAAAAGATATCATTGATAGCGTGTTCAGACACAGCCCCATCTTGTCCTCCCTCCCAGTACTGGTAGTTTTGTCACTGGAATTGAGAAAAAAACAGAATCTGATCTAGAATCATCAAACACCAAAAATTCATAGACAGCACCAAGGTGAGTATTCTCAATCAAGAAACTTCTAATCTGGGAAGCTGCCATGCGACTCACCGCCCCGTCTCTGCTCCCTCTCCAGGTTTTCAAAATAGGAAATGATAGTTACGCGTGGCTTTTGTAACTCATGTTCTTGTCAGCAGACAAGGAATGATTCAGCAGTATTCACTGATTTTAAATAATGGATAAAGAACGCAGCAAGTTGTTACAGATAGTTCATAAACAAAAAAGTGGCAGAGCTCATTTAATAAATTATTCATTCTGAATTATTTTGCTAAATCTAATATACAGTACCTATACATATGGGAGGGAAAGAGAGAACATTAACAGCTTTTAGACATATTTTAGAAATGTTCATGTCAATTGTATATAATTTTCAAGGTTAATGGCTTTTTGATACATAATAATGGAACTCCCATTTATTGTACGTATCCTAGTTGCAAAACCTGTTTCATTTGCATAATCATAAATTGCAGTTGAGCAATCCTCAGCATGTGGTTATTCATTTGATGAAAATGTAAATTTCAATTTTATTTTTGTTCAATTGCATACACACTGCATTTACTGACTATGAGAAAAAGCATTTTAATTTAACCAATGAATTCAGCTCATTACAACCTACTAAGAACGACGAGTAGCCCAGAATTTCGTAACAAAATGCATTTTTAAGCAAGGCTTTACAATTAACTTATATTTTTATTTTATGTTTTAACACCTAGAAAAAGTTAATGTGCTTATTTTTATGCAAATAAATTCCCTTTAGAATGTAAGATTGCTCCACCATTTTAGATACAAAATTAGTGTAGTAACATTCAAAAAAAAGGAATTCAATTTAAAAAATTAGTTAAAGGGAGACATTTAAAGCTAACATTGAGTGAAATCTCTGGGGAAAAAAATGTTTCTTGTGCTTGGGACCTAAAAGAGACTCTAATATAAAAATGAATACTCAGATCAACTGATCTGCTTACACAAGCTGAGAATCTAGGCCCGGCTGTGTTGGAAGGGTAGCTAAATATATGTCTTTTTTACTTGTAAATGGGATATATTGCATAGAAGGATTCCTGAGAGACAACAGTCAAACTATCTTGTAAAAGTCTTGCATACAAACCTAGTTCAAGAGCCTTAAATCACCTCTTTTAAAGTCAAGAAACTTTGGAGATACAGAGAAACATGGAGGAAATGAAACTTGTGTCCTGCCTCCTTCAGTGATGTTACAAGTCTCTATTACTGATATTAGTGTTCATCACTGTGATTGAGCCAGCAGAGCAACTCTCATCATGTAGTTAATGAGAGCTCACTCATCATCAAAGCGTGGGTATTTCCAAGCTACAGATGAGAGCAACAGGTGGAGACTGTGATCCTCAAAGGGACCGTTTAGTTGACTGAAATTAATTTGCTCTGACATTATAACTACTACTTCTAATTAAGCCAAGTTCATGATCTTTATAGAAGAGAAGTAAAGCTTAGAAAGATGAACAAGTCCAAACATTTTCAGATAATATAAGTAAAATTTCTACTGAAGCAACTTTGGACTTAATTAAAAATGTATCTGATAATCACAGTAATGGGCCTTATTTTAATAAATAATTTTTATTGCATATCTTACGAAGATTAACCTGGATTCCGTTTCTCTTCAGAGGCAGCACAAGTATAAGTAATTAAACTTTACAAATTGATAAAATCTAGCATTAGAATTCCAAGCTTGCTTTGCTTCCTCCAATCATTCTCTCTCCCCCTCCAAAAAACAAGCATATTCCTCTGCATTGTTTAGCTGTAGTCATTGCTTTCTTCTGACTTTAGAATAGATTATCTCTAGAAACAATTCTACAGAAGCCATAGATATGTAGACATACTACTCCTTTTCACCCAGAAATCCTGACTGGATGGAAAAAGATTTGGGACACTTGTCTATAATGTCTTGATGTCCCACAGCTCAGTCAGGCAACTAACTGGAACATCTAGAAATACCAGAAACATGTTGTGCACACGTATAGATCCACTCGATGGGGATAAAGGTCAGTCAATGCATGCACAGTAAACCTTATCTACTCATCACCCACAGGACTTGACATAACACAGCATATGTTCAAAGCTTTCTAGGCACACAGGATCTGCTGAATATATGTGCTCCATCTTTGACCCACATGTATGTCCAACACAAAAGGAAAATGTTGGACTTCCTATGCATGCTCTGCAAACCAAAGGTCATCACAAAACTACGACATTATGAGGCAACTGTAGCCTTCATTATATCTGGTCTGATAATGTCTGATATGAATGAGCTGAGACATTTGGATTACAGCACATGCTACCAGCCAGTACTCATAACGGGACCAAGTGTCCCTGCCAACTGCTAGAATAGCTGGCTTGGACAAATTAAAAACATTCAAAAAGGGTGACTGAAATAGGTACTTTGTTATGCCTTCACTCCAAAACTGAGGAGATTCACAGTCATAAAACCTTGTGGTAGCTCGTGGTTTCCTTTGGGCAACTCATTGCTGAATTCCTTTTCCTGACCTATCTCATGAAATTCCAAGGTATAGTTCTAGCAAAACCAATGGATTTTGATGACTGCTGTACAATACAAATATTGATTACATATATTTTCCTGGTAGAAAAAGTATTTTCTTTTTTCTTAGAAGTGATAGTTCTAAGCAGAATGCAATAAATTTAGAAAGTCAAAATCATCACTGAACTTGTCTACAGTATATATATGTGCATATACATAAATACACATATATTTAGCTACAGGATTCAAAATCCTAATCTACTACGTACTATGGTGAGTTCCCTTATTTTCTATGCACCTAAAGTAAACTGTGAAGAGATACTAGATATGCAATGAGCAAATTTCTAGAAAGAGGGATCCCTCCTAGAAAAGAGAGATGAACAGCTCAGCCAGCTGGCATTTCTCTCAAATGATCTGGCATAGTACCTGCGCTAGCTAATTTTCATGGCTCTGGTTGAGGTCTTTGCTGGGCATTCTCCAGGCTGCTGTGCTAAGCCTCACACTAGACTGCAGGGCTCCCCTCCATCAACACGGTCCTTGGCTCTCAAAGCCACGGCACACTTTTGGACACAGTTTCCCTTCAGAAACAGAGCCATGCTTTGTCAAGTATTTAATGCCTTGAAACCAAGTTGGCAGTAGCGCCATGGTAAGCAGGTAAATTGAGTGGCACCTAAAAACAGAGTGATTTTCTATGTGCTTCACACTGCATTATACTGTAGAGAGTTGAATTGCTAAATTTCACAGAAAACAGTAAGGTGAAACAAAAAGAATAGTTCATAAAACCTACTAACCTGTCACTTTGGAGGATGGCATAATTTGGCAGACCAAATTAAGAGCTCTGAGTTCAGCTCCTTATGTTCTAACTCTAAGCATCTCCTTGTTTGATTAAGACAACCCAATTAATTTGTATTTGTCCCAGTTTCTCCTATGTATGAAATGACAGTATTATTATTCTGGACAAAATGGCACAACATAAAAATATGGATTAAAGAGAAAATTAGAACTATATAAAAATAATGTAACATTGTTGATGTCAATGCCAAAAATGAAACAAACAAAAATATTCTCTTGGTGCTTGCATTAGCAGCTTCAACTATTACCAGGGGATTAAACAACCTACTGTAGGAGTAATTCAACCAGTGGTTCAATAACTTAATTGAGCAAACATGTTTAATGCTTAAGTTTTTCCATCCCATGAAATAAATACACATTTCCAAGCCAGCAAAGCTTTCCCACATGCCCAACTGAGAAGTCATGCTGTTATTTCCATCCCCTCCTGCTGGACCACACCCTCATGCACTGTGCCCCGAAGGCAGTGGGTTTGCTCCATATGTCACTGGGTTTAAGCCATCCTATTTGCTTGCGTGGCACTATCTGTATCAAATCTGTTTTTCAATGTACTGCATCATAATGACATAAAAAAACCAAAACAAAACCCTGACCATTAATTGCTGCGTTTTTGACAAACCTGACTAGGAAATTCAGTGTGTGCAGCTATAGCTGCAAACTGAGAGCTACCTAATGAAACAAAATATAATTGCTTGAGTGAAAATGGAGACAGCATTCTCACTTAAGACCACCATGAAATTCTTCAGCATTTACATACATAATACACCCACAGTGAAGATTTGTCTTTGTACTTTCAAATGACCAAGGATTCTATTTAATTATGTACATAAATAATGGATAGCATTCCTTTTCTTGTACTCCATTGCTGTTATTTCTTTGTTTGTTTATAAATTATTTGCCAGGTTCATTCTGGAAAGAAAAAGGATGGCTCCTCCTAGGAAGTTTAGAAACTAAGACAGAAAAAGAAAATGGAAGGAAACTCTATTCCAGTTTTACTATTTTGATTCCAAATCTAATAGAAAAAGAGGACCAAGGTATAAAATTTGTTCCAAATTGAAAGACAGATCCTCAGCTGGTACAAAATGCAGCTATGCCAACTGACCAGATCCAACTGATGATATCGCCCCAAATTTTCATACATCTTATCAAATGCTGTCAGCAAATTCATTACACTAAAAAAAAAACCCCCAAAACATAAGTAGTAAACTACCAATGAAATAAAATAGAATCCTAAATCCCATCTAGTATATCACCTACACATTTTTGTCTTTAAGGGCAAAGTCAGACACCTATTCTGCCATTAACAGCAGTTCTAACTTCCTCCCTGCAAAGCTCTGAAAATGTTCTAGGCTGATATATTCCTTGTTAACTACGTCCTGAAATATCACAGATATAAATTTCACTGTTTCTTTCTGCTACACTCAGAAATAAATTGAAAAGCTTATTTAAAATAAGAAATTAAATTACCAAAACAGCCTACTTTTAAAATTTAATAAAGAGTATTCCATTGGTTATTACCTCAAAGAATTTTTATGCCACAGGACTACGATGGTAGTACAATCACAATTCAGCATTAGTTACAAGGCAAGCAGCGCAATTATTCAAATGTGACCTATTTTTATCTTAGAGACAGTTTTTCAATTTTGAATTCTGCCTTTATTGAAATGAGAATGAACTGTTTATAAGATTTAAAGATAGTGTGCTAGGTAGGACCATGGAGACAAACACATTCCCTACAGCAGCTCACGTTTCTTGCTATAACAGCACATAAAATACAGCTAACCTTTATTGGCAAACCTAAGATGTTTGGAGAACCTGGGCTTCCTTTAATGTACAAGTATCTTTCATCCCTGAAGGAAGATAATACAATGGATCTGGTTATGTAGCCCAGAAGCTTCAACCAGAAAAAAAGAAAAAGAAAAAGGTAATAGAAGATGCAACTGGCAGAATAATTTTAATGAAGTTGTTTCACCTTTACTCTAATGTAAAAATGTGAGGCTCTTGAATAACCATCTGGATTTACATACTGTGAGTCAGAATATAATTATGTGACCTATTCACAGCCTCAGCATGTAATCAATTGCAACATTCTCATGAATCACACACTTCAAGCCATACTCATCTCAACTGCAAAAGCAGCTTCACTAGGTAGCACAGACAGACAATTGAGGGTAGACAAGGTAAACTTCACGTTTGGGTTAGGACTGCAGGAGAATCTTTCACAATCTGACTCAGTCCAAAATCTTCATGAATAAGGCACTTAAATTCAGTCATCATTTTAACAGTGGAACAGAAATGGTTCTTAGCTTCTTTAGTGACTTCCCCCCACATAAGGTTTCCAAGGCACCTTCACATTAAAAAAACATTTGTTACTCATGCATTATAAACAAAAGAACCCTTTTAAGATACTTGGACCTTCTCAGAACCAAGTATAAGAAGCAACGACTCTCACATTTGAGAAATGCAAAATCTAAAGGGTTGTATGCAAAAGGATTTAGGTTCTCTAAGTTATTGGGAAAAGTCATAATTCAAGACATTCTGCGTTAAAACAGAAGCAGATATTAACGATCTATGAGAAAAAAGGCCAGATCAATGCATTTATAACAATTTTTGTGTGAGCTCATCTCAGAGTCCTGATTTCAGAACTATTGTGCTCCAAAAACAGAGGATAAGTAAAGCTTCCAGCCAAAGAAATATGACTGAACAGAAATTTATGCAAGGATCATTTGGCAGGCATTAAAATAAGCTTATGGACAGATCCATAATACTTACCATAGGCAGCAAAGTTATATATTCCAAGAGCTAAAAAGTAGGCTTCTGGCCCCAGCTGAAGTCACATGTTTCTATTCCCTTGATTGAAAAGAGACAAGTACAGAGACTTTCAGAAAAAGCAGGTATTTTTGTATCTAAATTCAGAACCTATGAGAGGGATCTGACTCATGATGGAGACTAGTTCTCTAGCTGCTCATACTTGCCCTTGAGATGCACATTTTTCTCACATTTTATGGAATTTGTGAGCAAAAATAAAATTACCTATTAAGTTACAGAATCTCCTGGGTTTTTTGATAGACATTTGAAACATCTCTAAAACGCTTCCTTGGCTTCTGACACTTAAATTCCACAGATGGGTAGTAGTCCTAGGCTCAACACTAGACAGTCTCCATCTTAAATCCTGTTGTTGAACTCCCCAAAGACTGATGTATAATCTCAGCACGGACATGTACAGACCATAATTCTCTACAGGAAGCTCTGAAACTTAATGTTAAGTTTTCCTAATTCCACCTGAACCAGTCCATATTCAAACAAAGTTGCCCCTGAAGTCAATGACAGTCAGAAGTGCTCAAGTAAAGACGAGGACTCGGATGTGAACGGTGTATTGTTAGAAAGAAAGAAACAGAGCAAACTAAAGAAACCTCAAGTTTCTAATTAGTGGGGCTATAAGGCTGCTGTAAGAAAACAACCAAATGCAGGGTCTGTAACATAACACCATGTTCTTTTCAGCACTTTATATTCTCAATGGGCCTGATAAGATCCAATCCTTATTCAGAAAACATTTCACAGACTTCAGGCACATTGCTATGCAGTGATCTGCGATCTGTTTCATTAATCCAGAAAAATTCTAACTAGCAGCACAACACCCTTTGACAATCCCAAAGCACAGCAACAAAGAAGAATGTTTACTACTATCTAGCAAGCCATACATAATATAGCTCATCATCAAACTTCCTTCCTGCAGCAGCAGTAAAAGAAATCTGCAATATCCCTTGAATCTTCCACAAATATCAGAGTTCTAAGTATAGAGATAACAGAGTCAAATTAGACACTGTGTCGCTAAAATAACAAATGTACCCAATAAGGATTACAAAGCAAGGCAACCAAAAACCTTATATATATTTTTACACTCAGCACATAACAATTTTGAGTCCAAATAAGTACTCTTTGTATGCTGCAGGAAGGTGGCCCAGCCTCCTTTTGCAGGAGAACAACTGTAAGTGCAAAAGAAACATCACACGTGTCCACAGGGAGAGCTGAGCTTCAGTGCTCTGCTCCTCCGGTACAAGGCCAAACTGTATTATACCCCAGGGGGTATAATACACCTATCTGAAACAGAGAATCATTCCTAGGGTGGAGAGATTAGTATTGTGTATGGGTATGATCTATTTTCCTATGTAACTTTTATTAATATTAGACTGTTCTGCTAATCAATAATCAAGACTGTTTCTGCTCTACAGCATTGAGCAAGACATTTAAAGTACAGACTAATTATGACTGGCAGGCTGATTTAAAGAAGAATTGGTTACAAATCAGTTTATTATAACAAAAATGTAATGTTGCATTTTGGATACTTAGCACTGTACCATCTATCTTTACAACTGTACCTTTATAGTATTTTTGCTGAACTATCTCTGCAAATCCTTTAATGCTAAATTGTATTATACCATCTTCCCTCAGACTTAAATGTATTTCAGGCACTGAAAAAAAATGCCTTACAGAATGCCCCAAACTCTTCCCTATCATGCAACTCTTTCCCTTCTAATTTTGTTCATCTGCATAAAGGTAACTTCTAAATCTGTCTCGATTAATTTTTTTACACCACAGTGAATATGAACTTAAACAAATATTGCTATACCCTTGCAGCATGGAGAAATGCATGCATGGAGGCAGAGCAGTCCATCTGAAGAGGAGGATGTGAGTTTTCAAAATAGCCCACTCTGCTGGTGTCCAGCATGTGTCACGAATCCTCGTTCATTAAGGAAACCAAACACAGGAATGGTTCTCTGCAAGTAAGACAACAAACAGAGTTTGAGTTTTGTAACCTGTGAACTATAAAAACATTGCAAGCAAGTACAGACACAGCTGAGCCAATATATTGTAACATCAGTCAATTATCTCTACTCAGGACAGTAACACAAGAGATGATGACTTCAGATATGTAATATGTGAGGAGAAGACAGCAATATATTTTAGCTTAGGTTCCTGTCTTTCAGTGCTCTTAGCCCAAAACAGCAAATTATGGAAGCAAAAGGGGGAAGAGAGTCTGGTAATATTTCTTTGAAGCTACAATTGCATTTAGGTAGTCTGTGCTCACTTCTCTTGCATTTACATCTCATGAAAGCTCTAAGAAACAAATCAGCCAACTAAATGTCTGCAGAAACTGCAAATTTTGAGTAAATACTAGAGCACTTGCACAAAATGAGTTCATAATTCAGAAAGACCAGATATTAATGATGGAAATCAAATTAGAAGTTTTATAGTCACCAAGCTACGGAACACCACCCACATGACTTTTAAGTTCAATCAAAAGAGCCAGTGCAATTCAATTTAGGTAAACCGAGCACTTGTAATTGATTTCTTCTGCCTTCAGTTTGCAGATACAGATTAAGACTTGTTAGTTGACATGATTCAGAGAAAAATAAAAAGTATATATTGGTTGCTGACAATTTATAAGGAGAAAAAGTGCTGAAAAAGAATAACGTAAAACAGTCACTTTGAATTACAGATTTGCTCTAGAGCATCTCCTGGGGGGCATTTCTGGGTACACAGAAAGTACAGTTTTGTTTAACAAAATGGAAATTGCTAGAATACAGAACCCTGTATTCATAAACCCTGCCCCTTCCCATGATGTCTAGGTGGTTGGACACATCTCCTAAACTCACATGTTATAGCTAGCGCAAAGTATAGCTTTACTAAAGTTAATTCTGGCTCTGGTATTTTTCAAACATGCACAATACAAATATTTTCCGCAGGAGCTAGTTCTGAATTATTAAATCAGGCATCTCCAATGCTGACAGATACTGAGAAGATTCAATAAAATAGAATCACTCCAGGCTCAGCCATCTTCTGTAATCATTGGGAAAAAAATGTGCTTTTCCTATTACTGCTAAAAGATGTCTTTTTGAGTGGAAATTAAAGTATGTGTTATTTAAAAGGCCAGGAGATATCAATATATATTTTTGTGTGTGTACAGGAAACACATATATTGATATTCATTAACTATTTACTAGAAGCATTTGTTTTCTTATACCTTAAGGAGTACCTCCATTAATTGTAAAGAACAGATGATTCTGACACAGAAACTCAATTTATAAACACCAGTGAAGGCAGTGGTCTCTAATGAGCAAGGTAATAGATGGGGCTTGAAACATGTGGATTTAACTCAAACTTGTCCCACTAACCTGCCGTGTGACCAAAGGGAATTGCTTCCCTCTTCCGTACCCTGCGCTTGCCCAGTCCATTAGGATGGCAAACTGCAGGAGGGTAGAGACTGCTGAACTTGCCACAGAAGCCTCCCACTCTCTGTTGGATCCTCTAGATTACAGAACTATAGTGACAGTAATCAGATGAGAAACACAGGGAATGTAAGTCCATTTCCATCACTAAAATATACCTCCATCAGGAAAACACAGTGGCACAACATACTTTATTATAGGAATTTCCGTGATAACCAGAGATGGAGTCTAATCACGTATGTCAGTGTGTCAATGCATAGAACAATTGACTCGATCCATAATCACCAGGCATCAAAGCAATGATGGGATCAGTAATTCCCTGCACCAGAGGAAGGACACAGAGTGGAGTTTCTAAACTCCACGAGAAACATTTCTGACCTAATGCATTAGAGAGTTAGCTATTGGACTCATGAAGCTCTCAGCAGGACTTTGTGAATGGCAGTTAAATACCTCTGAGCTGCTTTTAACATGTATCCTGTTAAAGTGGCCAGATAGATTTTTATCAAAATGCTAAAACACTCCAAGTTCTTCCATATAAGCAGACTGCAGACCTCTGCAGTGTTAGTTAATCCAGTCACTGTAACCTAATTCATTGCCGCCTGTGCTTTTTTCTTTCTAAAAGTATAGATTTTTGTCTGAAATAGAAAGCATGCTCCATGCAATGTCATACTGACCACAGAGAGCTTTCTATAAAACCCAAAAGAAAGCTACTTTTACAAGTTCCTCCGAAGCAGAGACTAAGTTTTGGAAAACATTACTGTCAAAAGGTTACACACATGCTTATGAATTTGGCATTTCTCCCCCTTTATTCTTTATCATTAATGACATTTACATTAATGAAGGCTGAGTAGGGGAAAGAGGTGTCCCTTTTATTCATTGTTCCTCATCTGAAGTTTTAATTATAGCTTCACAACTCCACAACTGATTACTATGAGGTAGTGATGATTGCAAACCCAGCAGAGGAGTAGCAGGAGGGATCACTGCATACAAATATTCCGTTACCCTGCAGTATCCTAAATATGTTTTATTTAACAAGCATGCACAGAAGAAAAGTACATACGTTAAATAATCCAAATTTATCAACTTTTCCATGAAATGCAAATGCCCTTATAGGTGAAAAGTTTTGATTAGGAGATGTATAGCATTGTGAAGATGCTGGATATGCAACATTTCTCAAACTAGATTCAACAAAGTACTCTGCAAACTATTTTCTTTTTAGAAATTCTCAGAAACTCTGACAAATTACACTGCAGGCATGGCACACTAACACTGTAATTAGCTACTTTATAACACAGTGTGACTATAGTCCTCAGCTGTGAGATAATGAAATAAAACATTTCTAATATTACTCTCACAAATATTAATATGGAAAGTGGATATATTAGCTTTCAAAAGAACAGAGATTTAGCCTGGCATGGAATCACTGTGAAAAAAATGGAAAAATCATTTCTTTTTGGCAGCAAAGAAGAGAGGTCACAGTATGAGAAGGTAAAACATACCTGAGGAATACAAATTTTTGGCTACGATTTGATGATCATTTCTTTCAACAGCAGTCCATCTTTCTTTGCCTCTCTGTTCATACCACTGCATCCCTTGAGCTGCATGCCCAGCCAGGCTGAGGAACTGAGCAAGGTTAAAGCTCTGCCCCCGCTTTTCAGGTCAGGTAGTTTGAAATCCACTGCAGCCCCTGATCCAGTCCTTGCCATGGCTCACATAACACAGGGGGTCAGCAGTGCTGGGCTGAGGGACTGGAAGATGAGCACAACCAGACTGCTGCCCTGGGCATGGTGATGCTGCACCTACTACCAAGCTGTGGCCCAACACAGGCGTGAGTCCCCTCCCCAGCTCTGCACCACTACTCCAACTGCTGCCCCGAGCAGCTGTTTTGGACAAGTGTGGACGGAGCACATGCTCCAAACTGGACAAGGGAAAAAGATACTCCTGTGGCTGAGGCACTGGGCTGAGGCTCAGAACATATAAACTGAAGTTCTCCAGTCTACTGTAGACTTACTGGTCCATCTCAGGTCTGCCAAGCAGTCTCTCCATGTTTCATTTCCCTATGGGACAAGGGACTCGGACCATTTGAGTATTTCAACCTCTGAGGCAGGCACACTCCTTTACTCCCTGTTTGCAATGTCTCACACAGCAGGGCCTCTATGCACTACTGTAACAGAATAACAATAAGGATCCTTTTCAAACGGCACTTGCACGTACGTGTAGCTCAGGGTGAACATGATGGACAGCTATACACAAGTGAGGATTAGAAATTAAAAGAGTAGGAGAGACAAACTATCTGCTAGCAGCTGATAATACTGCAAGGGAACAGTAGGAATAAAACACTGCAGAAGAGTTGTCAACTTCCCTCTCTTCCTCTGTGGTGGGATTAGTAGAAAAGGTTAGACTATACATTATCCAAGAGTCATTCTAATGATGTATCACTCAGAGGTTTTCATAAAATTAATCTCTCAATAATAAGACATAATACAGGTTTCATGCATACTAGGTAATTAAAGAGCTTGATGAATAGATGAAAGAGTGAATGTTCTGGATCCTTAAACAAATCACAGCTTTAAATTTCATTAATTTTAAATTTACTCCAAGACCTAATTTAAAATTGGCATAGCTTCCCTACCACTGAAACCAGAAATCATTAAATAAAACTGAATTGTATTATTTATTGTTGTCTCAGGCCAATAAAATACATCAACTTACAATATTGGGATGACAAAAATATGACAAAAACATGAAAAAAACTCTACAATATTAAAAATAGTTTGAAAAATTCACTGCAGCTCTTGGTTGAAAATTTAAACAAGATAATCAGTTCACAGATACTTTCTCAGCCTTTTCATTTTCTATCCTGTGCCTAGGGCTACCACACTGAAAGGTTTGTAATAATTTAACCATCATCTGCTAGAGTTTCAAGGGAGGGGAAGGCAAAGAAAGAGAGTACTGATTCTATCTAGTTTTTAGGCAAAGAAAACCATGCAAGACATTTACTAAAGTCTGCAGAGGATACCTGAGTGTGTGCAGCACTCTGAAATACCACAACCTGGGTAAAACAGACACTGCTTAAAGCAGTTCTTCA